>NC_141699.1:339242804-339857526 GCF_964263255.1 Lissotriton vulgaris | reverse complement strand
AAATGATGCAATCCACAGTTTTTCGCGTGCAACCTAAGAGCGCTAATGATTTGATGACAATGTGTAACTCAGCCAGAACTACGAGTCTGTTATTCATGTCTACCGCTTTGTAGTTTACCATCACATGATCGGGGTGTTTTTCACATGGGTTATAATGGCCGCCACAAAACATAAACCTTCGGTGATCAAGCCTGCAGGTCAGGCGAAACGCGTCCGAGGGGCTGACTCAATAAAAGAATTTTGGCCAGCACATGGTGTCGTCAAGCGTGTTGTTCTACGGCGTGCTGGAGAATTTAATGTTAAGGACTCGACTACGGAAGTCCTTTTTGCAACAACACACCCGCTGTTCGCTAAGGCGACGGCGTACTCTGTAGTAAGGAGTTGGGAATATATATATATATATATACTTGATTTGCATTAATTAAAATTTTTCTGCATATATTTAATGCAGACCTGACACAAAACTTAAATTTCGATTTGGAAACTTACAAAATATTTTTTTCTGCTGGTTAATACGTAATAGTAATTTGAATCAATGTAATCTTTATTTGTATAATTATTTATCCATAAAAGAGGGTGTAAAATACTTGGTGTTAGAGCTTGCACCTTTGCGTGGGTCTCCCTTCCATTTTTGCTGTTGCCTCATGTGTTTTTGCTGTGTTAGATGCTTTAGACACAGTGCCACAGTGCCACAGTGCAAGTGCTCCCTATTGTCAATTAATGTATGAATTAGTGATTCCTTGATTGGCTGGTTTGGTTTACCTGTCAGACCCTAGTACAGTGCACCGGAAGTTTGCAGGGCTTGTAAACCAAATGTTGCTAGTGGGCTTGCAGCACTGGTTGTGCCACCCATCGAAGCAGCCTGTAAAAGTGTGTCTACGGTTTGCCACTGCAGAGTCTGGGCGCAGTTTGGCACTGCGATGCTGACTGGACAAGTGAACCCAGTTGCCAGTCCCTAAACCTTCCCTTTTCTTCATGTCAGACAACCCTATGGTATGCCCAAGGGCCGGGTGCATTGTAAGTATAAGGTAGGAAAAGCCCTGGTGTGTGTGGCATGCTCTAATAGTGAATTACAGCAATTTACGTTGTTCACTATTGCAATGCTACCTGTTCTCCATAGGCCAGAATGGGCAGTTAGATTATTACATTTTATAATCCTAACTTACTCAGGGAGCATGGTAGAAATTCGAGTTCAGTATGCCTGAACTCAGAATGATAAAATACATCTTTTAGTGGAGCTGATTTTAACATTCTGTGTTTGAAAATAACACTTTTAGAAAGTAAGTATTTTCTTGTCTAACTATTCAAGCCTGCCTCTGCTAGGTTGTGTATTCCTTGTCTGGAGTTTGAATGACAGGGGCTGGGGGATTCCAGAAGACCGAGTGAGTCAGCCCAGTGGTAAATAGGGAGAACTGCATCTAGATGGGAGGGAGGAGTTGCACCTGGGACCTGAATAGGGCTGTGCCTTCCCTCCACAATGCTGAGTCCACCTCCTGTGGGGCGTCTGATGTTTCTGCCCTGCACTGTGAAAGGAAAGAAGGAATCATGTTAACAGAGTGCTCCAGTACTGACCAGAACTGGTTTGGACTAGGCAAAGGCCTCTCTACCTTCAGAGAACAAAAGATTTTGGGGTATTGGGACCCTGATCCCAAGAATTTAGATCACTTTTGGACAACAACAAGAATCCTTTGCTGAGGAGAGGAACCTGAAGAAACTGAGGAGAGACTATCCCTAAGCTGAAATGCTGCTTAGGGGATTGGCCTACAGTGGTTGCCTGACTGCCAAAGAAAGGAGAAAGGACTTTGTGTGCTTTATTCAACTTGTCAGGATCTCCAAGGGCTTGAGAGAAGTGCTTGCCTCCCTGCTGAAGTCTCAGGGACAACAGACTTCAACCCCCAGGTCCCCAAGATTTCTTTGGAAGTGCCTGCTGCTGTTTTAGGCCTTCTGAGGGACTGCATGCCGCAATTAGCTGGAAGCGCGACTCAAGAGGGAGAAGCACGTCGCCATCGCAGCCGCTGCCGTCGCATTACAGAGATGACGCCGCTGTAGCTATCGCATTGCACCGCATCTCAAGAAACGTCCCACAACTCCAAAGAAGCGTGTCGCTGTTTCAGCCGCTGCCATCGCATCGTGGATGACGCCGCTGTAGGTGTCGCATTGCACCGCATCAAGATAAGCGTCTCACAACAAGGAAGAAGTGTGTCACCGTCGCAGCCGCTGCCGTCGCATCATGGATGTCACCAATGTAGCTGTCGCATTGCAGCGCATCAAAAAAAGTGCCTCACATCCACGGAGAAGCGTGCCGCCATCTGAGCTGCTGTCGTTGCATCACGAAACAAGGGTGTCGCCGCTGCA
This sequence comes from Lissotriton vulgaris, assembly GCF_964263255.1. Taxonomy (NCBI): domain Eukaryota; kingdom Metazoa; phylum Chordata; class Amphibia; order Caudata; family Salamandridae; genus Lissotriton; species Lissotriton vulgaris. The sequence goes on along the minus strand of NC_141699.1, from coordinate 339,855,171 downwards.
GTTGTCGCATCGAGCGGAAGCATCTCGCATCGTCAGAGAAGAGTGTCGCCGCCAAAGTCGCTGTTGTCGCATCACGGAACAAGGGTGTCGCCGCAGTAGCTGACGCATCGAGTCGGGGCTTCTCGCAACATCGGAGAAGCGTGCCGCATCAGGAAGAACTTGACTGTCTTTATTTATTTGCAACGGATCTTTGCCTCATCTCCATCTCTGCAACACTCTCATTGTAGAAGTGTGACACATCGTAAGGTACATTGACTCAAAGTGTCGCATTTTAAGATCTAAAGAGAACTGTGCTAAATTCTACCATTTTAAGTACAGTATTGTGGATTTTTGTCGTTTGTGGTCTTGTGTTAAATCTATATAAAGAATACTTATTTTTGATATAAAACCTGTGTGGTGTCCATCTGTAGTGTTGTCACTTGATTACTGTACGTGATCACAAATGCTTTACAAACTGCCTGAGATAAGCCCGTCTGCTCGTGTCAAGCTACCAAGGGGTGAGCAGAGTTTATTTTAGGAGTGTACCCCCTTACCATGACTAGAGGCAAGGGTCCCTATTTGTCACAAGTACCTACCTGTGCCAACTAGAGACCCCCAAATCTAACAAAAGCATTAAAAAAACTCTGCAAAAATACATTATAAAAAGTAATATAATAAGCAAAACAATTTATACAGCTATACAATTAATATCTTGATCCAATTTACATCCTATGTAGAGCTGCACAAAAATAGACAGTCTAAAATCCTAAAATTAATATTAGAATCAATTTAATAAATTTCTATTTCTTTAAAATGGGTTTGCCAGATATATCCTCCATTATTCAGGGTACTATAGACTCTGATCTTTATATTACAGATAGTCCAATCCAAACTTTCTACTAGCGATAACATGTGTATTATACATCGAAACAGTATACCAGACTAATTAAGTCTAGAGGTTACATAACCATTTAAATGCACCCGGGTACAAGAAGAGTTTCTGGGGGAGGAAAAGTGGGCGTAACAGACTACCCCTTATGTCTCTATATAGGCCGCAAAAGAGCATAAGAAAGATGATAGATTGTTTTGCCCGACCATCAAAGAGACATTTTGGCAAGCCAGATATCCAAGTGGCCCTCTAAGGGTAGGCCATCAGCTGATGTAATGCGCCCAGTCGCATACGTGTCAGATAGAATCTCTGCTGGGTGTTTTTCAATAATGATAGATACTTAGGTAAACCCGGCTAAGACTGAATTGATATATCTCTTATCACAGAAGATTTACTATTCACACTATTTTCCCTTGTAAACCTCCTATGATTATTAAAGACCAGTTTTAGCTCACTCTTGCTAAACTGCAGGAAGCTTGCTGATTTGGCATTAGTTACTTCCTCAAAAGACTCAGTAAGCAATCTATTGACATAACTCAACCAAGAGATCTTATGTTATTGATCAAGATATAAACGATCAAATATTACATCTTCTGTACATTTTGAGCCTGTCTAACTCCATATATTGTAAAAGCAAGTAATAGAGCTCTGATCAATCAAGTCTTTTATATAAGGCATATCAAGCTCTTTGGGACTTATATAGGATGAAACAGTGCAGGATACAGCCAATATCTTACATAAAAAGCAATTTTCCTGAGTTTGGAGGGAAATACTCTCTGCCCTGCCCCATACTGCGGTCCCAAATATAGCAGTCGGTATACATTTGCTCCTATATAGTTTAGTCAAATCTCTTATGAGCTTATTTCCTACTTTACTAGATAATCTATTCAGGGCCTCCATAGTCCAAACTGCTCTAGCTTTTGCATTTCTGATGTACAGGACCAATGACTTAGTGTTGGAAATTTGAATGCCAAGGTAAGAGAAGCTCTGTACTTCAACAAAATTTAACATCCCTCACATAATATGGCCTTTTTTGGGGTTGCCCCACCCACAGACCATAGTATATGTTTTAGATAAATTGAGCCTTGAGCCCCGTTTTTCCATGTATGATGCGAACGCCTCGATCAAAAGCTGCAAGCCATTTGCAGTACTTGATATCAGGACCGCATTATCGGCGTACAGGAGCACAGGGGTCTTTTATAGGCCTACACTAGGGAAATCTGCTTCTAACTGTTGCAGTGCCATATATACTCCGTTGCTATATATTGAAAAGAGAAAAGGCACTAAAATGCACCCTTGTCTTATGCTTCTAGTTCCACTAAACCTGGGCGTACATTCTCCTCCTCCTCCTCTGATGATGATGTATTTGTAGAGCACAACAATACCCTAAGGTATCTATGCGTTAACAACCCATATCTCACTTGTGTAGTCAATCTTCCAGAGATTTGAAATAGGTGACTATATCTACTTAGGCCGCAAACTCCGTAGGGGTCTTCCATAATATAGCATGATTGACAAGGTTGAAGGGACTACTTAAATCAGCAAAACATAAGTAGATGTTTTGCCTCAGTATATTTGCTGATCAAAAGGCCACGGTTAATAAATTGTTCATTTGTCCCTATATTCCTTCTTAAACCAGTAGGCATGTCTGCGAGTATACTGTTCTCCAATGCCCAATCTTCTAGCCTGTGAAAAATAATCATACCCATGACTTTTTTAGATCACTCTAAAATAGATATAGGCTGGTAACATTTAGTTTGATTCTATCGCCATTTCTGAAAATGGGAACAATTATGCTCTCGGGTCTAGTGTGTGGAATTTCCCCTTCCGCTACCGCATTGAAAACTGCAGTGAGTATAGGAGCCCATAAAAATATGTTGGATTTGAAAACATCCACTGGTATTCCATCTAGCCCAGGAGCCTTGGCAACTGCATATTTGTATATAGACAGTTTTTCCTACTCCAGTTTGACTGCTTTCAAGAGTACCTTAACACATTAATACCTAAGATCCATTTTATTAAGGTCTACTGTCCCCAAAATGTGTAAGCTATTCTGGGGGGTACAACAGTGTCAACCTTTGGGTCATGAGAATTCTTCAGTAAAGTTGAATGTATTAATTTCCAAAAGAGGATCATGCCATTAGAATCTGTGGCTTGAAATAGTTTGGCCCAAGCTTCTTCCTGCAAATATGGCTTCCTTTTCTTCAAAGCTACTTTATATGGAATTCTTAAATCTCTTATGTCCTTGTAATCTCTAGGAACTAACTGTAGGGCCTCTGTTAATTTAAAATGTGCTAATGAACATGATGTATCTAACCACCTTTTGGTTTTCCGCCGGGCTCCAGTGCTTGTCCTTTTCAAATTAATTGCAACACGTAGGCATTATGCTAGTAAAGGCCTCCACAATAGCCCCTGGTGGTGTCTCAGGGTTAGTACAAGTCATTTGGTTGTCCCTATTTTAACTAATGACATCACCTAGAACTACAGTTGTATCAACACTGGCCCATTTGTGGCTAATACCGCTCCTAGTTGCCACTTCAATGTTTAGGGTAGATGGCAAAGTCAAGATATTCTTATGACCAGCTTTCAATGCAAGCGATAATGGCTTATGCTCACTATAAAGGACTGTATCAATGTATAGGGGGCTAATTAAATCTACTGCTGATGAGGAAACTATCAGGTGGTCGATATAAGAAGTACATGTACTCAATAGAAAGGTGGGAAATGGAATCCTTTCTCCCAACCTATCATGTATCAACAACTCCAAGTTGTACTTATCTAACAATTCATTTAAACAATTACCGAAATTACTGTGTGGAAAGTGGTACCATGGATTTCCTTTAACATCAGTATTGCCGCAGGTCTTGACCCTGGAAGGATGACATTAATGTATAGTGAAATTTACTTCCGAAATTATCATGTAATCTTTTTTGGTGCCATCAAGGAAGGCATCCAATTCTTTCCCCAAATCTTCTACAACGTTGTGCTTTTGGTTAGTAAACACATTGTTGTGGAAGTTTACTAGCACCAATCGTTGGGATGTACTTGTCTGCAAAAATGCTACTTGGAAAAAGGAGGGTAACAAGCTTGATTTAACAATTTTTCCATTAATTGTAGCTGAAATTAATACAGCCAAACCTCCCTTGACTCTGCCATGTTACCGAGGGAAAGGCCGGAGTTGTTACAGTGACAAACCCATCCACAGTAAAGCGATGTGTCTGACAGTTTTCTTGTAGAAACCATATGTGGCTCTTATCTATTAATTTTATTGATTACTCATTATCAAACTTATTTGATATTCCAGCCACATTCCAAGTTTTGATCCCTAGTTTTTACATCATCTGGTTCCCTATGAGTATTTACTCTAGTTAAAGGTAAGTTTTCCCCCATTTGAAAGAAGTGCATTGAGGGCCTTCTCGAGTTTTTGAAAAAATACACTTGTATTCTCCCCCTCCCCCGAGCTAATCTGGGAGAAATGTATTCTCCCCTGATTGTCAATCTTCTTCATCAAGATTGTATAAGTGGGGTGATCCTGTTAATATGGGCAAAAACAAATCAGTTCAGCTGGTTTATACACCTATCCCAAGGGTACCGCCTTGATCCCTTCCGCTCTTCGATTTTGGAATTTGTATCTCAAAGTAATATCATTTAAAAGCATTTTGATAAATGAGAGGGTTTTTAAAATAGTAATTTAATGCAGTGCAATGTGCTGTCTTCAATTACTTTACATCAAATATTAGGAAATAGGTGTTGTTTGACCTGGCATCCATGGCATGGTTTTCAACCTAACTTTTTGTTTTCAGGCCTCTTGTTTTTGTGGAATTTATTTTTGCTGGCCTTAGTACTCTGCAAACTTTACCACTGATTTAGCAGTACTACAGTGCTTTTGCTCTCTCCTTAAAACATGATTTGGCTTATACCCAATTGACATATTTAATTTACTTGTAAGTCCCTAGTAAAGTTGCATTGGCTGTCCCCAGGGCCTGTACATTAACTGTTACTATTGGGCTTACAGCACTCATTGTGCCACCCACTTAAGTAGCTCTTTACGCGTGTCTCAGGCCTGCTATTCCACCTGTATATGTGCAGTTGTAAACTGACATTTCTATATGGCAAAGTAAACCTAGGGTATGCCCTGGAGAGCCTTTTAGGTTTACATATCCTGGCAGTGAAAACCCTTAAAGTTGTTTTTCACTACTGCAAGGCCTACCTCTCCAATAGGATAACATTGGAGTTACCTTACTACATTTTATAAGTGTAATTTCCAAATAGGAACAGGTATTTGTATTATGTTTAGTGTCTCTGGATTTTAAATTATACCTTTGAAAATGTCACTTTTAGAGAGTTGGTATTTTCTTGCCTTATCCATTTATTGCCTGCAGCCTGTCTCTGAGTCACATGACTGGGTGTAGCTCTCAGTTGGGATTTCTGTATTCCTCTTAGACAGCCATACACAATGGGGAGTTTAGGTGTAAGCAAGGTAAAGACTGAGGGGTAAAAGTCATGTGTAGAGACTGCAGGGTAAAAGTTAATACCGTTTTCAAATCATCTGCAAGTCATACATTCCATTGTAATAACAGTGATATTGCGCAATCCTATATTCCTGGGTATTATATTATATATTTTACTAGACAAGTAGATGGAAAGTACAGCAAATGCGCAAAAAGTAGGGAGGATAATGGTTGCATGTGAATCTGCAGAGAACACACAATAAGTGGAAGATTGCACTGCTGGAGCTAAATGATTTGCGAAGGAAAATGGCAAAAAGTATAAATAACATATGAAAGTTGGAAACAACCCTTTGAGGGAGCTGTGCATGGGTTCTGAGAAAAGCCTTGCTGTGAGTATGGCCAGGTACAAGATTACTCCATAAAGTACTGGAATCTCTTAGTCTGCATTTATTCCCTAGTCCCTTGATGCACCCTTCTTAATCTCAGGTGAATTCACATAGTCCAGAGTTTCACTCCTTCAGGATTTAGCCCTTTTCTCATTTTCACTCTTCTTCTTCCCTCAGGTAAATGTCACGTCTTTTGGCTACTTCAAAGTTGTCTCCTCGTTTGGTGTCCCTTCTTATTAATTTCCTCTTCTTTCTTCACTCTCCCTTTTCTTAGCCTTTGCTGTTCTCGACTTCTAATATTTACTTAGCAGATTTAAAACCTAGGCCCTTTCCTTTTTAGACTTCTTCTCTGGATCACTCTTCCCTCTCCCATCTCAGGGATATAGTAACTATGTCTTTGTAAGCCCAGAAAAACTCATTATATCCTTAGATGGCTAGCACAAACAAAAGTATCTACTTCAGGGCTGTTGTCCCAGTTTCAAGAAACAACAATTGTTGTCTTTTCTTCAGTCACCATACGTTTTATATTCAGGCACTTCTATTTGTGACTAAGATACTGGTCATGCTCTTCTCCTCTTCCTCATGACACTTAGATGACTGGGCCATGATCCTCGTAGAATGTTGTGGGGACAGTAAGTCTCCTTGGAAGTGCTGTCTAGCAAAGTATAGATCACTCTAGGCCAATACCCACTCTGCTGATTTGCTGGAATGTCCTCATGTTCTGGCATTTGCAAGCTTATTCTGACTTTCCCAAATCATCGGGACTGCTCAAAGTCCTTTCTTTTTCCAGATGTCCTCAAGGTAGTCTTCAGTGTGGCATGATCTTGCACCTCCTGTCTTGGCAACAGTGGAGTCTTTCAGGTCCTGGTAAGGCGGGTAAGAAATTATTTCTTCTTTATTGGGCTCTTTCCCCTTTTTTTTTCCTGTTTGTCTTATTTTTTTGTATTTCTTTCCTCCTGACCGTAACCTCATTTCTTGAGTCCCTCGTTTATGACTGAGTGATGTTTTCTTTTATAGGCTGACTGGCTCCATGAAGAATGCAACTGAGAACACTCCTTTCCCCATAATCGGGTAAGTGACCTGCCTCTCCCTCACAAGCCTCCACAGCATCGATACAGGCATGGCCTAGTAAGCAAAGTATGAACATTATAAACTCTTCTAGAAATAAGTCAGTCTACAGGAAAGAATATTTTCTGCCCAAGATAGCATCTATAAAGAGTACCACAGTCAGAAGAAAGTTACACCACCCCAAATCTTCCAGACTTCAAGAAGTACTGGCTGCATAATAGACAATTCTTCCTAGTCATGTGGCTCGAAATTGACACTTGCATTACGTTAAACCAATTTTGTCTAGGATCCACATACTGTCAGTGGACTAACTGTATCTCAGGTACTCTAACATTTTAGAGGTTTTGGAATGGCATTGGACAGATGGGGCACACGCCCCAGGGTATGTTAGATACACCTGGACTGCTTGACAATGATTTGTTAACTTTTCCAGACACAAATAAGGCAAATAACTGACTATTTCCCACAGATATTTGACGCTAAGACTGGTCTGAAATGAGATTGGTTCTACTGCTACATTTCTAGCCTTCATATCTATCTATCCTTGGCACGTGACATACTGAAGTCTATCTTTTGGAAGAACTTTAAAGGTGTATTGTATTTCAAAAGCACAAATGTAGCCTAAAGGCAGTGAAGAGCAGTACATAATGTTCAGCTGAGCTAAGTCATTGAGGAGGGTGAGGGGCAGAGTGGTAGTGAGTGGGGGTAGCCTAGGCATCATAAGGTATATCACAAACAAATCTAGGTAAAAGGTTCATAAATGACATACTTGTGTTTTGCTCTGGCTTCACAAAATTAGAAATATGAATACCAAACAATTTTTTGACCCTCAATCCTCAAAAACCTTTGTTTGTAATCATCATGCTCGAAAGGAAATATGGCCCAACAAAAGGGCTGGGAAAGCTGTTTAGCTGGCTGGTGGTATTGGGAACCCCTACATTAGCTTTGAAGGGGGCTAAATTGTTTACAGAACTGTTTGGAGAATTCAGACATGCCTAAGGAACTTGCTGTCGCCCTACTTTCCTTAAAATGTTCCAAGGTTGAGAGCCATCGAATGACATCCCCCAGAAGCCTCCTGACCACAGGCATGGAGCTGAAGCACCACATCTGTGTCCTACCTAAGCAGACCATCATGTCCAAGCCAGAGAGGATCATAAAGTTTTCTGCAACACGAGTCAGAATATTCTGGATAGCTTGGGCCATCTGGCACGTTGAAACACCTGAATGGCTGATTCCCACTTGGATTTCAAAAGCTTCTTTTTGGGTTTACGAGAACAATTAGACTGCAATGTGCTGCGGGAATAAGTTCAGGAGAACTGTTACGGTGCGAAGTCTTCCGATGTTTGGAGACAAAGCTTCACCTTGTGCTCCCGTGCGACCTTCACATTCATCCAGATATAGTTATTGCCACAGGCACTATAATCACACTTTGTGAAGGTCTGTCTCAGACTTCTATTTGTGTCAGTCCCTACGCGGTTTGTACACTGTTGTATTGGGAGGAGACATTTTCTCGAAAAAAGTCTTGAAAAAACTAAGTAGTAGATCTGGATTCTCATCTGAAGGCACAGAAAGAAAGTGCACACAGGGGTGGGGTTTATATGCGGCTCTGGTCATCACGTCCAGAGTGGAACAATTTTGGTGCAGAGCTGAACACCCCTACTAACAGGTGTGAAGGAGTACTGTTTTAAAGTTTCTAACGTCAGCCTAGTGCCTGGGGAATATTCACAAGATGAGGAATCTGCAAGCAGGAGTATCAGAATAATGGGTACTATTCCACTATGCTTTTGCTATCCAGAGAGTGGTCTTATGCACCAATTACACATTTCGTCTCCATTGCCCATACACCAGGTCTTCTCTTTCAACATAAACTCGGTAACTCAGATGTGTCGATCTACATGGCCTATAGTTTCAGGTGTCACTTATCTAGGCATGGAAATGTAGAGCCCATCGCTAGACACATTTCATGAACAACAATAACTGGAGAACTTGTATGCTATGGAATCTGAATCTAAAAGCTGTAGTGTGTGAGTCCATCCATGCCTCTGCCCTGAATGACACCCGACATCTCAACTTCAAACCTATCTTCTTTACACTTCCCCATCCGTTGTTCAATAGTTCTCTTACTATATTAGTGCAGCTACTTCAGTCTAGAACGTATGGTAAGGAGATCACTAGAGCCACAGTGGTAGCAACGGAAAATAATCTAGCAAATGACCATTAACAAAGGTACAGGAGAGGTAGTAGACTGGCAAGAAACTAAAACAGGCACCCAACATTGCTAGGCACGTTGGAGAGCCCTGTTACCATCTCCATTTAAATGTTTGTCCATATTGAATGGAGATACTTCTCTAGTATGCATGATTTCCCATTCATTTTTTCAATGCACATTGCCATGCACATTCAAATACAGGTTTCCTCCCAGAGGATCCTCTCTGACATATGGGAAGTATTTGTCTTATGCGCATGCTCGTCAAATCATGAGACTATCTTTGGAGAAGCACAAACAGGAGTGAGAAACTGCTTTTTACAGGTTTTATACATCTGATTGATCTTCTGAGACTGCCAATTGTTTGTAATAATAGTTTCATACCTGCAGGGAACCAAGTTTAAATGGTCATACAATAAATCCATATTATGTACAGATCTATGGCTAATATAGGCCACCTCATAGATCACACATAAGGATATGTTTCAACGAGAATACTGTCCTGAAGCTCTTTTCATTGCTTGGCTGAGGGAAGCCAACCAGTTCTATGAGACACTTACAATCACACATGGGCGACTCATCCTCTTCTTTGGCTTGCTTGGCTTGAATAACTGAGTTGTTTGTTATCGACTCATTGTCTTCCGCTTCCCGGGGAATGTCAGAAGAGACAGAGGCTCCAGGAACAACTTCTTCTGAACTGGGTATCAGGGATGATGTACTGCCCATTGTGGGAGTGACCGAAGACGACAGGGCACTGTAGCGGGAGCTACTCATGAAGGAGAACCTCCGTGGGCGCTGGAACTGGCTCTTCAGCACTCTTGGGGTGGGTTTCTTTGCCTGTGAATGGTAGAAATTAACAATTAGAATGTATTGTTATCCTTGTACGAGTTTGACTTGCGACAATGTTTCACTTTAAGACATATGGAGAATTGATTTAACTTATCTCTGTTTTCTTGTCGCATGCTTGTCTTGATGTGATAAATACTCCAAATCTCACATGTCACTGACCCCTTACTCACTGGATGGAATATTACTTCAGTGTTTGTATCGACCAGAGGGAAACATATTACTCCTTACTGGTGGATACCTTGATTCCATAGGAACGTCATTGTGTCGCATTTTTCACATTCAGGTGTATCCGAGCAACAAAATAATGCATGTGGATTTACTCTTGCCATTAACTGCAGTTCTCAAGTCATTGTTTTAGCAGGAGCCCTTGCAGGCCCAATTCCTCCCCTTCAAATTAGCCATTTTATTTTGTTGAAGCATATCTTTGAGAGCTTTCTATTTAAAACCCTGGATTAGAGAGAATGCTGAAGTACTTGTTTTCAGTCTTGTACAGTACCACATACTGCCTAATGTATGGGTGTATGGGTTAATAGTAATAATAATAATATAATAATAAGGATATGTATAAAGCACCTGGTTACGTCTAACAGTGCCTCCCAGTAATGCGAGAGGGGGGAGCAGAGGAGTAAAATCTGGTAATATGTCGATCTACTTGAGTTGGGTTAAGATCTAAGCTAACACATAGCGGAATAGTCATGTTTTTCCTTCCTAACAATAGTTCAGATGGAGGAATGGCAACCCCATCTAGCTTTCCTTACCCAAGGGAAAACTGCCTGGCTAGGTATCGACGATCTGGGATTACGGCTTGGACGTAACATCATTTGTTATGTCTACCTGTCTCTACCAGAGTGATATTTCTTCTGATTGATGATACTGTTGAACTACGTAATGGAGGTATTACTCAGAGCTTGCAGATAGTGGTACGTTCCTGCTTATTTCATCTGAGAGTCCTAAGGCAATAGTCTTTCTTTGGGATGACGTCAGTTTCTGACATATTGTAGTTCCTTTTGGACACAGAAAATGCTTACATGCTACTCTGCCAGGAATACTCCTCAAGACTACATTGTGTGTCTAGCATATGTCCATGTGGCTCTTGCTTTTGTACAGGGAGAAAAAGACACAAGCACTAGTTCTGAGTATTTTGTCTGTTCTGCTGAGGTTCTTTCGTACCCAACTTCAATAATGTGGACAAGGTGAGGCATTGTTTTAGAACTAGTAGCTAAACTCTGGAATCCTCACTCATTGCCTAGTCAAGTACATAACTATCTAGCAAGGTTAAGCGCAGAAACGAAAATGTTGATACTTCCAGGAGAATTATGGATCCTTCATAGAGCCCTCATACCACATCTGTATTCTGCATGAATCTTGGACAAAGGTGCAGCAGCTTAAAGGAAGTTTCAACTGTTCAGTGCTTCAATGTATTCACTATAACACTTGTAGCTACCCCCTTTATCTCTTCGCTCAGTACTTTTTGGACATCAACCAATGAGCTAATGTGTGCCCTAATGTGTTGGTTGATGTTCTCATTACACCACCAAAGTTTTGTGTTTCAAATGGGTCACCAATCCTATTAATTGGGCTGTGCCCACGGTAAATGCACTGATTTGACATAAGCTCAGCAAAGAAGACAGCTTCTTTTTGCCATGTCATAGACAATTTCAGGACTTCTAAATCTGGAAATCGTTAATGGGGTGCTTTTACACAACTTACTCAATTCCTATGTATTACTTCTACAAACCAGTACCACGGTTCCTTTTACGGCCATTCACATATTTTGATAGGAAAAACCCACCGACCAAAGATAGTTAGGACGCTTTAACTCAGAATAGATTTGTGGCCTAACGCAGCACTAGCAAAAGGAACAACTGATTGATGGAATGTTGAACAATGCAAACATTCCCCCCCCATTCACAAGGATCTGGGTTTAATCCATCGTTCTTTTGCTCACCACGCCACCCCAGTTTGGACCCAGCCATATACAAAGCAATCTTGACCCTGTTCAAAATGGGAACAGTCCAGCCCGAGCTGCCAAGCCAGGTGATTCCTGGACCAGACACAAGCAACCTGGGACCGGTTTTGGGGCATCACCGCTAATCAGCCAGGCTAGCTTGAGTCCAGTGGCGCAGTGAGCACAGGACTCACTTCTTGGCATTTAAGCAATGAAGATGATTTTAATATTATCAATGCCATAGCAATTTCAAGTAAATATTCGGTTTAGAACATTTTCAAAATAAGTATTAGTACTCTCCTTGGGCCTCGGCATGTTTATAATGTACAGATGTAGAGTGCTCTGGTACTATGTTTCCTTTAAAGTTCCCTTAGTAAAAAGACAGAAAATCTCAGTAAATCCAAATCCTTGTCTATACCACATGACATAAATGTAATGTTGAGATTGCACCACACCAATATCTCTGTCCATACTAATAATATAAAGAGAGAGCCCAAACCTTTGAGGCGGGTAATCTCAGGAACCACAGCACCAATCACAACACCCAATACAGCGTTGGAAAGGGCAGTTGCAGCAGAAGGACATAGGCTATACAGACACCCACCATATACATTTAAAAGGTAAAAGAACCGTGCCAGCAAAGTAGTCCCTTGTGGGCGTGTCTGCGTTGTGCTGTGGGCGTGTGCTGAGGGCGTGTGCTGGGGGTGTGACAAACACTGGGGGCGTGTGGTGCGTTCCACCCTTCATGCCATGCCTCATATTGTGTGCTAATCCCACCCTGCTCCCTTTAAATACCCCTGCACCCCATGATCATAACCCACCCTTACTCCTTAAAATACCCCAACACCCTTAAACACTAACCCATCTTTACCCTATAAATATACCCTGTACCCCAAAACCCAAACCTATCCCTAAATCCTAAAAATACCCCTATACCCCAAAACCCAAACCTAGCCCTGAACCCTTAAAATACCCCTTTACCACAAAACCCAAACCTACCCCTGAACCCTAAAAATACCCCTGTACCCCAAAACCCAAACCTAGCCCTGAACCCTAAAAATACCCCTGTACCCCAAAACCCAAACCTAGCCCTGAACCCTTAAAATACCCCTGTACCCCCAAACCTACCCCTGAACCCTAAAAATGCCCCTATACCCCAAAACCCAAAACTATATCTGAACCCTTAAACCAAACCTAGACCTGAACCCCAAAAATACCCCTGTACCCCAAAACTCAAACCTAGCCCTGAACCCTTAAAATACCCCTGTACCCCAAAACGCAAACCTACCCATGAACCCTAAAAAATACCCCTATACCCCAAAACCCAAACCTAGCCCTGAATCCTAAAAATACCCCTGTACCCCAAAACCCATACCTAACCCTAAAACTACCCCTGTACCCCATAATCCAAAACTATATCTGAACCCTTAAAATACCCAAACACCCCAAAACATATACCTCAGTACCCCAAAACATATACCCCTATACCAATACTTACCTTATCCAAACATAAAAAAAAACATGCTGTTACCATTCATGCATTTACAACGAATTTCGTTGTAAATGTATGCGTAGTAAAAGCATATAAAATGTAATGCCATGCGTTATAATGGCATTGCGGAGTCATGGTACTTTCGTAATGAAAGTATGCGGAGTGATGGTATGCGGAAAGAAAGTTGCGGAATAATCGGTGTTTACCCTCCCCGGTAAGTACATTGGTGGCACGGCGGCCCACATCTCCAGCAACATACTCATATTTTTTCACCACCCATTTGAAAAATGCACAGGTCTCTCTCATTGATGGCCAGCACCAACATACACTTTTAGACACACCTTACGCCACAAGTTCTAGAATTGCGAACTTTAGAGCTGGGGAGCTACGTTTGAATCTTGGCATCAGCTCAACATCCTGTGATTCCAGGCAAATCGCTTTGTCTCCCCGTGCCTACCACAAATGAATGTGTTCTTCTGTAATGTAAATTGTGCTCATGCCATGTTGTCGAGTTTGCGCTATATAATATTGCAAAGAAATATAAAGTAGGGAAACTCGAGTTCACACACTACTGAACGCGCACTCTTAAGTGCATCAGCAGTGCACTGTGAATCGGAGCGTTTCACAGGCCTGTCACAGATAAGAAATGCTATCAAAGCGAAATCCTACAAAACAATATACTACTGGCCGGCAACAATTCATACCCGGACAACGTCGGCACGGACTGCTATCAACAATGAAATCATAAACCAAGGACTTATAGAAATTGAAGACTCACTGTATCTATTAAGCGAGAAGTCCTTACAAGATTTCAGCCTGCCGCCAACGGTCCGAACTAACCTAACTGGATACCACAATATCGCTACCGCACACAATATTCCAGAGCTAAATAACTACCTTGCTCAACACTTGACTAACTTAGTTCCCGATCAACAACTCGCCTACAACACCATAGTTGATAGTGTTGAAAAGAAGCAAGGCAAACTATTGTTCATAGACGCCCCCGGTGGCACAGGAAAGACTTACCTAATCAACCTCATACTTGCCAAAGTTCGATCTTCTGGGAATTTGGCTCTAGCTGTTGCTTCATCTGGAATAGCTGCCACTTTGCTAACAGCTGGGAAAACAGCACATTCTACCTTTGAACTGCCTCTAACAGTTTCCCTTGAAAGGGATTCAATATGCTCAATTCGGAAAAACGGACCTTTGGGGACACTGCTTCAAAATGTGTCTCTTATCATGTGGGACGAATGTACAATGATACTAAAACCATTGCTGCCTAGCCTTTTTTTACCCGGACAACATCGGGACGGGCCGCTAGTATTCTATATAGGTGAGGTTGCAAGTGATCAGGAGTTGTGTAGAAATGCAGGGTGTTCTGGTGTTTCCTGTCAGCCCTGGATATTAGTTTTTGTTAGATATAAGCGTGTATTTAAAGATGCTTCAGTCCCTGAATAAAACCTGTAGAACACTATTAGTGAGGTAAATACCAGCAAACACATACGCTTGATTTCCAATATGGTCTGCAACTTACAAATGTCTACTACATTTAGAATTCCTCAGGTAAAAGTATCCTTTCAAAGATATACTTCAAGCAGGTCAAATATTTAGGTCAGCAACCCCGATCCCCAGGAGCCATGTGGCATCCCTTGTCTTAATCCACGGGTGTCATGAACTTTATCAGATGGAAAGCTTCCCCGTTCTACAGGCTAATGCCTTTTCATGACTCGGCAGGTGGAGGAATAATGAATTTCATTACAAAGGGTAGATTCTCCCAACTGTAACATTAACTTCATATTGATCAAGTTATTCTGCATAATTTGGGATCATTAAGAAAAACATTTATGGTATTTTCTGACCTCAATATTTTCTGTGAACACAACCACCTTTTCGAGTCAGGATTCTGATCTTATCAATATAGTACTAGTGCAGTGCAAATTTTGGCTACATCTTTACACTACGCAATTTCATAACATGAACGTTCACTTAGCACATGTTTCTCCTGTGGTTCAACAATATTAAAATAAGTGTTGCACTGGATATTTATTTCTAGAGTGCCTTTACTGTAGGATTAGTGAATTTACTCAAGTTAAGTGTTTCTAATGCATCAAATGAGATATAAAAAATCCTTACTTAGTAGATATATACTCACTATAAAGATGAGTTTGACTTTCATAATGTGTGCCTTAAGACAATAAATGACATTTACTGTTTAGATGATTGAATAGAAAAATTGTTTATGTTTATAATTTTTTATTTTATGGGGCCATTTGGAATGGTTTATTGCCATTGATATAGCCCTAATAATTAATATTGTATTTCATGGTGCTTTGATGATGTTACTTCTAATTTTGGACCCTTTTGTTCTCGATATGGTGCTTGTTTTTGTAACTCTGTAATTATAGGCCCATGATGGTCATACTGTACTGTTTTTTTGTACATAAGATGGAGCTTTTTTATCTATGTTTGTTTAACTTTTATGGTTTTCTTTGTAAACACCAAATAAAGTATAATGATGAATATAAACCATATTTGTTAGATTTGGGGCCTCTAGTTCGCCCAGGTAGGTACTTGTGACAAATAGGGACCCTTGCCTCTGGTCAGGGTAAGGGGGTACACTCCTAAAACAACTGCTGCTCACCCCCTTGGTAGCTTGGTACGAGCCGACAGGCTTATCTCAGAGGCAGTGTGTAAAGCATGTGTGACCACATACAGTAATCAAGTGACAACACTACAAAGGGACACCACACAGGTTTTATATAACAAGCATTTACAATGCAACGGTCTCGCCTTTGCAAAAGTTAGAGCTATTGGCATTGTAAATGATACAATTTTTTATTTATGTGTTGGTTGTGAAAACAGATAAATAAATGGCATTGTCATTTACAATGCCAAAAGGTTAATCTCTCGCAAATGCCAACCACAAACCCACAGAGTTTCTCTTTGTGTATTCTCAAAAAGCCTAGTCAAATCCAAATCACAAAGAAGCCTCTCTTATTTATTTGAGAGTCCCAGTTTAAAAGCATTTCTTTTGATCGTGAGGTTGTACACGTTTTGGTGTCCTTTACATTTGTTGGGATTAACTAAAGGACTGCACAGAAAGACGTTTTTTTCAAAGTAGAATGTTTAACGGAATTAATGTGGAATCCCATATTGATGAAAGCTAATTTGGGGACTGTAACATGGAGGATCGACACAAACCAAGCCCCCCTGATACCCGGCACGACCCTATAACTTGTGACCCCCCCCCCTCTTATCTCCTCAGCCTCAGTGTCTCCCGGAATGGACCCGTGAAGAGAAATACAGCTGCGATGAGGAGGACGAGATTGGGCCCTTTAACTGGATGGGCGGTCGTATGGAGGAGGAGGAGTCACGAGTCCCGATAAACGTCAGCCTTGCTATTCCACAGGTGTGTTACTACACTAGAGGAGCGGACAGTGAGTGGCAGAGTGAAGAGGCGTGGAGATCGGAGCGGAGGACGAAAAGGAGAAGCAGGAGGCGGAGGAAGAGACCGAGGCGTGCGCATCCCGAGTAACATCAGAGATGGAGGAGCCGCCAGGACGAGGTGAAGAACAGGACGGGAGGAAAGACGAGCCAAGGAGAAAGCCAGGAGGCCAACACTACGCGTCGCCCAGCCGCACACCAGGAGGGGTGTGGCTATCAAAGGTGCGTACCCGTATCGTGGGCTGGGTAGGAAAGAAAGGCAAAAGCCTTACATAGACCAAATCTGTTTCCCGGGAACCCGCCCCTTCACCAATTGCACGTCTAGAGTACGGTTGTCAGCACTTACGGTTTCCCTCACAACCCCCCCCTTGATATTGGTTCGTGTAGGACGTACTGATACTTGCCTCTTTGTGTTTCCCCTTTCACCGGTGGAACTTGGGCCAGAACGGAGCAGACGGAGCCGACCCGAAGGAGGAGCCCCATCCGAAGAAGGGAGGAGGGACTACTCCGAAAGACCCGTCAAGAGAGAAGCCGATCCTCAAGACGAGGTGTCCCTCGCAAGACATGTACAGATCTGTTGTTCCAAAAAAGTAAATCCTGCTAAAACTAAGACACGTCTCCTGCCAGTTCCTACCCCGCACGTTACAGTGGTGGAGAATGCGGGCAAGCCATCCGTCTGTGTAAAGAAGATGGAGGAGGTAGTACAGGCACTCGTGAAAGGACAAGAAAGATTGGAGTGGCTCGCGGAGCAACAGATACGATCAGCTGATGCCGACAGAGAGATAATGAAGGCGGCCATGACGGCCCGAGCACTCGACCCTACCCTGGCCAGCGGCCCAGTAACTGTCGGAGGGACTCCTCAGAGTATAAGCGGGGTGTCCTTGCAAAAATACCAGCCCGGTGAGGATCCGGATGCGTTTCTGCTTAACTTCGAGAGGGCTGCCCGAGCCTGTGGTTGGCCCGGCGCGAAGTGGCCGTTCTTTCTTGCACCGTTGTTGGTAGGAGAGGCCCAAGCGGCCTACCAGGTAGCGAATCCGAGAGGCGACACCCCCTATGCCGATATCAAGAGGATCATATTGGACCATCTCGGTCTGGATCAAGAGGCATACCGCCTCAGGTTTCATAAGGAGAGAGGGGTACCAGGAGAAACCCCTAAAACGCTGTTTGTGCGGTTAAAGATGGCTGCCGATAAATGGCTGTCGCCCAACACGTGCAGGAAAGAGGAGATTATGGACAGGATCTATTTGGAACAGTTTTTAGAGGCGCTACCATTCGCTACCCAGAGGTGGTTGAAACAGCACCATAACCTTACCATTAGCCAAGCTGTGGAAATGGCTAACACGTTTTCGAGAGTGCAGCAGAGGCCACTCACACCCTGGGAAATGGAAAAACAAAAGGCCCCCCTCAAAATAGAGAGAAGACCACCGAAAATCCCGGACGCGCCGAAAGCCAGACCGTGGAGACCGGAACCCCCGCCTCATAGCGGACCACAATGCTTCGAATGTGGTACCTGGGGCCATATAGCCCGACTGTGTCCCCGGAAGAAGCCAACCGAAGAACCGATGGAGGTCGGGTACCTGCCTAGGACTGTACTGTATTCATCAGAAATGGGGCATGCATATCGGGTGAGTATAGAGGTAAATGGTAACCCCGTCCAAGCCCTCCTAGACTCAGGGTGCCGCCAATCGGTAGTACAAGCCCATCACGTGCGACCCCAACAGGTCTTTCCCCGTGAAAAAGTGTACATCAGGTGTGTCCACGGGGATGTGAGACCTTACCCTGTAGCAGTACTTCCCATAGTCCCCTACAGGGGGAAACCCCATGACATTAGAATGGGGGTGCTTTCCTCTCTTCCGGAGGACCTGATAATTGGAACCGACAATCCCGCCTTCCTAGAAATGTTTCGGAGGAGCCTAGGACCAGACGGGCCGAGGAAGGAGGAGGACAACCGGACGTTCCCCGCGTTGGTGTCCCCCGAACCCTGGATCCTGGACAGAAGCTTTCATTTCGCCCAGGCGAACGATGCGACGTTGTTCAACGCATGGGAAACCGCTCACCAAACAGATGGACAAACGCCGGTTAGATACCCCCGTTTTTTTTTATCAAGAACGATTTACTGTACCGACAGGGACAAAAATACGAACCAGAACAGTTACTTGTCCCCGTCCACTTCAGAGAACAAGTGCTCTTTTACTCCCACTCACACTTGGTAGCCGGCCATACGGGGGCAGAAAAAACTACTCAGAATATCCTCCGATGCTTCTATTGGCCTGGGATATACAAGGACGTGATGACCTTCTGTCAAGAATGCGACGTTTGTCAGAAACGAAACATGACCCAACCACCCGCTGTGCCTCTGCAACCCCTACCCATCATTGGGGTACCCTTCGAGAGGATTGGCATGGACATCATAAGCCCTCTCCCCAAGACAAGAAAGGGACACCAATACGTCCTTGTGATCGTGGACTACTCAACAAGGTTTCCGGAGGCCTTTCCACTTACCTCCACCACCACCAGACACATTGCAGACAAAATGTTGGAGCTGTTTACTAGGGTGGGGTTCCCTAAGGAAGTTCTGACCGACCAGGGAACCCTCTTGTGTCTCGCCTGATGAGAGAGGTGTGCCAGCTTCTACATATACACCAGATCCGAACGGCCGTATACCATCCCCAAACGGACGGCTCAGTAGAGAGGTACAACAGAACACTCAAGACCACTCTGAGGAAAATGCTAGAGGTAAACCGAGCCGACTGGGACCAGATCCTGCCCCTAGCCCTGTATGTCATACGTGGACAAAAACAAAGCAGCATGGGTTTCTCGTCATTCGAGCTACTATACGGACGACAACCCCGCTCCCTGCTGGACATGACAAAGGAGGCTTGGGAGAAGGAGACGCCGGAAGAGACACTAAAGACCCTGGAGTATGCCCGTAACCTTCGGTCCAAGCTGGGAAAGCTAAGAGACCTGGCCTGCGCCAATCTGGAAAAAAACCAGAGGAAGCAGAAAGCAGTATACGACAAGGGAAAGAAATGGCGGCGTTTACAGAAGGACGATTGGGCCTTAGTCGTCCTACCCTCGTTTACCCAAAAATTCAAAGCGGAAAGGGGAGGTCCCTATAAGGTGGTCGACACTATTGGGAACACTAGTTACCGGCTGCAGATACATCCCCGGAAGACCCAGGTGTACCATATCAACATATTGAAGAAATGGCTCGGTATCCCACCAGCGGGGATACATCTGACCGAACCCAACCCTCCCGACGAATCTAACATCATAGACAAACTAGTGATCAATGAGGACCTAAGAGAGGACGAGAAGCGGGAACTGATGAACACCTTGAAAGAACACGCCATCGTGTTCTCAGACATACCGGGAAAAACCACCCTGGCGGAACACCACATCCCGACCCTGCCTGGTAAGACTGTCAAGATCCGTCCCTACCGGATACCGGAAGCCAGAAGGAAGGGGATCCGACAAGAAGTAGCAGAAATGCTGAGATTAGGTGTCATTCGGCCCTCCCGTAGCAACTGGTCAAGTCCCATCGTATTGATCCCGAAACCCGATGGGACGCGGAGGTTCTGCATGGACTTCCGAGCCCTTAACGAGATTTCAACCTTCGACGCCTATCCTATCCCTAGGATAGACGAACTCATAGAGAAGTTAGGGGAAGCCAAAGTCATAAGCACTATAGACCTCACCAAAGGATATTGGCAGGTTCCCCTGAAAGAGGAAGGCCGACACAAGACTGCCTTTACAACCGAGGAGGGGCATTACGAATTCACAGTGTTGCCCTTTGGACTACACGGTGCTCCTGCCACCTTTCAAAGGCTAATGAACAACTTGCTAACCAACATCTCAGCCTTCACATCCGCATATCTGGACGACATTGTTGTTTTTAGCCCTGACTGGGAGACCCATTTGGAACACCTGCACCGGGTCCTAGACATCCTTGAGAAGGCAGGCCTGAAAATCAATGAGACGAAATCTAGAATGGCTTTTCAGAAAGTTAAATATCTGGGATACGTACTTGGACACGGCCTTATCGAGCCCCAAATTGAGAAGGTACGGGCCATAGCCGAGACACCGTTCCCCAGCACAAAAAAAGAAATGCGTGCGTTTTTGGGCCTTATCGGCTACTATAGAGGTTTCATTCCCCAGTTTGCGCAGCTAGCCGCCCCTCTCACCGAGACCCTGAAGACTAGCGTAAAACAAAATGCATTGTCCACCCCAACCCCGATGATGTTGGAAGCCTTCTCTGCCCTCAAACGTATGATCACACCGACCCCCATCCTATCCTCCCCTGACTTTTCGCGTCCCTTCTCCCTGCATACAGATGCATACGATTATGGGATAGAGGCTGTGCTATCACAGGTGGGGGTGGATGGGATGGATCATCCTATCCTGTACGTTAGCAGGAAGCTGTTCCCCAGGGAGCTCAGTTACCCTACAGTAGAAAAGGAATGCCTTGCGATAAAGTGGGCGGTGGACAAACTGGCTTACTATTTGGAGGGGCGTCCATTTACTCTCTATACAGACCATGCGCCCCTTCTGTGGATGGCTCGCAACAAATCACTCAATGCCAGAGTGATGCGTTGGTTCTTGGCTCTACAGCCCTATGCCTTCATGATATGTCACAGGAAAGGGACTGACAATACGGGTGCTGATTTTCTCTCCAGGAATCCACTTCCCGAACGGAAGTGTCCAGGGGGGATGGTGTGTAATATGGAGGACCGACACGAACCACGCCCCCCTGATACCCGGCGCGACCCTATAACTTGTGACCCCCCCTCTTATCTCCTCAGCCTCAGTGTCTCCCGGAATGGACCTGTGAAGAGAAATACAGCTGCGATGAGGAGGACGAGATCGGGCCCTTTAACTGGATGGGCAGTCGTATGGAGGAGGAGGAGTCACGAGTCCCGATAAACGTCAGCGGTGCTATTCCACAGGTGTGTTACTACACCGGAGGAGCGGACAGTGAGTGGCAGAGTGGAGAGGCATGGAGCAAAGTGGAGATCGAAGCGGAGGACGAAAAGGAGAAGCAGGAGGCGGAGGAAGAGACCGAGGCATGCGCACCCCGAGTAACATCAGAGACGGAGGAGCCGCCAGGACGAGGTGAAGAACAGGACGGGAGGAAGGACGAGCCAAGGAGAAAGCCAGGAGGCCAACACTACGCGTCGCCCAGCCGCACACCAGGAGGGGTGTGGCTATCAGAGGAGCATACCTGTATCGTGGGCTGGGTGAGAAAGAAAGGCAAAAGCCTTACATAGACCAAACCTGTTTCCCGGGAACCCGCCCCTTCACCAATTGCACGCCTAGAGTACGGTTGTCAGCACTTACGGTTTCCCTCACAACTTCCCCCCCCCCTTGATATTGGTTCATGTAGGACGTACTGATACTTGCCTCTTTGTGTTTCCCCTTTCACCGGTGGAACTTGGGCCAGAACGGAGCCGACAGAGCCGACCCGAAGGAGGAGCCCGATCCGACGAAGGGAGGAGGGACTACTCCGAAAAATCCGTTAAGAGAGAAGCCGATTCCCAAGACGAGGTGTCCCTCGCACGACATGTACAGATCTGTTGTTCCAACAAATACATCCTGCTAAAATTAAGACACGTCTCCTGCCATTTCCTACCCCGCACGTTACAGGGACATATTTAGGTCAGGGATCATTTCATAGGGTTATTTGGTGGTCAGAATGAGTGATAACTTATATCCCTGCTTCACTTTCATTGCATGCAACGGATTTCCGGAAGAGACAAAGGGGGAAAAACTCAAGGGCATTGACATCTTGGGGGTAAAGGCAGGGTTGGCGCTCTAGCGCTCGGGCGATTTTCGGCCCGAGTCCTATAAAATGAAAGGCATTTCCCGTCCGCGCAGCGGGCGGGCGCAGCGGGCGCGCCGAGGCGCGCCAGAGGCAAGCCCGTCTGGGCCCGTCCGGGCCCGACCGGACCTAGGGTCAGCCACTATGCCGGCGGACAACCGACTCCCGGTAAGCTACTCCAGGGAGGAACTCATGCTACTACAGGACAAGAATGGAATATGGTGCTCCCAGATGGACTACCTCGATGAACATCTCTCTCGTTGTAAATACTGTCCCGACATAAATAATGACAGGGAACCTGGCAGAGATATTGGGATGGCACTATTAAACTGCAGGTCCCTACCTAAACACGCAGTGGAGATTAGTCTTCTTATTGAAGACAACAAACTGGACTTACTCTTCCTCACTGAGACGTGGTTGCACTCGAACTCAGACTATGATATCAACACCGCCCTGCACAATGGTTTTTTCATCCAGT
This sequence comes from Lissotriton vulgaris, assembly GCF_964263255.1. Lineage (NCBI taxonomy): Eukaryota > Metazoa > Chordata > Amphibia > Caudata > Salamandridae > Lissotriton > Lissotriton vulgaris. Next base: position 339,832,163 of record NC_141699.1, on the reverse strand, counting down.
GTCAGCACAGGGTACAAGGGAAAGGCGGGGGCCTGGCAATAATTTATAAAGACACTTATTCTTGTAGAATCGAGGAGGGTGGTATCTTAGATTCTGAAAGTGTCCAATTTCATATTCAAACTTCCCCCACCAAATCAGTGGTAGGACTCCTAATTTATCGCCCACCAGGTCAACTAAAACAGTTTACAGGATCCCTACTAGAAACTATATTGGGGACAGCAGCACAGTCGCCCAATTTTTTAGTCCTGGGTGACCTGAACCTGCACTTTGATGATCCCACTGACAAGGCGGCCTCTGACCTCAGTACGGACCTCAAAGCACTGGGTATAACACTTCTAAACACAGAGAGTACACACACTAAGGGACATTTGTTGGACCCTATTTTCTCGAATAACAGTCTCATCACGGTTAAGCCCCCACTACCACTCCCATGGTCGGACCACTTTATGGTCCCCTTCTCCTGGAAAACTCCATTAGAAGGAAAAAACGCTTCCCGACCACGAACTCTACAGAGAGCTTTGGCGAAACTATCAGTGGAGGAATGGACCCAGGCCCTAGAACAAACGGCCCCTATGGCAGAAACGGACCCTCTGTTAGCAGATCTAAACTTTCAGAATTGGTTTACCAATTCCCTTACGCAGTACTGCCCCTGAAAAAGATCACAAAGAAAAGTGGCACCTTCAAATCACCATGGTACACCACTGAACTGAGGGATCTTAAGAAAAACTGCAAAAAGCTGGAACGCACCTGGAGGAAGGATTGGGCAGCCAACAGTAAGCTCTCCTACCAGGCGGCTTTAAGACTGTATAAAACTGCACGGCAGAAAACCCAAGCAGCCTTTTTCGAGGAAAAAATTAACACATCCGCCAACTCCTCTAGGGAGACCTTCAAAATTGTAAAGCAACTGCTTAAATCCCCCACTCCAACTACCAACCAGGAGTGCACAGAAGCTAGATGTGACCTGCTTGCAGAGTATTTCGACACCAAAGTCCAAAGAATACTTGACTCCCTCCCACAGGTTGTCCCCGCTGCTGGCGATGAAGTCCCCTCTGCCCCGATCCATTCACCCCGGCTGGACAGTCTTGGAACCATCACCATGGATGACTTCCGCAATACGCTCACCGCAGTGAAGAGCGGGTCTCCTTCTGACCCTACTCCCATGTATATCCTCAAAAAAGTAGCTGACACCATCACCCCCCTTGCAACAGACTTACTAAATGCTTCCTTCGCTAAAGGGGTGGTTCCACCCAGCTGGATGCAAGCAAGAATTAAGACCCTTTTGAAAAAACCAGGCCTAGACATGGCCGATTTGGCCAACTATCGCCCTATCTCGCTGCTGCCTGGTCTAGGAAAAATTGCTGAAAGAATTGTAAATAAACAGCTCTCTGGGTTTTTAGAAAACAATGACCTGTTGAGTGGCTCGCAAATGGGCTTTCGCCCAGGCCAGGGCACTGACACAGCCCTCATAATGGTAACTGAGGAGGCAAGATGCATCTTGGATTCAGGGGGGTCTGGAGTTCTGATCCTCCTGGATCTAAGCGCTGCATTTGATACGGTGGACCATAAAATACTAGTCCACCGCCTTGCAAGACTCGGGATCACGGGAATGGCCCTGAAATGGTTGGAATCCTTTTTGGATGAACGAGCATTTAAGATCTGGGAAAATGGCATTATGTCCAAATCTACTCCCCTCCAGTGTGGAGTCCCCCAGGGCTCAGCCTTGAGCCCTACCCTATTCAATGTTTATATGGCCCCACTGGAGGAGGTAGTAGCCCCGTTCGGGATTAAATGCGTCACCTACGCTTATGACACCCAACTAGTCGTTTCGCTGACGCAAAATTCGGGATGCTCAGACAACCTCTCAGCCTGCCTCTCGGAAATTTTCTTCTGGATGACCAACTCCAAGCTCAAATTAAACGGAGCAAAAACTGAGATTTTAATGCTGGGTCACCAACTCTCCTCTCTACCCACCACATCTTGGCCCCCGTGCATGGGAGAGGTGCCCTCACCAAAAGACAAAATCAAGAGCCTGGGGGTATGGTTCGAGCCCGAACTAACCTTCAGGGCACATGCCCAGAAAGTGGCAGGCACATGTTTCGGCCTGCTCCGAACTGTGCGGAAAGTCCTGCCACTGCTACCCTTCCAATCTAGAAAACTATTAATTCAGGGACTGATCTTGTCCAGACTGGATTATAGTAATGCTTTGCTCCTGGCAGCCCCGGAAGCCACTATCAACACGCTACAACGAGTACAAAACGCTGCTGCCAGGATGCTCCTGGGTGCCCCAAGAAGAGCATCAGCAAAACCATTGCTGAAAACCTTGCACTGGCTTCCAGTGCGTGAACCAATCTCCTTCAAATCATCATGCATCGTCCACAAAGCTCTTCAAGGTAAAGGTCCCCAAGCCCTAAGCAGCCTGATACGACCATACAGACCCTCACGAGCCTTGAGATCGGACCTTGAAAACCTGGTCATAGTCCCCAGAGTCAGAAAAGCTCGCTCGGGAGGCCGTCGCTTCTCGGTAAATGCAGCAAAGACCTGGAACGCCCTCCCTAGACACATTCGCACTGAACCATCCCTTAGCAAATTCCGCAAATGTCTTAAATTCTTTCTTTTTCCCAAAGCCTCTTAAAATTCCCCTGCCCTTCCTCAGAGCCTCTTAATTTCGCATGGTAGCGCTGGGACGCTTACGGGCAGCCATGCGCTTTATAAATCCAATTTCATTTCATTCATTTCATTTCATTTCATTTCATTCATTTCTAGGCCTAGTACTCTTCAGTGATATATCTTGATGGCAACACTGTACCTTCAAATTGGTTTTAGGAATACCCATAATTTCCATGGCACCCGTTCCTGGTGGTTACCATGTGCCTAAACTATTTTTAATTAGACCCCAGTATTAAATGCATCTTGATGTCGGGTATTAAAGCATTCTGGACACGTTTTACAGTATGTGCGTGTTTTAGGGTGTTAACAAAGTACCCCGGAGCCACCATGTGGTGGGGAAAGGTAAAAGTGGCCACGCCGATTAACATTCAGCATACCATTGCACAAGTGACATCATTACTCGGTTTTATTTCAGGTGCCCAAAACAATTTCATTAAACCTCGCGACGTCGGCTTTCGCAATATTTCATTATTTTTCCTTTGCTGGTGAATTGACAGTTACACAAAAGTGTCATTGTGTAGAGTGCCACTAAAGAGGATGTGGAAAAAGGCTGCATATAGGGTGGTGTGGATGGCTCGCAACTTTTACTTGGTTGGCTTCTTTACATTTTCACTAGAGGGGCGACATGTGTTGAGAGTGTCGGTAATTTTAACTGAATTCCACGCTCTCCCCCATGAGGGGAAAAAACTTTGAAGTTCTGAGACTGCCACAGGGCGGGTCAAATGACGAAGAGGATCGATGTGTGTCGGTGAAAGGGAGGAGGGGAAATAAGGGGAGTGGATAGCAGCGATACTTGTAACTATTATTTCGCTAATTAAACAAAGCTGTGCAGTCAGCATACTCCCACCTTCTTAAATAAATATTAGCACTTGAGACACGGAAATCAAGAACGACTTGACCCAACCAACAGCTAGACTCCGTCGGATGGAATTGAAGGACAATGGGACGGGGGATCGGGGACTGTAGAAGGAAGGGTGGGGGTCAGAGAGATGAGGAGGAGAAAAAACGGGGAGGGTGGGTGCGGCGGCGGCTGTGCTGCTAGAGAAGGGAGAGGGAAGGCTCTGGGGAGGCTCTGGTGCTGAAAGTAAAATGGAACCGTGTGCGAGTGCACTGGCAGGCTCTGCGCTCGATTGAGGAACCTGGTGAGCGGACGGTGGGCGCCACCACCAGCACCACCGCTGCATTGAGCTATGTGCCCATGTATGTAAGCGAGGGGCAGGAGTTGCTGCACAGCTGCCGTGCGCACTCACACCGCACACTGGCGCTGAGTGAGGGAGCTCTGAGTTCCGCTGCTGAGCGAGAGAGTGGAGGAAAGAGGAGGAGAAGGAGCAGAGGTCAAACGCACAAGATCCACAACTGCAACAAAGTAGCTCAAAACTGGCAGCCAACTCCCGCTCACCAGGCGGCCCCCGGCAAGGCCTCCGATTAACTCTACACCCGTCTGCAAATCACTAATACCTCTGCCTTCAGATTTATGGCCATAATCTGATGACACGTGAGCTCCAAATTTACTTTTATAGTCAAAAACAGCGCAGAGGCAGTATGAACAAACAATCGCCATTTGTCTGTAAGCCCGTCCTTTTCAGACTGGGGGGCATGTTTTTGATGGTTGTTTACAGCCTACAAAGAAAGACAAAACGCACTCCCCCCAATCTGAAAAGGACGGGGCTTAGATCGAAAGAAGAACGTCACTAGGACCTCTTCTCCAATGGCTGGTCATCGTTTAGGAGGCCAGCCAATGGAGAAGAGGGGCCGGGCTTAACCCTCGCTAGTGAAAGTACCCTAAAGTCATTAAATCTCGCGAGTTTGAGTACGCATGTGCGCACCCGACGCCACACGAGACCTAAAAAATTAGTATTCTTTATATAGACTAAACAAGACCACAAATGACAAAAATCCACAATACTGTACTTAGAATGGTAGTTTTAGCTTAGTTCTGTTCAGTTCTTAAAATGCGACACTTTAAGTCAATGTACCATACAATGCATGACGCTCCCACAACACAAGTGTTGCAGCGATGGAAATGCGGCAAAGTTCTGGTGCAAAGAAATAAAGACGTGAAGATCTTCCACATGCGGCACGCTTCTCCGATGTTGTGAGAAGTCTTGGCTTGATGTGCCAGCTGCAGTGGCGACACCCTTGTTCAGAGATGCGACGACAGCAGCTTTGGCGGCGACACTCTTCTCCCTCGATGCGAGACTCTTCTGTTCGATGCGACAACTGCTGCGGCGACACCGTTGTTTAGAGATGCGATGACAGAAGCTCTGACAGCGGCACACTTTTCCGTGGATGAGAGGCAATTCTCTTGATGCGGTGCAATGCGTCAGCTACAGCGGCGACATCCTTGTTCAGAAATGCGACGGCAGCGGCTGTGACAGGCTTCTTCTTCATTGCGAGACGCTTCTCTCGATGCGGTGCAATGCGTCAGCTACAGCGGCGACACCTTTGTTCAGAGATGCAACGGCAGCGGCAGCGGCTGCGACGGTCACACGCTTCTTCCTCTTGAGTTGCGCCTTCCAGCTCCTTGCGACACGCAGTCCCTCAGAAGGCCCAAAACAGCAGCAGGCACTTCCAAAAAACTCTTGGGGAGCTGGGGCTTGAAGTCTGTCGTCCCTGAGACTTCAGCAGGAGGCAAGCTCTTCTCTCCATCCGTACAGGTTGAAATAAAGTACACAAAGTTCCTTTCTCCTTCCTTTGGCAGTCAGGCAACCACTGCAGGCCAATCCCCCAAGCAGCACTTCAGCTTAGGGATAGTCTCTCCTCAGTTTCTTTAGCTTCCTCTCCTCAGTAAAGGTTTCTTCTCGTTTGTCCAAAAGTGATCTAAATTCTTGGGACCAGGGTCCCAATATTTATTCCCCAAAACCCTTCTTCTGAGGGCAGAGGGGCCTTTTCCCAGTCCAAACCAGTTCTGGAGCACTCTGTTGACATGACTCCTTCTTTCCTTTTACAGTGCAGGGCAGAAACATCAGACGGCCCACAGGAGGTGGGGCCAGCATTGTGGCGGGAAAGCACAGCCCTGGAGCACCTTGTTGACATGATTCCTTCTCTTCTTCCACAGTGCAGGGCAGAGACATCTGTCGCACCACAGGAGGTGGAGCCAGCATTGCGGAGGAAAGGCACAGCCCTACTCAGGTCCCAGGTGCGACTACTCCCTCCCATCTAGATGCAGATCTCTCTATTCACCACTTGGCTGACTCATTCTGTCTCCTGGAATCCCCCAGCCCTGTCACTCAAAACTCCAGACAAGGAATACACTAAGCATGGGCGAATTTTGCGAATCTGGCGTTCGCGAATTTGCGTATTTGCGAACTCACAATCCGCAAAATCCGCAAATTCTCGCGAATTTGCAGATTTTTTTTTGTGTTCGCAAGGGTTTCTGCCAGTTTGTGAGGGTTTTGTACCAGTTCGCAATTGCGAACTTACTTGTCGGCTCGCAACGGCCGCGACTATGTTGTTTCTACGTCTGGTTCATCATCACAGGTTCACAGCACCCTCTGTTTCACCACTGCCACCCTGTTTCAACCATGCCACCCTCTGGTACATCAATGCCACCCTCTAGTTCATCACTGTAGATTATGGGGGGGGGGGGAAGAAAGCAAGCACACCTGCCCTGCTTCAACTGACATGAATTAATTTGGGGTTGATTTATTAATGTGTCACTGTTTTAAAATTCCAGTCTGCCACCTGCTTCCTTATCTTTAATTTGCTTTCTGTTGCAGTGCAATTTTTTTTTCCAGGACCTTTGTGGCCTACTTGTAGCTATTCTATGAGCCTGCTGTGAGGGTCAGAGCAGGGTCATAGAATTGTTGCAACTAGCAACTGAACTCTGGAGGGGCCCCAGTCAGGAAGCACTACAGGGAACGGTTTCTAATGATGAGTTTGAACTTTTGCAACTGCTGAGTACTTTCAGTTTTGCAAAACTTGTTTTTCTGCAGAACAGCAACTGTAATGCCCCAAACAAACTTACTTGTGAAAGTTGATTTCTAATCCAAAAGTGATCCAAAGGAAGTCAAAAAGGCCTCAAATCCAAAAAAGTGCAGGCAAATGTCAACCTGAGGAGTTATTCTGATAAAAATCATCATTTTCAGAAGGTTTATGCTGCTTGCTAGTGGATTTCTTGTGCAGAATTGCAAATTTTGTAATTTCGCGAGTGCGAGCTTGTTGCTGCCCGCCGCATCTACATGTTCGCAATTGCGAACTCTCGCGATGCGTCGCCAAACTCCCGCGGGACCCCCGCAGCAAGATCCAAAATGGCGCAGCACTCGCAAAATATCGAGAAAAACAACTCGGCAAACGCTGAATGACGGTAAGTGAACGCCGCAAGCCGCAATATTGTATCACCAAGCAAAAAAATCCTCTGCGTGCGAAATCTCGGATTTTCGGTAAATTTGCGAGAGTTTGCGGATTGCGAATTTACCGAAAATCCGCAAAATCCGCGAGTGGAACGGATTTTCCGCCCGTGCTTAGAATACACAACCTAGCAGAGGCAGGCTTGGATAGTTAGACAAGAAAATACCTACTTTCTAAAAGTGGTATTTTCAAATACAAAATGTTAAAATCAACTTCACTAAAAGATGCATTTTATCATTCTGAGTCAAGGCATACTGAACTTGAATTTCTACTGTGTTCCCTGAGTCAGTTAGGATTATAGGATGTAATAATCTAACTGCCCATTCTGGCCTATAGAGAATAGGTAGCCTTGCAATAGTGAAAAACTAAAATGGCTGTTATTCACTATGAGGATATGGCACACACACCAGAGCATGTCTTCCCTTATACTGACAATGCACCCTGCCCTTGGGCCTACCATGGGGTGTCCGATATGAAGAAAAGGGAAGGTTTAGGGACTGGCAAGTGGATGCATGTGCCCAGTCAACAACGAAGTACCATACTGCACACAGGCTCTGCAATGGCAGACCTTAGACACATTTTACAGGCTGCTTCTGTGGGTGGCACAATCAGTGCTGCAAGCCCACCAGCAGCATTTGGTTTACAAGCCCTGGGCATCCCTGGTGCACTGTACTAGCGTCTGACAGGTAAACCAAACCAGCCAATCATGGAATCACAAATTCATATATCAATTTACAATAGGGAGTACTCGCACTGTGGCACTGGACAGCAGTGGCACAGTGCCCAAAGCATCTAAAACCAGCAAAAACACATGAAGCAACAGCAAAAATGGAAGGGAGACCCACGCCAATGGAGCCAGGTCTAACAATCTTCATATATGTAGAATGGGATTACTCTAGAAATGACAAAGGTTTATGTAATATGTGTACTATGATTCAAATATTGCCTTAAAATGTAGTTCCTAGACACACTTACACGTATACCTTTACGTTTTTACTGTATGACACATGTCATATGAATTTAATGTACTGACATTTTACATTTACTTGAGTTTAAAAGTGCACATGTATATTAAATGTTCACTCTTACTTTAACACGTTAAGTTGAAATGTTAGGGCTACAATTTGCCATGCTGCATAAAATATTGTTTTCCACTTTCTGCTAACATGACTTTTCTTGCCGGCATTCAGACACATTGTTAACTTGAGAATAGATTCATTACTGTATTAGTAATAGAGAGAGAAAGCCTGAGAAGAAAACTTTGACGAAAGAACATGCAGAACAATAGTGTTAACTGAAAGGCTTATTCAGCAATGTTACCACCTAACCTGATTATAAGATGACAAAGTTGTTCCCTTGTTCAGTGTGGGATAATTAGTGAATGTTGCAGTCTGCAACGTGAGAAGGGAGAAAGATAATGGACTCCTGATGATGCGAACAGAGGGGTGTTACCTGAACAAGTTTAGTGTGAATAACTTAAGAACATCCACACAGCTGCATTGAAACTATTTTCTCTGTTTGGCTCTACCTATCTTTGTGAATCTGCATTTTCTGATATGAACTTCATAAGATCTAAGTTTTGCACACGTCTGACTGACGAACATTTAAATGACATCTATAAGAGTTGCCCACTCAAGCTACACCCCAGATTACAAGGCGTTGCTGAACACCATGCAGTGTCAAGTCTCTCACTGAAATTATTTGTATGCAGTCGGAATCAATACTTGTTCAGTCACAGTTCCTGGTGAAATCACATATCTGTTTCATTATTAAAACCAAGATTAAAGTCGCTGCAGAGAAGAATCTTCAGCCTCCTGCAAAGCTGTTTTATTATTTGAACAAGAACAATGCAATGTGTACTACAGGCCTGTATTACAAACACAATAAAACGTAGTTGGAGACAAGAATCTTGAGCACGTTTCCAAATGATTATTTGCAGCATAAGAACAAATCAGTTCCACATTGAAGGTAAGATCGCTTTCCATGTATGTTTGTTAATTGAGCCGCATTACAATGATTATTTCAATGACCACTATTACTGGAAGGTCTTAATTTTAGACCAATTAATTGAAATGTCTTGAAGCGTCACAAATCCAAAGTCATTCCTTTTGGTGTTCTAAGGAACTCTTAAGTCAGGCCTGTCTTGGGTATTTTGTTCAAACCACAGTATGGGCTCTGATGAAATTAGGCTTAAAGTCAATGAAACTGGGCGTGAGGGGTCTCTCGGAAAAATGTGCGAGTTGATTCGGGTTCAGTAGCTCACGACGATTTTCACTGGCCAGAAGTAGCTCGGACTACAAAGGTTGGAGACCCCTGGTCTAGAGCAATGGACTTGGAACGGTTCCAACTTCTATGCTTCCCTTGATTCTTTCATAAGTGAGGCTTAGGCTAATACTTACTTCCCTGGCCCAAGAAGACTATTGACCGAGCCTTCTGTAATACCGACACCTTCCTACTTAACCTCCTGCCCCATTCTATTTTCATTTATGGAATTCCTTGATTTTTGAGATCCTTTAGACTCTAGTACCATCCTCTTAGCTTGGACTTTACTTTAGGTGATGCAGATTTACCCATGTACAGACTGAAACATCTGAGACTCTTCTCTGAGTACCAAGTATCTTTGTTAATCTTTTGTATCGCTGTGACTTAACTCCTTGTTTGCTTGATTCTGGTACGCCTAAACTTCTTTAGGAGGATAGGGTTCCCTGTGGTTATTCTGTATCTTTTTTAGCATGGTGATAAGAGTCATGTATGTAAACCTGATAATTAATTTGTAATAAATCTTCTGAACTATATTTATGATTCCTGGGCCTTATTTGGTAGGTAAATGGGTTACACTGTTAATTGGAATTCTTTGATGTAATGTTAACTCCCATCACCACTCAGTCAAGAAAAAAAGCTCCATAAGAGGACGATTGGCAAGAAAGTGGGTCCATAGAGCACTGTATCAGTACCATCTATTAAAGTCATACTGACAGGCATATTGATTAAAGCAGGGGGTCATGATTGGTGGTAGGATTTTAGTACATATTAGAATGTGGAGAACCTACCTTTTGTAACAAAATTGTTTTTATTGTCTCGGACCAAGACATTGCCCTTGATTTGGCGTCTTCCACATTCTCTCCGTGGTTGAACACCTATATGTTTTTTTGCATTTTCTAAATAAAGCATGGTTTAACTATGTATTACAAATAAGAACATCCCAGAGGCTGAGTGAACACCCTAATCCAACTTTAAATATAATAAGTTTGGAAAATTATTTTCTAAGTTTAACTTTTTGTCACTCCTCTATTATTACGCTATATAACAGAACCACTGGTACTACTTTTTCCTCTTTGGGGATGCAGTTGAGTCCACCCAGAGGATTGTTGGGTATTTGATTGAAAAGGTTCTCTCATCCCAGTCTATAGATTTTGGAACTTACTCAGCTGGTGGCACACACACTAACTACAATGAAATAAAGGTAGCATCTATGAGGAAGTACACGCGAATTGCATTACACCATTTTCTGCACCTGTAAATTTTCTTATGACGACAGATCTACTTTCATTTTTAATGTTCAGTTTTTTTGAGAATATTTTCGGGACAAATACTGAACATATGGACATGCACAAAGAATAAGGCACATATACAAAACACTTCTATATGCAGTAATGGAAAATTAGTTAACCACATTGAGGAACTAATGGAATAGTAAGGTCTCAATGGGCCCTAATGCAAGCAGGGAAATTCAGCCCAGCATTTCTAGGTTTGGTAGTGAAAATCAACTGCTCATTGGGTTGAAGTGGGCAATGCATAAGTTTGGACCTTGGTGACTGCTACAAGACTATCCACTGATAAAACACGTATGTTGGACATGTCATTCTGATACCCTGAGGCTCAGTAATCACACAAGGCCGATGGAGCTCACTTGTCTGCAGGTATAATCTTTACAATTATTGACAATTTATGGATTCATGTGTCACTTTCTATGCAGGGATTGAATGTGTGTTTAGATATACACATTGTAAATAAGGTACCCCCCTACAGAATGCTTGCTGAAGCGATCCACAAACTCATTTCAGTGCACAGCGTATATACCAACGCCACCTTATCAAGACTTACAGTTTGCTTGAAACTTTTCCCAACTTATTGCTGTGTTTAGAGGAAAGTGATAAGTAATTAGGTACCTTTGCCTGCGTGGTAAAATGGTCCCACTTGGCCTCCACCTCCTTCTCCTTACTGATCCGCTTCAGTGTATTCTTGGTCCCACCCGGCTCCCTAAGGGGGAAACAACATCAATAGTTAGGATTTTTGATTTTTGGTTTGTTCTCAAGCATGTATTTTTTTAAAGAAAAAATAGGTTAACTACACGTAAAAGCGATTATTCAGGCAGGATATCTATATGAAAACTGACATAATCGAAAGTCTCAAGAGAAGTGGGAATCTCGAAATGTATTGGAGTTTACACAGTTATTGTTAATACAACAAGCACTTTTAAACCGTCATATTGACATCAAAAGAACCATACATGGATTCTCTCGTAGGCCATCACCCAGCCCCGCAGAAATTCTATTTTGTTCTTGCTAACAGGCAGGCAGAGGCTGAAGAAGCAACAGGCAACCATACGGAGGTTATTCACTGTGGTGACCACTGATACAGCAAGTAACTTTTATCCACATTGTGAAATGTGGACAGTCCATCACTAAGGGTAATGTGTTTTTTGCATTCAGTTTAAATTAAAACCCGGACTACTACAGGCTAGCCTGCTGTGACTTACTTAAACTGTTGGAAACAGTCAAGATAGGATACTTAACGCCACCTAAGCAAGGAGATGGCACCTTCCTGGAAGCAGAGGAACGGGGGTAGGTCCAACGCCGGTTTCCTAACGAGGAACAGGTAAGTTTACTGATGGCGCCTTGTCTGGGTATCCGTGGTGTGAGCTGGCAGCCCTACTTTGTACGCGGTTGCCCAACGGCGCCAGCTACTTTGCCACAATTCCTGGTTTTGGATTCGGATTTTACCACAGCAGGTCTGTTATTCTCATACCCTATGAGGAGCGGGCCAGCAGCGAGTTTATTCTCTTTCCAAACCTTCTCCTTGGTTGTTGGCCAGTACTTGGAGTTACGCCATTGTGGGATTTTACAATGGGGATGTTACATGGTCATTACATTGCCCGAGCACACTGACTAGGACTGCAACATTTTACCCCCATTACCGATGACACATGTCAAGTTGTAGCCTTCATTAACCATAACTCCTGACCATCGTTTGTATGTCTCCCTACTATCGATTTTGCCGAGACACCACTCTCTGGGTGTACCTTTTCTCTGCTGCACCTGATGAGGCCATATCTTATAATTTTTATGGTGAGTCTGCACCAATCTCGCCTTGTTGGTGTTGTCACATATGAAGCTTTTATGTTTGCTTGTCTACTATGAGTCACACTGTGTTTTTCCATTTGGTCTTCTGACATGGCGATGGGTTTTTTGGGAACACAGGTTTTATGTATGTTACATGTTTTAACCATCCATCCATGGCCTCATGGGCTACTGACAAGGAATGTTCTGTGCTTCTTTTTTTTAAATTACAGGTTGCCTCACTACGCTAGTAGACATGTTATTAGTATTAACCAGTGGTAGGTAGCAAAGCACCTTTCCACCCACATGTAGATAGTTTTCCACATTTAATCGTACGATTTTGTTCACGGTCCTGAAGAATCTCCATTGAACATTACATGACATTTCTAAGGAGAGAAACATGTCGACCATCTGGGAGTAGAGTATGCAATTTGTCTCATTAAGAACCAATACGCTACCCCTCCCTCAATATTTTAACCAGGCAGGGTCCCTCACAGAATAAAGGCTTGAAGAGGATTCCCTTACCTGTTTTTAAATCACTATACACATCTACATCTAACTAGGCCCCTTACACCCACTGCACCCTTATGGCAAGGAACAAAAGATCTCTGATAAAGAGTCCCTTTAAGGGTGCCCGACGGGCATTGTAGCGCCGGCCCGACAAGGAGCAGGCTTAAATAATGAAGCATGACACCTAGCTTACTGGGTGTGTGAGAGCCCTAGTTCTGAAAGGAGGAGTTCCTCTCCTTGGCTTCCTGTACACACCCTGCCAAAACTTCACTCACTATGGCATCCTAATAGTGATTACCACATCACCTAGTAACTTCGTACCCTTTCTTTGCTATAGAAGGACTTTTCTTGGTCACTATTCATTTTTTAGGATCCCTGTTGTCCATTTAAATTACTTTTACAGATAAATATAAAGAGAAAACCCACTATCTCTGTAGGTATTCATTTTTAAATATAGTTCGTCTTTTGAGTGGTTCTCAATATGGTCAGTCACGACTTCCCGGCCCAGTGCACAGAGATAGGGCAGTCACAAAATGAATAGGTACCAGGGGCCTGATCTATAGTTTGGTGGATTTGTTACTCCGTTATGTTGGTCATGTATTTCCTGTCCATCCTATTATAAGTGCATTCTATCCAATGGCACTTGTAATACAACCAACGGGCTATCTGCCATGTTTGTGACGGAGTTACCCCATCCACAGAACTCTAAATCAGGCCTTAGATTTCCTAATGAAGTTTTAAACAGCTGCCGGTGTACATGTGGGGAACTTTAATGCTAACATTTTCATATGAGTGCACTGTCTATGAATGGTGCATTCTATACTTCTGCCTACAGCATTATAAACCATCAAGAATCCAAGCTCAAGCGTACCTTTATCAGTTATACAAATGTTGAATTTTAATAGCTGCAGCTTCATTTTTTCACAAAACAGAAAAAATATATGGATAAATACGTATACAATGAGCAAAAAAAATAAATGTGGATAAATATAACGGAAATGTATACAAGAAATACACACCATAAAAATGGGAATTCAACTTGTAATCTAATAAAAAGTAAGGAATAGTCTAGATTTTCAAGGCACTTCAAAGCTTAAGTAGTCACAGGAGGAGGGGTCATTCCCCTCTGCACAAACGTCACTCATGCTGGCAAACAGTGTTGCTTTAGAACTCTGGCATAGGAAAAAAATAAATATGTGGAGAGTCAATAATAGCACTTGCCCAGTGGCTGTCGTCTACTTCATGACCAGCGTCATAAATGATACGTCTTCAACTTGAAATCAGTGGGATGTTCATCCAGGCAGAGATGTGAAGCAATCTGTTTCTCAATGAGTTTTCAGAGGCACTAAGTAATTGTTTAAAGGAAAAGTAGATAGATAATGGTTCTGGTCCAAATACATAGAGTCTTGTTACTGCTAGAGAGGTTATTCCAGACCAGCTATTAATGAAACCAGGTGTTATCACCACCCTATTTACAGGCCACTAAAATGATTTCTCGCTCTAAGTGCGCCGGGTATGCCCAGACGTGGGTCCCAGGCTCACTGTGCTACTGGATTCAAGCTAGCCTGGCTGATGAGGGTTGATACTCCAAAACCAGTCCCAGGATGCTTGTTTCTGGTCCACGGAGAACCTGCCTTGGCAGCTTGAACTGGACTGTTCCCAGGTGGCATGGTGAGCAAAAGAAGAAAGGATTTAACCCAGATCTCTTGACTGGCGATGAATGTTAGATGTGTTACACATTCCGTCCATCAATTGTGTGTCGTTTACTAAACTGATTTGGCACTTAATGCACAATGGCATGCGGGGTAGAGCATTACCGTGTGTTTTACAACACACTGTTCTGAATTCTGTGCCATTTTCACTTACAACATCTACCTTCTCTAAGCAGGAGGATTTTGTGACCCGAACAGCAAGTGGCAGTATAGGACCCGTTATTAATAGGTGCATTAACACCTTTCAGTAGGCAGTAATACAATTACTACATTACTAGGAAGGAGGGCAATTATGTCAGCACAAGATTTAAATCCGAGAAGAAAATATCCCTTCAACCACACTGAGCTGAATTCACCGCTCTGGAAGACACACATGCTCCCTCTACAGGCTTCGAATGGTAGCTATGGTCTCTAAAGGATGATTGGCTGGCCAGCTCACCATAATTAATACAGGATGCTAATTCAAGATACACAAGTTTGAACAAGAATTGGGCTGAGAGATATGGCATGTGAACAGCCACACCTTGCCAAACAGAGAGAACAGTAATGATATTACTTTTATCGTTGTAGGTTTCTCAATTAAATATTCCTTTATCTTTGTATACCAGTCATCTAATTCAGGATCAGACAAGTGATGCATGTGAAAGCATTTTATCCTTCAACTAATATATGTTATTATTAACCAAGCTGTTAAAGGTTGTTAGATAAAATATAAGAGTATTCTTGTTGTTGGCAGTCAGTCACAACTGTCTGCTCAAGTGGCACTACTATGAGAAAACGTGGTAAGCTTTGATTTATACATGGATGTCAACTAGAAGTAATTAAGTAATTATTTTACAGCTATTTTTTTAAATTCCACTTAAAGCCCTAATCCCAGGTTTGAAACATGCATGTGGGGCTCGTAGCTTCATTAGGAAAGCCCTATGACAGGGCCAGAAGCCAGTGATATGGGGTAATTTATTATGTTTATCTATTTTCTCTTCTTCTTTCAATTTGATACGGGTTCGACGCTTACCTACTTCGTGCTTTTTTTCACCAGACCTTCTTGTTTTAAACTTGTGCATATGCAGATGATTTCTAGTAAATGGCACACTGACCACTATTACCCCAGGTCCCTCTTGTGGTCATCCCATTCATGACAAAGTGGAGATAACCATCTTCCGACAGAAAAAAAGAGCAGAGGAATGCTGGGACCCTAACCCCAACCCCTCCCACTGAGAGTACATAAGGAGTACTTACCTATCATTCCACCCGTTCTTTTTTCGGTCTTCGAATGGAATGGGACGAGGTGCTGGTGCTGCTCCTGCTGGGCTCGAGTGGCAGTTTTCTTCGGTGCCCCGTCTGGTGCCTGGCTGTTCTGGACGGGTGTGCTTGGTTTATTGGCTATCGGCTGGTTCTTGGATTGCGCGTGGACCGCCCTTTACGGCTGATGCGCCAGCCTCCCGGTCATTTCTGTGTTGGGGGCGCGACTTCCTCAGGCCTGGCCAGATGTTTGCTCGCTGGTCGTCTTCTCTGGTTCCTGCTGCCCTGGCGTGGTTGTTGGTGGTTCACCTTGGGCTGGGTGTGGACGGGGGGATGGGGGTCTTATTTGGAGTCTGCCAACCCTCCACCCTGGTGAGTACCTCATAGCGGATTTCTACTTTGTTCTGTGATGGCCTCCTGCTGTACAGAGAAGTCTCCACACATTTAAGTTAAGGAGTCATGCCTGCTTGCCTTCTGCTGCCGGCCTCAGTGGTCTCTGCTTGGCTCTCCATAGGGTGCTTTGGGGCATGTCTAGTGCTCTCCCTGTGCCCTAGAGTCTGTCCTTAACTGCTGTTCCTTGCACTCTTGCTCTGGCGCTCGTGCTGGAGTGCTGGTACTGTGCTCTGGTGTCCACCGGCTTCTTCTATTTTGGTCCTGCCGCCCTGTGGGTGCCCTTGGTGGCCGTGGTTGTGTTGTGCGGCTTGTTGTGCCACCTTTCACGCTGTGTTTGCTATGTGTGTCACCATGGCCTTGTGGTTACGGTTGCAGACTCTTCCTCCAAAGGAAATTTCTCTTCCTTCGGCCTGATGGCAGGCTAGCCTTCTGGAAAAGCCAAGTTCAGCTACAGAGATTCCTGGAGATGCTGGTGATTGCACCCGGGCCCTCATACATGCGTAGCATGTGCTCTGCCACTGTGCTACATCCTCACTTCTGCCCTGAGGCATGAGTATTACCGCTGGCTCTCCATTTTGTGTTTTACTGCCTGATACTGGTCTATGTTGCATGGTTTTGGTGGTGTGGTGTCGTTGTTGCAGATGCTTTGGGGTCGTTTACCCCTCCTTTGGGGGTAGCTATGGTATTTTTCTTTCTCCCACCTCTTGCATGGTCTTGGCCTTGGGGGGGGCGGAGGCTGGTCCCCCTTCGGTGGGTCCCTGTCCATGCAGGGGTAGGTGGTTCTGCTGTTTGTAGCCTCAGCCCGAGTTTCTTTGGCTGTGCCGTTCTCCTGTCTTACCTGTATGCCCCCCTTGGCACGCTCCTGTTGTCGGTGGCGGTCGGTGCGCGTTCCGGCTGCCCCCGCCGTCTCTTTCTCTCCTCCCCTCTCTAAGGGGCAGTCGTGGTGGGGTGTGTCTTAGTGCGTTAGGTCCCTGCTCGCCTTGTTGCTGGGGTTCCCGGTGCCTGCCACAGTAGTTTGGGTGGGCTTTTGGGCCTCTGGCTTCTGGGTTCCCTTCTGTTCCTGGACTGTTGTCCCTCTGCTGGCGGCTGTTTTCTATTGTCTTGGCCACCTGCACTCCTCCGTCTTGTTGTGTCTTGACGGTTGGCCTGCATCGGGCTGTTCCTGTGCTTTGTCTTGTTGTCTCTGCTCCGTCGTGGGGGGTGGGGGCTGTTCTCCGTGTCCTGTGGCCGCTCCACCCTGACCGCACCTAAACTCATCTGCTCTCAGTAGTTATGTAGGGTTGGGCCTGGGCTACGGCGCTTGGCTCCTGGTTTGGTTCTGTCTGTTTTCTTTTGGGCCGTTGTTGTTCTGTTCTCGGCCCTTGCTGGTCTGGGCCTGTGGGCTTTTGCCTTTTTTGGGTTTTTGGTCCTGGTGGTCCAGCAGTTCTGGCGACAGGGGTGGGAGGGTTAGGGGGGAGGTTCCCTGCCGGCCTCCCAGCCCTTGGCTTTGCCTTTGCTCTGCATGGCCCTTCCCCGGGTGTGGGTTAGGCTCTCATGTCCTCCTGCCCTACCCGGTTGCTTGGCTTGGGCCCTGGATTCCTGGTTTTGGTGGCCTTGCTTGTGGTTGGCCCTGGGGGTTTTGCTCTCCTCTGGGGTGTGCTGGGGCTTGGCTTTGGTGTGCCTGTGCAGTCTGCTTGTCTTCCACCATGGCTTTTGTTGCCTCTGTGGCCTGTCTGGCTTGGGACTGTGGCTGTTGCCCGGTCCCGCCTCTTCTGAGCCTGTGTAGGGACCGTGTTGGTGGCTGCCGGTCTTAGAAGGCCTGTCTGTTGTTCGGTTTGTTGGCTGCTCAGTACCCGTGGGGGCGTTTCTTGTGTCTCCTGTCCGCCCCCGAGTTTCCGGCTTGGGTGTCCTTCTGGGGGTGTTTTGTTTGGGGTGGCGTTTTTCCTGTTGTGCCTTTTTGTTGTTTGGGTTGCTTGGGTCTTGGCTGCTTTGGAGGTTTCCCTCCCCTTTTGTTCTGTCCTTTCCTTTCCGGCCCCTGGTCGGGTTGGTTCCAGGGTCTGGTGGTTTCCGCTTCTTGGCCTTTCCTTTGGTTGGGCTCTGTTGCTGGCCTTGCTCCTGGCGGACTGTTGTGGCTTCCCGGAGTTCTGGTCTCTGGCTCTTCTCTTGTTTTTCCGGGAGGGTTGGGGCTGGGCTTTGATTCCCTGGTTCTCCTGGTTGGTCTTTCGGCAGCTGGATTTCTTTGGGTGCTGTGCCTACTCCTTTTTGGCTCTGGGGCCTGCCTTGTTGAGCTGTGTTCCGGTGGTTGTCCGGGTTTCCCGACCATCTGGTGTGGGCCTTTGCTTTGGTCTCTTTGCCTGTCCTTGGGCTCCCGCTTTGGTTCCTTTTCCCATGCTGTGCGCTTGGCTGTTGCCCTGTGTCAGGTCTCCTGTTTGGTGCTGTATGTTCCTGCCCAGGGCCTGGTCCTCCTCTGGGCCGTCTGGGGAGGGGTGGTTCGGGTTAATGTTTGGTCTGTGCTTCCCCTCCTTTTCTGGACTAGTCTGTGTGGCCCTGCCCTTGGTTGGTTCCTTGGGTTTGTGACTTACCTTGTTGGAGTCTGATTTTCCCCTTTCTTTTTGGTTGGAGGGTTTGTCCTCTGATTGACTCTTTCGCCCTTCGTGCCTATTGGTTGGGCTGTGGGGCCTTTTCTTTCTTCCCCTTGTCTCCCATTGGGGTTGCTTTGGTGTCTGTGCGGCTTTCCGGTGCTTCTCTTACGTTCTGACTCCGGGCTCCCTCTCTGTCTGTTCTGCTCACTGTTCGTGGTGGTGCTGGCCTTGTCCTCGTTTTATCCAGTGTGCGGCCATGTGGTTTTTTTTCGGATCCTCTGGGTACTGGTGGTGTTGATTGGTTTGGCTTGTTTTCCTTTCTGGGGCTCTGCTCTTGGGGGTCTCTAGGAGGGAGGTCCTCCTTTTTGGCCTTGGTTTCTTGGCCTTGGCACTTTTGTGGCTTTGTGGCTTTCTTCCTTCCGCTTGGCGGTTTGAGGTTTGCCTTCCATGAGGGTGTTTTGGCCTCTTGGGTCTTCATTTTTGTTTGGCCTCCTCACTATCCTTCACTTTGCTGGCAGCCCTTGGTGGTTTCTTGGCGGGTTCTCCTCCTTCCTTGGTTGTTTGGGGTGTTCCTGGTGTGTCTTCACTGCCCTCTGGGTGGTGGTTATATTATTTTGTTCTCGCTTTGGTCGTTTCTTGCTTGGTTTGTGGGGGAGTTGTGTTTTGCATTTTGATGGGGTTCTTTCTGGGCTTTATGCCCTGCCTGTTCCTTGCAGTTCTTTTTTTTTTCTTTCCTTGGTTACTACTCCTGGGGTGGTTTCCTGGCTGTGTTTTAGAAGGCCGGGTTTCTGGCTTTGGTATTCTCCACTTTGTCTTTAATGGGACGAGGACAGGAGGGACCTGGGGGTAATGCCCTATTATTTACCGATAATCTTCATTACTCCAGGTCCCATTGTCCTCGGACCATTCATTGCACCCGCACTCCCTCCCGGACGGCTGGCCTTCCTGTTGAGCTTGGTAATTCAGGCAGAATGCTGGGTAAGTACTCTTTATGTACTCCAAGTCGGAGGGGTTGAGGTTAGAGTCCCAGCATTCCTCTGCTCTTTTTTTCTGTCGGGAGATGGTTATCTCCACTTTGTCATGAATCGGATGAGGAAAATGGGACCAGTAGGAACGAAGATTACCGTTAAGTAATGGGCATTATTTAGACTTATTGGCATTGTTTGATGAAAATGTGATGTGATGTTACCAGGGGTGTTCAAAAATTTAGATATCACAAGATGTTGCGAATTAAAGACAGATGTGAATGTATTAAAGATGGAGTAAATTTCGATGCCCTTTAGGTAGACATTCGCCCTAGAGCATTATAATTGTTGTAAAGATTTTGCTGTTATGAATGTCAGGAAATGAAAACTCATTGGTGCCTTCATGGTCCCTTTCTGTACATCAGTGGGGGGATTCTTGTTGTTTATGTATCATATGTAATTAAACCTGTTTAATCCCATACGTTTTATATTTACTCATAAGCTCAATAGAACTACACAACTCATGAATCCGCATGTGGAAATGACTTGCAGCTGGCTGCTGTCGGGCGTGAGTACATATAGAAATGCCTGCACG
This sequence comes from Lissotriton vulgaris, assembly GCF_964263255.1. Lineage (NCBI taxonomy): Eukaryota > Metazoa > Chordata > Amphibia > Caudata > Salamandridae > Lissotriton > Lissotriton vulgaris. The sequence continues at coordinate 339,811,829 of NC_141699.1, read as the reverse complement.
GTGTCCAACGAGCGTGATTAAAGTTCCCCTTGATGTCAGATGAGCGTTCGGCAAGACGTGCTTGTGGCGTGTGTGCTTGCTGGAGGCCGTCAGCTGATTGCCCACTGCTCCATGCTGATTGCCCACTGCTCCATGTAAGTCTATGGAGAGACGCCTGTTTCTGACTTCCGACAGCGTTGGTTTTCCCAAGTAGGGAATAAACGTCTATACTACTCTGAGACGTAGAGTTTTTGTGTGTGCCCTTCAGCCCGTGGAGCGCTTATGTTGCTTGTTCAACAGGTTTTCTGTACAGGCGCTCATTAAATTCGGAAGTGTGAGCCGCGCTCGAATTAAAAAAAAGAAAGTAAGCACATTCAGGACTTGTACTTATACTTATGGAGGTTTGCTGGTTAAGGGCTCGCTACCTGGTGTAATGTGTGAGGAGTGATTGGGGCCAGATGTATCAAAGGGTTTTACCCATTCTGTGTCTATGGGGAAATGTGTTCATACATATAGCCCTTAGTGCTTAAAACTCTATCTTCAATGAAACTTTGGGGGTAGGTGTCAATTTGGAATATTCACTGCAAATAGCAGTTTCTGTGAGGGTTCGATATTCCATGGATTACTGCAAATTTATGGGATCCTGTTTTTTGAGAGCTGTATTCTAATTTTCTTCCCGTGGTCAGCTTCAGCCTACGTTCCGGAGTACTGGTGACTATCTTAAACCAAATTGGATTTATGAGAGAGAAATCTGCTGAACCTTTTTTTTGATGAGAGATCTCATTTGGCAATAACTACAACCCTTCTTTCTTTGTTAGTATTTCCATATATTCATTTATCCGGCAAGGGGTACCATTTGAGACACGCTCTGCGCAGATGATGTTCGGTCATACTTAGGAGCTAGTCTGCGTGGGGATATGTCTCAGTCCATGTGTTACTTTCCCTCACTTGATCGCCCTAACATTCTGTGCCTTTATGGTAAGCAGAATTGGGGATATCGAGAGGACCCTATCTGTTCATTGCACTTATACTGAGGAGCGCTCTCTTTACGATGAGCCTTTACAATGAAGGCTATATGAATTGATCAGTAAACAAAACGCTGCGTGTACAAGCACATCAACAGACCACACAGATTACATCAGACTGTAACAAAATATGGAGACAAAACATTCCAACCTACAAAGTCTTACAGACAGAAGGTTTTTTGGCTGTATAAAAAAATCAAACTGCCATTTTTCAAGATTGTGAACGTTCAAAATATAGGGTAGGTATAGAAATGGAGTTTGAATTATGGGTGTAAAAAGCAAATTAATTGTAAATATTTAAAAAAAATTGCATATTCTTGTACGAAGACCTCATGGTGTGCCTCATTATATTTCTTGTTAGGTCATTTTTGTTGTTTGATGAGTGTTTATTGACATTTAGGGATCCATCCTACATTTCCCAATGATTCCAGAACAATGGTATGATTTGAAGGCAGAAGATGTCCATTCACTGAATGAAAAATATCCACATTCTGTGGGCTAGACTGTTTCATAATCCAGATAAACTAAGTAACAACTGCCTGAAATCAATAGAAAAAGGCTGCAAGCAAATACACTGGGAGGTCTCTGAAAAGACAGTAACAATTTGTGAATGCATATCATGCTGATCATTGCGATGCCACCTACATGTGAAGGTCCTAAATTGTCTAATCAGTTAAGTCTCTGATCCACTTCTTTACATGCAAGTTCTTAGTTGGCTTTTCGGGTAATCCCTAGGCATTGGATTAGCTGCTCCTTAAGGGTGGATTCTGGGCAATTGACATTTTGCTGATGAAACTGTGACCAATTAATTTGATGGGCAGAGTGTTATCAACACTGAATTAAAGGTCGAAATGCACCTCAAATGCTTGAATAATAATGATAAGAAATCAATAGGGATTGCTGCGTAAATGCCAATGCAATTTGAAAAAACACTTTTTTCACGTTGATTGTGTTACAGAAAAAGAGTGATCACCAGATAATATACAGTATAACAAGCAATGCTTTAAGAAATAATGGGAAAATAAGCTGCAGGATGATGGGAACCCTTGTTGGATCTGTAAGAGTAGATATAACTGTTCTTTAAGGTTAGCGATAGGATCGAGAGGGCAAGTAACTCTCCAGGAGAATCGTTCAAAATTTTTAAGGAACTTCTGAAAGCCCCGGTCCCGCCAGTCGTGTATGATAATCCTAAAGAAAAATGTGAAGAACTGGCTAGCTTCTTCCATTCTAAAATAGAGAAGATATTATCCTCCTTGCCCGCTATCCCTCAAATCCCTGAGCTGGCTGTTAGTCCAATAAGATGCCCGACTGAGCTAGCCTCCTTTGGCCCTTTCTCGGAAGAGGAGGTTATAAAAGTCCTGACAGAGATGAAGAGTGGATCTCCGAGTGACCCAGTGCCCATAAAATACCTCAAGCTTGTGGCAATCCGCTGACCGACCTTATTAATCTTTCACTCTCTCATGGTACAGTGCCCCAGAGATGGAAAAAGGCAGTGGTAAAAGCCTTACTGAAAAAACCAGGATTGGATCCATCCAACTTGACCAACTTCAGGCCAATTTCACTTCTGCCTGGGTTCTCAAAAGTTGCAGAGAAGCTGGTCAACCGTCAGCTTTCTTATCATCTAGAGTCCAACCACCTGTTGGGAGACTCCCAGACTGGTTTCCGCCCCGGCCAGGGAACAGACACAGCCTTACTGGCAGTAGTGGAGGAAGCAAGGAGCACTCTTGATACAGGAGGGTCAGTGGCAGTGATCCTCCTGGACTTGAGTGCTGCCTTTGACACCGTGAGTCATCAGGTGCTCCTCCAACGTCTGTCAGAGGTAGGTGTCTCAGGGACGGCCCTGAAATGGTTGGGATCTTTTCTCTCCAACCGTTTCTACCAAGTCTGGGAAGGGGCAGAGCAGTCGACCCTATTCCCTCTTCAATGTGGAGTCCCGCAGGGCTCATCGCTGAGCCCTACCTTGTTTAATATATACATGACTCCACTTGAAAGAGTGGTCGCCCCTTCAGGGGTGAAGATCATCAGCTACGCTGATGATACTCAGCTGGTGGTGGGCCTCACTCAGTTGGGGGAACAACCTGAAGTTTTACACGACTGCCTTGCTAATGTCTATCGCTGGATGTCTCACTCTGCCTTAAAGCTTAATGGAGGAAAAACCGAGCTGATGCTTCTGGGTAATTCCAGCCCCTCCATTATTGCTAGTTGTTGGCCCCGGTCTCTTGGTGACCCATCATCTCCCAAGAAGGAGATCAAGTCCTTGGGAGTGTGGTTGGAGGAAGATCTGTCCTTCAGGACCCACGCCAGGAAGACCGCGGGGGTTTGCTTTGGTCTGCTGCGGTCAGCCCGTAAGGTGTTACCACTGCTTCCTGATTCAGCAAGGAAGCTTTTGATACGTGGTTTAATCCTATCGAGGCTTGACTATGGGAATGCGTTGTTTCTTGGTGCTCCCGAAGCGACCTTTAAAACCCTCCAACAGGTGCAAAATGCAGCTGCGAGAGTCCTTATGGATGTTCCCAGAAGGCAGTCTGCCGCCCCGGCCCTCAAAACGCTTCACTGGCTCCCCGTGAAGGAGCGGGTGAAATTTAAAGCGCTATGCACGGCCCACAAAATTTTGCATGGCAAGGGCCCCCCCCATCCTTTTTAACATGGCCCGTCCTTATAAGCCCCCGCGTCTTTTGCGCTCGGACCAAAAACATCTTCTGCAGTCAGCGAGAGTAAGGAGAGCTCGTTCTGGGGGAAGGCGTTTCTCTGTGCAGGTGGCGACTCTGTGGAACTCTTTGCCCCTTAAGATTCGCTCAGAGCCCAAGTTCCTACTGTTTAGGAAACTTCTCAAGACCTATTTGTTCCCACAGTAGTGATTAGATTGAGCCTCTCCTTTTGGTCTGTTTCGCGCCGGGATGCCCCCGGGTAAGCTGAGCGCGCTATAAATTTCATATAATAATAATAATAATAATAATCCACTTAAACTAGTGTCAAACACAAATGCATTTATAGAGGAGCTTCGTCCAATTAAGAGGTTTAACTAAAAAATGTTTTTAGGTCTCACTTACAGGCTGGTTTAAATGCCTGTTATCAGAGACCTATGATCTACAGTTCAATATTTAGAGTGTGCTTTGGGCCAGCCCCTTGCTCATGTCTGAATATTTCTTTTGCCTACCTCAGTTTGAGGTTCATAATTCAATGGCGTTGTCCTGTCACTAAAGGATAGCTTATTTTATCATAGTTTTAATTCACTGATTCTCATCCTTCCACTACTGACATTTCTTCAAAGGAGTGCATGGATTTCCACCCTCACTACACTCCTCCTTTCCTGCTAACTACAACCCATTCCCCGGCTCATCTATTGCTCCCCAACCACTTCCTCTTCCCACTTTTTTCAAATGTGCATTTGTGAGGACTTGGTAGCTTCACACTGTTATTGCACCTCTTGCTGCCCTACTCATCCATGGTTTCCTTCTCCACTCTCACCCACTTTTGTGTGTAGTTGGCTTTATAAAAAATATTTTTGCAAGGGCCTGGAAGCTTCACAGGGCCTCTACACCTATTGCTGATTTTAGTTTGTGCAAATCTTGTGCAAACTTTGTTTTAATTTAGCATTCTGAAATGTCTGTGTACCAGATGTGACCAGTAAATTAACACTATCCATGCTCATGACAAGCTCAGCTCGTCATGAGGCACGGTTGAGATGTGCTCATAAAGAGCTAAGCTCGTCATGGCTGTTGGATCGTTCACACGCGGGGGTAATTTCTCTGCTGTGCTGAATGTTTTAAAGCGGGTGTGGCCATGACAAGCTCTGCTCGTCATGAGCACAGCTCCACTGTGCCTCATGACGAGCCGAGCTCGTCACAATCACGGCGGCGCTGCACACGGCCCCCCTGCCCCCGCACTGCAGGTGAAAATGCCCGCAGCGAAGGGGTTAAAGTTATAATCAAAAATCCGAAATGGTCTCTAAGGCAGCAGTACGCATGTGCATGAACATGCAGTGACCTTGGAATGCTTTTTCTTTATGATTAAAACCATTGCAATGTGGCCGCCCAGGAGTCTTCACACATATGTTACCATGTTGAAATGGTTTTGATCATAAACAAAATAAAAGCTTTCCAGAATGGCTGCCAATGTGTGTGCAGAGGTTCTAACGCACCAGTGGCCATCTTCTAATTTTAATTTGTTTGTAAATTTACTTGACATGAGGAAACAAGTGCTGTCAATGTAAATCGCTCTCATAACAAAGGCGAGAACGTTTAGCTTTGCCACTGCTTGTTTCTCCTAAGCGGACATGAGCAGCTACAGCGCTTGTACCCACAATTGATTTTTTTTTTAACACAGACAGCAGGGCGCTCAAGCAGTCCTGTCACAACTCTACCCCTCCAGATTGTGCTGCAGGGAAGAGAGGTGAGGGCTGGACGTGTGGTGTGAGGAGAGTACAAGCACACCATCTGTTACTCCCCATGATTGTCAGATCGCTGCTGCACTAGGGAGACCGTAATGACGGCACCAGAACATTGCAAACATGACGGGTCAAATTTTAACACGACCAAAGCCATTTCCACAATATTTAGACAATTCGGAAATACCTGGGCGAAACAACGTTACTGCCAACCAATATTGATGTCCATAAGCTATATAGTGTTTAGCAGGACCACAGCCAGACCCCAGGGGGGGTTGGGAGGGGCTGCCAGTGGAAAGCACCTACCCCGTCTCACCACTGCCGCTTTTGTTACAGGGGGCTGTTATTGCAGCTAGGCTGCAAAACCATACCCCGGTAGCAAAAATGACCCCCTCCCCCCCCCCCCACCCCAAAGGGTTTCAAAACCAGCCCTCACCCCTGTGGACCACCAGGGAGACACCCAGTGCCCGCTATTGACGTCTACTCATATTACTAACACACCCAGTGTTTGAAATGTTTTGCAGAAATTGCCAGTAACCGGATTACTGGATGTTTTCCTTTCCAGACATTGCTGCACTGGCCTGAAGAAAGCAGCACACGTTTGAAGACGTACTTCTTCACGAGTTATTGCCAGAAACTATTTAAAGTAGGAAAGCAATTTTTGATTTGTCCATCCATAAAGCATTGTCCCATACATCAGTGATTTCATTAAACACAACACATGGTGTGCCATATCTCTCAATGAAGGGAAGTATCGATCCTCTTCGGGTAATGAACCAGCTAATGCTTGCATATTGTTCCTTTCGGGGTAGTTGGGCATCAAAAGTGAATCCTATACAGCTTGAAGGCTGACCCTTAAGGCAACCAGTGACCTTGATGCCACAACATTCAGCTAAGACGTACATGCAGACAACAAGAAAAGCAGAAATACCTTTTTAAAAAAGTTTCCAGCGTGACAACACTTAAGGAAGAGTGAAGTAACCACTCAGAAGTAGAAGTTAGATAAAAGTATATTTATTCCAACCCTAAGGACGAGAAGTTATCCCTTCAAGAGCCTAGATGAATCTGTCTAAAGATTCCAATTACAACCAGAACTTTTGAACATAGAATATACAAATGGAAGTTCTAACTTCCAAGCTACCTAAGCTTACATGTTACACAGAATATATATATATAACCATAAATACTACACATCCTTTCCCTTTAAAAGAAAAATATAAAACTATTCGCACACAAAATCATTAAAACAAGAAGGTTTCTTAATGATCCTCCCACATGAAGTCTTTTCATTATCAGATGTTGAACAACCTTCGAAAGACAAAGAGGTTTCACTGAGATCAGATTGAGGCAAATCTTGAGAAAACACCTGAAAATCAGAAGAAACTCCATTATTAGAAATAGATCTACAATTATCTTGTGCAGAAATTGAAGTGTCAGAAGTTTGAAAACAATTGGACTCTGAACATACATCACAATCCAACATCCACCAAAATATTTTTTGTAAAGGAACATCAATTAAATCATGAGTTGAATTTGTACTAATAGTCAGACGGTTCATGTGCCAAACTTCACCATTGTCAAGAACTCCAGAATTAATATTTCTTTTGGGAATTTTATGAGGTTCGCTAAACCTGCTAATCCCTTTAGGATTTTTTTTTTAGCAAGTTTGATACAGACCCATTGACCAACAGACAGATTACAAGGTTTACTACCATGCTTCATGTCAAAATAAGCCTTATTCTTAGATTGAGATGTTTCAATAGGTTGTTTAATGTTATCCCAATCAGAATGAACACACTTACTTCTGTTCATCCAACTAGGATTCTCTTTTGAAAACGGAATCCTGCCTCTCATTATGGAAAAGGGACTGCAACCTAAAGAAGGATGATTAGTAACTCTATATGACCAAGTCATTTTCATCATAAGCGAAAGTGGCTGTGGCAGCAACCGTGGAAGGACCAGCCAGACCCATCAACAGAGGAGGCAGTGCCAGATATGGTGGCAGGGCAAATCAATGGCAAAGGCTGTGACAGAGATTGTGGCAGATCTAATTAACAAAAAAGCTGTAGGAGTAAAAGTGGTAAGCCCCATCACAGACAAATGTTGGGACAGTGATGGTGGCCGACTCAGTCAATGGCCGAGACCGCTGCAGCAATGGTGGTAAGCGACATGAATTAAAGAGGCCATGTCAGTTATAGTTGAATGCCCTATCGATAAAAGAAGCTGTTGCAGGAATAGTGGAAGGCCGCATCAGCGGCAGAGTTTGTGACAGCGATAGCAGCATACCTCATCAATGGCAGGCGAGATTGTTGCAGCTCGTGGTAGCAGGTACGATCAATTACACAAACTGTGTCACTAGATGGCCTTGGGAAGGGGTTTATATATGGACATACTGACAGATGATGACGTTTCCCAGCCTAAGCCACTACTCTCCTGCATATATATTCAAGGTGCCAGTAGCAGGGAAGTGAAAGATTCAAACTGAAGCTCCCACCCACTCATGGAAACAAACGAAGCCTTCTCAACTAAAAGCAACTGTGTATGTCCTGAATTTGTAGACATTTATGTGTAAACTTATATGCGTTCTGCACATCCTCTATGGTTGTTGTGTTCAATTTCACTCTAAAATAGGATGACATGACCAAGTTGGACCACAGCTACGTTGTGGGTGGCAAGGTACATCAGCAAATGTCCCGGAGCACAGGGCAGATTGAACAGGTATACTGAGGACATGGGAACAACACATATAGTCTAAAGTGCTTTGTGCACACTTCGCAGGCAAGTGTGTGGGAGACTCTGCCAGCCTGTGACAAAGTATACACAGTCCCCTTGGACTCCTTTGCCTGAGGACAGTGGTGAAAGGGACTCTTATGACACTAAGACGCGAGCTGCGTCGTTACGCTTTCCGAACAGCATTTCAACCAGTTGGCTGTTATTGTGAGCGGCAGAAGAAATGCACTACAAGTCCTGAAGCATGCACCCAAACAACGGATTAAAGAACCTTAAAGCAGCGATATCTCGCTCACTCCTGAGGATTCTACACGCAAATAAAATCGCAGCTGTTGGCCCCATTAATTTTGGACGGATGGATAGGCCATGGCAATATCATCTGCCCTAGATCAGAACACTATAAAACAAAACAAGGGAAACCCAGAAGGTATGCCATAGGGACCTTGGGCAGTAACATGTTTTAGAGAACAGTGGTCCCTATTTTGGAAGGAAAAATGGACAACCACAATAATCATATGCTTAAATAGATCGTATGTCTTTCGTCCAGCCGGACAAGAATTTATTTTTATATAAGTTCAGTTGATTGTGATTCAAAACATTAAATGACAAGTGGGCACAGCCGTGACGCACAGAACACAAGACAAACCAACCAAAAACAGAATGGCCAAAGGCAGGGTATAGGATGTGTCTGTTTGTTTGTAATCACTATGACAGACTTAAATATCCATTTTCACACCATTGATCATTATAATATTATAAAATCATATTGCATATGGTGCTTTTAGCACCATAACTTATATAAAAATAAATTCTTGTCCAGCTGCACGAAAGACATACAATCTATTTAAGCGTATGATTATTGTGGTTGTCCATTTTTCCTTCCAAAATAGGGACCACTGTTCTCTAAAACTAGATCTGAACACAGCTTCTTGCTGATCTTACCCGAAAGGACACCTGCAGTCCAGGCACTAAGGAGAGAGGAGGAGGATGTGCTTACCAAGGACTTCTCTTTGAAGGTGAGGTGACCTTCCATATAACACTGTAGTAAAAATTCCAGTGACTGGTGGGCTTAAAACTCGAAAAGGTGGAACGGGAGAATACATCCACAATCTCTGCCCAGTATAAGGCCAAAGCTGAGTCTCCCTGGATTATCATGTCAGCAGTACGCAGTTTAAGAATACGCAATACCTAAAACAGAAGACAAGCGTACTCAACTCAATGGTCATTACCTCCCTAGACCCTACAACATTAGATATGCCACATGTTCCTCTTTTGCCTCCTTCTTGTGGGATTCAACTAGTTATGTTGTTTACCTACCCGTCTCTCCTGCTTCCACCTCACCAATGTTTTGTCGCTATTATGATTTGGCATGTGTCTCATTTTTTCATCTGTTATTGCACCATGTTTTGTTTCTCTGCTTTCACAGAACGTCCTAAGCAGTTTCTTGGAAGTAACTTAATGCTGCCTTTAATGTTGATAAACAGTGCTATAAATACAACTGGTGATGGTGCTGGGCACAATTTGTAACTTGACAAATTGAGTGGTTCGACGACAGGTTGACAAGAAGGAATGGTGCCAGCCTCACAGTTGTGCACTAGGCAACAAAGTGAAAATGCACTAAAACCTCATCCTACACAAAGCATCGGTTTTTAGAAAAGAGCAGAACAAGCTACAAGCTAGGAATTAAAATAGGATAAATACATTTTTTGATTTATTTGACAGACTTTTAGGATGTCAAAATTCAGCAAAAATCAGTTTCTATGTCCACAGGAAGGTGTCTGCATGCATGTGGATTAAGTAGCCTGAATCTATTTGAGAAGCAAAAGAGCACTGTACAACATCCTTTCCTAAAGAAATGTAAGTGGAATGGGCCACAGGGACAAGGCCAGACAGAGCTGTAGGGAACTGAAACCAGGTGTCGGATTACTCTTCTGCGTCATCGATAAGTGAGGCCAAAATATGGAGGCTGGGGCGAGTAGAAGGGGGTAGTTCGAATCCTTAAAGAAGAAGGAAAAAGAGGATTGCTGGTGATTGACAGTTATGGTAGAGCGCGGGATGGGAAGAAAAATCCGCTACGATAGGCTGCTTCTGCTAGCCTTGTGCTACCGACGATATTTTGGCTCCAACATGGGAGGAGTCTTTAAAACAGAGAGATTATGAAGCCATTCCTTTCACTGTTGACAATTTGGTACCAAGGAGACAGGAAATTATTTAGAGCTTGTCGGACGAGCTACTGTGTCAAAATGTGGTGGATATCCTGTCTGCCACAGGCTTTAATGTACAGAAAATATGGCAGTCGGGACATCTGGCACATTAATCAGTCATATTCTAAATATAGCCCAACGTACCTTGCATGCAGGGAAGAATTTTCATTTGACAAATGATTTTCTTAACACATTGACAGTTACAAAGTTAACTGTTTTGTCTTAAAATCAGTGCTACTTTATCGAGTGCCACATGAGTGTTGGGGCCCACCATTAGCATTTCATTTAAAGGCCTTGGGTATAGGTAGTACCATTTACTAGGGACTTGACAATTAAATTAAATGTGCGCACTATAGAACTGGTTAATAGGGGTAAAGTGCACAGAGTTCGAATTCCAACAAAAACAAGTTTACCATGTAAGGGAGTGAAGCAACAAGTTTCGTAGAATACCACACCAGGATGTCCGGTATAACATGGTGGAAGTGAGCTGGCCCAAAACCATTTTATGTATGTAAATATGTATGTTTTTAATGTTATGAATTTCTTTGATTGTACGACGCAGACAAGGCAGCTAAAGCGGTCTCTAGCCCACCCCTAAAAAGCAATGGCATAAGGCCTGCTATATTATAAGCAAAGGGGAATCCTTCATTGGCGAAACTGTCTGGGTGGACATGTAAATGGGTCAGATTGTGGGGGAATGGGAGAATGTGTCAACACCTGGATAGATGAATGAATGAGTGACGGATTGAAGAATTGAAGGATAATTAACATGTGAGTGGGTGTGGATGACAGTCAGTGTAATGGTGGATGGCTTGGTGAATGGGTAGAATGTATTTAATAGACGGATGTGTACAGGGAACACCAATCCTACAGGATGAGGTCGCAGACAGCAGCCGTGATGTTATACAAATGGCATTACCAATAGTATGCCATTGAACGCATTGCACCAGGACTGCTGTACTATATCGTATTGCATCACAATGTTCTACAATGCGCTGTATTAGACTGAATAGCATCATATAGTTTTGTTCTTATAGCAGTTGTATAGTATTGCATTGTATGGTATTGCTGCATTGTATAATATTTTGGGTATGCCTTTTGACAGTGTATAGTTCTCTGCTACCTATTGACTCCGTTTGTACAGTATAAATATCACATGCATACATTGGATAGCATTTCACTGCTCTTAGACCCGACATCCTTGGTGTGCTCTTCCCCCAAACCTTTTGCTTTCACCCTTCTTGTTTTCTGAAATTCGTTTTTGTTGGCATTAAGAGACTGCATATTCCACTGCTAACAAGTCCTAAAGTGCTCCCTCTCTCTAAAACATGGTAACATTAGCCTACACCGGAATTTACATATAAGTCCCTAGTATATGTCTATATGCACCCATGGCCTGTAAATTAAATGCTTCTAGTGGGCCTTCAGGACTCATTGTGCCACCCACTAGAGTAGTACATTATACATGTCCCAGGCGTGCCATTGCAGCCTGCAGTGCATTTTTATACTGGAAAGTTAACCTGGCAAAATAGACTTTTTGCCAAGCCTAAACCTTCCTTTTTAATACATATCAGTCAGCCCTAAGGTAGGTTCTAAACAGTCCGCAGCGTCGGGTGAATTGTATTTAAAGGGTAGGACGTGTTTTTAAGTTTTACATGTCCTGGTACTGAAAAACTCCTATATTTGTTTTTCATTAGGGTAAGGCCTACCTCTACCTCAGGAAAACATTGGATTACCTTACTGCATTTAGTAAGTGCTAATGTTTCATTGGAAATAGGTAGAAATATCATGCTTGGACTCACATTAATTGTTATTTAAAAACCTCTTTAATGGTAAAGTTGACTTATAAGTCACAATTCTGACAATCACACTTTAAAATGTTGGCATTTTCTTGTCCTAACCATTTAGCGCATGCTGCCAGTGCTATAGACCATATGACCCTGCTGTTAGGCTTTGGGTATTCCTCCTAGACAGTGAGGCAAAAGAGTTTAGTGGTGGGTAGGATGGGTAATCCTGACTAGTGGGTGGGACGGAAGTGTTCCCTGCCCCACTTGCACTTCAAAAGGGCTTGCCCCCACTACACACAATGAAATCTAACACAAGTGTTGTCACCCCTGACTTCATGTAGCCATGGCAGAGGAATAAAGAAACTTTCTTTCTCTGCCAGATGTCTGGGTAGCCTAGACTATTACCCCATTTCCAAGGCTAGGACCATGCATTCATAGTGGAACTTCAAACAAACTCTTCAGTACACTCCTCAACCTGTGGAGGACATCAGAAAGATTGACTTGGACCCTCAGAAGACTGCCCGACTGCTACCAGAGGATTGCACTGCTGCTTAAACCCAGGACTACTAGAGTGACACTAATGGCTAGTTGGCTGGCCTCCTGAGTGAACTACAGGGACATCACAAGGTCCAGAGACCTTGAATCCTACACCTGGCCTATGATGGAGGGAGCCCTAGCCCCCGACCCCCAGGTGGTGGTGTTCCTCCAGTCCTGGACCCTTGGAAGAGTGTTAGAAGTGCGTCTTTGGCTGAACCCTAAACGTTGGGACTTAAAAACATTTTCACCAAAAAGTGCCAGAAGAACCGGTAGAAGATCGGGAACTCTTTGCCAGCCAATCCATCCAAGGTGCATTGCCAATCGACTGACTTCATAGAAATTCCCTTTACAGTCTTATCCGCAGCAGCATTTCCTGTTATGTGGGACAGTATCTAGTCTCATGGAACCCTCTACAGCTATGGCTGGTAGCCTTGTCCCGCTAGAGAATTTATACTTCCAAGAAGTTGTCTAAGTCCGAAGGTAAAAAATCGTCACCAGGTTCGAAGGCAAGAAGGCTCCTCCTCAACAACGACCTCCTCAGCCTTTGAAATCTGCTTTCTCTCACTCTGAGCTTTTTCTGCCATCATCAATGGCTTCACAGGGACTTCGTCCAGAACTCCCTAACGTCGACTCCTCCTTGGCCACAGGCTACTGCCTTCTCCCAGTGAACTCAACCTTCTCCCTGACCTTCAGGCAGAATTTCTTCTTGGTCTGAAGGTAAGCCAAGACCAGGCCTAATTACCGTTGTGTATCTGACCTTCAATCCACTTCTGACTTGGCACAGATCTCATGCAACCAGATACACAAGGTTGGTGCTACAATCTTTTAGGAGCTATTTTTCACTTAAAACTTTAGAAATTCATAACTCTGGTTCTAGTGATTAAATTTCATTTGTTTTGGTGCCATATTATTTATTAGAATGTGTGCTATTTCTCTAAAATAGGATTTTTCTTGTGTTGTGTTTTCACTTTATTACTTTTTTGTGTGCTGCATAAATACTATACAAAGTGCCTCTAAGTGAAGTCTGACTGTTTTTGTGCCAAGTGACTGGAGGGAAAGCAGAGGTTCATTTAGTGACTTTTGTGGTTCACCCTGACAAGGTTTGTGGTTGTTGCTTGAGAAGGGTTTTCACCCACCTCAATATAATCAACTTAAACAAGGTCTTCCTTGTAATACGATTGTAACTGTCTACATATGTAACTCGTGGTGCCTTTCCATGTAACCCTGGAAGTGGATATAATCAAACTGTTAATCAAAATATTTTTGCTCTTTCATGTAATGTGAGCACACTTACTATTCTCCATTCTTCGATTCTCATGCTGAGTATAAATTGCGGACAGATTATGCATTAATTATTCACTTATTGAATATGACCTGAGGCTTTAGTTGCACTTCACCAATCGGAATGTAAAATGTATTTATAACTTGCTTATATTTTTAATTGGATACCACAACAAATAAATATAGACTCTGTGATCACTAAGAACTGCCTATGTATGGCCATTAGGGGCCTTCACGGGGATATGGAGCCTTCTCTGTTCGATCATCCCCATTTCACGTCAATGGGAACGTGCAGGCTGACGCTCGGGAAGACTACATCTTTCGGCGCTCGCACTGGGGCATTCGCTGCCGGCTGCAAGAAGCTGCTGTTTGGATGTAAAGTAGTGCTGCTCTGGGACATATGTGCTGATTCACTGAACTCTTGATCGGATAGCCCTTCCAACAGAGAACTCTATCCTCTCTTAGGTCCCTCTATAATTGAATTATCAAGCTTAACTATTTGGAGCCGTTGTGCCTATTTTTTCACATTAAGGCGAGCCTTACAAGTGAGTTGTTTGTTTAATTCCCTATCCTAGGAGTGGGTACATAAGTGTTCATTTGCCCTCTCTCAACTTCCTAGGTGGAGATATATCCAGCGAGTCTGGCAGCTGTCAGTTTGACCTTTTGTGGAACATCTTTGGATTGGTTCCCCTTTGAGTAACCTTAGATGACTGACATCCAGGTGGGAATCGACTTTTCAAATATTTTCAAAATTCACAGGGGAATTAGGTTTTGATCCTTTCCGTCTTTCCACACATAAGTGATGGTATATAAGTATGCTTCAGATGGATCTCAATCACCTAAGAAGACAGAATCCTCCGGTCTATTTTTTTGCACACTTTCGGGATTCGTTGTCATAAGTGGTTGATGCCCGCATCCAGGTGAGGGCATTATGAGTTTTGTTCTTCGAGACACACTTGAAGTTAGAATTAAGTTTATACTGTAGCCCCCTTCCCATAGGTCACGCTCCTCTCTAGTCCTGATGAAGAGCCGTGTTTAAGGCATTAAGTGGAACCTTCCATTGTGTCGTGTTGAAACATCAACGCCTGATTAAAACAAGCCTGGAATAAGATTTTTTTTAGTCCATATGTGGGAAATTGTGACTAAACAGCTGTGCCCTAGATGAGGGATGTAGCTCAAGCCATATTTATGTATTTGACAGGCTTTTGGATGAAGAAATCTAACTAAGAAAAGCATTTGCTCCTTTCCTTTTTACACCTTCACAAGCACCTTCCTTGAGCACAACTCCTATCCCCTAGCTCTATGGAAACTTGAGCACATATTGATCTGTTTTAAGTATTTATGTAAGACGTGCAGAAATTACTGTGTTTTCTACTAATTTCAACTTAAATCTAAAAAATTGTTGAAGAGTCCATATCTGATGGTATCTCGTCATTTCCTTCTGAAGCAGTTGTTGCAAATATTTATTTATTTGTCCCTCACCTGTGCTTACTCATATAGTGTTAATAAAAATTGAGTCAATCATTTCTTGTGGTTGCTCCCCCGAGTGGACCACTGTTTATTTGTATCAACTTTCTAAAAGTGGCATTTTTAAAATTGTGATCAAAAATTCGAATTCACCACTAAAGAGGGCTCTTCAGCCCAATTCCAAAGACACCAAACATGAACTGGTAACCTCTTCTGTTTTGGAAATTACATTTATAAAATGTAATAAGGCAACCCCAATGTTATCGTATAGGAGAGATAGTCCTTGCAGTAGTGAAAAACTCTTAAATTCGTTTTTAGGACATGTAAAACTTAAAAATACATATCTAACTTTTTAAGTACATTACACTAAACAGAGGTACAGTCCAGAACTAAAACAAGAACGTAAAACTCTAGAGCGAGCTTGGCGCCGCAGGAACTACTGCCCCGCAGCCAAGCTGAAGCTAAGAACTAAGCAAAAAGTTTATTATGAGGCCATAGCTCTAGCTAAAAGGGAATTCTACGCTACCCGTATCGACTCTGCTAAAAACAACGCTAAGGAAGTGTTTACGATTGTTCAGAGCTTTACGTCGCCTTCAGCCCAAGCTAGTGCCTCTCCATTGTCCACTTTTTTCATGGAGAAAATCCGCCTGATCCGGGCGGCCTTTTTACCCGGTGACAGTGAGATCGATGCAACAGTATCGCCTCCACCGCTTAAAATTCTGAAGAGTTTACAGTCTGGCTAGCAGCAGCAGCTGAGACAATTAATTCGGAGGTGAATAACATTATTAATTTGTCCAGCATCCTGGAAACAGGCCAAGATTTTGCCACTTATAAAAAAGCCGTCATTAGACCCCTGCAGCCCAGTGAACTACAGGCCAATCTCTCTATTACCTGGCCTAAACAAGGTGTGTGAGAAGGTTGTCACCAAATAACTTACTGAGTTCGTTGAGAGAGAAGGTCTGTTGCATTCCGTCAGGGTTCCGAGCCGCTCACAGCACTGAATCGGTGCTGGTGGAAGTCGTAGAGGCCATCCGGGCGTGTTTGGATGCCGGCGAGAGGTCAGCATTGATTTTGCTTGACCTCTCAGCAGAGTTCGACAAGGTCCCACACTCTCTTTTCCTCTCGCGACTTGCCAGGATAGGTGAGTCGGGTACTGCCTGGAACTGGCTTAGGTCCTTTCTTGAGGGTCGGGCCCAGCAGATGGATGCCTCCATCCTCTTCTACTCTACAGTCTGCTACTACGGGAGTAACTCGGGGGTCCTCCCTAAGCCCCCTTCTATTTAACATTTATGTGACACCCATGGTCTATCTGGCCGAGAGCCTGGGAGCTAAGGTGATCGCCTACGCCGATGACACCCAGTTGCTCTTTACTTGGGACAATGACAACAATTCTGTATCCTTGGCTCATCACGGTCTTTCCTCCATTTTTAAATGGTTAGCGCTGCACAATTGAAATGTAACGAGGAGAAGTCAGAGATTCTCCTGTTTGGAAAATTCCCTCCCAATTTCAAAGAAGCTCTCTGGCCTCTGGAGCTCCCCCTGCCCACCTCTGTAGGGAAGCAGGTCAAGAACTTGGGGTTCTGGTTTGACGAGAGCCTCTAATTCTCATTTCAAATCAAGAAGTTGGCCGGCAATTTTTTCGGTCTCCACAAGACTTTAAGAAAGTTCTTTCCTCTCCTGCCCCATGCAGCGAGACGGTCACCTTTGCTTTCATCCTGTTTTGGGTGGATTATGCCAATGCGCTCTACAGCGGCATACCTGGCTACCTGATAATAAAGCTTCAGGTGGTCCAGAATACGGCAGCTAGACTTCATCTGGGCATCTCCACCAGATATAGCTTGCATCATCACCTGTGTTCCCTTCACTGGCTCCCTGTCACTGAACGGGTGAAGTTTGAATCGCTGGTCCTAGCCCATTGGACCATCCTATCTGCAAAAGCGGTTCACCTTCTATGTGCCATCAAGACAGTTGTGATCAGCATCCCACCGGTTTACACCGGTTCCTCAATTTAAGTACCAGAGGCTTGGTGGCAGTTCTCTGGCACGGAGGGCTGTAGCTGCTTGGAGCGCACTTTCACTGGCATTTCGTTTGCTAGGCTCCTTGCTCCCCTTAAGACGTCGCGCCGGGACACTCATGAGTAGGTGTGCGCGTTAAAGATCCAAAAACCATAACATACTCTGTCCTCTGTGCTGTCCAGGGCCTACCCTAGGGTTGATTTATATTTAATAAACAGAATGGTTTAGGCCTAGCAATTGTTTATTTTGCCAGGTCAAAATGGCTGATTAAAACGGTACACACAGGCTCTGCATGAGCAGGCCTGACACGTGTTAAAAGGGCTACTTAAGAGGTAGGCAAAATCAGTGCTGCAGGCCCACAGTAGCATTTAATTTACAGGCCCCAGTACATGTAATACCACTTTTCTAAGGATGTAGAAATAAATTAAATATGCCAATTGGTTATAGGCCAATCTAATATTTTTAGAGAAGAGAGCACAAGTACTTTAGCACCAGTTAGCAGTTGTAAAATGCCCAGTGTCCTATGACAAATTAAAATAGGGTCAGTAAAATGGAGGAAGAAAGGCAAAATGTTTGGGGGAAGACAACCATAAGGCTGGCGGATATACCAGATATCAAGGGGGAAATGTGGTATATTAGGTATAACCTAGTGAATATCAGGGTCTACTAATATAAAACACAATATTATTGACTGAGAATTAATAACACCACAACAAACTGACATCATGTAAAAATATTAAAGTACTAAGAATGCTACTGGCATCCAAAGAAATTACTTGTCATTAGGATAGCCAAGTATACTAAAGAGTTTCGGTAGGTCAAATTCCATCCCCTTCTCACAGAATGAAATATCAAACTATTTGCAATGTTGACCAGAATGTCTGCATAGATTTAAGCCGCATGGGTGTAATCCTATTAACTTTGCTTGCCGTGCCATTGCACTGCATAGTGTTATGTGCAAACTTACTGAAAGTTAAATATGGCTCTTTCCAGGTATGTCCCCAGCCAAACACCAAATCAGCCCAAAGCTACCTCAATATACCATGACAATGCTTCTCTATTTCTACTTTCATCCATACCCACCAACATAATCCTGCAACAGGCACCTAACACAACTGCACTTAATATAACACCACTCTTGGCATTTAAACTACTGCCTCACCATGGGCCCACTTCCACCCATGTGGTCCAGGAGCTCCCTTCACTAAGCCACTGTATCCATACACTATATTGACACTACAGCCGTTGACCTCTGAGACCACATAAGGGAGAAAAGCCATGCCACAATGAGCTACACCGAAACCTCTGCAGGTGCTTCATCTGCTGAAATTGCAGCTTACATGAAATTGCTTCTGATTTTGCCCCACAGCAGGTCTGCCATCATCGCCAAGGGTTACAAAGCCTTAGCAACTGGAGGAGAAACCCAGACCCAGCACCAGACAGCTCACATCTCATTTGGCCCTACATTTGTTTGACACTGGCCAGACAACTACTGGGCAGGTGGCCAGACAACTAGCGGCCTCAAAACTGACAACATTGGTGCCTGGAGGTCAACTCGATACTCAGAGGCCACCAGTCCCACCTGCCAACCCACTAGACTCACAAACTGCAACAGCTCAACTGCAGTCAAGAATTTACCTCCGTCTAGTTAAAAAGCCAAACACTCCATCAACTGGAGATCCAACTGCCATGTCAAAATCCATACAGACAGCTCTTGCTTCATGCTCCACTTTTCTGCCCTCCAAGCTCATGTAGAGCCACTGCCAGATGCCGAAGGGGATTTGTTTGTAGATGAGTCATGTCTGAGGGAAGACAAAGGGGGGCTGCAGGCCTCCTATGCAGTGGGCACCGCTAACAAACTACTGGAAGGGGGAAGTCTGATGGCTGCCAAAAGCGCACAGGCGGCCGAGCTCATGTCACTGATGAGGGCATGCACATTGGCTAGAGTAAAAAGAGAAAACATATACACAGACAGCCAGTATGCCTTCGGGGTGGTCCATGACTTCGGCCATCTGTGGTCAATGAGGGGATTCCTCACATCAGCAGGACAACAAATACAATACGCACAATTGATCAGTGACCTTCTCCGAGCATTGCTGCCGTCGAAATTAGCAATCATAAAATGTGCAGCACACACTTTGGTAAAAGACTACGTATCAAAAGGCAAGGCATTCATTGATGGGGAATCAAAGAGAATAGCGCTGACAGGCTGCCAGCTAGCAATGATACAGATCATAGGCCACAACTAAGACACAGATACTAGCAATGATTCATTACATTTTGACCCGATACACATTCAGGAAAGGGTTGAGAAACATGAAAAGGAGGAGTGGGCAAAAAGAGGGTGTGTGCAAACAAAGGAGGGGTTATGGGCAGGGTCAAATGGAAAAATATGCCTGCCTTCATCAATGCCTCCCTCCATGGCAGGCCTCTTTCATGGTCCTTCACATGTGGGCCGAGATGGCATGATCAGATTATTTTCCCAATGTTGGTACAGCTGCAATTTTTGTCAAATAGCAGAAAGACTTTGCAGGCAATGCACTGTTTGTACACGGTATAATGCTGGGAAGGGTACTCCAACTGCACCTGGTCATTTCCCACCACCCCACTGACGCTTCGAAAGTCTCCAACTAGACTTCATTGACATGCCCCCCGCCAAGAAGTACAAACTAGTGTTGGTAATTGTGTGCCTGTTCAGCAAGTGGACCGAGGCCTATCCACCAAAGAACTGTGATGCACATACTGTTGCTAAATGCCTTCTGAAAGAACCTGTCCCGCGTTTCGGAATTCCAGCCCTCCTGAGCTCCGACAATGGACCTGCGTTCATTTCCCATGAAATAGGGGGAGTATGCAAGGGGCTTAGGGTCACACAGAAACTACACTGTGCCTATCACCCACCTGCAGTGGGTGCTGAGGAGAGAAAGAATGGGGTGTTGAAAAATAAAATTGGAAAGATTTGTGCATCAACTGAACTTTCATGGGTGGATGCACTACCACTAGCCCTGTTGGCAACGAGAAGCACGCCAGACAGTGTAACAAAGCTCAGCCCCCATGAAATAGTGTTTGGTCGCAACATGAACATTGCAGGCCACATGTCCACTGCCCCACTGTCAATAGTAAATGATCTGCTTTTGTGCTATTGCAAGAAATTAACAGAGACATTATATCATCTTCATGGCCAGGTTCTGCAGGCTCTTCCAGAAGCAGCAACTCCACCTCCACATGACCTGCAGCCTCGTGATTGGAGCTGGGTAAAGGCCCACACCAGACAACACTGCCTCCAGCCAAGGTGGAAAGGCCCCCACCAGATCCTGCTAACAGCTACTGCCATGAAGTACGAAAGGCTGACATCGTGGCTCCACAGCTCCCACACCAAGAAAGCACCAGGGCAGGGAAACAGAGAGCAAGCTCCACCAGCACCATCCGAGGCATCTGAGGCTCTTGGCAGGTACAACCTTCGCTCCAACAGACAAGAAAAGACTGACAAGAGATTAGAGGCAGTTACCTGCTCGCTGCAGGCCAGGCATCCAACAGAAGACACAACATACCAGAGGCAGTCCCCTGCTGCGCACAACAGCCCAGGTTTCCGGGTATCATCCTTCCAAAGACACATGTTTTCTTCAAAAGTGCCAACTGTTATGTGTTAGTAACCTCTGATGGTACACAACAAAGGCACCAACGTCTCTCTTCAATTGTTGCTTGCGTCTGCGCCAATACCATTAGAGGAGCAGACCCTGCTAGTTAGTGTTACTGGCATCTGCATCATCACATCCGTAGTGGTGCAGACCCCGTTAGGTAGATACCGAAGACAAAGCTATCAAGGACATGCCCAAAACATAAATAGGCTCATCTGATCACAAATGCCAATGATAAGATCTGGAAGACTCCGATTTATACAAGTGAAAGTGGAAGAGTCAGAACTAATAATTAACATAAGACCAATGTCCCCTGGAATAGAGATAAACGGAGTACTGAAACTGACTGTGCCAAACACCCAGCTACTGAGTAGGTTAAGAGACCTAATTTTCCAAGACATTTAATTCCTCACTTTTGGATATCAGGCATCAGCACAAGATATCGCAGACACATGCCTTGACATTTTACATTGCGTGATTTACGCCATAGAAGACATTTGATCTGGTCTTATCAGAGAGGTTAACTGAACAGTGAACTGGAAATAGGTAGGAAAATAGGAACTATGCCAAGAACAAGAAGAGGGGAAAGGAAATGGCAATCAGTGCTACTGGCAATACTATTGCCAGTCCCAGGGATAATAGTGAATGCACTGATAATAGTATATGCAAAAGATCTGGAAATACTGGGGCATATTACCAAGCTTAAGCGAAAAATATCGCTAAGCTTGGTTAGCGGCCAAAATTATATCGCCGAGTTTCGCCTATTTTTATCGCTTAGGAGCCTTGATATTATCAAGGTTTATCTCCTAAGCGATAAAAATCGGCCGAAATGCATGAATATCGCTGAAAAGTCAGCGATATTCATGCATTACCGAGCAAATGCTCTTAGCCATGTTATCCACCTACCATTGGATAACATGGCTAAGAACTGCTCTGGGCAGGCGTTAGCTTTTGGAGATAAATGCGCTTAGCGCGATTATTTCCAAAAGTTGGTGAT
Organism: Lissotriton vulgaris; assembly: GCF_964263255.1. NCBI lineage: Eukaryota > Metazoa > Chordata > Amphibia > Caudata > Salamandridae > Lissotriton > Lissotriton vulgaris. Next base: position 339,789,785 of record NC_141699.1, on the reverse strand, counting down.
AGGGGATAGCGATGTTAGCGGCTGTTTCCAGTCGCTAACATCTTGGCACGCCCACTTTGCATGTCATTAGCGATAATTATCGCTGACATGCAAAGTGGGCCCCTAAATGCCCGCTATTGCCTATTAGCTGTCGCTAACTGGTGTTAGCGACAGCTAGGTAATAGGGCGATTAAATTATCGCCGCTTTAGCGGGAAAAATTCCCGCTAACGCGGCGATAAGGCCCTTGGTAATATGCCCCCTAGTTCCTTAATTTCGAGGTGGGGATGGAAGTGGTTTAAATGTAACATATGAAGAAAGGAAAATTAATATGACAGAACAAGACATTCTGGGGGTTAAAATTAAAGGAGAAAAGGAACGGGAATTATGGGACGAGTACCAAGGAAATAAATAAGTTGAATGTTAAAAATGTATGTACGCATTATGAACATATTGGGATGTTATGTTTGCACACATCTATCAACAAACACAGAAAACAGCATGAGCTACAATGTCCTACATGTCTCTAAATATGTGGGGTGTGCCTAATGCACAATATTCTCTTCAGACAGCATAACATGTTCATAACTGTTGCAGTTTCTATGAAGGGGATAGCAGTAGGACCAGCAACTGCAAGGCCTAAGACACAGAGGGTGTCATGCATGAACATGCAACCAATAAAAAGAGATCCGGCAATGATCAAAACATTTGACAAGACTGCTAGGAATGAGGAGTGGAAAGACAGGGATGGTCAGGACAAAAGGGCTGAGTAAAAAATCCCAGGATGTAAGGTAAGACAACAGCTCATACCACCGTCATGCATTCAGAACGAGAAATGGATGGCCCCTAAGAGGCCAGCTGTGCTGGTGCGCCTCTTGAAGCAAACATGCACAATATCACAACTAGTGAAGGGAAGGGGAGAATGGAAGAAATGCAGTTTAGGGTGTAGCATTGCAGAATTAGCCATGGGTGAGCAAGGGTTAAGGGAATGCTAGGAAAGGAATGATAAAGCCCTAGGAATTTCAGAAGGAGAATATTCAGTAACACTATCAATTTTCGTTGGTGAGAGTAACTGCACACACACAACTAAGCTATAACGGATTAGGAAGAATGATCAGCTATCTTCACCTGGACTAGTGGGTTTCAAATGACTGTTCTTTGTCTGTGGCCAATGGGCATACTTCTCTTTGCCCCTGGGATGGTATGGTATTTGCTACCTTGCCTCCATCCTGCTTTGAATTACACACTTCACTGACTTAGTACAGGTTGAGCACAAAGAGCACCGGACAGGAAGGGTTTGGAGGACACCAGAATGGCAGGAAGACCTGCTGACAGGGTTAGGGGCCATAGTGCCTGGTGCAGGGGTAGTATATACCTTCATACGGATACACCAGTTAGCAAGGATGATTGAAGAGATTGCAGATTTGACCGTAGCAGCTTTGGGAAATATCACTGAAAAACTCACTGCCATGAGAGCAGTAGTAATACAGAACAGGGTTGCATTAGACATCATCCTGGCGAACGAAGGTGGAGTATGGCATGCCATCCACCAGGTATTGTTCCTGGATACCTGACAACAGCCGCAATATAGACAAGGCAATACCAAACATAACAGGCAAAGGATGAACCACACAGCATACATACTGGAAGGATGTGGGAACAGCTAATGCTATGGTTAGGAAACTGGAAATCATGTATATTGGAGGTGATTATTGTAGTAATAACAGTGTTAATAATCCTCTGCATAATGATCTATGTTTGACCAGCAAGCTGCACAGTATTTATTTCGTGCTGTGCACAATGTAGGCCACAAACAAATGGCACAGACCTCACAAACATCACACCAATCCTGATGATGAAGGAGAGGAGATGGTGGTCAGACATTAGAAATTAGTGATTTGGTATCAAATGGGGCAATGTAGAAGCCATCTTTCTTTTGTGATACCAAATGCTGGAAGCTTCTAGGCCCTGTTAAGTTGACATGAAAATCACTGCACCAGATGTTTGTACTTTTCCTTGGCTTCAGAGAAATGGCTTTAGTAATGCAAGGCTTGCTCAAGAGAGATACGTGACAAAGGAAGATGCTCGCCTAGACACAAACGTTTCAGCATATCCCATTTCACAATATTTCCGGTCACTGCTATTATGTTGCAATTATTAACTGGAAAAGTACCGAAACTGATATCTTACATTACAGTGGAAAGTCCCAGAAGCTGCCTACTTGGGTTATGTGGTCAGCAACAGTATATTTCGGACCTTAAATGGTATAGCACAGTCTAGGCCTTTACTAATTGGTCAAATGAACTATGCTTAATTTGTACTACGTATGTTAAGATGCTGCATGCTTTGCGGTTTGGGGCTATAAAAGCTGTCAGAAATGTCACATTGTTGGACATTCAGTATCTTTGCTGTCTGTCTCTGTGCCACACATACTTCGCATTGTTTGTTGGTCTCCAATAAATTCTTCTATCTTCTGTGCTGACAGAGAACTGTATTTCTGGTATTATTTCTTATTATTATTATTTCAGATCCCACGCTCACACTTTACCAGATCCTGAAAGTATGGAGATGTGCATGACACCCGCCCCTTGCAAATGACTTGCACCTAAAGTTTGACTTAATGCCTAGAGACCGATCAACATTTTCTTCTCTGCTGCATCTCAGATTGTTGCCCCTCCTGTACCTCAAAGGCGGGAATAATATAATAAAGAGACCGCAGGTTGTAGGGATGCATCTTCCCAATAGATACAGTAACAGAACTTCGTGGTCTAAATATCGTCTGACAAAAACAGTGTCCTAAATATGGTTTACAAAGATATTGCACCTTTATTGTTAATGATAGAAACTGTACACCAAATTTAGCAATATTTTTTTAATGATATTTAGGGCACAATATATATATTAGATGATATTTTCTGAAGCAATATCGATATCCTGACGTACAACCCTCACTCCATCACTGCTGGTGAGTGACAAGTGCCAGGCTTCTACTTCACGGTGGCGAATGGAGAGCCACTATATGGTTTCAAGAGTTTTCATAGGGCCTAACAGCACGCCAAAGCTGTAAGGACTCACAAGCCGTTTTCATTTTAAAACATATCACTCCCCATCTGGGACATGAAAATACTAGAAGTGCTCCATCACACAACATACTCTATTCTAAACATTGAGGACAATTTTCGGAATTAAAAACTACTAGAAACCTTTCAAACAAACTAAGGCCCTGCTCCAAAACAAATAAATGAACATCCATCTTTTGGGTGCATTTAGCTGTACTCAAACTCTTTTATTGGCAAACTCAAGGGGTAAAGTTACTCAAGTTTGAAAAGATCAGCCAAAAAGTTATCTTAAAACCATAGTATAAATATTCCTTTCATCCCTCTCTGCTTATGGTTGTAGTTATCTCCCAAATTCAACCTCAGTTTCTCATCGCCTTTCAATTAAGTGGTGTGAGCTTGCTGACCGAGTATTTTTACATGAGTCAGATCAACTTTTCATTATTGAAACCTGGTTTGCTCTTACCTTCCCAACAACATGCAACATGCTAATTCCAAATGGCTACACCCGTCTCTTCAATGATATCCTACTTTCCTTTGTTCCTGTATTACACCAATTTTAACACCATACAACAAATGACAACTTTATATGACACAAACAGGTAGGATGGAGCATTAACAGGACCTTACAGAGAGCCCTTCAGGTATTACATACTGACACATGGGTTTGCGTTCAAATGGGTGATGGTTATTCTTTAACCAGTCAAATCTATAGAACTTGAGGCTTCAATCAAGGCTGCATCCTCACCCCATTACTTTTCATTCTCTATATAGCTGTGATGGCTTGTAACCTTCACAGCAATAGAGCGCACCTGTTCAAACTTGGAGGAATGCCCATCCAACCTTTAATGTAAGCAGACGGCACTGTCATATAAATAACATATATTACATCTGCTGGGATTGCCGTACTGTGCTGCTACTAACCTAAGCATAAACCATAAAAAGCCCAACGTCCTACATAACAGCAAAAGGGTAAGCAAGAAGGATGGATGTGTGGAAATAAATTTACAAACAATCCCTCCGACAGCTAGAAATAACTGAATCTATGGTTTAATACCAAATGTTCCATCTCTATACAATTCGAGGAATTAAAATTCTAAGAGAATAGCCTACCAACATCTTCCTGTAGCTTCTCAACAATTATTGAGGCTCAGTTTAAATGCCCTATTTCAGATGATTAAAACAAAGTGAAAGTCTTTTCTGTGATGTAGCTGTGAAATGTTCCCTTCTTCCCAGATTGAATAATTGAGCATAGCACAGTGCACCCTCTTCAGGAGGCTATTCCTCTTACACTCGATCAATCAATCAGGTGGCTTGTAAAGCATGACTACTCAGGATCTAACGATACAGAAAAGGGGGTGGTGATGAACAGAGTGTCTGAATTAAGCAGACCACTCTTACCCAGTCCAAAGATCAGGGCTTGATCCATCACCGTTATTTATCTCACTGCCCCATCCCAGCTCAGAACCTGGCTATATGCAAATTAGTCTGTCCCTGGCCCAGTGCATCATGGGAACAGGGCAGACCAAACTACCAAGCCAATTCTTCACCAGAAAGGAGACAAGCTACCGGGGACCGGTTTCTGGCATTTCAGCCTCTTCGGCCCGGCTTGCTTGAATCCTGATGGAGCAGTGAGAAAGGGACTCATGTCCGAGTATACCCTGCCACACCTATAGTGGCCAAAAACGATACAGAAAAGGGGGTGGTGATGAACAGAGTGTCTGAATTAAGCAGACCACTCTTACCCAGTCCAAAGATCAGGGCTTGATCCATCACCGTTATTTATCTCACTGCCCCATCCCAGCTCAGAACCTGGCTATATGCAAATTAGTCTGTCCCTGGCCCAGTGCATCATGGGAACAGGGCAGACCAAACTACCAAGCCAATTCTTCACCAGAAAGGAGACAAGCTACCGGGGACCGGTTTCTGGCATTTCAGCCTCTTCGGCCCGGCTTGCTTGAATCCTGATGGAGCAGTGAGAAAGGGACTCATGTCTGAGTATACCCTGCCACACCTATAGTGGCCAAAAACGATACAGAAAAGGGGGTGGTGATGAACAGAGTGTCTGAATTAAGCAGACCACTCTTACCCAGTCCAAAGATCAGGGTTTGATCCATCACCGTTATTTATCTCACTGCCCCATCCCAGCTCAGAACCTGGCTATATGCAAATTAGCCAGGTTCTGAAACTGGGATGGTGCAGTGAGCTAAAAAACGGTGTTGGATCTAGCCCTGATCTCTTGACTGGGTGAGAGCGTTCTGCTTAATTCAGAGACTCTGTCCCTCACCACCCCTTGTTGTAAATATTTTTGTCCACCCTAAGCGTGGAAGGGTATTCTCAGATGTGAGACCCTTGCTCATTGCACCATCAGGATTCAAGCAAACCGGGCCGAAGACGGCTGTAATGCCAGAAACCGGTCCCCGGGAGCTTGTTTCCTTCCCAGTGTAAGAATTGGCTTTTGTAGTTTGGTTTGCCCTGTTCCCATCATGCACTGGGACAGGAACAGACTAATTTGCATACAGCCAGGTTCTGAAACTGGGATGGTGCAGTGAGCTAAAAAACGGTGTTGGATCTAGCCCTGATCTCTTGACTGGGTGAGAGCGTTCTGCTTAATTCAGAGACTCTGTCCCTCACCACCCCTTGTTGTAAATATTTTTGTCCACCCTAAGCGTGGAAGGGTATTCTCAGATGTGAGACCCTTGCTCATTGCACCATCAGGATTCAAGCAAACCTGGCCGAAGACGGCTCTAATGCCAGAAACCGGTCCCCGGGAGCTTGTTTCCTTCCCAGTGTAAGAATTGGCTTTTGTAGTTTGGTTTACCCTGTTCCCATCATGCACTGGGACAGGAACAGACTAATTTGCATACAGCCAGGTTCTGAAACTGGGATGGTGCAGTGAGCTAAAAAACGGTGTTGGATCTAGCCCTGATCTCTTGACTGGGTGAGAGCGTTCTGCTTAATTCAGAGACTCTGTCCCTCACCACCCCTTGTTGTAAATATACTCAGGATCTAAGGCAGTTGGGATGGAGAGGGGTGGTGAGAGAGCTGCTGGTCCTTCGAAGGCGCTGTGGTCCGGTTGAAGATCCAGCTCAACAACAGCTCAAGTCCAAATCAGGTGAGAATTTGATATGCCAAAACAATCATTATAGCAGGGAGGCACCCATGTTCCTATAGGCAAAGCCAGAGAGCCAAAGAGAGCCAAAGAGGTTTTGTTAAGATCCTTCAACTGGAGAGAATTATGGGTCTGTCAAGATCTAAAACACTCCCACCCGGGAAAAATACAATCAAGATGCTCATCATGGAAGAATTCTGGAAACTTTCTGTCTCTTGAAAGCAACTAAGGTTCCAGATGTGCGACCACAGTAAATTGCGACTCGCCATTTGCGCTTGATTGTGAGTTGCAAATTGCGAGTCACAATTTATTATGTACTACAGTGTCAGAGACACTGATTGATTGCGATTCCCAATAGGGTCGCAAAATGTGAGGCTCATTAATATTAATGAGGCACTCGCCTTTTACGACCCCATTGGGAATGGCTGGCCTTCCCAGGGATGGTGGCCTGCTGGGCTCAGTAGACCACCATGTTTGTGACTGCTTTTAAATAAAGCAGTTTTGTTTTTTAAATGCAGCCCGTTTTCCTTAAAGGAAAACAGGATGCATTTAAAAGAAGAAAATTCAACATTTTCTTTTTTTTTTATTTCAAATCATTTTTATTGAAGTAGAAGAAAGCAAAAGAAACACAGTACAATAATTCTTCCGTTACAGAGATGACTGATACATTTAGCGATGTACAATTACACAAAAGCAAAGAATATGAAAATAAAGTAAGACATTGCTTGCTAAGTTGAGGTACAAGTACATATATAACGCTCAGTGCATGGATACAGAGGCAAGGGCCCTTAGGAGAACAAATAGAGCATTTCTCAAATACTGCAGGGGGAACGTGACAGTACAACAGCGACTGCCTCAGGGAGGCTTATAGTGAAAAGAGGAGGCGTCCAATGATTTCCACAGCTTCTTATTTGATGGCCTCCATGTAGATGCCTGAAGTGCCGGATTGCTAGCACCCCTCAGGAATGATAACCACTCCTGCCAGATTTTGAAGTGCACCTCATGCGCACTTTTCCACTTGCACAGAACCACCTTACAGGCCAATGTAAGCATTAAGTCCAGGAGCAGGCGGTCTTGATCATTTGACAGCTGCGGGTCAAGGGCTCCTAAGATCACATATACGAAGGACCGTGCAGGTTTGATCTTGAAAACGAAAGAGATGCAGTCGAATATTCTATCCCAATAAGCTCCTAGAGCAGGACAGTAAAACAACATGTGAGCAAGATCCCCTGGACCTGACTGGCAGTTCCAGCATGTTGATGAGTCTCTTAATTTACATTTAAAGAGTCTATCCGGAGTCCAGAACGCCCGGTTTATAAGCATATATTTTGTCTGGAATAGGATGGGAGATACTTTATGGGTAAGAGCAGCCTTATGGATTATTTCCCAATCAAAACATATTCCCGTTGGGTTCGGTTCAGCCTCCCATTTCAATTCCACCTTTTTATGAGCTTTCGTGGGTAGAGGTAATAACAATTTATAAACCCTAGAGACAAAGTGACCCGCATACATAAATCGAGGGAGATGGAGTATTAACCAAGGGGTGTAGGGAGAGAAGTTACGAGCGGTCAGAGCAGCTTTGATTTTCAAGAATTCATAAAATTCCATCGGAGTAAGGTCATATTTCTGTTGCAAGGTCGAGAACGGGATTGGACCTTTATCATCATACAAATCCTTTGCTAAGTTAATGCCCTTCCCGGACCATGATTCCCAGCCCAGTCTATCTACGTTATGCTTAAGATAGGGGTTTCCCCACAAGGACAAGAAAGACGACCTAGTGAATGTTAACCTTGTTTTGTGTGTGAGGTCTAGTCTAAGTAACGCCCGTCTAGTATTCAGGATTATATATTTGGAGTGTGGTAAATGTTTTAGGTCCATAGTGAGGAAGGATGCAAGAGGGGCATGATTTACTAAGGATTCCTCAATATTGATCCATATCGGAGTATAGAGAGGGGAATTTGTCAACCATTGGGCACCTTGTTTGCAGAGGAATGCTGTCTGGTAATTCCTGAAAGAGGGCAGGCCCAGGCCGCCTTTATCTTTCGCTAATTGCAGCTTTTTTAGTGCAATCCTGGCTTTCTTGCCACGCCACAGGAAGTTACCAAACAGTTTGTCTACTCTAGTAATAAAATTGTCCGAAAACGACATAGGGAGCATGCTAGCTAGATAGTTGACCAACGGAGTAGTCATCATCTTGAGCGTCTCCGCTCTGCCCCACCAGGAGATGAACTTCGGAGACCACCCTTCCAATAGTGTAGCTATCTTCTTTAAAGTTAGTTCCTCATTTATCTCAGAGTGGAAACCAGATCTTTGTCGAAGTCCAACCCCAGATATTTAAAACAGTGAGGCTGCCAGGTAAGACCAGAGTCCCCAATGATACCTTTGTCCCCTATGTTGTTCAGGAGTTTAACCTCCGTTTTTTCTTTATTGAGCTGTAGCCAGATACCTTGGAGAATTCATCGATGTCAGCCATAAGTGCAGGAATTGCTTCATCAGCTCTCTCAGATAAGACAAGCACATCATCCGCGTATGCTGTTAATTTAACCGTACAATCCCCAAATGTAATGCCCGCTATATTAGCGTTGTTCCTTATGTGATACAAGAACGGTTCGATCGCTAGTAAGAACAATGAGGGAGATAGGGGGCATCCCTGTCTCGTGCCCTGCTTTAGACAAAAGGAGGAGGAAAAAGAACCACCCGCTCGAACCCTTGCTGAGGGGCAGCAGTATAAGGACATTACCAATCTCGTAAAGGTGTCACCTAGGTTGAATTTATGTAGGACTGCTTCGAGGAAGGACCAATCTACCTTGTCGAAGGCTTTTTCGGCATCCAACGTTATAGCTACTGTGGGTGTGTCTATTAATTTCGCCTTTTCTAATACATGTGCTAAAATCCTCGTGTTGTCGCTGGACAACCTATTTTTAAGGAACCCTGCTTGGGACGGATGAACTAATTGGGGAAGGACCTTCTGAAGGCGGGCAGAGAGTATCATAGCTAAGATCTTGCAGTCTATATTAATCAGTGATATGGGTCTGTAGTTTTTCGGGAGCGAAGGATCTTTACCCTCCTTAGGGAGCACTGCAATGATCGCTTCTGCCAGAGTGCCTCCGACCTCACCTGAGTTATTTATTTCCTGAAATAGACGAAAAAGGGGCTCAACTAAGAGGGAGGAAAAGGTCTTGTAGAATTTCGCCGTGAAGCCATCAGGCCCCGGGGCCTTCCCTGTCTTCAGATTTTTAATTGCATTCTCTATTTCTACAGCATCAATTGGGCAGTTAAGACTAACCTGGTCCTCGGCAGATAGCCGTGGAAGAGCACATCCATCCAAATACGCCTTAGTCTTGTGTCCCTCCACCTTTTCATTTTTTGCATATAGATCTTCATAAAATACTTTGAATACGTCTGCTATTTTGTCTGGTTCGGAATGTAACTCCCCTAAGGCATCTTTAATGACATTGATAGAATTCTTCTGGACCTTAAACATTTTCGTCTCATTTTTTTAAGGGCAGGCAGTGATCAATGGGACTGGAATGAGGAGGTCCTATGAGGAGGTAAGAGAGTGTTTTAATACCTGTGACTAGCTAGCAGAACAGTGAAATTCTGCAATGCGATTTAGCAAATAAAAACTTTCCCAAAATGATTTAACATATGAGCTCACGTTTCGAGGTTAATTTTAATAATCGAAAATGATGTTTCATTTGTATTTTAAATTTTTGAATGGTTTTAATTAACCACACACCATAAAGGGCAATAATAATAATAATAAGTTTATGTCTACTTATGTTTTTATTAAATATTCATGGTCAGCGATGTTCAGGCTAATTTGTAAAATAATAAGTGCAAGAGCCAACATTGTTCTCAGAAGAGCGCAGGTGATGAGGCAGATTAGATTGCCGAATACCAGGGATGTATTTCACATCATTACTCTTTCCTCCTTCTACATACTCTCTCTGCCCCTTTTTCGCACTCTCTTGCGGGTTGCATTTTATCCCTGCTGTCTTTTACTGTTGTTCACTCCTTCACTTCTCCCTTCTTTCCCCCATTTGCTGCCTTTCTCTCTCTTCTTCTGAGTCAAAGTCTGACGAATAAAAATAAGTCCTGGCCACCAATAAAAAGTGCCGGTGGGCCCCACGTGAAAATAGTGGATCAAATTAGCCGTTGGTGATGCTTTTCGCTGCTATGTCCAGATTGAAAAACCTGTGCGTTCTCTCTAAACTATATCAAAATATAACTGAGTAAGCTGAAAAGAAATTGTGTTGGAGGAATTGTTAGCACTTAGAATTCATTGACATAATACTAAAGGCAATAACGTGTTTTAGTACCAAATGCTTACATTATACATTTTAAAAAGAAGGAAGCGATGTTCCTGTCACAAGTGCTCTGTGCTTAGAATGGTATCATTGTTGAACATTCTCATTAAAGCAAAGGCATCCTGATATTTTAAGCCTGACTTCGATGCCATATTTTTTTAGCACTGACATGTGTTTTGCTTCCCGCCATCTTTAGTCACAGACGCACAGGAGAGACAACTCAACCCTGAAAGTCACCAGTGTAGTATGAGGAAGGCTTCTTTATGAGAATAGCAAACCCCTGAAAGTCACCAGTGTAGTATGAGAAAGGCTGCTTTATGAGAACAGCAACCCCCCGAAAGCCACCAGTGTAGTATGAGGAAGGCTGCTTTAATGAGAAACTAAAAGTAACAACCCCTGCCAACACCATCCAACCTGAGAAACTATGTTTTCACTAATACAATAAACATACCTAACAACCAACACATCCTTTGAACCTCCCATGCATAAACATCCAAACTCAACGTTTTTAAAACTCTCACATGTCTTTTTAACCTTAATCATTATCAGTCTACCCATCCTAACGTCACCTTCCTTTTATTCCTTGCCTTCACCACCCTCCTGCCACCTTGGCCCATCTACAGTACCCATGCCGTTCCTTACCACCACATCTCAGCTCTTTTACACCCCATTTCCCCGAACTGACTCAAATGCTGGGGGTCCAAGCCAAGTCTCCATTTACCCCTCAAATTAGTCACTTGTCTGTGATATATCTCCTTCCTTGAACTTCAAACCTGTCCCAACAGCGGCAAAGACTCTACAAACACCACCCTATTTCTCAGCAATCAAAGCCTGTTTAGCTAAAGTAATCCAGGTTCATCACACCCAAAGCCACAGAAGCCCTCCCCCCGCTAAACCGCCAATAACTAGTGGAGGAGGAGAAGGCGAAAATAGAAGAGGACAACATTCTCTTCAGGACTCACAGTCTCCCAATGGAAAGGACATTGACCATTAACCAGAACTCCCAGCCCTCATTCACAACACAAGCTGCTGTCCTGACCACCCATGTCCTCACACCATGGCACTTGCATGAACGGCCCATAGCGAGACCTCGCCGGCCTCCTCTCCCCAAGTAAACATCCCCACTGCCTGGTTGTAATGTGGACTAATACTCATGAACTGCCTTTAACATTTGAGGTACTTATAGTGGTTAGTCCACCGCCATTTTGAGATGTTTTATTCATATACAAAAGAAGTGTTGACAACACTACGTCTGGAAAAGGAATGTTGAAGTCTCAGTGTCCCAAGAGCCACCTTTGCTATATGTGACTTTACATTCCTGTGCACCAGTTTATATGATCTGACTAGGTTACTTACTTCATGTTCCAGCAGCTAGACACTGGCCGCATTGCACTGAAGGGCTCTATGTACAGAGCTTCCAGAAGCCAGTGTAGGGCACAGAGCTGGCGGAAGAGAGGTTCCCTGTAAAAGAGAGAAACAGAGCTGTGACAAAGAAAAGAGCTCAACTTACCATCTCTAAGATCCAGAAGATTAACAGTGGGAAACAGGGGTAAATGGATTCCTAATAAAGCAATTCAAAGAGCAGAAACATAAACAAGACATACAACTCATGTAATGTATTCCCTTCTGCCAAGGCACTAGAGGGATGTACTCCGCTGCCCTAGCTGACTGCATATTTAGAGCGGTCTCCCAATCAGGTAAAAATCTCTAGGTGGCAGATCTTATGAAGCATTCCAACCCATCATTCTTTTGCCCGCCATTGCTCCTCAGTTGGACCCAGATATATGCAAGTCTCTCCCAACGCTGCTGTAATAGGAACAGTCAAGCTCATACTGACAGGTGTTGCAGTTCAGGGATTTGACCAGAACCACAGAGGTTTTGCCAAAGTGCTGAAGTTTGGATTAAAAGCTAAGTGTCCAGATACCAAAGTCAGCAATTTAGCTACAACAGCAGACTGTCAGAAAGTGGATTGTTATTATTGAGAATGAGAATAAGAGGAACCAGTTGCATTTCATATGAAATTCAACAGGTTCCTTTTTTTCTTACCAACAATCTTCTTTCGGCCAGTGTTTTCTTGTAGCTAATTTTCACCTGTAACTATAGTCATCAGGTATTCCCTGGCGGCTTCCCACTGGCAACACATCATGCTGGTGTCTCGCCGGTTGCAGTTGGTCCTCTTTGACCCCCTGAATTGAAGGCCTTCAGTTCACAGAGACGCACTGTAAAAATTGCAGTGCCATTTAGCTTCCATCATGTGCTAAGTCTGAAGGTTGAAGACCTGCCTAAGAATATTTTTACTGTGAGAAGGGGACAATGGCGAGTGGAGCCCCAGCTCTGCCTAACAGCCATACCTATCCTACCTAGCCAGAACAGTAAGGAACTCATGTGGCGCACCTCCCATGTCCTGGGGAGGTTGTAATTTGAGATCCCCTGTGTAGAGCTTTCACATGTGAGCTGCAACCCAGTGGCGGCTGCCACTTAACTATAATGGGGGCTGGGGACGGAGGAATGGGGGATTAGGGGACCAATAAACATTTTTTCAAATTTACTTGTCGACACCAGCCGCCTCGGTGCTCCTCCCCGGCTCTACTCCAGAAGTCACTGGGGCACAGGCTCCCCTCCCAATACGGACGCTGCTCTCATGCTATACCTAGCATGAGAACAGCACCGAGATAGGTCTGATTAACCTGGTTTGTTGCTCAGACCGTGCCTAGGAGTCAGTGGTGTTTCTCCAACCCGGCTCTACAACACAGCTGGGCTGGAGAAACCTAAGTCGGCCGACCAAACCCGACATGCGCTCTTTACAGTGCCCATCCCTCCTTTCACTCCCATGGTCCAGCCCACACTGACATCTGTTAAGTAAGTCAGTGGAAAAGAAAATGATAATATTGTTTTATTATCATTTTATTTCTCGCTGACTGAATTTGACGAGTGGGGCAACGCCCCATTATGGAGGAGCTACCCCTGCTGCAACCCCCTTCTAGGCAAGGGTTTCCAGCTCTCTTGTAATTGGGCATCTATACCATATGGCCGTGTGATGAGGCATGACAGCTACTGAGTCCGCAGGCTTAGAGCGGACTCTGTTCACATAACCCTTTATCCACAGCACCTGTTCTTGATGTCCAGCTTCAAATGAAAGGCGAATCGATTCCTTTTGTCACTAAGACCCTTGCTTGGAGCAGGTGTCAAAGGGGATCCAGCAGCAGACCTACATAACATTTGCCTTGGGCCTATGAAACAAAGATGCGTGCACCCTGCCCTCCTTGGCAGGAGATAAATCTAATAAATCTATATTAACCCTAAAAATCAACAGAGCCACACAATGTGGTACTATAACAACGCTTGAATTCAGCAAACACAAAAACTAAAGATGAACATACGAAGATAACACAACATCAACGCCATATTAAAATCTACCATCATCCAGTAAAAGTCAACACAAAAACAAAATTGTTTTGTGTTAAGTGGGATGTATTTACTTTGGTAAGTTGTGCAGTGTTTGCCTTTGTTTTGTGTATGTTTTATTAACTGTTCAATTAATTGAAATCTTTACAGTAAAAAGAAAAATCAATACTAGAGATCAATTTAGAAAGGCTAAAAACTATGATTCAGAACCTTAAAACTGGTTGAAAAATTATAATATTTTTTGTTGTTGTTTTTTTTTGTTTTTGAGGCCCCTCCACAAAACCCGAATAGTCTTTCCCCAGCATGTGAGCACGTATTCTTAATGCCCCATTTGTGCCCTGAAGATGATGTAGTATGCAGGTCTCTTAAACTGCCCTTTGTGGCGCAGTAAGTGTCTCTCAGTGGGCAAAATTCTCTTGGAGAGCATGCAAGGAGGGCACTGTTGATACAACACTGGTTCGTCGTTGAGAAAATCCCATTAGCTTTCCTCCGCAGGGATAACAATGATCTTCCCTGGGATGTCTCTACTTTCGTCAGCAGCTTTTAAGGCTATCCTGATTTGGTGGATGAGTTTTGCCAGTCTCGCTAGTGCCGTTGTGTTGGTATTTGAGAAACACAGGGCTGATGCTTCGCTGCATGACTTTATACCATTTCTAATGCAGATCGGACGCAGGAGTCGCCGGCATTCATTATCAAAATTAGGACAGCAGCAAAGGAGATGCAGACAGGATTCCCTCTTGTAGTGGCACAATCTGCAGGTTGTAAGTTCCCCTTTTCGAGCCCATGCTGGGTTGAATTCCGCGATCCCTAGCATGGTCAGCCTCATGAATAAGATTTTGCTTCGGGCCTGTGTGGTGAGAGCCTCGCTTAGGTAAGGTTGAGCTTTACCTGCCACGTAGGAGTTATTCAACGGGTCTAAGTGAGCGCTTTGGCGGAGAGATTCGAGATCTAGTTTGAAGGAGATGACACGCACCTGTTTGTTGACTGCTCTCTTCCAGGCGTTCAGTGGGATGTCCGGCCTTTTGATGCTTTCTTCCTCGATCCTCAAAGCTGTAATTGTGTTGGCAAGGCTGGAGTTCCAGGCCGAACCTGGGCCCTCAAAGATTGATTTCAACTGATTTTTTAGGGAGTTAGCCGGTGCCCTCAAAATCCTTAAGTATAACTTTATTATCTCCCCCTGGCACGACAGGTCTGGGCTTGCCAGACCTAACTCCAGCCTTAGCCTTGTTTCTGGCTGTCCTCGGAATCGAAAGCACTGCCTTATGCGCCTTAGCTTGGGCTGTGTTAAGAAGGGCGTCCAATTTCCCAGGAAAGGCAAGATGACCGTAATTAATTGCTGGAAGCAGCTTTGCTCTTAGGACTGTGAGAATTGGGGTGGCGGACGGGCTGATCAGATGCAGGCTTAGTTGTTTTAATAGGTTTGTGTTTTCGTTCTCTTGTGGTGTGTTTTAGTACTGTGTTGAATTATGTTGGATTTTTGGAAATTAGTAGGTTTGCATTACTTGATGTCGCACAAGATGCTGCCGCTGCACAAAACGTGGACTGTCACCATGTTGGATAGTATGTATACAGTAAAAGACACTTAAAGTGACAAATGAGGTAGAAGAATGTAGTCTTTGAAAATATGCATGACAGAAAAGGTGGGAGTTAGAGAAATACCAACTAGAGAGAGGAATGAACTCAGGACAAGGATAAGAGCATGTGTAGTATTTAGCATTGTAGGCCAATGATGACGTCTTGTGTCCAGCATATTAAAAATGTATTTATGATATAATGTGGCCTGTTAACACGCACAATGGAAGGACAGCCATTTGCAAATTTCGTATGGTGTGATTTAACTAGATGAAGACACATTGGGGATTGTAAACGTTTTAAATGCAAAAGATGGATTGAAAAGTGCATGGAAAGAACAACTAATAGGAATATGGAACTAATAATCATAATCGTTGAGCTAAGAAAAAAGCTCCTGGAGAAGAGAAGCAAAGGGGTTTTCAAATAGAACAAGTTGGACTAATACAATAATGTACAATAATGTAAAGGAGCTCCACAAAACGAAAACTATTATATTCACTTAAGTAGTCCGACATCTTACTTAAACCAGAAAAAAAAGAAAACCAACGTACGGGTCAGCATCAAACAGATTTTCAGAGAAGAGGCTGTTGTGCACTGGAGTGAAAGGTCGGCTACGCCTTCCTGGTTCCTTTTTCTTCTTCCTGCATTCTTTATTTTCTGTCTGAAAAAACCTACAACAAAAATAAGGGAAATAAAGAATTTCACTTGTATATCATATCATGTCGTGACAATCACTCACAGCCTTTAGAATAGTGCAGGGCTAATTTCATTGATTTTTCTTGCCCCAGCCTGTCATGCAGCTCATGGTGTATTCAGACAGAAAAATAGGAAAGGGTTGCTGGCACAAAGGAAGAAAACCCCCATCGATTCAAGAACATTGTATTTTTCTGTTTCACTAACAAACCTCCACTTTGGGGACTTGTTGTGTTAAAAATGGTTCCAAAGACAACCGGTAACCAAAGACCCTTTTATGTTGCCCGGCGGTATCGCCTCTATGACCCACCAATATTAATCAATGAAGAAGCAGGCGCTGGAGACTGGAAGGCAGGAAACGAGGATTTTATTCTCTCCGGAGGAGAACACATCAATTCAGACAGCAAGTATCGTCACGAGGTGCTCTAACCACATCTCTGAGGCCTGGCCTCTTATACTAGGGTTTACGACCTTTATTGCACATAACACATTCTCGCAATACTTTAGTACTTGAAAGAACATCCTCGGAATCTCCCCTTCAGACCCGTTCCCACATACATTTACAGTTGGATTCCCCACCCCGGTCACAACAGGTGATGGTTGTCGCACAGCAGGGCATTCCGCCGATTCACGGAATGCATGGGGTTTGATCGGATCTCATGGGGTGGGGGCTTTGATTGGTTCGGGGGTCTTTTGATGGGGAGGGGAAACTTCCTACTGTACGGGGTAATAAACAGTATCCGCAGAGCCAGGTGGCGGCCTGGGAACAGGGAAGACAAACGGGGACACAGGAAAAGGGGGTTTGCATCAAAAGGGTTTGAGGCCATGAAAGGAATGAGGGGAGGTGTCGCGCTGGGAACAGGATGGGATTCAGTGGTGAAGCTGCGCTGAAGAGGGGTTTATGACCCAAGGCATGAGAGAGCGGGGGTTGTCAGCGTGCGGGGGAATGCTTGCGAGGTTAAGAGAGAGAGAGACGCGCTGGCTATCAGCGAGGGGCAGGGAGGCCATGGTGCTCAAAATGGCTGCCGTTTACGCGCACGAATGGGCTTGGAAAAGGGGCAAGATGGCGCCGATAATGTTCACCAAGTTTGTATTTATTTTTCACAGTCCTCCCTTTAACATTTCCAAGACATCTTGCTGGTCTATTTCCTATCTACACCTATATGCAGCAATCATAAGTAAGGGAGAGGGGACTTAGGCGAAAGAACTGTACATAAACATCACATCATAAACATCATATTGAAAAATCTCATCATTTAGTAGGCGGGTTCATCGTTAAGTTGGTTGCAGAAAAAGTCATCGTAATGCAATATCAGACTAGAATTACGTAGCGAGGGCGTTGGGTACAGATCATAGAATAAGAACTGGTAAGTTATCATATAAGTAAGTCCTTTTTGTATACGGCGGGTGTATAGTCAGTCCAATGGTGATTGGGAGAGAAAGGAGATACAGTAAAAATATCAGAGTTCTCGTTGTCCTTTGTCGTCTTCTGTCGGCACTGTTGAGCACCTGGATTACCTATCAACAGAAATGTTCATGTGGATCGAGTTGTTGGGGGTCTGCGGGTAGGGGTGCATTCTGTTTGGTTTTCGTCAGACCTCGTAGGAGAAATGCGTTACGGTTTTGGAGCAGGTGCATCTTCTTCCGCAATGCAGAGCATAGATTTGCAATGGAAAATGCAATTGTTCCAGAATTGTGGGATCTGTTCGTTTCTTGAGTCTCTGTGGTGGGCATTTCCTGTTGCTTCCATCATCTTCAAGGTGCTTGGTAGCGGGCAGAACCACAGACTTTGTTTATCTTTTCTTCGGGGGCGACCCTTGGTGGAGTTCTAGGTCACCGTTCTGGGATTTAACATAGTTCGTGGTCTACTTAGTCGGAGCTCCCTCCCTTCTGACGCAGGGAGTACTCTTCTCTGGGTAGCTCAGTAGGATTTGGAGGAACTTGGGAGTTCGGATGGAAAGGTGCGGGTGTGAACAGTCCTTATGGTAGGTCGGAGGAGGAGGGGATGGAGCAAGGCCAAGTCGGGAACAGATCAGGGGGAGGCGGAGAGTTTGCGACAGGCGAGTCCGTAACCATGTTCAGAGAGCGGGGGCTTTTGGCACACGTTGATCATATAGCAGGGGCTTCAGGTCAGCCCTTTCCTTAGCTTTGTCTGAAACAATGCCCCGTCCGGCGTCTCCTTACTGCTGTGGTCTCGCCTCGGCCTCCGTCGCTGATGTTCCACAATCCGCAGTCAGGCCGCGTGCTCCCACATCCGGTCTCTTTCTCCTCCGACAGTGATACCCTTAAATGAGTTTTGAAAAGACAGTCTTTAGAGATATTGCAGAAGAAGGTAATTACATAAGTCTATTTCTCTCCCAACACCAAGCAACTGGGGTAAGCACTCGCTACATTGGAGATTCTTGCGACTAACGTATAAACAATTGATGATGGGCTTGCTGGATTCCTTACAACTTCCTTTTGTTGGCTAATTCTTTGACGCTTTGATGATTATTACGTTCATTTGTCATATGTCTATTATAGTAGATGTCAGTTCTTCTGGCAGAGACCCATTTCCCTAGTACAAGTCTTGAAAGGCTAGGCTGGTCTTCAGGGCCTTGTATTTTACAAAAAGTGCAACGTGCTATTCACCATAGTCTGATAGGCATCCTTCTGAGGGATGAACATAGGCTAAACAAGTCTGCATTACATAAAAACATCTTATTTTCAACCAGGCTTACTGCAACAAGTTCTTTCGATTTTCGATTTAATTTTTAACTTTGCATACATCTTTCTAACTTTCTATATAAATCCTCGCAACCTGGTTACTACAAAAACTCGGGAGGGGTGGTTTGCAATAATTATTAAACTTATCCTCGGGGAAGGAGAAGGAGGGATCTTATGGACAACAATTAGGGACACAGTGAATTAGAGCAGGGGGCGTTTTTCAGGCTCTCGTTCAGGGCAGCTGACACAAAACTGGGGCATTTTAGATAGATGGGGGTGTCTCGATCATTTCTTACGGCTTGGGGTACGGAGACAATTTGCAATGGGGATGGTCGCATTACCACAGACACATTTTATCATAGAAGCCACTGACAAATAGTTCCCTGAGAGTGGGTCAAATTTAGGGAACCTTAGTCGTCTTACCTGTCCCTTTCCTATCGGCCAATTTCATCCATATTTTAGTAGAAAAGGAGAGGTAGTAACGTGGTACCGATACAATTTTATTTAGGACAAATTTGTGCAAATACTTGTGGTATTTGGGGCCAATCAGGAGGTGCACCAGGTTCGCCAATTAGGTGCCAGTTGCTAGGAAGAGGGAAAGTGTGGAGGGGTGGAAGAGTGAGTGAGAGAGAGAGAGAGAGAGAGATGGAGAGA
Source organism: Lissotriton vulgaris (assembly GCF_964263255.1). NCBI lineage: Eukaryota > Metazoa > Chordata > Amphibia > Caudata > Salamandridae > Lissotriton > Lissotriton vulgaris. Next base: position 339,770,300 of record NC_141699.1, on the reverse strand, counting down.
GAGAGTAAGAGAGAGAGAGAGAGAGTGAGAGAGACAGACAATAGGCCAAACAGTACACGTGTGACATAGAGAATGACCGTGTATTGTTTGGGCTATTCAGTGCGTTACCTAACGTTTAGACGTTTCGGGTCTGTGTTAGGAGGTAGAAGCATGCAGTTTTGGGACAAAAAAAACATTAGATTTGGTAAAAAGGTCGTGCATTGGGTAGAGCGTCCTTGTTGTGCCATTTTGCAGCGCTAGTCCGTCTTCATGCATCGGGCGTGACGTGGTTCCAGATCCCTTATGATACTCTAATCGGGATTCTAATGTAACCTGCAGTGGGAAAAAGGGGGAAAAAGGGGAGGTAGGGGGACAACATTCGAACACATCAAATGTATGGGCACGAAAGTCCTTTACTTACCACATACTCGTACTTATCTCTTCGGGATATAATCCCTTAGGGTTCTGGTTTCCTAAAGTCATGGGGGCAGGCAATGTGATAGGTGGTTCATGGGGAGGTTCGAGGATGGCATTAAGGATCGTGTGTAGTGAAAACGCTAAAAAGAGGAATCAGAGGTGCCTAGCGTGAGGTACCCGGTTTTGTAGATGTATCCGGCCTTCGGGATCCCTAAATCATTCCCAAAGCTGTGATGTTCTAAGGCATATCAGTTCTTCGTTCAGCCCTGTACCTTAGTACCTTCGATCACCATATCTTTATATCATTTTATCAATTACACCGTTTTACTTTACCCATTCTCAGAAGTCGAGGTCCTTCTTCATACGTCAGTTCCTGAGCTTAGTCGCATATCTTGGAGGCAGCGTATCATACCTTTGATTCGACCATCAACCCAGGGTCGAACAACCATTTCTCGGATAACCTTAAAAAAGAGCAGAACAGTTGCGCACAGAAAAAAACCCTCCCACCGATACCCGCATTTACAAAAGTATGCGATGCCTATCCATAGCTTTTTAAGACCTTTATTTGCAGAATTATTCAGTACGTAAAATGTGAGAGCGCAATTCATATTTTGGCCTGATATGTCGTCGATGGAAGCACATACAGTAGGGGGTTATTTTGTAGCACAAGAACATGTAAAAAGGTCTAATTAATTATTTGCAAGTAACCAAAAACATTTCATTGCGTGACGAAGGAATCAGGGGCATTTCAGTTCATAAATGGAAACACAGTCAAGCTCATCGTAATCACATTTCCTAGATGTAAACCGCGGGTGTGCATCATAAGCGACGTTATGTATCAGTTACAACAAATATCAAAAATAAATTGTTCATTGAAATCAACATTTTACGGAACTCTTCTTAAATGTTCGCCAAGTGAACCCTCCTCCCTTTAACATCGAGTGCACAATGGTTCGTATATATATATATATATATCTTAGTACATCAAGTTTCATTAGCTAAGGAACACCACGAGGCATCCGTTAGTTTCCATTGATACCAGCGCCATTTTGGGCGAGGCCGGTTTAGTCCGGAAGTAGCATCAGGGGCAAAATATCCCCGACAATTGGCGGTTGGACCAGAGTCCCTTTCGGCAGTTCAAAAAGAAAACTGTGCTAACAGAGGGGCTGGTGGTGTGGACCGTCAATCAAGAGAGGGAGGGGGTAGAGTCTCTCTTACCGGGTCATGTTGATGTTCAGCCGGAACTTGCTCGAGTTCGTTAGCCCATAATGTTCCTGGGTGGTTCAGACGGAAGTTGATGCAGACACGAGAGCACCGCCATCTTGTTGCTGTGCCGTGGTTATTTCATTTGAGATCAATGCAACTGTTCCTCACCGGAAGCCTGAAGGGGCCGAGGGCTCTTGGGACTTTGGTAGAATCTTCAAAGTCGAGGGGATGTTTGTCGATGGTGGGGGCTTGCGCCCAGGTGGGCAAGTGCCCGAGTTGCAATTTCGGACAAAGTTACTCCAGCGGCCTAGACCCGCCTTTTCGAGGGCCCAGACGCCATTTCGAGACCCTGCAGCAACCGCCCTTTGCCGTATCCATCAGGAGAGGAAGAAACTTCTTGTGATGGTGAAAGACGGAGCATCATGTTGCTGGAGCAGGACATTTTGGTTCGGGGCGCCAGGGTGCAGCAGTGGAGCCTTCATCTGGGGAGGTGAGGGAGGCTCACCCGTGCCGTCTCCCTCTCCCGGTGCATCCTACACCGTCCCTTGGAATCAGGGGCGCACATGATGACCACCCTACACCCCTGATTCCGACTCTTGGGGGACCACTGTACGTCCGGTGCTCCGTAAATATGCCCGTCGGACATTGTATGTCCTGTTCTGAGAAAGTATACCAGTCGGGCATTGTATGTCCTGTACTACGCAAGTATACCAGTCGGGCATTGTATGCCCTGTGTTGCGGAAATACACCAACCGGGCATTATATTTCCTGTGCAGCGTAGGTATATGGCCGTCGCCCGGCTGGAGGACATCGGCGTCGGGCCAGGGCAGGGAAGCCTCCTACCTGTGGAGGTGGAAGAGGCTCGTCCGCGTCGCCTCTTCCTCCCTGCCCACCCTGCATCCGTTCGATGGAGGAATTCGTGATGGCCGGACCAGGAGATACGAGGGAGGGGGTCATTTGCAACCGCCCCCTCCCTACTCACGGCCCGGGGGACGCCATCCCTGGAAGGGCAGTATGGGAAGACCATTTCATTGCCTGCTTGGTGGAGCCTCCAGGACCTTCTCGCCAGCGATCTCCTTTTGGCTCATGGCTGCTGGCAGGCCCCGCCCCACACGTGCTATGTGTTTCGGATGGGCGGGACCATCGAACTGTTACATTTCGAGGACTTCCGGAGTGAGCATAACATGTTTTGTATTTTTCCTATTAGTCAATTTTGCTTTTTAGAGAGTTCTACTAGTTATTCTATTTACTGTTGGTTGTGTGTTTTACCGTAATTAAATCCTAAGTTATATAATAGATGCTTGGCTTTCTTGAGTCTTTTCTCTAACGGGGGGTTGTTTACACTGACCTGCAGTTGTGTTTGTTTTTCAGAGTGGGGGAGCAACAGAGAGCAATCAGTCCCAGAACTCTAACATGTCGTTAAAATTGGCCTGACGAAATCTGTGCCACCGAGCATAATCAAACGGGGTGGTCCTGTCTGTTCTGTCTGCACTAGTCTGATTGGTTTTTATCTCACGTCTTTTTCCTTTCTGTCGGTCCGTCCTTTCTGTCAACCCTCTATTCTTACCTATGCTTTGCAGAGTCGGGCATTGGGCTTTCCAGTGTCCAAGACATTTACAGAAAGCACATTGGTTTTGTTTTAAATCTGTCCGTCCTGTGCGTAATGTCGGGGGATTACCTTCGGGTCGTTGTGTTCCGGGGTTGGCTTGTCGGCACATCCCTTTACACCGTTCGCTTTTCATGTCTACTCCTCGGGACTGTGCCATCGCTGGCCCTTCCCTTTGCCTACTAGACGTTTGGAGGGTTGTCCGTCGTGTCCCTTCACCTTCTCCGAATTCGTCGCCTTCCCTTCGTCGTGCGGCTTCTTTGCGCCACATACCGAGGCTATCGAGCATAATAGGTGTTGTTTCATTCCTACGAAGGGCTATTTCTACCGTTTCTATTTTGTCAAGATCAAAGGATCCTCTCAGTGGCCACTGTCTTTCTCGATCCTTTTCTGTATATTTATGCCACAGCTCACTATAGGCTATAGCAATTAATCCATGCTTCATGAACATGTCCTTATTAGGGGTGCCTTCCAGCGGAGCCGGATGGTTCATCTCTAATAAGCGGTCCGGGTTAAACAGGCTACTAACCAGTGGGGAGAAGACAGGCATGACGGATCACAATGGGATAATAGTCAGCACTACCTATCTTATCACTGCGCGCAAAGACTAGACAGAATATTTCTATTCTACGTTGTTTGCACGTAGTGAATACCTCATGAACCAATTCTGAGCAATCGATCAATGTTAGGTCAAAAATTAAAAATCAATATGGTCAATGGGGAGAATAAGTAGGCTCGCAAAGGTTCGCGTCACCTACCCTTTCACTATCTGTAAAGAGGGGACCTATTTTTCCCTGTTTGCAGACGGAGAATCTCCAGAAAACAATCTATAACAGTTAATCAATGTTTAGGTCGAAAATAAAAAATCAATATGGTCAATGGGGAGAATAAGTAGGCTCGCGAAGGTTCGCGTCACCTACCCTTTCACTATCTGCAAAGAGGGGACCTATTTTTCCCTGTTTGCAGACAGAGAATCTCCAGAAAACAATCTATAACAGTTAATCAATGGGGGAGAAAGATAGGTCCGACGGGTGCGTACCTATCCTTCGCTGTTTATAAAGGGAGAGCCTGTTGTTTCTCCGTTTGTAGACAGTGAATCTCCAATAAATTAACAAAGAGTAATACTAGTATTTTCTCAACAATTATCAATTACTTTCAATTATCTATCACTTTCGCAATTCGTCGTGTTTACACGACCTTACCCGGACCGCATGGACAGTTTCTCGTCTTCCGAATCCAGCGCCCGATCGTCCTCTTCTCTTCGTACTTCTCGTGGCACTCCTGATGGTTCCCAGTCAGGACCGTAGATCACTCGAGAGAGGTCTGTTCGGAACCAGTGAAGTTCGGATGATCGGCTGTCAGACGAGGGTCTATCGGACAGGGTACCTTCCGATCGTTGCAGTCGTTCACTCTGTCGTCGGGACCTCTCCCACTGGATCCACGAGTCGCTGATGGGCCCCACGTTTGGGACGCCAATTGTTAAAAATGGTTCCAAAGACAACCGGTAACCAAAGACCCTTTTATGTTGCCCGGCGGTATCGCCTCTATGACCCACCAATATTAATCAATGAAGAAGCAGGCGCTGGAGACTGGAAGGCAGGAAACGAGGATTTTATTCTCTCCGGAGGAGAACACATCAATTCAGACAGCAAGTATCGTCACGAGGTGCTCTAACCACATCTCTGAGGCCTGGCCTCTTATACTAGGGTTTACGACCTTTATTGCACATAACACATTCTCGCAATACTTTAGTACTTGAAAGAACATCCTCGGAATCTCCCCTTCAGACCCGTTCCCACATACATTTACAGTTGGATTCCCCACCCCGGTCACAACAGGTGATGGTTGTCGCACAGCAGGGCATTCCGCCGATTCACGGAATGCATGGGGTTTGATCGGATCTCATGGGGTGGGGGCTTTGATTGGTTCGGGGGTCTTTTGATGGGGAGGGGAAGCTTCCTACTGTACGGGGTAATAAACAGTATCCGCAGAGCCAGGTGGCGGCCTGGGAACAGGGAAGACAAACGGGGACACAGGAAAAGGGGGTTTGCATCAAAAGGGTTTGAGGCCATGAAAGGAATGAGGGGAGGTGTCGCGCTGGGAACAGGATGGGATTCAGTGGTGAAGCTGCGCTGAAGAGGGGTTTATGACCCAAGGCATGAGAGAGCGGGGGTTGTCAGCGTGCGGGGGAATGCTTGCGAGGTTAAGAGAGAGAGAGACGCGCTGGCTATCAGCGAGGGGCAGGGAGGCCATGGTGCTCAAAATGGCTGCCGTTTACGCGCACGAATGGGCTTGGAAAAGGGGCAAGATGGCGCCGATAATGTTCACCAAGTTTGTATTTATTTTTCACAGTTGAAGAGACACAATAGAATGCCTTATGGTCCTTATCAGTATGGATGCTCGGTCGGCGCTCATTGGTCAGAAAAGTGCATCCACCGCACCAGCAGATCCATTGTCAGAACAGAGATCTGATCCCCACTAGGCAGGTGTTGATTCCTAGATAGGACTGGTGGTTCGGTGCTGGAAGGGTATAGACCAGTGCCTTCACCGACCCCACTATCTGGAAGTCTGTCCACCAGCCTCTAAGTAAGGCCACGTGCGTGTCTTGTCAGTGCCCTTGCCTACAAGCTCTGAACTACAAAGAAGCTCCTTGTTCCTTCTGAAGAAGATCTGGTAAATACATGACAAACGCCAAAACACATCCGTAGATTGACCGATTTCCGCCACATTATTTTAACTTCACACTGAGGTTGTGTGGTATTCAGTGCAAAAGGACCTGGTACATTAATTAGGGCACCATTTCCAATATCTGTCTCTAGAAGAGTTTTAGGACTTTCATTTAATCCCAGAATCAAAGAGTATTATCGGAAAAAACATTTTTTATCACTTCCTTTGATAAAAGTCAAGTCCCCTTCTTGGTGGCTCTTATGGAATCACCAAACAGAAATATATTTTATTACAGAATGAATGACTCATCAAATCTTGTAAGTAGGTTCAATGGGGAAGCCGTGCTTTGTGTTGACAAGTTCTGCTGGCAAGGTGAAGGTGCTGAACAGGACTAGTGACCTACAATCTTTCATTGATGGAAGACTCTAAAAGGTCTTTCATTTACAGTGTCAAGCAAGAGGTTGGACAGGGCCCCACCACTACCTGAATTACTTAATACTGATAGGTGTGGTACAAAGGCCACTGCATCTCCTCAGCCCATGACCTGTATGGGTTAGATAAAGTGGCCAGCCTAGATGAAATAGTAGGACCCCACGCTACAATTTGTAGAGGATCCCCATCAATCAATGAATCAGATAATTTGCAGAGCACACTACATGCCCGCAAGGGTTCCAAGGCGCTGAGGGAGGGGAGGGGGGGGGGGGCTGTTGCTACTGGTCGAACAGCCAGGTCTTGAGTTGTCTCCTGAAGGTTAGAAGGTCTTCAGTTTGTCGTAGGATAAGGGGGAGGGTGTTCCAGGTCTTGGCGGCGCGGTGGGAGAAGGATCTGCCTCCGGCTGTGGTTCTACGGATGCGTGCGACGGTAGCCAGGGAGAGGTCTGCGGAGCGGAGTTTTCGATTGGGTACGTAGAAGGAGAGTTGACTGTTTAGGTAGGCTAGGCCGGTCTTGTGGAGTGCCTTGTGTGCGTTAATCAGGAGCTTGCAGGAGATTCTTTTGTCAACGGGGAGCCAGTGCAGGTTTCTCAGGAGGGGGGTGATGTGGTCGCGGCGCAGGACGTCAAGGATCAGGTGTGCAGAGGCATTCTGGATTCTTTGCACTCTGTTGATGAGATTGTTCGGGGCGCCGGCGTAGAGGGCGTTTGAGTCTGCTGCTGACTAGGGCCTGGGTGACTGTTTTCCTTATGTCTGTCGGGATCCATCTGTAGATCTTACGGAGCATATGGAGGGTGTTGAAGCAGGCGGAGGAGACAGCGCTGACTTGTTTGGTCATGGTGAGTGGGATATGATTTTGTCTTCCCTAACAGAACCCGGCTGGGTTTCCTAGTGAGTATTTTAAATTCACCTGCACACGGTTTCTTCACACACAGCACTTATATCCTAGCAATTCGCAAATCAGGTAATTCTTCCAACTCCCATCTCTAGAATACTATTCCTACTCAGTAATTGAACCGACATTACTAAAGACATATATTTTAGTTTCCCCAGATATCCCCAACACTGTAGGTCCTGAAGAGACCCTACATCCATGTTAGGGTCGAAACGCCATCGACAATTAAGAAAAGCGAACTACTTTAATTGGCACTCTATCACCATATAGATGTTATGTATTTCTGAAAAAAAAAGAGTAGTCGTTTTTTGGAAACAACAAAGTTTAATTGAAACCTTTCACATATTGCTTCACAAATGTTATTTCTATGTTTTTGGGTCATAATTTCACTTGGGACACATTACACAACTGTAAATAATTTCTGATATTTCGTGTAAAACCGCTTTCACTGTGATTCTAATTTTCAATTCATTGATTAAAAAACGTAATCAGTGCTTATGGCTTCATCTCTATCTGACATCTCAACCAAAATCCCTGCAGATATATGCAAATTTTCGCCTCTTCCTTTAATCTACTATTAAGTATCTTCTTCACAGGAGCCACTGCTTTTCCTTAAAATACTTAATAACCCTGGTTCCGTTGTGAGTAGGGTTCCCTTGTTTTTCCTTTACGACCTTAGGTTAAATGGCGGCATGTTTCGATTTTTGAGTCATATGCATGCAGTATAAAAGTAAAAAAAAAATAACCATGGCACCACCTTGCCAAACCAGAATTAATGGTTTTGCCACAGCATGTTTGTTTGATAGTGTCAAGTTAGTCCATCACAGAAATGTTCTACTGGATATCCATGTGGCTATGCTGCAGTTAAAGAAGAAAATTCAGATAGGACTGCCACGGCATAGTCGTGTAGAGTGTGAGAAAACAATGCTTTGAGGGTCATACTGCTTCTCTTACTTTAAAGTAGCAGAGGAAGTGGCATAACGGCCACAGCAGCCGACTTAGGAACTGGGGAACCAGTTTCCAGTCTCGGCGTCGGCTCTACATTTTGTGATTCTGGGCAGATCTCTTAATCTCGCCAATGCGACCAAAAAAATGAATGTGTCTTTGTGTAATGTAACTAAAACTCAATTAAAGCGCTCCAATACCTGCAGGTCGAGTTGGTGCAATCTAACAAAAAATGCAAAAGAAAGGAGGCTACCAGGTGCCTTTTTCCTGTACAGAGGCTAATCCACTGGAAGTAGGAGGCACACAGCTTTATCCCAGAGCCTCTGTTGACTCCTGATCAAACAACCTCCATAGCAGGCTGGGCACACACCAAGACTCTGAAGTGGTAACTTAAGAGTTTGCCAAAACATGTAAACATGTTCTAAATATGCAAGAAGCGGGATTCCATGCATTTAGCATATTTTTGTATTTAGGAAAATATAGTATGAAATCATCAACAATATTATGATAACTTCACTGTATAAAAAAGTCTTTCCCCTTTAGCAGGAGCAAATTACAGCAAGTACAAAATTAAGGGTCGAATATACTAACCACTTTAATGTCCCAAAAGCTCCAATTTGGTGTTTGCAGCTGTTTACATGTTTTTTCGTATGTACTAATCCCATTTTAGTAGTCGAAAAATAATTTTCGTACTCCTAAAATGGAATCCGAAAGGATATAGATTCAGTATGTGAAAGGGGTTCGAGATGTAAGCATACCTTTCAATTAACAAAGAAGTATCTAATGTATCTATTTTTGCGGCCGACATCTGGTCGCAAAGCATTGATATTTTAACAACACCTCAAAGGCGATGGTAACATACACACAAAAGGGTCCTTTGGGATCCCGTCCCCTTTATGAATGTTTAAAAAAAATGCTGAAGAGTAGGCAGTTCTCCCTACCAAGTCTTTTAACATATATTTTTTTTTTTTACTTTTCATTTTAAACAAAGTCGCATTCCTTTTAAGAAATAAAGGCTGCTTACTTTATTGAAACGTAATCACAAACATGGTGGTTTGTTGATCCTTATGATGGCCTTCAATCGTAGTGAGTAGTAATTTGTGGACTAACGCATTAATATTCTTGAAGTAGGTTGGATTGTAGCCCACTATGATTTAGATATTCAAGAACCGACCTATTAATACAGAGAGGTTGGGTCTTAAAAATCTTTACCTTGAACTAATGTGCGACAGGATATTCTTACGGCTGGCTCTAAATGGGTCTCCTATCCCATTTTTATTTCTAAATTTGCTGTAATCGCACAATTATCAATTCGCATAAGACTACTACTGAAATCGCAGTATTACCATAAAGGCCCAAGGATTTTGACAGGAGAGCCTCATTATTCCTCAAATCAAAAGAAAAAGAAACAACCAATGAACAATACTGATCGTCGTGTCACGGAGGCTTAATATGGCTTCTTGTCAGACAAGGAAAGGAATGCATCTACTCTAGTACTGTAATGTAAAATGTGTTCAACATGCCAGAACGCACTCGTAAAGAACACGTTTACACTCTTTTCAAAGTAGTATTTCCCCACTACGGCAGCAGAGGGTGATGCAGGGCAAGTTTAGGCGCGGCTGCAAAACATTTTTATTAGCTATGTTTTCCTCACTTCTATCATACAGGCATTGGCAAAGCTAATAGGTTTGAGTTTATTGTGCTAACGCATGAATAAAGAAGCATGCAGAAATGTATGCTGTTTCAAGATTTGGAAATAAAAAATTAAAAAAATCAGCAGCACATGTGGAATACAATACAGGACACAGGCACTACAGCTAGCTGTGTTGTAGGCAACTGAAATGTTACCCATTGTATCAGTGTTGTTTTTCTATACATGTAGACGTTTTTATGGCCTTTGGGCTAACAATAACAAACTAACCCCCAGATGCATCAAAGTTATATTTTGCGAGTCCTTAATAGCGAATTTTCAGGAATCAGTATTAAAGACTCGCAAAACGGGATGCATGTAGGAATCGCAATGTTATTTGCGATTCCTACTGATTCCTTATTTGCGATTCGCTAATTGCTAATCGCAAATAAGGAATGGCTTTCCCATTCATTCCTATGGGCCTAAAGGGCCATAGGAATGAATGGGAAAGCCATTCCTTATTTGCGATTAGCAATTAGCGAATCGCAAATGTGCCACAATTTCAAGGGTGCCAGGGTGTCCAAAGGACACCCTGTTGCACTCCTGAAATGGTAATGATCACTGGTGTTGCGCACACACAAGTCCCAAGGACATGTGTGTGTGTAATATACAACTTAGAAAAATGCACTAAAGTGCATATTTCTAAGTTTTTGCTATTTACCACGTAGTTTGGATTTGCGGTAAATAGCGACCTCAGATTGCGAATTCGCAATCTTGGAATGGTTCATGCATTGCATTTAAGGAATCTCAAATTACGATTCCTTAAATGCAATCGCAATTTGAGAACTCGCAATTATTTGCGAATTCTTAAATTGCGAGTGCATGAACACTTGATGCATCTCAAATGCCATTTTTGCGGGCGCAAACGGCCGCATTTTGCGATTCGCACCGTTTGCGCTCGCAAAAATGCTTGATGCATCTACCTGAATATTCCTAAAATATGAAGGTTGATATCTGACCACGGGACCTTCACCTGCCTCTTTTCACACAGGGTGTGTGTAGTGTAGTTCACTTTTCTGCTAATGGTAAACTGAAATAGTTCAGTCTTTGCATAAGTGAAAACAATTTAGTATCGGTCCAGGAGAGTACGTCCCCATTCAACAACAACAAAAACACAATAGATCAGGTTAAATGGAGAACCGAACGAGACTATGGTGTGCTTCACTAATTAAAGTTTACAGGTTGACTATCAGGTTTCTGTGTTTTTGAAATTTGAGTCAAGCAGATGAACAGGGCCGGACTGGGAACCCAAAGCAGCCCTGGCAATTTTGTCGGACCAGTCCCCGCACGGTGTGTAGGTAGTGAGTCTGACCACTAAGATGTGAATTTGGAGGGGGGGGGGGGGTGCAAGTGTGAAGCACTGGGTGGTCCCATGAGGCTGGAAACGAAAGTGAGTAGATTATCCTTGCTTGCTGCTTTTGATATTAGGGGCTGATATTGCAGCACCACTGCAAAATCGACCCCAGTAACAAAACCGGCACCCACCCCTCCAGCCTCCAGGGGAAACGTCCGATGCCCGGTAGGGCCCGCGGAACCCAGGCAGTGTAGAGGCCAGATAGTAATATAACCCCTGAGGCGTTGTTACGTGCATCCTGGAGTCTCTTCTGGTACGCAGCTCTCTTTGTTGTAAGTTTGGTAGCATTTATAATGCCATATCTTCAGCCCTGCTTTGATGGGAGCGGGCTGCAATTACCACAGTCCCCTAAGGTCTGGAGGTAGAGGAAAAGGTCAATAGCAAGGGGTATGCTATCTTCAGCCCTTCTGTATGGGGGTCCAGACTGCAATTACTACAATCCCCTGAAGCCTGAGGAATGGAGCCCTTAAAGCCACGCTCAAGGCCTGCATCAAGTGAGGCGCGCAGGATGTGCCAAGGCGAAGACCAGGCCAAGAGCGGGACCGTCTGTGCCTGACTGTGACCGGACCGGGACACGCTTCTTGGCACCACCTCAGGGAAGGGAAGTAAACATTTGCACATAACCAACACTAATACAGTGAAAACACTACAAAATGACACCACAACAGTTTAGAAAAACATCCAATACTTTATATATTTAAAACAAGACCAAAACGATAAGAAACCAACATACAATACTTAAAAATATATACTTTGCAAGAATACCCTTAAAAATGCAGTTCCTTGGAATCTGTAGCTCCATCCGCTGCTGCTGCGATACTGAAAACAACAGAATCCTACAGTTCCATATGACCGTGTACGTCGAGGTATCGTTAGACTCGTAAACTGTATCTTTTTTTGCGGCCAATCACGTTGGTGCGAGTCGGTCATGGCAACCGTCATGGTTGTGATGTGAAGTGTAGCGGTGAGGAGTGCAGTGCCCTCAAAGCGCGGTGCAGAAAGGGGCTAAGTGAATGTCGTCCAGCGGCATTGCTGAGACCAGGGCTTCAATGTGGAGTGAGGTGGTGCTCGTTGCGGTGCTGACAGGTCACGGTGCAAGCGGCAGAGCCGGTTAGCGGGAGCTGGCGTAGATTGCCCCAGACTGTGGTGTTGGGGTGAGGTGGTGCACCATGAGACTTACAAGTGGTGCCCCCAGCCACAATGCGGTCACAGGTGTTAAAGTCAGCAGACCGCGTCAGTGAGACCAGGGCGCGTAATGAAGCGAGGCGGTGGGGAGTGCCGTGTCCACAGGTCATGGTGCAAGCAGCAGCGCTTATGTGGCAGCGGCATTGTCGGTGAGACCAGGAATGCAGTGCGAGATGCGGCGGTTGCCTCTGCAGTGCTTTCAGGACACGGAGACAGCGACGGAGTCAGTGACAGAGTTGGTTGCTTTTCCCCCTCTGTGGCAACTGAAATCACGGTTCAAGAAGTGGTTCCCAGAGGTCAGTGAAGTCTTTGCGTCCCTGAGACTTCAGAACAGGGGGCAATCTCTACTTCATGACCTTCGAGATGCTCAGCACAGGTAAAGAAAGTTCAGTTCAGTTCTTTCACTGCCCAAGGTAGAAGCAGCAACTGCAGGCAAACCCAATAAAGCAACAACACAGCATAGGGGCAGTACTCCTCCTGGTAGTTCTTCCAGCTCTTCTTCGTAGCAGGTTCCTTGATTCCAGTGAGTTCTAAAGTTCTGGGGATTGGGCCCCAATATTTATACTCAGTTTCTCTTTGTTCCTCTGGGCAGAGAGTGTCGTACCCAGTCCAAACCAGTTTGGTCCTCTCTGGCCCAGCTTCCCGGCAGGAGGTGGAGACAGCAGGATGATCTCACTTGGTTGTCCTTTAACCCGTTGCATGCTTGTGACGGAACCGCTCCGTCACAAGCCACGGGTGAGCTGTGCTTGTGACAGAACGGTTCCATCAAGGCCCGCTCGCCGCGCCTGCTTGGTGCGAATTCCGTGCCTGCGCTGACTAATTAATGGGCGGGCGAGCCGTGACGGAGCGGTTCCGTCACAAGCACAAGCACGGGACCGCCGCGCGACCGCCGCGACCGCCGCCACCCCCCCCGCCACCCCCCTCTTAGCGCTGCGGCGGAATAGCCGCCGCAGCGAAGGGGTTAAAAAAAACAGTCTTTCATTCTAAACCTGGGAAGTGAACAACAGTTTTCTTAGAGGGCTGTTATTGTTTTTCTGTCCCAGCTCACAGTACGCAGTTGAGGAAGGCCAAGGGCGGACTTCTGCTTTTGGTTTCTCTTTGTTTGAACTGCAAATTACACCAAATAGATACTTACTCACCTAATTTTCTCATGATTCGATTTTTCTTTCTCTAGCAATTGCAGATTGCTTGTTATCATTTTTTATAATGCCATTAGTTCTCATCTCACTGCAGATCATGCTAGGTCTCTCAGATGTCTTCTTAACAAGTACTCACTCTCCGCTGAAATTTACATTCCAGTGATCTTGTTGGGTTATTGAAAGTACAGAATCTACATAATGTCTGCAGGACCACCAGAGTTTCTTCAAGGGTTAGTTAGCTGACCTACTGTTCTGAGCTACAGGGACATAGAGGCTCCTCTGTGGCAATGCAACTCAATGCATCTTGACCCATTTTGATTGCATCACAAACACTAACCCAACATGACGCATCTCACCGCTGACAACTAGCCCAGTTCAAAGCATCTCAATGCCAGACCACGCATCGCAGCTCCTGAACAGAGGCTCCAGAAGTACTGGCCCAATGCAATACATCTTGACGCTTTAATAGATTCACTGGTCAAGGGAATAGGAAGAAAGATACCCTCCAGGTTGACAATCTGGGAGAAAGACAGTTGTGTGCTTTCCGAAGTTCAGTATGATTTTAAACCAGGAACAGGACAGTGGATCAAATCATAAAGCTATATATGCTCATAAATGAGTACACTCTGAGAAGTTCAGGAGTGACTTGCATGGCTTGGATGGATCTCAGCTCAGCTTTCAAGTAAATAAAGAGAAACTGTGGCTCATAAAAACCTGTTTTTTTTTTGTACAATGTGCACCTAAATCTGAATTCATCTGTAAGGTGTGGGCAGAATGCACTGAGCATGTGCTGCTTAAAGGGGGTATAGGACAGGGCTGCATCATGCCGCTCCTCTTATTTAATAAACTGTAGCAGGTCTTAGCCACAGAGTGTTGTGATTTGCCTATGTTCGGTGGGCAGCCTATACCAGCACTTCTTAATGCTGAGGATTTAGTTCTTGGTACAAAATGTATGTATACTTGTAAAGCGCACTGTTACCCCATCACTCGTGGCATCCTGGTGCTGTATACCGCTAGGGAACAGCCTTAGGCTTACAGTTGTTATTAGATATTTTCATTGGCTACATGGATTACCTGGAGTGCAGTGTTAAATCCTCTAAATTTCACAGGAATATCGGGCCTGAAAATATCAAGAGTAGATCTTTTTTTCTGTGATGGCTGAGTACTTAGTAAAGTGAGCACATTCTCCTACCTTGGAATTTTGTTTGGTTCATCCATCAACTGGACAGTGTTAATAAGGGCAAGGAGACAACTTTTTGCAAGAAGTATCGCTTCCAGTTTTGAGACTGCTGTTAGGTTAGGACATAAGTGTAGGGCAGCTATGCTAGAGATTTGTAAGGCCCAATATGTGCCCATAACGACTTATGGATTGGATCTTTAGGGGTGTGCAAATTGTACTGTTTTACAAAATACTGAGAACATGTTTTTGAGAAGGCTATTGGCCCTCCCCAATAGTTCGACTACGTTTAATATTAATGAAGAGCAGGGCTTCCCCTTGAACTCTGTTAGAGGCTGAGGCCCCTCACTCTATAGTTGATTAACTGGCTTAAACACGAGGTAGAACTTAACAGGACTTTTGTCAAGGACTATTTGAGTCTTGTCCATGCTCAAAGGCATGCAGGCTCACCCATTCTTGAAATCTCATACTTCAACTGTGAAAAGATGCTAAAACAATATTGCTCACGAAGTGTTTCCACTCCCCTGGAACTCCATCCCTTCAAAGATCACAAAATTATCGTTTTATGATATTCTACATTAAAAAAAAACCTGCATGTTAGCAGTTCAATAGTGACCTCACAGCCTAAAAGATACATTTCAAGGACAAGAGACATGTATGAAGGGCAACTAACTCCAACCTTGGGACTGAACGTGGTGATGCAGTCTGCCATATACCCACAGGACTTTCGCTGTATATTATACTATATCTCGCTTTTCTTTTAAGCACAGGGAGATTTAGAGATTTGCCCAGAATCATAGGATGTCGAGCCAATGCCAAGACTTGAACCTAGTTCCCCAGCTCCAAATTTGCCTCTGGTAGTTGCACCACATCGCCTGCCTACTATATCTAGCTTTTATACATAGATTATGAGGGAGTATCCACCTGGATATTCTGTGAATTGCATACATTGGATGCTATTATACTCTGCCTATTTTGTATTTTATTGTCTGATACATTCAGTAGTGTTGTTGCTGCAACCTTCCTTTTGAACTCAGGCGTATGGAGGATGAAAGACTGTTCAGGAAAATGCCTAAAACCTGGCTCTTTGTCCAGTAGATAAATCTCTTGAGCCCTTACTGTTCTGTTAGCGCCGGAACACTCTTTTGAGTAGCTGTGTGCTCTATAAATCACATATAACATAACATAACCTGTCATTTGTAAGATGGACTGTCGTGAAGCATGTCCTCTGCTGGATATAGTGTGCACTGTACAAAACTGCTGAATAAAGAAAATAAACATCTCTAACTTCAAGTCTTCAAAAAGTACCCCTTTGGATGCGTTGGTGAGGTCCATGAACAGAGCAGAAGTGCCTCTGGCATTGCTTGATGGATTGGGCCTGGATTTGATTTCACTTTATTTAGGTGTGACTTTGTGAAGCATAACACAATAACATTGAGCTGAATTACTGTTTGTATCTGGCAAAGTCTACCAATTAGTTGAAATCCGTCATCAAATGTTTCCTCGTTCACTGTATCTCGTTGTAGGACTTTTTAAAAGGATGGTCTGTAATAGATGACTGCAATGCTAAAAGATGTTTTTACTTCCTCTGTACACCTTGTGGCTATGTCCCAAAAGGACTTGCACGATGTTAATCTCCATGCATGGCTTTGTTCTGCCCACTTACTTCTGTTTCCCTTGTTTTCTATGCAAGCAGCAACATGTCGCCCACGATGGTTATGCAGGGAGCCACCCCACATAAGGGGCGTGGCAGCGTTAGTGGCAGCCAAAGGGCCGCATAGGAAAGGGATCACTTCCGGGTCGCGCGACCCGGAAGGGATAGCAAAGAAGAAAACAGGAAGTGTGTCAGGGGATAGGGCCAGAGTGACCCGAAAGCAGTTCGGAAGCGCGAGGCTTGAAAAGCCAGCGCCTCAAGTTACCCCCCCTCTTTTGTCCACTTCGCCTCCCAAGAGTCGGACGTCGCATAGGAAGTCCTGGTGGACCCGTGAACCATGTCGCGGCAGCTGGGCGCGTCGAAAGTCATCCGACTTTAGTGTGCAGGTGAGTGGGCCTCGCAGTGCGATAGTGTGTTTGAAGGTAATACGTGTGATCTGTGCGCGAAATGTGACCTGCATGGAGTGTGGAGCTGGTCGAAGCGAGCGGGCGTGCGGATGAGAAAAAATGTTACCTCGTGGGGGTGCTTGCCCGAATCGGGTCCGGGTATGCTTGCGAGCGCCTCGTGTGCGCTGACTTGGCCGAATCGGCGGTATGAGTTTGTTGTTTGTGCCGAGGTAGGTGGCAAACGCGAAGCAAATAAGTAATAATTACAGGAATTTTTTCAAGTGTTGGTTCGAATATCGGTGCAGTTATGTCCGGCGCAGGGGAGATTGAGCTACATATTTGGCCGCAATGAGAAGCGAGACTTCGAAGGTCCAGGCATGCGGCTCGGTTCCTTTGAAGTAGAGAAAGCGGACCGCGCTGCACTGAATGCCCCCGTTTTACTCCTTTGTAACTAATAGCATAATCTAATGGGAAGGCTGACGAGATGCGCGGCTCCTTGTTTCAGATAGGGATAACAGAACGGTCCGCATCGGATGCACTCCAGTGGCCGGTTAGCGCGCTTTTTTAGAGCGTGGTGTGGTTTACGCCAAGCAAGCAGGTTCGATACCAGTACTGGCCAGGGTAATGTTCTTCTGTTGAGAATAGTGGTACACCCCGAGCAAATGAAAAAATGATGCCATCATCTTGGGCTATGCTAGCGCTACTTTTTAACCCTCAGTGCACCAGTCCATGCTTGCATACAAAGGTAGGGGGCAGATACGGGGGGCCCATGCTTTGCATACAAAATTAGCAAACAAAGCGGGGTAGCGCTATCTAGCGGCATTTAGTTGCGATGCAATGCATCTGCATACTCAGAGCGATCAGCTTGCTTTAATTGTTAATGGAAATAAGGATCTTGACGCCAGGTAACAAACGGGTGGCTAATTCGGAAGGGTGTGTTTTTGTCAGTAAAAGAAGGTCTAACACATTTCTATTTTATTAAGTGCAGAATGCCACCAAAACGGCCAACGAAGGGCAAGGGGGCCTCGACCAAAAGAGATGACTACTTGGCATTGACGGAGCTGCTGGAGTTCACAAAAGAAAAAGGCGTCGATTGGGCGTTAAAGACAATGAGAGAAGGGGCAAGAGCGGATGCCCAAGATGAAAGAGGGCAAGGCAAGCAAGCTTGTTGCACACCGGAACGTTTTAAAGAGGCCTCGAAGGAAAAGCGGCCCAGGGCAGTTGAGTCACAACCAACATCCTCAGGTGAGAAGGAGGTGCTCGAGACAATAGACTTGATTCCTAACACAACCAAAGGAAACAGTATCCTGCAGGCGGGCCCAGTTGGGGGAAGTAACACTCAGTCTAACATTGCGCAGCCGGGGGCGGCGCCCGGCGCTAATGCGGAGGCGCCCGGTGCTCAAGCACCCTTACCTTCAGTGGTCGCACAGCCGGGTAGTGGAATTGCACAAGTCTGGGTGCAGTCTGGGGGGGTAGCCCACTCACCAGGTGTATTAGCGTCAACTTCACACGGGCAGGCAATTAGTAATTGCCCTGCTAGCGCAATGGTGCTCTCCACAGCTTACCCGGGATTGGTAGGACCAGTGGTTATAGGGGGTACATCCCGAAAGTAGTAGCCTTGTGCCCGCAGGGGCAAACAGCAAACACCGGCGCAGATTTGGCAGGGCCAGCAGTTAATCAGATTCAGGGAGGGCCGGTGCCGACTGGGCAGCCGTCTTTAGCTCACAGCCCTTTAATTTACGGTTCCTCGTCCATGACTTTATCGCCATCTGCAGAGATCACATGGCATGTACCCTCAGACACCAAAGAAAAGATTCTAAAGGGAGAATATATGGACGTATTCGATCTCATTAATGCAGGGGTGGTTCCAGGTAAGCAATTCCCTCTGGCCACATTAATGTGGCCAGAGGGAATTGCTTTCTTGACAAAGTCAATAGTTGGTACCCCATCCCTTTGGTAGAGGGTCCCTCTCTCTTTTATTAGAGTGGTTCCAGGTAAGACTAGGGTAGGCAAGGAAGGCGAGTACAAGCAGAAGAAGGCTTATGTTGAATGGTCTATAAGGAATTGGATTACAGGATTCGCCATTTACGCTGCCATCATGGTAGAAAGGTATCCCGCAGTGGCCCCTCAGATAATCAGTTACATATCTTTGATACATGGGGCGGCCTCTGAGTTCCCAGGCACAGGTTGGTTACAATATGACACCAAGTTCAGGCAAATTAAGTCAGTACATCCCGAGATAGCATGGGACCAACGCGAGATTAATGTATGGCATGCAGTGTTTTATTCCTCTGCACCTGTGACCAAGATTAGTTACCCTTCTCACAATCAGTCCTTTCGGAGCGACAGGGGGGCAGGAGACAAAAAGCAGGCCTGTTGGCTGTATAACAAGAATGAGTGCACCAGAGGGACTACGTGTAGATTCAAGCATTGCTGCTCCTTCTGTGGGGGTCCGTCTCATCCAGAGGTCAAATGCTTTAAGAAGTCAGGAAGACCAAGGGAACAGCCGACTCAGGCTGCAGCTAAAGGGCGGCCCCCTCAGACATCCGAAAAATCTGCCAACACCCATTAAGAGACATGTGCTGACACACCACCTTAGCAAGTACGACAAGCTACAAGATGCTCAGTTTCTACTAAATGGTTTCATGTCAGGTTTCCGTATCCCATCTTCAGCTACTCCCACCAATGTCCCCCCGCGCAACCAGAGCTCAGTGCTCCAGAACATGGAAGCAGCTGAAAAGAAAATAATGAAAGAAGTTGCCTTGGGGAGGGTGGCGGGTCCCTTCAAACAATTGCCAAAACCTGATCTCGTTTGTTCTCCGCTGGAGTTAGTGCCTAAAAAAGAGAAAGGGAAATTCCGCCTAATACATAATTTGTCAAGCCCCCCAGGGCTATCCGTCAATGACAAGCTCGACCCAGACTTATGCACGGTGCGCTATACAACGTTTGACACCGCAATCCAAAAATTGCAGGACATGGGGGAAGGGGCATTAATGGCCAAGTCCGATATCGAGGCGGCATTAAGGCTCCTGCCAGTACACCCGGAGGATACTAAGTTTTTGGGTTTCACCTTCAGAGGAGATTATTTCAGTGACCTTAGCATGCCCATGGGCTGTTCAATTGCTTGCGCAGTATTCGAGTCTTTTGCCAGGTTTCTAGTAAGCATGGGCAAATTTTGCGGATCTCGCGTTCGCGGATTTGCGAACTCGCAATCCGCGAATTCTCGCGAATTTGTGGATTTTTTTTTTTATGTACGCACGGGTTTCTGCAAGTTCGCGAGGGTTTTGTACAATTGTAGAAAACGCGTGCGAACTTGCAGCAACCCGTGCGAACACGAAGAGAAAGAAGCTCCTGGTCACAGGAACAGCACGGGGATTGCGCTCATGAAAGTCAAGGATGCAAAGGCCTCTACCCAGCATCACAGCTGATTTTCCACGGTAGATTTGGGAAGAGGCACACCTGTCCAGCCTCGAAGACGCTCATGATTGTTTTTGGGCTAATGAATGAGTCACTGAATTTGAGCATTAACTAGTTCGAGCGACCATGATTTGCGGATTTTGTGGTGGGGGGGGGTGCTTCCATGCAAGTTCACATGCCTCTTGTATGTATAAAAGGTCAGAGAAAGATCAGTTCAGCAGATGAAGAAAAAGAAGCTCCTGGTCACAGGAACAGCACGGGTATTGCGCTCGTGAAAGTCAAGGATGCAAAGGCCTCTATCCAGCATCACAGCTGATTTTCCGCTGTACATTTGGGAAGAGGCACATGATTGTTTTTGGGCTAATGAATGAGTCACTGAATTTGAGCATTAACTAGTTCGAGCGACCATGTGTGTGTTACTATGCAATCGCCCTGAAGGGCGCAGGGGTCCCTTGAGTGACCTGTAAGGCTGTGCTGCCCTGTAACTATTTTACAATGGCGCCAGCAAGCTGCCAGCGCCGTTGTAAAATAGTTACAAAGTTAGCTTGCACAGGAAGCACCTGCTTCGTTTTATCTAGTGGTTCCTGTGCAAGCTAACTTTGTAACTATTTTACAACGGCGCTGGCAGCTTGCTGGCGCCATTGTAAAATAGTTAAATGAGTGTGGGTTCAACTTTTGAACCCGTTACGTTCGCGGATTTTTTTTTGCGGATTTTGCGGGAAATCCGCAAAATTCGCGGATTGCGGATTTCCCGAAAATCCGCAAAATCCGCGAGCGTAACGGATTTCACGCTCATGCTTAGTTTCCAGAATGGGCGGTGGGGCAATTCCTTTCTACAGACTATTCCCATGCTGTGGTACACTATCTAGACGATTTTCTATTCATGGGACCTAAGGGTTCACAGTCATGCAGGAAGGCCCTGCTGGGCTTCCAGCACCTGGCAAAAGCCCTGGGAGTACCTCTGGCAGCTGAAAAGACTGAAGGGCCAACTTCCTGTCTAACATTCCTAGGCATTGAAATCGATACTGGAGAAGGGGTCTGCAGGCTACCCAGGTCGAAGGTGTCTGCTTTCAAGGATGCTATTGACACCTGTTTGGGGACAAGGAAGGTCACATTACATCAGCTGCAAGTCTTGGTAGGACAACTGAACTTTGCCTCGAGAGTCATACCGATGGGCAGGGCCTTCTCTAGGAGCATTGCAAGGGCAATGTCAGGGCTGCGGGCTAAGCATCATAGAGTTAGGCTGTCAGCGGAAGTGAGGAATGACCTGAACATTTGGAAGGACTTCTTAGAGAACTTTAATGGGTTCGTGATTTGGCGGAGACAGAGCTCCTCGAACGCAGAGCTTGAATTGTTCACTGATGCGGCAGGTAGTGTAGGATTCGGGGCAGTCTTGGGTCACAAGTGGTGCATGCAGCATTGGCCAGAGGAATGGGCACGACAGGGTCTGACATGCAATGTTACTTTTTTAGAACTGTTACCTATAGTGATGGCATTGCACCTGTGGGGAGATATGCTCGCAAACAGGCACGTTGTTTTCTGGTCAGACAGCATGTCAGTGGTTATGGCGATCAACAATCAGAGAGCAACTTGCACATGGGTGCTGCGCTTATTGAAAGAATTAGTGTTGCAATGTCTGCATCGCAATGTACATTTTACTGCAAAGCATGTTCCTGGGGCGTCAGCGTCAGCGGGACAAGGCGTCCCGCTGACGCCTTGTCCCGTTTTAAGTTGGCAGAATTCCGCACACACTGGCCGCAGGCAGACAGAGAGATGACGAACTTCCCGGCGGGGCTATGGAAGCTTGGTGCCCCGCAGCACCTGAGTTGATAGCAGCATCCCTGGCCCCCAAAACTAAGAGTATGTATGAGAGGTCGTGGCAGTTTTACCAAGACTACTTAAAATGGGGCGGGGTTAGTAGAGACATTCTCACCCTTGAGCCTCTTGGGCTTTATAGTGCAGCAGAGAGCTAGCGGAAAATCAGTGGTGATGATGAAAAGACAATTGTGGCAATGGCATTCTATGCTGGCTTAAGGGGGGTGGCAGACCCTACAAAGGACCAGAGAGTGAGGAGAGCTGTGAAGGGATGGGAAAGTTTAACCCCCGGGGCGAAGGATTCAAGAAGACCCATAGACGTGAGCAGACTGGTAAATATCCTGGAGAATATATATCGGTATCAATAGGAGACTAGCTCTAGAGTGGATTAATCTGACACGGATATGGTAGATTAATATTAATAATGTAGCGACTCAGTATTTTGTCAGATGGCAAAGGCACCTGTTGGGTGTCTTTAGAAAGCCCTCACCCACCAACCTAGTTGGTGGCATGCTTCATCATCGGGCCCACCCAGTGACACCTAGCGTGTCCCGGGTGTGCTTCGACGCCTGATTACAGCGGAGCAGGTATGTCACTGTGTGTGCAGTGTGAGGTGCTAAGGTAAGTGAAGTTAAAACGGCTTGGCAGACGGTCCCTGGGGTGAGGATACTTTATTAAAAGGGCCTCCGCCAGCGGTTAAAAATAAGGCTGTGGGACGTTAGAGGCGGGTTACGACCTCCTACGTCCTAGAGTAGTCAACATGTTTCAGCCAGTGCCTTATATTAATCTGGCTTTCATCAGGACAATAAATATGTGTGGGTTAAAATTAGGGGTTGTGTAGTGTAGTCTATGTGTCTACACGCCCTAAAGTGTATCTAACTGTGAGACGGGGGATTCCCTTCTCAAGATCACGCTTTCAATGCTTGTTGTTAGCTCCAAGGTTATTGAAGTGGCAGGGTGAGGCCAGGATTTCTGGCCAGCACCAGCGTGGGACCTGTTGTGCCTCCTTCGCAGAACCGGTTCTGCGAAGGAATCCCCCGTCTCACAGTTAGATACACTTTAGGGCGTGTAGACACATAGACTACACTACACAACCCCTAATTTTAACCCACACATATTTATTGTCCTGATGAAAGCCAGATTAATATAAGGCACTGGCTGAAACATGTTGACTACTCTAGGACGTAGGAGGTCGTAACCCGCCTCTAACGTCCCACAGCCTTATTTTTAACCGCTGGCGGAGGCCCTTTTAATAAAGTATCCTCACCCCAGGGACCGTCTGCCAAGCCGTTTTAACTTCACTTACCTTAGCACCTCACACTGCACACACAGTGACATACCTGCTCCGCTGTAATCAGGCGTCGAAGCACACCCGGGACACGCTAGGTGTCACTGGGTGGGCCCGATGATGAAGCATGCCACCAACTAGGTTGGTGGGTGAGGGCTTTCTAAAGACACCCAACAGGTGCCTTTGCCATCTGACAAAATACTGAGTCGCTACATTATTAATATTAATCTACCATATCCGTGTCAGATTAATCCACTCTAGAGCTAGTCTCCTATTGATACCGATACATATAAACCGGGGATCTGGACTAGCTTTCTGGTCCTCTCTCTCTCTCTTGATTCTCGTCGTTGTTGTTTTTTTTTTTTTGTTTAAATATCCTGGAGACTCTGCCCAAGATTTGCTTTTCCCCATACGAAACTCAGTTATTCAGGGTAGCCTACGTTCTAGCCTTTTGCGGGGCACTCAGGATCTCGGAATTGCTCCCTGCCTCTAAGGCGGATAGGGAAGGGGGCATAAGGTGCGGGGACTTGATTGTGGCAGGAGACGTCCTGAGAGTTAGGGTCCAGAGATCAAAGACAGATCCATTGGGTAAGGGGATATGTTTGCAACTAGGCAGGGTAGCGGGGTTGTCATACTGTCCTGTAAGATTAACAAGGGAATTCTTGCAAATGAGACCGCAAGGGGGCGATGACAGAGTTCTGTTGCACAGGGACGGTTTACCCCTCACCAGATTTCAGTTCACAAGGGTGGTTAAGCTGGCATTGACAAGGCTGGGCATAGACTCGACTGACTTCACTTCCCATTCATTCCGTATTGGGGCAGCAACTACAGCGGCAGGCCTGGGGCTCCCAGAAAAAACGATTAAGAGGTTAGGTTGGTGGAAGTCAGCGTGTTATGAGCGTTCGGTTCGCCCACAATTAGTTTGAGTGTCGCAGCGTGCCTCCCCTATCGTACATAGGTAGTGTTTTTCATTTCAAATTTACCCTAGGTACCACATCCCAAAGACCCCAAATATGCTGGTGCGGCCACTCCTTTATTCGTAGGGCGGGGTTGGCCTTCTCGAAATCGCACGTGGGAAAAGCGTGGGAGGCACAAGGATTGGACCACCATGGGTGGGGATAGGTGGACAACATTTAGCCGACGCCCCTAACGATTTGCGGGCGGCCATGAACAGAGGTACGCCTACCCCCGACTTATTAGTGCTACACTCTGGAGGCAACGACATGATCCCGGCGGGAAGAAGGGGCGTAAAAGAGTCACTGTTCACTGCTTTAGCAGCAATCAAGAATATGTTGCCGAATACGATCTTGCTATGGTCCGAAGTCATTCCGAGGCAGGCATGGGCACGGGGCACGGGGCGCGCCTCCAAAAGTGGTGAATAAGTCTGTGAAAAGGTTGAATCAGTCAGTTGCAGAAATACTTCAGAAATCGAGCATTTTGACCATTAGGCACAAATTAATACAAACGTCTAGTCCGGAGCTATACGCTTCGGATGGAGTACACCTGTCTGAAGCGGGCAATGAACTTTTCATACAAACCGTACTAGGGGCCATCTCGGAAGCTCTGGAGTGCAGGGGGAGAGGTCGAGTCCGCCAGTAAGCGCCTCGCCCTGTGGCGGGGTCCTGGACAAGAGGTATCACAGGGACTCCTTTGGTCAGTGCCATTTTTTACCCCAGAACAGGTCTTAAAAATCATCATGGGCTCTGGGCTGGCGGGAGATTTGGGGCTGACCTGCTGGTGGCCCTGGATTCTCTAGCCCTATCCTGGAAGCCGTTGGTTGCCACAAGTGGTGGCAGATTATTTACCTGCGGCTCTGTTGACTGGAGGGCGGTTAACTTAAGGAGAACAGGCTAACTTGGTTGTGGCCTGCTGGCACAGCCCGAAGGTCAAGCAAGGCCCCTTTGGAGAACGGGCTGTAAATAGAATGACTATGTATATACGTGTGAGTATTTGAATACTGTGATGTCGATAAACAAGTTTTAAAGAGTTACAATAAATAAAAGAGGCCAATGGAACAATTGGCCTAGAACTGTAATTTAATAAAAATGTACACACTACGAAAACCAAACAAGACTCAGGTGTCTCTATTGAGAGGGGGAGAGAATGGTGATGGGAGTGAGTGCACTTTGTATGCCATCTATGGATTTTCATAGCAACTAAGGGCCCTGTTCATGAAAAAAGTACTAAATCTACATCCATAGAATAACATCTGCATATAGGTACAGACTTACTATCCTTTGCTATTCACCAGCATTTCCAGTAGGGCGACAGGAAAGCTGTGCCAGATGCAGGTATACTACTGTGAACGTCACGGGTCCTATTCCCCTTGTGTGCATTTCTACATAGGGTAGAACTACACACAGGGGGAATTAATCTTCCTTTGAAAATATACCTTTTTCCCTTAAACTCCTGCAAACCACCAAATGTGAGTAAATATCGTTCCCCTACATTTGTAGAAGAGGAGCTGCTCCAGCCCCGATTTGGAGTAAATTGCAGACCATTTTCAAGGTAGCAGAAGAGGGTAAGGAATCGGAGTAGAGTTTTGGAACGATCGCATATATACATTTTTGGGAGTTACCAAACATTCAAGGAGCTTGGACTTTATAACGTCCCTTTCCCGCTGCCCTAACTGGGTTATAGAACTCCAGATTAGTGAATAGGGCCTGAGTTTCAATCGTGCGCATGGTGTAGCAGGGCAGATTTATATATTGGCAGACAAAATAATGACTATTGACATTACTGTGTACTTTACTCCCGCCATGTCAAGGGAATTCCACACGCCGTATTTAAAGATGTCAGCTGCCCTGAGGACATCTCTTGCATTGGATTATCATGGCGGTTCCTGGAGCTGCATAAAAAGTTTGATGGACGCCTTTGTCAACTTGACGGAAACGTAAGTCAAACTTAGAACATATTTTCTTTAAATAAAATTCCCAAGCGGGATTTTTTTATTAAATGAAAAAAAACCAAGAAAAAAAAAACAATTAACCTCTTGCCATGAGCGCATTATCCCATGGGGTGGGTATCATTTAAAGGTTTTTCAAATGGAAAGCAAGAAAATAAGAGTGACAAAATAAAAAGCTAATGTAAAGCAGTGGTTGAAATTAAATTCTAGGCCAGCTGTTGACACGTCCCAAATTAGTCTTTCACAACCAGACAGCTGTGCTGTCCAGCAGGCTTCTACCTAAAAAGCACACTTCTTCAGTTTTTGACAACATGGCATAATCACGGTTCAATTAATACATATTTGTATGCTTCTGTCAACACTGGAGGTTCAATAAAGTAATGCAGAAAACTCTTACTTGTTTGGTTGCAGTTGTGCAGCCCATTGCTGCTCTTCCATCTCCTCCTCCTCATCATCATTTTCAGTATCATCATCCTCAGCAGACGAGGAATGCCTGGAGGACTGACTCCCTATGCTGCATGCTCCCATAGGTCGCTTTAGGTCGGCTTTGTTAGCGCCCACCTTCTCTTCTTTCTCCTTCTTCAACTGACAGAAATACCCTCTGCCATGGCGTGATGCGCTGACCAACTGCCTGCAAGAACACAAGATAAAATCCAAGGTCAACTTCGGTCGAGAAACGTTACTGGCTTTACACCCTGGGAGTGAGGTCGGATTGTCAACGTGCTGGAAAAAATGTAATAATTTGTAAAGAGTGAGGGTGCAAAATAGAGAATGGGGATTTGGGGGTGCAGCCGACCATTGGGAGGCTTGCCCCCACAGGAAGTTTTAAGGCTGGTAGGAGGGGAAGGGGACACGGGGCGGACGGGAAGGGCTCCTTGGGCTGTTTGGGCTGGGGGAGGGCATTTGGGCTACCCTTGGGCTGCTTTTGGGCTGGGGTGGTTATAGCCGGACATCGTGTGTCACTGTCCACCATTTTGTGGTACAGTTACACAGCAGCCGGTAGTAGGCAGTTGGGACACGTGTTTTTGTGCGTTTAGGTAGTGAGCGCTGTGGTAGGGGTCCTACGTGGAGTCGCGGCAAGTAGTGGTGTAGTGACGGCGAGCTGGCAGCTCTGCGTGCCGGTGGTTGGTTGCGGAGCGGAATGGCGGCGCTTGGTGACCCCCGTGTCCAGGAGGCTCTGAGGTTGCTGGGGGAGGCGGGCCGCATGGACCTGGTGCGGCCTGACCTCCAGGTAAGGCCGCCGCGGCGCGCTGCCAATGGCGCAGCGGCAACGGTGATAGCGTGTGGTCTGTCGCGGTCCCGGTCGAGGAAGGCTACGGGAGGCGGGAGGGGTGGGAGGCGAAGCGGGAGGAAGGGGCCGGCGGGGGAAGGCCACGAGGCGCGGCAAGGCGCGGAAGGGTGCGGGAGGGTCTGGGGGCCTACAGGAACGCCCTGAGCTGCAGTTTGTGGGCGGGCGTGGGGGGGCTGGGGGTGACAGCAGTGAGGTACCTGGCAGGGGGGCGGGGACTACGGGGGTTGTCGGGGGAGGGGCGCCAGGAGGGGTGGGTGATGGCAAGGCAGCAGGAGACGGGGAGGGTGCGAGGGGACTACAAGAGCTGGAGGGTGGGGGGGAGGGGCGGGGCGGGGCTGGACAGGATGCAGGGGGGGCGGGGTCCCAGTTACTCATAGCGGAGTCGGATATGGAGGTGGAGGGAGTCGGGGAGGGGAGAGGAGGGGGGCGCAGAGAGTGAACTCGACTGGGGTTCTTCCTCCGGGGAGGGGGCGAGCGTGGTGGGCCCGAGCAGGTCTCCGTCGCCGAGAAGGCAGGAGGGGGGGGGGGCGCCGAGGGGAGGGGCGTGGAGGCGGGGGTACTCGGTTGGAAGGCGGAGACAGGGTGGAGGCAGTGGGGAGTGGGGGGGGGATAGATGGGGGGTGGGGCCGGGCTGGGGGCCCGGGGGTGGGGGGTACGGGGGCCGCAATGTGAGGGGGGGTGGGGATGGGGGCAGGGGGGTGGGGTGGGAGCTGGCGGCGCCCGGCACGGCGCAGGGGACATTCTGCGCGGTGGGGTTGAGGGACACAGCGGGGCTGGGACGGGAGCAGCGCGTGGGGGGGGGCAGGAAGGGCCTTTTTTCCCCGGTATGCTGGACTTCACATTTTTTCATTGGCAGGATATGTTGGCGTGGGGCTCGGGTGAGCAGCATGCGGCTCCGTTCCACCGAGGGGACGGGCCGGCTCTGCCTGGTACGGGCGGTCGCGCTCCAACGTGGGACAAGGCGTGGAACGGCGTTGGGCGGCGACTGGACGAGTCACCGCTAACCCCCCCAAAGGGTCACATCGGCCGCCGGGGTTAGGGGGGGTCATGCAGCTTCTGTTCCTTTGACTGTTGGTGCGAGTGCGGAGGCGGGAGGGGGCGAGTGCGTGAACTTGGTGGATCTGATGTGGGTGTGCAGAGAGAAGACGGGATTGAGCCTGCTGGAGTCCATGGGGGACGGCCGGGGGCTACAGGATGTTGGAGATGGGGAGTCTGAGGAGGAGGAGGAGATATGGGAGGGGGGATCTAGTAATTTTGTTGGCAGTGTGTTACAGGTCCGGCCACAGCAAGACGCGCCCAGGGTGACGGCCCCCTCAGCTCCACTGGTTAGGCGGCGGGATTCGGCACGGACGCCGACCTTGACGCCAGGTAAGGTTAGAGACGGAGTGGGGAGTGGTGTGGGCAAAAGGCGCTGTGTGCAGGTGTCGGTGGGGACAGATACTCGGGGGGATGATGGGGGACGGCTGGTGAAAGGCCGGTATGTAAAAGACACGGGGTGGGGACGGATGGCGGGGCACTGGCTAGCGCGGTCGGGTCGTGCGCTGGCGGGGGGATGGCATCGGGGGGAGCTGAGGCGGGGGCGGCTGCGGCCGGGAGTAAAGAGAGTTGCGTGGTGCCGGTGCGGAAGCTTCCATACATGGGAGTGACCAAGCCGCTGGGGGCGCATTTGTCGCTGGCGACGAGGGAGAAGATCTGGAAAGGTGAATAGATTGATATTTTAAAGATGTTGCATAGGGAGTTGACTTCGAAGGAGGGGTCAAAGGAGGAGGAACAAGAGTTGGCTCGGCGCCCCAAGGTCCCGTTAACAATCGACAATTGGTCAGCGGCTTTCCTAATATACGCCAGCTTATATTGCGAAAATTTCCCAGATCAGTCCATCGCGCTATTCAAGTACATGGACATGGTGCGGAGGGCGCAGGTGATGTATGGGGGGTACGCCTGGTCTCACTATTATGAGGAATTCCGGGCGCGGATGGCGGCCGACACAGAGGCGAAGTGGGGGGAGCTAGATTCTGACCTTTACCAGCAGACGATGGGAGGGGCCAAGTTTGGTCGCACCATTTATACGGCCAGCGGCTTGCTGCTGGCGCCTGCACCCTTTACGGCCCGCCCCACCCGCGGGGGGGGGTGGGACAGATTGAGCCCACCGGTCAAGGCTCAATCGGGGCCTGCTGGGACTTCAATAAAGGTACGTGTGGTCGGCAGGTGTGCCGCTTCCGGCACGAGTGCTCCAAATGCGGACGGCGACTCCCAGTGGTACGCTGCTGGGGTGTCGTGGGGCCACCAGGACAGCAGCCCGCACAAGGTGGAGTGCAGGAAGGGGGGGCACAGGGGAGGGGAGGTGGCCGGGGGGGGTCTGGGGCTTTGGGAAAAGGCTTATACACCAGTTAGATTGGAACAGATGGAGCCATGGCTAACGGCGTATCCGTGGGCGGACGATGCTGCTGTGTTGCAAGGGGGGTTTTGGGATGGTTTTCGGCTGAGCTATGAGGGCCCGCGGATTGCGCGCTGGCCAGACAAACTGAAATCGGTACAGGCCCACAGAGGTATTGTGAGAGAGAAGCTGTTTAAGGAGGTCAGGGAGGGCCGTATGGTGGGCCCGTTTGCGGAGCCTCCGCTGCCGGGGTTGATTATATCCCCGATAGGGGTGGAGCCCAAGAAGGAGCTGGGGCAATTCCGGCTGATTCAGCACTTGTCATGGCCGGCAGGTGGATCAGTCAATGACTTCATCGCGTCGGACTTGGCGTCGGTGTCCTACTTGTCGGTGGATGTGGCGCGGAGGCTGGTGTCGGGAGGTGGGGGGGCGCCATGATGGGGAAGTGTGACATTAAGTCAGCGTTCCGATTGCTCCCAGTACACCCAGAGGACCACCAGTTACTGGGGATCCAGTTTGACATTGGCATTTTTGTGGACAAGGCACTGCCAATGGGGTGTTCCATCTCCTGTGCGCTATTTGAGTGTTTCAGTTCCTTTTTGCAGTGGGCTTTTTCCAGGCGCACTGGCTCTGAGATTGTGACACACTACCTAGATGACTTCTTTCTGGTTGGGCGCCCCGGTGCGACGGACTGCCAGCGGCTGCTGGACAGTTTGGCAGGGATGATGGGGGAATTTGGTGTCCCCATGGTGCCGGAGAGGACGCACAGTCCCAGCACGGTGTTGTCCTTTCTCGGTATAGAGCTCGACGTAGCGGGCATGGAAGCACGCCTGCCGGAGGACAAGAGGTTTGGCTATGTTGTCGTTGGTGGGCGACATGCTGGGCAAACAGAAAGTGTTGGTTCGGGAGGTGGAGGTGCTGTTGGAGCATCTGAACTTTGCATGTCGAGTGGTGCGAGTGGGACATACCTTCTGCCGGCGGTTGGGTTTGGCGCTGTTGGGCTTGACGCTCCCCCATCACCACATGCATCTCTCGGCGGGGTGAAGGAGGATTTGCGGATGTGGCGGGTTTTCCTGGAACGGTTCAATGGTTGGAGCGGGACGTGACGCTGTACTCCGACGCGGTGGGTGTCTGCGGTTTTGGCCTGTATTGGGACAGTAATTGGTGCGCGGAGCAATGGCCAACACACTGGCAGGCGGTGGGATAGAGCATTGCCTTCCTAGAGTTGTGTCCGTTGTTGGTGGCAGTCACGGTGTGGGCGGCTGAGTTAGCGCACAGGCGGGTGTTGTTCCGGGTGGATAACATGGCGGTGGTACATGTGGTGAACAGGCAGTCGGCGCGGGACCCCCAGGTTTTGAAGCTGATGAGAGTTTTTGTGCTGCGCTGTTTGGAGAATGACATTATGTTTCATGCGCGCCACGTCCCGGGAGTGAACAATGACATTGCGGATGCCTTGTCTCGTTCACAGTGGCAGAGGTTCCATGGGCTAGCCACGGCGGTGGAGAAGGTCAAGACGCGGGTTCCGAGGGGGGGCTCTGGTCGGCGAGAGACGCCGGGTCGTTCAGCTGGTGAGGGCATCGTGGCTGGGTCCATGTGGAAGGCGTATTCACAGGCGTGAGAGGAGTTTCGGCACTCTGGTGCGGTACGGCGGGGGATCCCTGGTGGAGGGAGGAGCAGGTGGTGAGTTTCATGTTGAGCCTGATGGACAGAGGTTTGTCACGGGTTATGATTGCGGGTAAGCTGGCGGCGGTGGCGTTCATGGGGAAGTTGTGGTGGGGGTATCCCCAGTCAGCGGGTGAGTTGGGGACTCGTCTACTGGAAGGATGGGCGAGGGAGAGGGGAGCGGGCGTCGCACAGCGCCGGCGGATAACGGGGGTTTGCTGGTGGGCTTGATCGCTGCGTTGCCGTCGGTCTGCCGCATCGGGGAGGAGACAGTATTGTTCTCCACACTAATGTCCTGGCTGTTTTTTGGAGCATTTCGGGTGTGGGAACTGGTGGGTGTGAAAGGGGGGCGGGGACTCCTGTGGGAGGACGTGGAGATGCGGGACCGGGAAGTTGCGGTGCGCCTGCGACGCTCGAAGACAGATCAAAGAGCTGTGGGGACGTGGGTGGTGTTGGGACCTGGAGGTCAGGAAAGGGTGTGCCCGGCGAAGTGGGGTAGGTGACTTGCGGTGGGTCGGAGTGCAATGGATGACGAGGTCTTTGGTCGGAAGGAAGGCGGCAGAGTGACGGCCGCTCAGGCTTTGTGGGTTCTGCGGAAAAGCAAATGCTCCTACTCTACTCTAATCATATTGACTGTCTGTTTCCAATGCATACTGAGTACATTTCTGCATGGTGTATCTTATGGAAATAGTAGACCCTTTAATCATAGAGTGAGGCCTGACCCTTTCTCCATCCTTTAATGTGCCCACAGCATTAAGAGAAGTTGGTCATATCCCTCTGCCTGTAGTCCATTTGTGTTTAGTACATGTTTACACATGTGTGTCCCGTGCTCACCATGCCACTGTAGTCAAACTAGCCTGACTGATGAGGGGTGATACCCCAAAAACGGTCTCAGGATGCTTGTTTATGGTACAGGGAGAACCTGGCCTGGCAGTTTGGGCTGGACTGTTCCCATGGGGAGCAGGGTCAAGACTAATTTGCATACTGGGGTGAATGTTTGACATTGTTCAGCATTCCGTCAATCTATTGTTCTTTTTACAAGGGAAGTGATTAAAGCCTCAGGAATATAGCAATAAAGCAGGAAGGAAATTACTCTAGTACAACAGGTGCACTGCCACCACCAAAAAATGGTGGCCTGTAGAGTCTGACACATTGTTGTGTGTTTTGTCTGAAAGTAAAGCTCCAACAGCACCAGGTAGAATAATTGGTGTAATTGGATACATCTAGCCCCAAAGATCTGAGAGGTTAAACTCCCAACTGCAACTGACTAGATCAGATTCCTTTCTAGCTGACATTCTAAATTCCAAAGGAACCTAAGGTCATGAATATTCTATATGAAAACCTAAAAGAAACTCAAACATAGAGCAGTGCTTTGTATCAATACTTGAGGAGGATGACCAGTAGACAGAGCCCTCTATTCCTCCACCGATATAAGTGGAAAGCAAGGGAAAAATGTGTTACCCACTCTGCAGGATTCTATCATTGAACTTGGGAAGAAGGCCTAAAGTACACTCTGCTATGTGAGAACCCACTGCTAAGTGGAAGAGTATGCTTTGAACTGGAGGCGAAAGCCAGCCAAGGAGAAAGAGTAGATCTGTAACCAGAGGAGAGTCAGCATAGTTGGAACAAAAGGCCTGTGACTGGAGGTGAGGGACAAGCCATGTGGAGAAATAAGTCTGTATTTGGAGGCGAATGCAAGTCCAAGTGAAAGAGTATGCACTGCACTGGAAGAAAGATCGATCAGATATTGATTAGTACCCCAGAGACTGAAGGAGAACCTCAACCCAGTTTAATATCTGTAACTGGAGGTGAGACACAGCCTAGGTGGATATGTATCCCCATAACAAGCGGCGAGAGACTGCCCATGAGTATAAATATGCCTGTGACTGGAGGTGAGGGCAAGCCTAAGTGAAAAAAGTACGCACTGTTAGAAGTAAGATCCTGCATAGGTTGAATAGTATGCTGTTGACCGCAGAGGAGAGCTCCCTTCGGTGAAAAAGCTTGCTTGTGACTGAAGGTGAGAGCTAGCCTACGAGATAGAACATACCTGAGACTAAATGTGAAAGACAGCTTAAAAGGAAATAGCATACCTTTGAGTGTAGCTGAGAGCCCGCCTATGAGGAGAATATACCCAAGGGAGGAAAGGAGAGGCAGTCCACTATGAAGAGTATGCCTTGACAGGAGGTGAGGGCACAAAAACGGTCATGTACATTTTTTAAAGTCCAGGCACATTTCTAGATTACAGCTCCAGCAAGGAAAGAAAGGGATATCAGTCAACTTAAATTGTGTATTTTCTCCTTTTTGGAAATGTGCCCAATTGTTACTGTTAATTTTGATATTCTATCATCATAATAAGCTGAAGATGTAGCTTAAATGATTACCTTCAGTTAGTAATGTGTACTGCATCTTTTCACTTGCCTTTTTCAATGGTCTAGGAGGGAAGCTTAAGACATACACTGACAATATGCCACCACTTAGCATTACTTAACGGGGTATGGAAGTCACAGGGCGCATGCCTCTTGGTTGAACAGTTTACAGAGACTGGCCTGTTTTTGCTAGAGTTTGGAAATGGAGGTCATCAGAAAGTGGTCAATGAACTAAGGGGGGGGGCAAAATGTTCAGCTCTGGTTATCCCGCCTTCTCCAAAGGAACCCCAGCACTGTGATAATGACAAGGAATAGGGCCTGGGACAGTTACGCTTGTCTGGCCTTGAGCACAAAAAAAGGGTCTTGGAAAAAGGGACAAAAGAATTACCTCTCCACAATGATCTCTACTGACCTTCATACCTCAACAAAGTTACCTCTAAAATGCTATTACGTCATATGAGATTGCATTGTGCACCACTACCTGGTAAAGTAAAAAGGTTAAAGTAATTAAATGAAAAAATATAATTTATCAAAATTTACTATAATATACGCTTATTAAATATAATTAAAATATGACAATACAAATTAATTAAAAATAATACAATCAAGTAAATATAGTTGGTTGTGCTTGGATGTACGTACGAAAGTGGGCAATTATTAGTTTGAGACAGGTCTGAGCTGTACTCCAATAATAAACAAAATCTGTGTTAGGGTGAGCCACAAAAGTTGCTAAATAATTTTGTGCTTAAACTTCCGATAGCTTGCACAAAATCAATCAGGCTTAACTCAGAGGCAATATGTAAAGTATTTATGCAGCACTCAAACAATGATAACAGGAAAACACAACACAAGGTAAATCCCAAACCAAATTAGAAACACAGAGAAGAATGTAATATATAAAATGACACCAAAGCGACAAAGATCCAAGCATTAGAACTAGAGTCATGAATTTTTAAAGTTTCATATGAAAATATCCCCAAAATGCATAAACGACACTCACAGGTATCTGGTCATGGTGGTCAAACGGAGAAGTTCAAGTCAACCATGATGGAGTGTGGGTCACGTACAGGGACAAGGATTTACTTTCTCGTATCCCAAGTCAAAGTGCGGACCCTCAGCTGGACCTTTGCTATAGCGAGAGCCAAGAGGAGGTCATTGGAGGTTCAGGGGTGTGGAATTTAATAAAATAGCTACTTGTCCATAGGGCAGGTTACTTCATAAATCTACTTGTCCTGTAGCAAAATCCACTTGCCCCCTTGGTGCCATGTACTGCAGCAACAAATTATGGCAGCAATCCCATTATATAAGAGCTCTGATATAGCCTCTCTGATTATGCCAGGGCTCATACCATAGTAGTGTTTGAATACTTGCAATCCACTTATGTTGCCACGTTTCCGCAGATCTACATACTGGGGCTGAAGGAAGTGGTAAGCAATAGTTCCAGGGTTAGGATGCGCCGTGTCTGTGAAAACCTACTAGCTTGCATGTTTAAGGGTCTTCAACAACTCTTCTCTAATCTTTTCCCAAACTGAGAAATATTGGAAATTTACTCCTGACAATGGCAGATGTACACCTTCTTCCAGAGTTGGAAAAAAGTGGTAGGAGGGAAAGTGAACTTGCAAACACTCAGATTTTCGCATGAGGAAATCTACACATGCATATTTGCTCATGCTAAAATGCCTTTCACAAATATTTTCTAGGAGTACTATTTCTTTCCCTATTTCTGTAGAACTTGGGAATTTACGAAAGCTGTAGAGCTGCATTTAATGCAAGGACATATATACCATGGGTGCACTTTTGAGACTTTCTTTAATAATTGGGCCCCTAATTTGGCCCTGGTGTTAATTGTGACCTTTTGTGTTTATTAAAAGTCTGTCTCTCTCTCTCTGTTTTGGCTGGCTTCAGTGTGAGTGACAGCATTCTGCTCTTTCACAAGGAACATATTAGCACACAAAGTAGTTTTGTTCACTGCCAGTAACGGCATGGCAGTGTGTGCTTTTTGAGATGAAAAACAATTTTTGCTTTTGCCAATTTTTGTTATAATGGTGAGGGCCCGGCAGTCCCCCCACCAAAAAGGTTTTACAAAAACCATGCCAAAACAAGTCACACATTGAAAAAACTAAAAAGCTGACCATCAATTTCAGATCTTCTGGCTTTGCCAATGCTTGTTTATTTGTCTTTCCCATAATCCTATTGAAACTGGTTACACTGATTTTCCATTCTGAAAATTTTGGGGTAAATACTAGCATGCATCAACACATTACTAAATGATGCTGCAAAGAAATGGTACCTGGAATCTTACAGTAGTTATACAAAATGTTTTTTTCTTGCTTTCATTTTTTATGAACATTTTACTTTAAAAGCAAAGAATGATCAATCTTGCTTTCAAGGTTCGGCAAATATTTGCATCAAATCAGAGAGCATTCTGGGAGTATTATACATAGCCTCATATTGCTAAACATTGAAAAGGTCTGTACACATTTTTATACTGGAACCACTTTCAGTAGTGCAGTCGGAGCTTACATTTACTTGGAGCGCTCACCCTAATAATAAAGGCTTTCAATTAATGAACCATAAATACCAGTTTGAACATCATTAACATATAGGCAAAAATATAACTTTACCTACAGACTGTGCCCTTCCGTGATCCATAATGTGGTTCTACAAACTGGCAGCCAAAAGGTTTGTGCCTTCTTGTCCCAAGGACAAAATACACATGAAAAAGTGTTGCCCTTGACCCCTAACAATATGTCCTACAGGAAATTCCACATCCCTGAAGGTACTAGGAGCAATCATCACTGCAGCTTTCTGCTTGTGGTCAAAAGGAGCCACAAACATCTGGGTTGTCACCTGGAGTGCAGATTTTGATGACTTGAACCAGGAGGAGCCCACTGTGATGCTAGCCAAGGATGCAGGTGCTTTTGGGATCAGGACTCACTAAGCACAGGCCAGCAGCAGGGCTCATTTATTTGTCAGTTGGGCAGTTGCAGGGAAGGCATCTGGAAGTTTGTTGTGCCTTGTAGCTTAAACAGAAGGTCAGCCAACTGACTGTTATGTCACTTCTGGGAATCCTAGATTCAAGGCAAGCAGGTCTAGTTTAATTCTTTAGACAGAAAGATGCTTTTTCTTCTGAATTTTACACAAGTCCAGCAGTGTTCCAATAAGAGGTTCTGAAGGTGACACATTTAGACCTAGTGCCAGCATTTGTGTGGGACAAAATCCCTGGCCTACTCCCAAACTGGATCTAGTCAGTTCTTCCCCTTTTCCTGGGTGTGGCTCTACACTGTCTAGGGTGACAAAAGCAAGGGCAGACCTGGTGTCAGGTCTCTTTGTGTGCACTGGTCGCAGAATCCTTCGAATTATAATCAGGGCTGGGCACAACTCCTCCTCAGTCATCCTGTTGGGAAGACCCACTTCCTCCACGCCTAGGTCCTTTCTGTCCCCAAGTCTGGAAGGAATAGACAAAAAACCACAGGAGAGTCCATTCACAATCATGTGACTATGAACAGTGGCAGAAAGGCATATTTGGTTTAGGCTGAGAAGTGCTGACTTTCTAAAAGTGGCATTTTCAAAATAGTAATACGAGTTTGCCACTGAAGAGGATTTTAAATTACAATTCAAATGAGTTGAATAAGTATTTCTCTATCTGTTACCAAACTGAAGTTATCACTTATTAAGTGTAATAAGGTACGGAGGAGATAGCCTAGCTACAATGAAAAATTACTTTGGGAGTTTTTCACCATAAGGATATGTAAAACTTAAACACACATGCCCTACTTTTTAAATACAATGCACCCTGCCCTATGAGGCTTTAGGTCCAGCTGTAGGGGTGACTTAGAAGTATAAAAAAAGGAAGATTAAGGCCTGAAAAATGGGTATTCTGCATCATGGAAATGGCACTTTTAAAACAGTACCACAGGATCCAGTGGCAGGCCTGAGACATCTTTTACAAGGCTACTTTAGCGAGTGGCACAATGCCTGCAGCACATTAGTAGCATTAAATGTACAGGCCCGGAGAACATGTAGTACCTTATACTAGGGACCTAAAAGCAAATTAAATATACCAATCATGTATATGCCAATTTTACCATGATTTCAATGGAGAGCACAGCACTTTACCACTGCTTAGGAGGAGTAAAGTGTACAGCGCCTTAAACCCCCTTCCCCACTAAAAATGGGTTCAGCATAAAAATGCAGAAATCTACTGTGTCCCTGCTGAAAGGGCCTGGTCCAACAAGTATGTAACTTACTGTATTAAAAATTTTTTTTAAATGTAATTAATACTATAAAACATATATTAAAAGTAGGGAATGAGTGAGGTTAAACTTAGGCATTAGTGACGTGGTTAAGATCATAAGGAGGAGAGGGGGGGGCGTGGCTTGGACGCCGATCGGGATGGCGGCGTGAGCTCGCAGCTCCGCGCGGAATCCCGCTAATTCTCCTGTTTTCGGGACCCTAGGCGACCCGAAGACGACGTTCCTGCCCTCTGAAGTGTAAGGGGACAGCTGGGCGCAATCGGGGAGTCGCTGGGGGACTGCTGGCCCCGAGAAGATCGAGAGAAGAGGCGGCCGAGGTGTTGCCGAGGGTGAGAAGAAAATGGCGGCGAGGAGTTCGGACGGCCCCGAACTTCAGCCCTGAACCAAGTTGTCGCCGAGTGGCAAGAGATCCTGCACTTGGCTGCCCGAGGCACTAGGATTGGCGGTGCTGTGTCCTGAGACCAGGGGACGCTGACCTGATTCACCCAGGAGCTCGGGGACCCTCGTTGGCCACCGCCCTGAGACTTATCCTTCCCCCCTCAGGCCGGAGGGGGGTGACGGAACGGAGCCCGTCCACCTGGCCATTGTTCCTGAGAGCGTCGGCGGGGACATAGAGCTGCCTGGTGCCCGGAGACCGGCACAGAATCACGGGCGTAACCGCAAAACGGGCGACAGGACTTGTGACGCAGCACCCTGGCATGGCGGCGATCGGAGGGCCGATGCCCGGGAGTCGCGAGGGGGACTCAGCGACATCAATTCGGCTGAGTGAGAGTCCCTCCCCGGAGCTTGATCAGGAACAGCGGCTGAACCGGCGTTTGGATGCCATCCTTGATGCGATCACCTCCACTAAGGAAGCATTGCACAATGACATTGCCCAAGTGGCCACGGGCCTGGGGCTGCTACGCGCGGATCACGCGAAGCTGGCAGACAGGGTCAAGGACCATGACCAGCTGTTGCTGGACCTGAAGCCATCGGTGGTGACCGCGGAGCACAGGATCACGGACATTTTGGCCCGACTGGACTCACTGGAACGGAGGGCGGAGGATGCCGAAGGCCGCAATAGACGGAACAACGTGCGGGTCGTGGGCCTGCCGGAACGGATTGAGGGGGAGGATGCGGTGGCCTACATGGAGAACTGGTTCCGCACTGTGGTGGCACCGGAGGGGCTTACTCCTTTTTTCACTCTGGAGCGAGCTCACCGGGTGTCTGCTCGCCCGCCGGGGCTTGGCCGCCCCCCCCGACCGATGGTGGTGCGGCTCCTCCACTACAAGGACCGGGATCTTCTCATCCAGCGGGCCAGGATGTCGGGCCCGTATGGGGTGGAGAACAGTAAGGTAACGATCTTCCCGGATTACACTCAAGCGGTCCAGAAAAACAGGGCATCGTTCCTCGCTGTGAAGAAGGAGCTCAGGGAGGAAGGCATCCAGTACTCCTTGCTCTACCCAGCCAAGCTGCGGATCATCATGGACGGTACTACGCACTTCTTCCAGACTCCGGACGAGGTTTGGCATTGGCTCGAGTCATATAGAGCGGGGACGGACAGATCACACCAAAGTAGGCGAGACCAACCCAAGCAGCCCCGGGTGAGGCAGTCACAACGCATCAGATCCCGCAACAGGCGCCAGCGGGAGAAACGGGAGGCTCAAATGGCGGCGGAGAAGAGGGATGCGCTCGCAGCGACGGCGGCCATTACAGGGTCGCAACAGAACAGTGAACGGGCTGAAACGGACTCGGGAGGGGAAGGCAGCAGAACGGGAGAGGAACTTTCAGAGGCGGAAAGTTCGAAGGGGCCGATAGTGACCCCACAGACATCGGATGGTATTTTCTGCGGCTGAGATAGAACTGGGACTGGATCGGGACTTCATGGTAGGGTGATATCCTGTTGATGGAGGGCGGGTTGCCGGGAGGGGGAGCTGTGTGCTTTGGAGGGGATGAAGGTGCGGGGTGCGGGCTCCGCTAGCTGGGGTCGGCGGCGACTCACCCCCCTTGGGCCCTTAAGGTCGACTGTGGTGGAGACCACAGGGTAAGAGTGTGAGAAGTTGGTTCAAGGTTTGGATGGGGGCGGCCGTTGGGTTCGTGTGCTCTGTCCTGGGGAGTGGGGTTTGGGAAGAGTTTCAGTTTTGGGAATGTTCGGGGGGGGGCAACTGCAATGGGGGGGCCATGGACTTTTGTTCTTTGATTCGGACTGTACGAAGTTGGTATGGGGACATTACCTAACTTGAAATGCCTAACGTGGAATGTCCGGGGGCTGCGGACCATGGTGAAACGTCACAAAGTACATGCATATCTGGTACGCAGGGGGGTTCAGATTGCTATGCTCCAGGAGACTCAT
Organism: Lissotriton vulgaris; assembly: GCF_964263255.1. Lineage (NCBI taxonomy): Eukaryota > Metazoa > Chordata > Amphibia > Caudata > Salamandridae > Lissotriton > Lissotriton vulgaris. Next base: position 339,729,863 of record NC_141699.1, on the reverse strand, counting down.
CTCACCAAAAAAGAGTGCGCTGCCTTGCAGAAAAGATGGCGGGGCCAGGTGTTTGGCACCACTTACTCAGCGTATGCCAGGGGGGTGTTGATCTGGGTGAGGGCGGGGATACCCTTTCAGGTGCTGAATCAAGTAGTAGATCCGGATGGCAGGTTTGTGGCGGTGGAGGGGAGGTTGTATGGACGGGATGTGGTTTTCTGATGTGTCTATGCACCGAACACTGACCAAGGCCGATACTTTGATAGTCTCTCGGGGTCCTTGGCCTCTTTCCTGGCGGGTCCGATAGTGTTAGGGGGGACCTCAACTCGATTACGGATGTTGCTCTGGATAGATCCCATCCCCCCCTAGTAGACTCTCCGGTGCGCAGGCTGGCCGCGCACAGGAAGGACTGGCAGGAACGATGGGGGTTGCTGGATGTCTGGAGGGAGCGGCACAGGGGAGCCAGGGATTATTCCTTTTATTCCGCTCTCCATGATCTACATGTCAGGATCGATTCGGTGCTTTGCGGGGGATCCCTGGCCCCATTGATTACCCATGCGGAGTACCTGGCTAGGACTATATCCGATCATAACCCCCTATTGGTGCATATTCAGTGGCAGAGAGAGCGCTCAGTGATACCAACATGGCGGCTTCGGCCGGAGATGCTAGAGGACTCTGTGTTCAGCGATGCGGTTCGGCAAGGCATTGATAGTTATTTCGGAGTGAATGAGGGCACGGCTGCGAGTAGGTCTATTGAATGGGATGCAATGAAAGTGGTGGTGAGAGGGGTGTGTCTGGGTAGGTTCTCGAATGCTCGTACGACTGTGCTGAATGACCTAATGAAAGCGGAAGAAACTTTGAGGGACTTGGAGCGCCGCAGGCCGGCTAGGCCAGGTCTACAGGCCCAGTTGCTGGAGGCGAAGGAAGTGGTTGCCACCGAGACGGAACGTTTGAGGTGCTATGACTATAGGCAGTACATCATCAGGGCACACGCAGAAAGGGACAAGGTGGGTACCCTCTTGGCCAGATTAGCTAACCCGGAACTTAGGGGCTGCCCGATTCTCTGCATTAATAATGCGCAGGGAGAGATGGTGTACTCCCAGGCAGCGGTGTTGGAACGATTTAGGGGGTATTATGAGGAACTATACCGGAGTCAGCTGGGAGTGGGGGCTCAGGACATCGCGGAATACCTGGGGGAGAGGCAGCTCCCGGTCCTGGACGAGGAAGACGTGAGGGAGCTGGGTAGCCCGATCACGCTCACGGAAATACGGGTGGCCATCAAACATATGGCCCGCAACAAGACGCCCGGGGCGGACGGACTGCCAATTGAGTTCTATCAACATTATGTGGACAGCTTGGCGCCCAGGCTGCTGGTGGTGTACACGGAAGCCTTCGAGACGGGGGCATTGCCGGGGTCCATGCGGGAGGCCTTGATTGTACCGCTCCTCAAGCCTGGCCGGGATGCCGCGGATGTGAGGTCTTATCGCCCGCTGTCCATGCTGACGGTGGATTATAAGATCCTGAGCCGAATCCTGGCCACCAGGCTGGCCCCGCACATGACGGGTCTGGTACACGGGGATCAGACCGGGTTTATACCCACGAGGAGCACGGCGCTGAATATCCGCCGCCTGGTGGGAATAATGGACGCCATCTTGGACGGGGAGGGAGCACCGGCGGTTCTGTCCGTGGACATCGAGAAGGCCTTTGATAGCTTGGAATGGCCTTTCCTGGATGGAGTGCTAGAGAGGTTTGGCATGGGCGAGGGGTTTCGGAGGTGGACGAGGGTCTTATATACCTCGGCGACAGCGAGAGTACGATTGGGCGGCATGGTGTCTGCGGCGTACCCAGCGGGCAGGGGAACACGACAGGGATGTTCTCTCTCCCCCCTATTGTTTGCCCTGGCGATGGAACCCTTGGCGGTCCATGCGAGGTCAGGTGACCGATACGCGGGGATAGTTAGTGACGGGCAGTGGCATTATATATCGCTATACGCGGATGACTTGCTTCTGTACCTAGCCGACACCTCGGGGGCATTGGTTGGAGCGATGGACCTGCTGTCTGAGTTCGGCCAGCTGTCGGGCCTTAAGGTCAATTGGGCGAAGACTTGTGTGTTCCCGCTGCGAGCGGGTTCGCCAGCCCCTAGCAGCGATTTGGGTGTAGTATGGGAACCCTCTTGCATCACCTATTTGGGTGTCCGCATTTACCACGCGGCTGCGGACCTATTGGAGGGCAACATCGGCCGCTGTGTCCAGGCGCTGCGGGGCAGCTTGTCTTTCTGGTCAACCCTCCCGCTGTCAGTCCTGGGCAGGATAGCACTGTTGAAAATGGTGGCGCTCCCCCGCTTCCTCTATTATTTCCGAACGCTGCCTGTCTGGATTCCCCAGGGGGTGTTTAGAGAACTGCGGTCAATGATAATTGGCTTTCTTTGGGGGCATGGCCGCCGTAGAGTAGCCCTGAGCACGCTACTTCGCCCCAAGCCAGAAGGGGGCATGGCTGTGCCCGACCTCGAGCTGTATTATCTTGCAGCGCAGTTACAGGTCCTTACACAGAACGTAGCCAGGGTGTTCCGGGGCCCGGAGGAGGACCGGGATCGGGGAATGCAACGCCACGTGCTGTCCTACATCATCATGCAGCAGCGGCTCGAGCCACGGGCCCTCACCATGGAAGAGCGGACGCTCCGGCTGTGCTGGCAACGGAGCCTTCGGAGAGCGAGGGCATCGCGGCCTTATGCCCCGGAGATCCCGATCGGGATGTTGACGGCATTGCCGCACGGAGGAGATTGGTCCCCGTTGTTGGATTGGGAGGAGGCGGGACTGCAGGTGGTGGGCGACTTGTACATAGATGGGGCTTTGGCGCCGTTCGAAGTGCTCCGGGACCAGTTCGGGCTGCCTGCTGGGGGCTTTCTCCTACACGCGGCAGTGGTGGCTGCCATACAAAAGCACTGGAAGGAGGGGCTCCTGGAACCCACGACGACTATGGCGTGCCAATATGTGGTGATGGCGGCTGGTACGTTTAAAGCTGTGACGTGCCTCCATAATAGGATGCTGAATGAAGGGTTGGAACCACTCCAAGGGCTCAAGGCTAAATGGGAGGTGAGCATCGGCCGGCCCATACCGGATACGGCATGGGGTCACATCCTGCGACGCACGTGGAAGGGCAATAGAAACGCGCGTTTTCAGCAGGTACATTTCTATGTGCTCCATAGGGCCTATTTAACTCCTGAGAAATTACAGCGGTACTTTCAGGTGCTGGATGCCTGTTGCCCGCGGTGTTCGTCCCAGGGAGCGGACATGGACCACTTGTTTTGGGGGTGCCCACAACTGGGGACCTATTGGGCGGGGAACTTCTGAATGAAGTGACTGACAGGGAGGTGGAATTCGACATGGCGGCGTGCCTATTGCTCTGGTTCCCGCATACTAAACACACCAGGGTGACAAGCAAATTCATAGACCTGGGCCTGATATTGGCACAGAGGGAAATCTCGTGGCATTGGAAGTCCAGGGGGGGACCCTCGCTGCGTAGATGGAAGAATGAGCTGCTGCGGTGGTCTGACTGCGACAGTGTGCTCCGGATGAAGCAAGCTGTAAAGTTGGGGAATGAGAAGGCATTGGATGCGGCGCGTGCATGGGAGTTAGTGGTACAGGCTATGCGTGATTCTTTGGTAGAGGATGAGGATGGCGAGACCTAAGCCGCTGGACACCGCGGGGCGAACACAGAAGCATAGCATCACGCACTGTAGTGGACCCATCCAATTCGACGGGACGAGGCACACACCTTAGCAGTTGCCAGGGGAGGGGGGGCTTTGGGGGGGTTGGTTGTTGGGTGTTTGGGGAGGGCCGGAAGCCATTAGATGGTCGCTTGTTAGGGCCTTGGATCTACTGGGACGGTGGTTACTATGTGGAGGGTAGAATGGCTGGGTAGAGCGGCCTGGTGTGACGACCCATGGCGCCTAGGGCAGGTCCCGACAAGGGCGACATCACTGACTATCACTGGGATGGCTGACGGGAATGTTGTTGTGGGTGGGGGGGTAAAAGCAGATACGCAAAACGATCTTTCAACCAGGGTCCCTATGGGACGTGCACTGTGATGTGTTCCTCTTGAGCGATATAATATGCCGCCCGGCCTCCGGGATGCGGGCTGAATGGCTGTGTACGACTGGAAATTCTTATTGGACGGGGGGATCTCACAAGTGTACTGGCTGATTAATTGTATCCTGTGGTTTATAACTCTGCAATAAAAATATAATTAAAAAAAAATAAAAAATAAAAAAAAAAAAATAAGGAGGAGAGGCTGTAATTGTGATATCAAAATGTTTTTAGTATAAGTTGACGAGAACAAAGTGCCAAGGTAATGGCAGCCAGGAGAGGATAGAATAGGGTATGTACCTTGGGGGGAAAAGTTAAAATACTGCTTTCCTACTGGTGAAACATACTTTTTAAATTATATTCATGGAAAATACATTAAGGCCTTTCTCTCAAAGTGGATCCTGGAAGGGATGGATGCATTATTCAACTGAAATGCAAATGTGTGCGCCGACTTTGTTTTCATAGAGTGAAAATTGTCTTCTAACTTATCCCAAATAGATCTAATGTTGTAAATCTAATCAGGTTCCAAAAGCAGAACTTTTCACATTTGCGTGCAAACATCAGCGGAACGCTCCATGAATTCAATATAAAAAAGAACTTAATAAATTTAGCACTGCCGCCAAATTGACAAGTAAGGAGCAAATCATCTATTAAAATGCAAATGCAATTGAGATGAAATTTGGAATACATTTATTACAGTAATTGAGTCTCAGTCAGCTGTAGTCACATCACAGCTTTCGAACTGCCTTTCAGATCAAAATGACGCCTCGTTTTTTATATAAAAACATGCAAGTTAATAACTCTGTCAGCATGCAAATTTACAACTCCCTTCTTCTCTGATTGCTGAGAATTTTTCAGTGGAGCGGCTAGTACCTCCTAACATTGCAGCGCTGAAGGTCAACGACCTACATGGAAGTAAACTTGTGATGAGTGGTAGGCTTGGGGAATTTATCACAACAAATAAGTCCACTATGTTAAATGTAAACGACATGCATTCACTTTCAATGAAGTAAATGGCCACCAAAAAGATATGATTTGTACTTTTCAGCTAAGTTCCAGTGTCAGAAGATATACATTTTGTTTACTCTGGTGTCACTGATATGCTTGTTGTCCTAGGACTCCTATGTTGATCAGTTTTGGATGAGATGCGGATCGCAGTGTCGCAAAAGTGGAAGCCCAGGACGTTTAGTGACATGTTAATTGTACAATGTTTGAAGCTCCCAGGTCAAGAATAGAGGAGATGAATAAAGTCCGTTATCTAAGGTGCAGGTTCACTGACTGATCAGGATTGTAGAGAGTGTTGACGAGTTTCTATGAGGTAGGGGTTCTAGTAGCTTGGCACTCGGATAATGATCTGTTTATGGAGTCCATATATTGTTGCATTCCAGCTAGCCAGTTCACCTTTGCATTGCTAGTTGGATCCGGTGTCCAGCCTGTGTTCTACTCAAAATCACTCATTGTAACTACTTGAGAAGGAAGATCCCTCATCAATGGATGGCCCACACTGAAAGCAAATTGAGATTTCTCTCTCATGAGTAAGTAAGAAACAGGAAAAATACTTGACAGAATCACTGCTTCTGGCAGTTATGAGTCAGGGCAGAATTTGAGAGATCCCACTTGCAGCTGTTCAGTCCTTTGATTTTTTGCTATGCTCCTTACCCTGGAAAAAAACTGTTTCTCACACGGATTACACTGAGTTTCCTCCATATCAGAGAGCACTCTGGTATTAACTCTGGCATGCCACCAAGTAAAGTTAAAACTAAGCTGCATCAAGGAGAACCCAAACTGCTCCTCATTTCATCGGCAACAAAGACTCTCCGGAAGCTAAGTGGGAGTACTAGGTTATTGGTGGTTTGGATTAACATTCCGAGAACATCGTTTTCTGTACCCGTCTGAATGTGGTCTACCAACTACTTACTTGTGTTAGTGAGAATGGAGACATGCCAGCGAGGTAAGGACAAAGATGTAAAAAGAAGGGAAAATGAGAAACAGGAAAGTGGAAAAGGGAAACGGTAAGTATGGGGCAATTGTGAGTCCGAGGGAGACAGAAAGTGTATGCATGTTTTTTCGATAAGTCAGGCAGGTTTACTGCTCCAAGTGGGGAGAGAACTCTTTCTACCCTCCAGCTGAACATATCCACAATCTCATGCCACAGGGCCCCGCCTAACTCTAATGAGCCCAAAGATTACAGCTGCTGAGTTGGGAGGATTTCTGTAGTCAAAAGTGACTCCCCTAAGATCCCCATTTGACAAGAACAGGTAAGGTGGTGGTTGTGGCTACACAGGACCTTTAACTATTCTCCCTTCTATCCAGGCTAATATCTCCAAGGCACGTTATCTCTAACCTATCTTAGAGGCTAGCAGATACCTTTAAAAAGGGATCGCAGATCACAGGTTCCTGAGATATAGGGACTTGAAGCTTTCCCGTTAGGCCTTACTCTCCTCCGCCAGACTTCTGGGACCATCTAAAAACTGACACCCAAATAGTTTAACCTGGTAAGGCCCGTTCTAAGATCTAGTTCCAATAAATGTATACACACTGGCAGTATCAAACCCTGACTGGCCATTTCTGAATTACAGGCTCTTTTTGTCTCTCTGGTAGTATAATTAGTCAATGGAGGTCTACAGGAGGCCCTGGTATCAGAGCTACTGAAATAATATTTCCTCCACTTACTGTCCAAGTACTCCAGTACCTCATCCCTACCCGTAACAACTCAATCCTTTTGGAAGAAATTACAAAATTGGCCTCATAAGTGAACACTGGGGTGTTCTTAACTATACAGTCTAAAATGGGTTTTCTTTAGTCTGGTATCTCAGTAAGTGTAAGTGCTAAGTATTTTAGAATATTTATTTGTTATTTCAATTGTTTGATTATGCCGGTGAATTACAATGTAATACTTTTCAAAGCAGTACCTCTGGCTGGACATTGAACCTTACTGTGGGATGCCCCAGGATGACCAAGGTATCAGGGGGCGCTAAAGGGCAGGCTAGCAAAATGGACGCATTTTCATGAGGCTCCTGCTGTCTCGGACGCCATATCAACATGATCCTGCCCCAAATGGCCACAGAACCCATCAAAATGTCAGCGTAGTGTGGTAAAAGGGTGCTGCAGTGCCTTTTTACCAGTTGTTTCCCTGCTGGCCATCTACGGAATGATGATTACTTGGAGAGGCCTCTGTGCATGTAAAGCCACCCGGACTCCAGAGACGTGGGCTCCCGGAACGAGGTGATGTAGGGACTGTGACTGGTCCCTGTCAAACAACTTGATCGCTTGATGCATACCACTGGCAGCAGTCGGGGAGACCCGCTCGACCCTGCTGTGAACTGGCAGTGGCTGGAGGCAGCGTCTGCCTGAGGGGGAATGCCTGTCAGCCTGAGACTTTTTAGCAAGGATTAGACGCAGTGGCTACAGTGGCCTGGGGGTGAGTGAGGGGCGTGGTGGCCAGCAATTAACACAACCGCGGGGATCTGTAGACCCGCAAAAAGATTTGTTGCAAGGCCATGAGGCTTCTGGACCAGACTGAAGGGTGACACTGTGGCATGCCACATAACGACCTGATCGTGGGGAATGGGAGACTGTTGTGCCAGAGGGTTACATACATTCCCACCTCCCTCCCCCAGCCTACTTGAGTTTTGCATGAACTACCCACTGGGTACTGCCTGGGCCATCTTCCACGTGCCACGATCCTGCTGTGGGTATAGGTCTGCTTAAGCTCCCACTGTGGATCCCAGGAGGGCGAAGCGGGACCGGAAGAATACTACACAGGGTCACAAATCATGACACCATTGGGAGTCTTAATCTGCACTGTCCCTGCTGCGCTGACTCTAGCCCTCTGTGTCATGGAGCAACCTGACACACACCTTCACGAAGTGGGAAGGACGGAGGTGAAACATTCAAAACTACCATTTTAACACTGCAAGTCTGCTCAGAATTACAGCAATGACACTGAACACACCATGGTTGAGAGGGTGTGGATGGATCAGCCCTCAGGCAAAGAAGACATGAAAACACTCCTCCCCACGATGAAGCAGAGTCTCACGTCTATAGAATCCAAGATGGATCCATGTGCTTGAGAATGGACTTTATTGCTCAAAAACTGAAAAAACATGCTGGCCGGCTCGAGGATGCAGAGCACAGAATATCAAAGCTAGAGGACTCATCCTCGCATAGGGACAATCAAGTTCTTAACATTGAGCGTCTATTAAAAGTTATGGTCGCAAAGAATGAAGATTTAGAAGCGCGCTTAAGCAGAAATAACATCAGAATTCTCGGGGTTCCAGAGACCACCAACACGGGAAAATGGAGGAGTATGTGGAGAGGGTGTTTACCACTACATTTGGGACCGATGCCTTCTCCCAATTGATGGTAGTGGAGACAGCCCATCGTTTACTGATGGCTCGCCCCCCTCTCGGAGTCAACCAGAGGCCCCTTGTGACCAGAATGTTAAATTATTGAGACCGTGATGCAGCCCTTTGACTGGCCAAGGAGGTCCGCACGCTCACGTTCGAGGGCAAAACGATAACAATATACCCTGATTTTACTTTGGTGGACCAAAAAGCCAGAAAGAAATTCCTCCAGTCAAATGAAAACTTCAGCAAGCCAACATCACCTATGCTATTCTTTATCCGACCTGCCTCTGGGTCACCCATCAGGGGAAGCAGCACTTCTTTACCAACCAGTAGCACGTTACAGACTTCTTGAAACGCCTTCCTCGTGGCTCGCCGCAGACACCAGTTTTAATTGCCAGAGGACAGATCTTCGTCTCCTATGTTGGAAACAGGTTGAACTGCATCTCCCCTCCTGAAAGTAAGATGCTCCCCCGGAACTATGGGTGCACTGAACATCAAACTATCGACCATTTATTTCACTCACATCGAACTAATAGGTGCAACGCTTTCTGTTAAATTGCCACTAACTCATCGCCTCTACTTGGATATACTACTTTAGGACTCGTGTATCGTTATCCGCCTGTGGTGATGTGTCAGAAGACATGTCACTACTGTTGCAGACGTAGAATTTCTGTTATCTCTGCAGGTCGACTGGGACTTCCAATAAATGTCCTGGACACCCTTGTATACTCGAGGAGGACCAGCCTTGTCCTGTGTCAACACCACAGAAGGATACCCCTGCCACAATGCAGTGTCCTGCTTCTTCTTCTCCTCCACCACTATCTCTCCTCACTCATTTTTCTCCATCTGCACCTTTTTTCTAGCCCTGGTCTCAACTTGGCTCAGGAGCTTCGTTATTCACTCTTTCAACTCTCCAATATAATTTTTCTCTGTTCCTTTTGGGTTTCTCTCTCGGTCTCTTTTGGTTTTCCTGCTACCTCACTCAAGGTTTGAGTCATAGGGTTCCATGCCCACGTTGGGGCATTGGGGGAGGGTGGGTTATTGTCTCTGGCGAGATTGGGCTGCCGTTGTGGGAGGAGGAGGAGGGAGGGGTTGGGGGCACTTGTTTGCATTTCATAGTGTTTGATTATCTGTGTCTGCCTACTGTAGGCCCATGGTGTCTTACAGGAAGGACTATACTCGCATAATAATCAAGACATACCATGCATGATAGATAGACCAACACGCCCAGGATATAGTTTCATGAGATGGAATGTGAGAGGATTGGGGGACCCATGCAAACGCTACACCATTCTTGCTTATCTATATAGACATAACATCCATGTGGCCATGCTGCAAGAAATACACAAGGGCCCTAGCTCCCAGTCCACATTCGCTACCAGATGGGCGTCTTATAGTAGTTTTTCCATGTATTCCACATATTCTTGAGGTACTGCCATAATCATACGAAAAATACACCCTATGTCTCGGCTGGCTCCATGCAGAATCCATCAGGCTGATACTGTATTAAGTGGGGCAGGCTGGCTACTCATTCAATGAAGTTAGTAAATTGTTACTGTTGGAATATGGTATGATGTTAAATTCTTCACTGAATTATGGAGATTAGTCCTTAATATAGGCTCCATTCACGGTATCTGGGGAGGTGATTTCAATCTTACGATTGACCTGAAACTGGACAGGTCCCATCCTCAAACATATCCAATTCCAATTTATAAACTTTATTTCGATTTTAAAATAAATCACAAAAGTCATCACAGTACAAATACAGGGGCTAAATTGAACAATAACATTACACTGTCACAACAGCATGAATGTGAATATCTCTCAAATACACATGTTAAAACAATAAATAATTTAATACACTATAAAAACACACCCAAATAGCATGCCAGAGAGCTGTATCCTTTTTAAAAAGAGTATCAATCAATCATAAAAAGAGAAAGAAAAACATTTGTAAAAACAATCAATAAAATTTGTATAAAAAGGGATGTTTATCTTTTCCTCCCTAAAGACCAGCGAATCACCCACACCTAGCCACAAAACTTGGCTGTTGCAATCACTAATGGGATATCCACTGCGGTTTTAAGTAATCTGTAAGCCTCACAGTGGTACCAGGTCCCCATTAATAAACACACAGGTTTCAGCCAATGACTTCTCTGATTTTGATACGCAGGGCAAGCAAATAAAATGTGGGCCACAGTTTCAACCCTGCCCGGGCAGAAAGGCAATTACTACAGTTAGTGTACAAGTTAGACTACTTAGAGGTAAAATCCTTGGTGGGTAGTATTCCCACTCTGAATTGGTGGAAAAGTTTTCTGCCCCGGGTTGAAGTGATTAGATCCCAATACAATTCATAGGTGGGTTCAGATTTGATTTGTAGAAAAGTACTAGACAAAGTTGGACTGCTGGAAGAGACAAACTGCCTAGAGTAGACCAAATACCAGTATGCTGCTTTTAGCTCAGATTTGCTAGGAAAAGGACTACCCGCAGGGGAAGTCCATAGCCGGCTCAGGCCCAACTCAGAAAGAACGTTTTTAATACACCTGAACCACTCAATTTTGTTTTTCACATCCATGTCCGGAATTTCTAACACAGCCGATGCATAGATCGCTAATTCGGGAGTCACCCAGAGTCTTCTCCAATATGATACTAATCTATAGCAGGCGATGTCCCGAATAGAATGGCACCCCAAGTCCATATACAAGGGAATCAAGGGAGGTGATTGCGGCAGCCCCTTTAATAAATGTAAATATTTATTTTGTGCCACCGACAGGGAGTCCAAATTCACATGCGCCCATAGCTCCGAACCATACAAGATTGAGGCACTAATTTTGGCATTATAAATGTGCAATACAGGAGCTATGGGTTTAGTAAAGGAGAGGCTGTGCTCCCTAAGCAGTACCCCCGATAGTTGGGCATGTCTGGCCAAAAGACAGTCAATTTGCGGCCTCCTGCTCATTCTTTTGTCTAGAGTTACTCCTAAATATGAGAAAATCTCAGTTTGCTCTAAAGCACCTTCCTTCATCCTAACTACACCGACGGGTTTACTGGAGTTCGGGAGAATCATAAACTTAGTTTTATCAACATCAACAGCCAAGTATTGATCTGCACAAAACTCTTCAAATCTATAAAGGGCACGTGGAGCCCCTGGCGCGTTTTGGAAAGAATAAGAGTGTTGTCGGCGAACATTAGAAGTGGGATCTTTTTTCCACCTAAACTCGGGGCATCAGTGGGACAGTTTTCAAAATATTCCAGTACCCCATTGATGTAAATAGAAAATAAGGTGGGTGCGAGGACGCACCCCTGTCTTACCCCCTTTTCCACCAAAATGTTTTCAGTGGTATGACCTGCCTTGTCCCATCTAACCTGAGCAAAGTTATCTGTGTACAATTTGACAACAAAGGCCAAGATTCACATATGAAGTAGACATATCACTACACCAATGCTCAGCTTTATAAAGGGGAAATGATCAATGAATGTCATCTATTAGATGCCTGGAGAACTATGCATCCCTCTGAGAAAGAGGGTACACTTCACTCGTCAGAACACTCAAACTGGTCACGGTTAGATTACTGGATTATATCTAGGGGGCTTGGCACCTGGTTGTTGCAGGCACAACACTTGGCCTGAACATAGTCGGACCCACTCCCGGGTCCTAATGAGATTGTCTCTGCCAAATTACCCTTCCCTCTCCATGTTTTGTAGACTCCCCCCTACAACTCCGCTGGATACTCCCTTTAGGGAAGAATTGCGCGAGGAGGTAAAATCTTTTGTCCACCATAAGATTCATTCTGTTTCGCCACTGGCGACTGTGTGGGAAGCATTCAATATCACTATCCACGGCCTCTGTATTGCCAAAGATGAGGACATATTATGCAATATTTGCGAAAAGCTCTGGAAAATGGAAACGGAACTTTAATTCATGGAATCGTGACTTGACTATTCCCAGTTGGGTAGACGCATTTGTGCTAAATTCAGAGACATGCTCACTGACTATCAGGACACCTGTGAATGAGAATACCTGTTTCCAAGAAGAAATCAGCAGGCCTGATGGTATGGAGAGGGGGAGCATCCCAACAAGGCTCTAGCCAAGATGACCCGCAAGCCTTGCTTCTCGAATTACATACTTGAGGTCAGGGACTCTGGAGGTGTCCTGCGAAAAGGTACAGGGGATATTCTCCTCACATTTGTGCCATTTTATTCTCTACACCACTTGTACATCTCAACCTCTTGATGTGGATGCTTGTCTGGAAAGAAGTGTCTCCGGGGTGGCTGAGCGATGCCCAACATGACTTTCTCTATGCTGCCTTTGTAAGCAATGAGATTACGACTGCAATCATGCAACTACGATCGGGGCCGCTCTTGGTCCGATTGGACTACCGGACGGATTTTATAAAACCTATGTTGACAGCTTAATTTATGGCCTAAAAACTTCATATGAGGAAGCCCGGACTCAGGCACTCGACTGCCCTCCAAGACGGAGGTCTTAATAATATCACTCTCAAAACCTGGTAAGGCATCTGTGAGTCTTATAGGCCCTTATCATTGATTAATTGAGAAGTGAAAATCCTGGCTAAAGTTTTGGCCATCCGGCTCAGTCTTTTCAGGACCTCCCTCTCCCTTGTATTGCCTGATCAGTCTGGTTTTATACCAGCAACAGCGACCTCACATATCTTGAGTACTCTCTTTACATGATTACAAGATATCAACCCAGATTGACTGCGGTGGTTGTCTTTTTAGCCGCCACAAAAGCATTAGATTCCCTGAAATGGGATTATCAACTAACAGTATTGAGGCGCATGGGTTTCCTCTCTTCATCTCTTTCCTGATTAGAGCTCCTATACAATCAGCCACGAACGAGAGTACACATAAATGGGAAGTGCTCTCCTTACTTTGCTATCTCCAGCGGAACCAGGCAGGGATGGCTGTTGTCCCCCTTGCTGTTTGTTTTAGCAGTGGAACCACAAGCAGCTAAGCTCCATAAACAACATTGGGAGTATAACATTTGACATCCTACTAGACATTTGTTAGTATCCCTTTATGCCAATAATATCACCGTATACGTACGGGACCCGCAAGTGAGACTCAACCCAATGCTCCGGGAATTTATCAGTTATGGAGGGCACTTAGACCCATTACACTGCGTATTGGTTCTACCATCCCTGCTACATGCCCCACCTGGTGATAGAGCAGGGGTACATGGTGCCAATCTGTAAAAACACTTTTTTGGGGACGTGCCCAAAGGAAACTGAGGCAGATATCACAACGGTAGCCTGCACCACTACTGCCTAGCAAATATCCCATCTTATATTCCCTGCTCCTATGGTTATCATACCATCCCCAGCTCCCGGTGACACATGAAGCGTGTTGCAGACAGATTCTCCTGAGGGTTGGAATCCACACATGGGTGGACTTATACAAGGAGGGAAGCTTCTTGAGCAGAGAGGCCTTTTTCGGAAACACTGTCCCAACCCTGATGGAAACATTCTTGTACATTTGGCTGAGGCATAATATTAAGGCAGCTTCCCCTGATTTCCCACGGGATCGCCACACACTTACCCCTTTGCATACACTATTGCAAACACCCAACCTCACACACACAGTCTCAATGCTGTACCGTAGTGCTCAATCAGAACAAACAGAAATGGAGGCTGAGGCACGATTGGGGTGGGAGGCTGAATATTGCGGTCAACAGACAGGAAAGATAACGGCTAAAAGCAGATTACACACAATACACTATATGTTCTTACACTGTATTTACTATACTCCAGCTAGGCTACACCCCTACCGCTTGTGCACCAATGATAAGTGTGACAGATGCAGGGTAGAGGGAGCGGACTTCTTCTACCTGGTGTGGACATGCTACTCGGTTAATAGCTAGTGGACAGAGGTGGAAGACGCCCTGTCACAAATGACGAGCTAACGGAAACAACTCACCCCACTTGTGGTATTACTAGGATGCACCGAGAATGTGGAAGTAACGGTTAGACGCTATGTATCACTTGGATTATTGATGGCCAAACGAAGGGTGGCATGCAGATGGGGGCGAGAAAGGCTCCAAAATTCAAGGATTGGATTAAAGATTTATTATTTTGCTAGGAATAAATGTCTATATACTCTGAACTGTTTCCACCATCCTTTATGCCGAAAGACATAAGGTATCCCTTAAAATCATATATGTTGCTATTCCCTATGGTCCTGGGAGATGCAAATAATTTTGACCACCCTGGAGATGGAATGGCCGAGGTTACATTAGGCAGGATTAGGTGGATGATGGGGAGATGGGGTACTCACAGGAATCCAGTGGGACGAACATCGGGGAGGCCGACCCAAGAATGGTCATGATCTCCCCATCCTCTCACACTTGTGAGATGAAATTAAAAGAATGCGGGAAGGTGGCATTTGGACATTTCCGTGCAAGACATGCAAATGATGAGAATATGTTCACATGTATTTATTCTTTGCTAATGTTGACCAGCTGCACTAGTATGATTGGGTTGTTACTGAAAATACCAATAAAGAAATATTTACACAATTTTGAGGTAAGTGGTTGACACACATTCATTTGCCACTTATATGAGACGTACAGCTAGGTCCTATCGACAACCCTCTGCAATTTGGTAAAATACACTACACACATTCCCGAGATGACTAAATTTGTGTCAACTTTAGAGACATGGTTACATGCACACTGAGTTTAATCATGACTAAGTGGGTCATCCCTACGTTGCACATTATTCAACAACGTGCAATGCCTCAACATCTTCAGAGAAGTTCTTTAAATGATCTTCCACAGCTTATAAATAACACTTTACATCAAATTTGTCTACAGCACAGTATGATAACCATTTAACATGGGCAGATGCCCAGACATCCACTGGTGGATCACTATTGTGAATAGAAGCTTTGGCTTTTCACACAGACTTTTGGCAGCAAACTTTGGCTTTAAAATTCAGCCTTGTTTGAAACACGCCTCTGTAACCCACACCATGTAAACTCAGCCTTTACCTTATTTAACACGGAGTAAATCTTGCACCCCAAGCTTTACTGGTAGGTAGTATGTGCACCATATTATTTTCACCATGGACAGCCACACTTGGCTCCAGGGCCAACGCTTTTTCTATTCTGTACATCCACACATGTTCAGATAGTAATTCTATGCAGTTCATGCTGTAGTGTAAACTCATTACTACCTACTTTCTTTTTTTTAATGATGTAAGGGATTATGGAGTGATGTAAATAGAAGTATCATGAATGATGTCAGCAATTTTGTAATTGGAGATGTAATGTAAAGTGATGGCATCAATTAATGTCATTTAACAAATCATGAATTATACAATATGTGTGGCCATAAGTAGTGCATGATGAAGGCAAGGTATACTTCGTTGACTAAACTGTGGCAATTTTCGGTGGTGTTCCATATTTTTAAAAGCTGGTTCTTATCTCATTTCAACACCTAAATATATTGTCAATATAACCTTTGTTTTAATTTCAGTGAATTTTAAAGTATGTTAACATCTTATTACTATAACTAACTATAACATCACTTTAATCTAATTAACTTTTTTCAGTGAAGGTTTGAGTTTATCACATCGTGTATAAAGATATTTTATTGAAGTTTAGTAGGAAACAAAAGACCATACAAAAAAGACACTGAATAAAGGTACAGAGAGTTATACATCATAGAATAACGAAGCTAATAACAATATCAAATGTGATATAAGGGAGCATGAAGTCAAGTTCAAGTTCAAGTTCAAGTTTAATCTTTATTTCGTTGCAATGCAACATAAAAGATAGCATGAAGTCAATAAAGTACACATGCATTCTCAAATGGGAAAAAGATAAGTGTAATGAAAGAAACAAGGGAAACTAAAAAAAGGTGAACTAATTAGAAAAACAGTTCAACTATAACAAAATACAGCTACTAAAGTGAATCAATCAATGCAAAGAGGAAACTGTTATAAACAGGACTATTTAAAAATATTTAACAATGTAAAGCTATATAATTATCTACAGGCTGCCAAAATAAATGATAATTAGTAGTATCACATTCTAAGCTGAGTATATAACTAACCCGCTCGGGGACCTAAAATAAACGGGGGGGGGGAACGGCACAGCGAGTAAACCCCCTAAAAAACATACAGCTTGGGTGCTAGCCCAGTCAAGCAGCGACGGTCGGAGGTGGTGGTGCTAGGATGACACCGGAGTGATTAATGGAACTCATGTTGGTGCAAAACTAAAAGAGTACGCAAACACAAAGGGAAACACACCTTTGTGAAAGGATACTGTAATATGGAAATGCTCCAGGGGAAGACCAAGACATGATAAGGAGGGACATAGAAGGCAAATTCACGATTGAGAAGCAAGCTTAAGCGAGTGCCACTCTCTTTAACCAATCAGAAGCGAGGGGAGGAATGAAAGCCCACATCATAAATACAGAACATCTTCCAGACAGCGCATGCGCTGCATAGGCTTGACCTAAAAAAGGGAGAAGGGTATGCGGCCCCCCTCCCAAGGCCGATTTCAGCCCTGGTGACCCCAGGGCCTGGTGGATGGAGTCCTTGGGGCCAGAAGCGGCCCGGGGAGGGGGAAGCATGCTGGAGGGGGACAGCAGGTTGGCTGCCGTTGGGTGTTGTGGCCAGTTCTTGCAGCCAACAATCCTCCACTGCACAAGGCAAAATGGTAAAGGCAATGCACAGCGTGGGGTTGGCTGCATGCATGGGGTTGACCAGATGCTAGGCCCTGAGACAACCCCATGCCATGCACGGCTAAGGGCAGTGTGCAGCATGAGGTTGGGTACATGTGGGGAGTTGGATTAACGTATGCTAATTAAATATTACTTTATGATAAAAAACTAGAAATTCACTGAAAAAAAACAAAGGTTACAGAGTTGTTATATTTAGTAAATTGAGGTAATATGAATTTTTATGGTCAATTGTGTCCCCTATCGTAGACCCCAACGGCTCCATGTACGTGCTTCTAGTACATGTAAGTTCCCTCCACAACCAGCTATGAAGACGCAAATACATTTGCGTCCAACGTTAACATGTCCTCTTTCAGATCCACCATGAATGGGTCCGATATTCAGTTCCTAAGTGTGCCTTGCCAACGTCTTTACATGGTGAACTTTCACGTTTTTCTGGCCCTGGCGAGTTGGGCCTTGTTTTCTGCCATTCAAGCTTTCTCCTGCCTTCTGCCTCTGGAAGCTGCAGCCTGGACCTGCATCTGTATCCATGACCTTTCACTTACTTCCTGTGCGGCTAGCGGTGCCTGGTTCAGCCTGCCGGCCTGCCAAGACTGTATTCAGCCTTCAAGTTATCTGCTCCGCTCCTCGAAAAAGACATTCCTGTCTAGTAGTTTAGGTAAACATCCTTCCCAGCTGCAGAGCAAAGGGCCCGGCCTTTCTGTCTCCATGCAAGTAATTCATAGCCTCCGTTACCATGGTAGGCCCATGGCCCCCTTGCTTTACACGTAGACACGCAGTCGCATATGCACGAATTAGCAGTCAGTATAGAATAGCCTCTGCCTGAGAGACCTTTCCTTCTTGATAAAACAGTTCCTCAAACACAAGATATTAGATATGATTTGGGATTAGGTTGTTCTGACACTCCAGACTTCTGTCTCCACATGTAGGGCTAAATGTCAAGTCCCCTTCACCCTCCAGTTACACGTCAATTATACGTCATGCTGCTGCGCGCGCATCTCTGCCACATGTTTTTGCTGACTCTGCAGGATCCTTCTAGGGATCCACCCACTTATGACACCTTTATGTGACGTTTCTAGCACACACCTCCGTGTACGCCCTAGTGCACGCCTTCTGTTACGTATTTCTGTTCTTATCTCGTTTCTCTCAGCTGTTACGCCTTCTGCATTCAATATTACTGTATGAAATGACTATATATATGATTTCCTGTTAATAAATTATTGTACATGTCCATTGCAATTCATACCCTGAACCCTCGTGGCGATGGGTCATGTTACCTGGTTCGAACCAATTCCTTTTTAAGGAATAAAACCCCTTTTAAACCTCAGATACCACGGATTCTGCCTCTTCATTTTGACTGAGTTATTCTTATTGAACTTTACCGCATAAATTCCGTATAGGTAATTAAAATTTACCACATAATTGGCGCCCGAACAGGGACCCCTCCCCCACCCCACGCGCTGGCGGTGCGTTGCAGGCCCGGTCCCCTGCCACAGCGCTGACGGACAACTACGCGTACCCGCAGGATTTCCTGCATCTCCCTCAGGCCAACGGAGGTGACTGAGGCTGCGATCGACACCCAGACGAGGCGGTGAGGAGTGCGGAGGATCCCGACCAGAGCCTAGCTGAGAGAGCAAAGTCCGAGGTATCCGGAGGCCCACCAGTTCCGAAGTTCCGAAGTGCTTACGTCACGAGTCGAGTCCAGTCGAGTCCAGTCCAGTGTCGAGTTTCCGAGGCCTTCTGTTCCGTGCTTCCCGGTGAGTACCGTTGCTGGGGACGCATCTAGACGAGCGCATTAATTTGTGCCGGTCAAGACGGGTTTGGGTACGCAGATCCGGTCTGCACTGTTTAGCGGTGTATCTGTACTATTTAGCAGTATATCCAGTATGAAATTAGTTAGTTTTTTCTAATCATTATTGTTCGCTCTGAAATGTTTTAGTATGTTTTAATGTCGTGGTATGAGTGATTGTTCGATCTGCATTATTGTGTTTACTGTATTAGTTGTGTCCAAGTTCGAGTAAGTATCAAGCCCAGAGTAGCACGGCTGAAACATGCCGCTGTTCTCCAAACTAAGACAGATAGGAACTAGAAAAGGGATTCTAGAAGAAGCAGTGCCTGTTCCACCTAGGGACACTCCAGGGCACTTTATGTACCACAAACACGGCCTAGATGCTGTATTATATCTCGATTTGTGGGTAGACTATACTAAAGATTTAGCAGAGAATCAAAGATGGCCCGCTACCGGGACATGGGATGCCGAGTGCATCATGAGAGTAGAAGAAGCATTATGGAAAAAGAAAGCCAGACAGTCACAGAAAGACGCCATTGAACTATGGCGTAAAGAATCGCACAGACGCACAGAGAAAGCACTCAGAAAAGCAGAAAAACATAGAGAGGATTCAGACAAAGCCCAAGAAAACGTATTAGTTGAGGAGGGGATACGAGTAAAAGCAGAACAAGTAGACCGACAACGAAACACTCTTATGAATGGTATGTATCCTTTGCTGGCCGAGGGTTTACCTAAGGCCACTCCGGAAATACCGAAGGATCTGCCCCCTCCACTGCTCCCGACTAAAGTACATCATAAGACCACAAAAGACATATTCCTTTCTTCCTATTTAGACGACGTAGCTCCCACATATGTAAATAGACGTGTTCAAGCACCACCCACTGTTGGTTCTCCACCCCGAGATAATATTCTCCCGCCTCCGCAACGAACTCCCCCTCCCGGTCCACCCCCTGCACCTGGTTCCCCAACTCTCCCTGCACCTATTCTTCCTATCCTTCATCCACAAAATCCTTTTGGACCTGGCACCTCGGGAGGTGCGACAGGTTTTCAAACACCGCCACCAGCACACCGATTGACTTATAGGGATTTAGCGCAACAACGTACACCTCAATCAGCCAGTTACGACATACTTAAAGAACCTCTCACAGACTGTAGATATGATCCGGTACCCGGTAAAGACGACAGAATGATGCTATCATCAGTACGTCTACGACGAGTTGCAAACTATCTAATGTTATTACCAGGAATGATTGATCATCTAGACAGAATATATCATTTTGTTCAAACGGGGAAAGGTCCCGAAAGTATCGGCGATGCAATGGCATACCAGAAAGTAGAGACTCAGAAAATGATATTACGATTCTTCATAAACTGTTTGATAAGAAACCAGGATAGGCCTGGTGTAGACCAGGAAGAAATGAAAGCACTTAATAAATGGGGTCAGAATATAGCCGATGGAAAACATGATAAACAGAGTTGCATAGAAAATATGTATCGAAGGATCCGGAAGGTAGTAGAACAGATACACGAAAGAAGAAAACAGCCTGCACCAGAAATAGATTCAGATAAGAATGAATTTTCGGAGGAGGAGGATCAGCCAGAAACGGCAACAGGACAATTACAATTACCAGCTAGAGAAATGATAGCATATGTAGGTAAGGGAAGACCCTATAATAATTCAATGCGTCCGGTACGTCCGGAAAGTAAAAGAATCTTTCAAGCTGTCATGTCAAATCCAAAGACCCCTGAACATCTATTTCAGGCTACTGATAGAATACTTCAAGAACGCATGGGATACCATGTTCTCAGTACCATGGATGAACAAGAATTGGCTAGGTCAGCAGTACAATGGACTGACAATCCTGATAAATATAGTGATGATGGTTTAGCGCAGACCTTTTTAAACCTTTCCCCTGACGAACAGAAATTAGCTGGTATATATATGGTTCAGCATCTCATTACATTATTCAAAGGCCAACATTCTGATCCAGGTCCCTTACCTGATATTTTAATGGAACTACTCTCGCCACAATGGAGAGGTCTAGGTACCGACTTAATTAAAGTAATTCTAGAACATCGACATAGGTATAATACCTTCCTGAATACACAGTTTGTTCCAGCACCACCCGTAGGAAGAAAAATGTATTACATAGACAGACAGAACCCCTTGCGAGAAGTACATCCAGTCCAGAATGCTGATAATACCTTTAGACACGTGTTTGTGTACACGCCTATAACTAAAATGGAACTGTTAGAAATGAAGAAATTAGTGCCCAGTCACGATAAAGACCCAGCAGGTTTCCACCGCGAAATTAAAGACATGTTACTCATGGGGGATTATACCTATCCCGACATTATGAAAATATTAAAAGTGTTAATGCCTGCCGGTATTTACGAGAAACTCAAAGAAAAAGATTGGGAGGTGGGAGAACAAAAGATTGATTGGGCTGCATTAGAAGACGAAGAAAAGACTTGTACCCCAGGAACAGGGCTTGGGGACAAATCTAAAGCATTACCAGGATTGTTAGTGCAAGTATTGCCACGTTTATTAGCAACTAAAAAGGAGGACTGGGATGCAATCTCAGCCTGCAAACAGAAACCCGATGAAGACACTAGCGATTTTTATTCCCGATTTGAGAAATGTTTTGGTATTAATAGTGGCCTGAAAGCAAGTAGCGAGTCGTATCCACATCTTTTCGTAACAAAGCTAGTCGAGAATTCCCTGCCCCAAGTTAAGAATTGTGTACAGAAAGTCGAGAGCACATGGCAAGCGAATACGCCTTCACAAATGTTACAAATGTTACAGTACCACCAGAATAGAATTAGAGAAGAACAAGAACACGAACAGAGACGCATGAAAGACACGAAAATGAAAATGTTAGTTGCTCAGTCAGTTCCAGCTGACGGTCAGAAAAAGGGCACGACACAGTCTAATAATTCAGCAGCTCCTGTTAAAGGGACATGCAACTATTGTAAACAGCCAGGTCACTATATAAACGATTGTGCAGTTTTGAAACATAATATACTTACTGGAAAAACTAAAGAGAGACCGCGTCCTCCTAGACAGGACCAGGTCCAACAACAAGTACCACAGAATATCCAGCCTATGCAAGCCTCACAACCGACAGTTCAGACAGTAGCGGTACCACAGCCCCAACCGATTGCTGCAACTCAACATGCATCACAGCAGATGTACCAGTATGCCCAGACTGATTATCCCGATTATCAGCGATACACATGAAACAACCTAGAGAGGGAAGTTGGCTTGCCTCTTATTGAGGTTCCTGTAGATCAAGAGGGTCCTTATGTACACAGTCAAGTATTAGGGAAAGACAGAAAGTTTTTAATTGATACAGGGGCAAGCCGAACAACGATAAGTCATGACGAGGTCCCAGGGTCACCCCTCTCAGGCTCACAGAATGTTTCCCTTGGTTTTTCAGGCAAGCCTATTATTAATGAAGTATCGCAACCACTTCCCCTTGCAGTTGGTCCATTAACACGTACTACAGATTTATTGCTTACGAAGTCATGTCCAGAAAACCTGTTAGGTATAATGACTCTGAAAGCTCTAGGAGCTGTTATTTGTTGTTCTCCGGAAGGAGTACGATTGTTTCTACGTGACTTTAAAGGTCACTATGTGTTGAGAGATATTGATCCCCGATTACAGAATGTACCTGCACATTTATGGGTGCAAGGCCCCACTGATGTAGGTTGTATGCACATTACACCGTATCGAGTCACACTCAAGCCAGGTGTTGTTTTACCACGAATTCGACAATACAAGTTACCCCCAGATGCTGTAGTGGCTTTACTGAAAATCATTGAAGAGCTCATTGCACAAGGAGTGGTTGTAGAAACCAACTCGAATTTATGTAATTCCCCATGCCACACCAGACAAAATCAAGAAATGGACTGAACTAGGAGGGATCCAGACAGAACAGGGATGGATGACGAAAGGAAAATCCACATGGTTTCTCCCCGACTCTATGGTTCAAGTTATCATTAACACAGTACACAGTCCAGCGCATTTAGGAGAAAAAGCCATGTTAGACAGTATTCAACATCTCTGGTTCAATAAACACTTACGAGCAGCAGCCAAAAAGAAAGTGCGTACTTGCATGATTTGTTGTCAGTTCAACCCAGGAAAAGGCGTTCCCGTAGAGCAAGGTGGTTTTCATCCTCCCGATCACCCCTTTGAAGTCCTCCAGATGGATTATATCCAGATGGAACGTTGTCGAGGTTTCAAATATGTCCTCGTAGTTGTATGTGCACTATCCCGTTGGACAGAAGCATATCCAGTCCCAGATTACACTGCTCCGACCACTGCCAAGCAGCTGGTTCGTGAATTCTTCCCTCGATATGGTTTGCCCCGTATCGTATACTCAGACAACGGTCAGCCATTCTCGTCCGAGCTTATGAAGCAGGTATCACTCCTGCTAGGCTACCAATGGAAGTTTCACTGTGTCCGGCATCCCGAAGCAGCAGGTCTCGTAGAGAGACACAATCAGACCCTGAAAATTCGTCTTGCTAAAATCTGTAGGGAGAAGGGTGTCGACTGGATCATAGCTTTGCCAGTCGCCCTTTTTTATATGAGAATGATCGCACACTCCAGAACAGGGCTATCCCCGTACGAGGTGGTCTTCGGAAGGCCTCCAAATATGTGGGGGACGCCTTTGCCTAGAAAAATTACTGATGTCGATTGTAATATGTTGACAGATTACCTTGCCTCCTTGATGTCTGCACTACAATCATGTCGTTCACAGGTCGCTGCAGCCTTTCCCGACAACACCGAGGTGAAACCGCATGACGTTGTTCCAGGAGACATCGTCCTTGTGAGAAATTTCGACAGGAAAAGTCCGCTGGAGCCCCGTTGGCAGGCGCCGAAGTTGGTACTTCTCACCACGAGGACTGCAATCAAGGTCGAGGGCCGCAAAGGGTGGCTCCACTCGAGTCATGTGAAGAAATTTCATGCATTGCCAGAGACTGACTCACCCTCCCCCTCTAAGGACTGTCCAGATTCTAGTGACTCTAAACTTCCCCTGATAGAGAAAACTCCACAGCAGGAGTATAAAGAAAAACTGAGGTCTAGCAAGTCAGACAGTTTAATTGTTTAAGTCCTCCCCTAGGTGAATCGGTTAGACGTGTTTTCTGACATGTATCCCCTAGACCCCAATAGAGAGAGAGATAGACAGAACAGCTCAAGAAACGTGAATATTGCAAATCTCTTCGCAGCCACTGCATTGTGACTTTATTGATTATGTTTTTTCTGAGCCTTATGATTATTGCTGCAAGTGTGCTTCTACACATATACTATCCTATATTCAAACGTGCACAGTCTCCCTTCAATGTTACTGCATTCTTTTAGTGAA
This sequence comes from Lissotriton vulgaris, assembly GCF_964263255.1. Lineage (NCBI taxonomy): Eukaryota > Metazoa > Chordata > Amphibia > Caudata > Salamandridae > Lissotriton > Lissotriton vulgaris. Next base: position 339,705,588 of record NC_141699.1, on the reverse strand, counting down.
CTACCCCCGCATGAATTATCTTACAGACTTGCGCTGCGCAACAATACATTCATTAGTATGTTACATCATTCCCATCAGACCAGCAATGCTACTAATTGTTGGATATGTGGCCGACTCCCTCCCTATCAGAAATACAAAGGAGTTCTGCCTCTTTTTCCGTACCCGTTCACACACAATGGATCCTGTGGTGCATGGTTTAGTTTGATTAATTCCTTGAATTCAGATTCCGTAGTTTACCAGGGTAACTGGGTATGGGGAAACCTGAACACTGTTTTGCATAAAGTATGTTTCCCTGACAAGGAGGGTCTCCCCAAAAGGACAGGAACTGATGAAATGAAGTATATGGATTAGGTAACTTTACACTTAACCTCATGATTCTCAGTGTTGAATCTGAAACAGAACCAGTCTTGCCCGCCATGTCCGTACTTCCAGTCAAAGGTGAATTATGTGTCAGAAAGAATGGTTCAGTACACCTGGGTCATAGTAGATGTACTACTGTGATCGAATTCAGTGATAAGGGCAAGTCTACCTTCAAAGCTTCACGTCATTCCTACTTCATTTGTGGTCATACTGCATATATACGCTTACCTCTAGATTGGGATGGCACCTGTTACATTGCATTCCTTCTGCCACCTGTTTTTCTAGCCCCTCCTGACTATCATAGAGACACTCATCTAGTACACAATAGACCGCAGAGAGATCTCCCGATTGTCGACTATACTGAAACGGCATGGGAGCAATACACAGATTTCAATAAAGGTTTCTTTCCCTACTTAGGTGCTGTCTTTAATAGTAAACTGATACGAAAATTAACTAGAACCCTTGAAGCTGTAGTGAATGAAACTACTTCCGCCCTGGGCAACTTAACAGAGGAGCAGTCCGCGATGCGGATTGTTGTTCTTCAAAATCGTCTCGTCCTTGACGTCATCCTGGCCGATAGGGGCGGAGCCTGTAGAGTCATCGGATCGAGCTGCTGTGTTTTCATTCCAGAAAACGCGCCATCAGTATATAAAGCCATTACCCGTCTTCATAAGATTGCAGGTCTGCTACACCAGAATCCAGGCACCTGGACTTGGTCCGGTTAGTTCTGGACCACGTTGTCAGCCTGGGGATGGAAAGTCCTATCCTTCCTAGGTATAGCCCTTCTCATAGTATTCAGTTGTTGCCTATGTCTGCAATGTGGGCCAGCGATTTGCGGCTTGTGCGCCACATCATGTATCCCTCATTCAAGTACACCTTCAAAACGTCGTAAGAAGAAAGAAGAGCAAATGATGTTACATGAACAGATTGATAGATTAATGAGGATTGATATATCATGAAGGGTCCGTAGGGGACAAGGAGGGAATGAGGTAATATGAGTTTTTATGGTCAATTGTGTCCCCTATCGTAGACCCCAACGGCTCCATGTACGTGCTTCTAGTACATGTAAGTTCCCTCCACAACCAGCTATGAAGACGCAAATACATTTGCGTCCAACGTTAACATGTCCTCTTTCAGATCCACCATGAATGGGTCCGATATTCAGTTCCTAAGTGTGCCTTGCCAACGTCTTTACATGGTGCACTTTCACGTTTTTCTGGCCCTGGCGAGTTGGGCCTTGTTTTCTGCCATTCAAGCTTTCTCCTGCCTTCTGCCTCTGGAAGCTGCAGCCTGGACCTGCATCTGTATCCATGACCTTTCACTTACTTCCTGTGCGGCTAGCGGTGCCTGGTTCAGCCTGCCGGCCTGCCAAGACTGTATTCAGCCTTCAAGTTATCTGCTCCGCTCCTCGAAAAATACATTCCTGTCTAGTAGTTTAGGTAAACATCCTTCCCAGCTGCAGAGCAAAGGGCCCGGCCTTTCTGTCTCCATGCAAGTAATTCATAGCCTCCGTTACCATGGTAGGCCCATGGCCCCCTTGCTTTACACGTAGACACGCAGTCGCATATGCACGAATTAGCAGTCAGTATAGAATAGCCTCTGCCCGAGAGACCTTTCCTTCTAGATAAAACAGTTCCTCAAACACAAGATATTAGATATGATTTGGGATTAGGTTGTTCTGACACTCCAGACTTCTGTCTCCACATGTAGGGCTAAATGTCAAGTCCCCTTACCCTCCAGTTACACGTCAATCATACGTCATGCTGCTGCGCGCGCATCTCTGCCACATGTTTTTGCTGACTCTGCAGGATCCTTCTAGGGATCCACCCACTTATGACACCTTTATGTGACGTTTCTAGCACACACCTCCGTGTACGCCCTAGTGCACGCCTTCTGTTACGTATTTCTGTTCTTATCTCGTTTCTCTCAGCTGTTACGCCTTCTGCATTCAATATTACTGTATGAAATGACTATATATATGATTTCCTGTTAATAAATTATTGTACATGTCCATTGCAATTCCTACCCTGAACCCTCGTGGCGATGGGTCATGTTACCTGGTTCAAACCAATTCCTTTTTAAGGAATAAAACCCCTTTTAAACCTCAGATGCCACGGATTCTGCCTCTTCATTTTGACTGAGTTATTCTTATTGAACTTTACCGCATAAATTCCGTATAGGTAATTAAAATTTACCACAAAATAGTATTTAAAAAAAGTTAGAAATTCACTAAAAAGAACAAAAGGTTACAGGAAAGTTATAGTTAGCTTCAGATTTTACACACACAAAACCATGAAAATTCAGCAGTTATAGTTATCTCAAGAAATTATAACTCATGCCCTAGGGTACACTAACTCTCTAACTCGCACCCTTGCCGTGCACTGCTATCAACCCCCACATATTACTTTGCTCATGACATCTTCTATAATATCATTGATAATATCATTGCAACATTTGAGATAAAATTATTGATGTTAAAACTATGCATGGTGGGGGCGCTGGTTATAGTTACCTTAGGGCACAAGGTATAGTTTCTTGGGATAACTCTAAATGCTCAGTTTCTATGGTTTTATGCATGTAAAATCTGAACCTAATTATAACGTGCCTGTAACCTTTGTTTTTTGTGAGAAGTATACATATATATATATATATATATATATATATATATATATATATATATATATATATATATATATATATATATATATATATATATATATATATATATATATATGGAAACACTCGAACCACTTCCTGATACTCCGCAGCAGCAGACAGGCGAGGAAAGAGACACAGACCTCCGAGGTATTTCAAGTGGGCAGTGATTTTATTTTAAGTGACCCAACACACCGCGTTTCAAGCCCGTAAGCCCTTGATCATGTGTCACAGTTTGAATACACCATTGTCTACATTTAAAGTGCAAAGTGCCCCTCCCACTCTTTGCGTCATTGATCACATGTGCAAAAACACTGAAAACATCCTAATGCGTTTTCACCATTCGCTTTCACAACGTTTTTCAAAAAGGGCATATAGCTATGGACACACGGCAGATATTTTACATAAACATGCTGATTTAAAATTACATGTAAATTGCCCGGGTGTCCTTGAACTAATTAAAATAATAAATACAGTTCAATTCTTTAAAACAACTTCTCTACAAAGGATCAATCCCATTGTATTAGCCATTTTTTACAACGTGAGCATAGGAAAATATATAACCGGTTAAATCCGTTTATAACCAACCTGCACTCTTTGTGATGCGCTATTATTTTAACCATTATTCTTATTTTTCATGATTTTTAAGTTGTTTAGTCAGACTATGTAGTCTCAAGTACTGGAGAGGCGACAAAAAAGTGCAAAAAGTGCATACCATAACATTAAATGTATAAAGTGCCAATGTGAATGGTGTGAATTTCTCAAATTATTCAAATGTATATACTAGGTCCAATCATCTGTACGCCAGAAACTTCATAGATTCATCAATTAATACAGATAAAATGATCCTCTTGGATCCTAAAAACATATATATATATATATATATATATATATATATATATATATATATATATATATATATATATGCATATATATATACATATGGTAAACGTGATCAAGCTGTAAAGCGAAACGCGTTGTTTTCCTGCCTTATTAAAATCTATCGTGCACAGCAACTTTCTGAGTGTCGGCGACGTTTTATTCTAACGGATAAAGGTACCTTATGGATGTATTGGGTGACCGGTAGCCCTACGCCGACCCACCCGTGAACGTGACTGAGTGCCAACCGGAACTTTGGTGTTGTTATACATATATATATATATATATATATATACATATACATATATATATATATATACATATATAATATATATATATATATATATATATGGCGTCAATACTCTCAGAACATGCTGCCTTGCTGATGATAAATCAGATAATACAAAATAGAACTGCAAAAATTAAAACGGTTTTGTATACAAGTCATGCTGCCAATAATGTTAATACTCGATTGCATCCACTGCATTGCCTCGTATCTAAATAAAAGAAAACCTGTCCGGTGTAAACAATGTCACACAGAGCGAAATTTGAACTATGCTTCTAAATGGGCGCAGGAACAAACACATGGGGTAAACAGATATTGGGCTTGTAACAAAGCCACGGGACTCTAATTACTCAGGTTGTGTCTAATTTTGACTTAAATGCCGGCCTCCGGGTAATTGCTACTCCTTTAAGCGGGACTGCAAGACCCATAACCCCCTTAGGCAGCCTTGCGTGTTCCTGTTTGGTTAGCGAGTGTTTTATGTGGGAGTTCAAAATTAAAGTGCTCCTTGAATAGTCTGTGCCAATAACCGGATAATAGTTCAAACAAGAGGGATGAAGTCCCTAATCAATGTTACAGTTACAGAAATGTTGCGTGATCAATCGAGCAGCATGAAGTATAAAACAGTCATAGGCACACATACGAGATCGAAGGAGACTAATGCAAATAAATTGGTTATGCCCAGCACACCTCACCGCATATATTTTTTTATATATATATATATATATATATATATATATATATATATATATATATATATATTACCAGCCCGTCCCGACGTTGTCCGGGTATGAATTGCTGCCGGCCATTAGTATATTGTTTTTGTAGGATTTCGTTTTGATAGCATTTCTTATCTGTGACAGGCCTGTGAAACGCTCTGATTCACAGTGCACTGCTGATGCACTTAAGAGTGCGCGTTCAGTAGTGTGTGAACTCGAGTTTCCCTACTTTATTTTTCCTAGCAATATTATATAGCGCGAACTCGACAACATGGCATGAGCGCAATTTACATTACAGAAGAACACATTCATTTGTGGTAGGCACGGGGAGACAAAGCGATTTGCCTGGAATCACAGGATGTTGAGCTGATGCCGAGATTCGAACGTAGCTCCCCAGGTCTAAAGTTTGCACTTCTAGAACTTGTGGCGGAGGCGTGTCTAAAAGTGTATGTCGGTGCTGGCCATCAATGAGAGAGACCTGTGCATTTTTCAAATAAGTGGTGAAAAAATATGAGTATGTTGCTGGAGATGTGGGCCGCGGTGCCACCAATGTACTTACCGGGGGAGGGTAAACACCCATTATTCCGCAACTTTGTTTCCGCATACCATCACTCCGCATACTTTCCTTGCGAAAGTACCATGCCCTTATAACGCATGGCATTACATTTTATATGCTTTTACCATGCATGCATTTACAACAAAATTAGTTGTAAATGCATAAATGGTAAAAGCATGTTTTTTTTAAAATCTTTGGATAAGGTAAGTATGGGTATTGGGTTATATGTTTTGGGGTGTTTGGGTATTTTAAGGGTTCAGATATAGTTTTGGGTTATGGGGTACAGGGGTAGATTTAGGGTTTAGGGATAGGTATGGCTTTTGGGGTACAGAGGTATTTTTAGGGTTCAGGGCTAGGTTTGGGTTTTGGGGTATAGGGGTGTTTTTAGGGTTCAGGGGTAGGTGTGGGATTTGGGGTACAGGGGTATTTTAGGGTTCAGGGGTAAGTTTGGGTTTTGGGGTACAGGGTTATTTTTAGGGTTCAGGGCTAGTTTTGGGTTTTGGGGTACAGGGGTATTTTTAGGGTTCAGGGGTAGGTTTGGGTTTTGGGGTACAGGGGTATTTTAAGGGTTCAGGGCTAGGTTTGGGTTTTGGGGTAAAGGGGTGTTTTAGGGTTCAGGGGTAGGTTTGGGTTTTGAGGTACAGGGGTATTTTTAGGGTTCAGGGCCAGGTTTGGGTTTTGGGGTACAGGGGTATTTTTAGGGTTTAGGGATAGGTTTGGTTTTGAGGTACAGGGTATATGTATCGGGTTAAGATGGGTTAGTGTGTAAGGGTGTTGGGGTATTTTAAGGAGTAAGGGTGGATTATGATTATGGGGTGCAGGGGAATTTAAAGGGAGCAGGGTGGAATTCGTTTTTAGGGTGTAAAGGGGAGCGCGGGGCACGCACACCCGGAGCTGGAATGAACAGAACCTGGGAACGTACCACACGCCCCCAGCGTTTGTCACGCCCCCAGCACATGACCACAGCACAACGCAGACACGCCCACAAGGGACTACTTTGCTGGCACGTTTTTTTTACCTTTTAAATGTATATGGTGGGCATCTGCATAGCCTATGTCCTTCTGCTGCAACTGCCCTTTCCAACGCTGTATTGGGTGTTGTGATTGGTGCTGTGGTTCCTGAGATTACCCGCCTCAAAGGTTTGGGCTCTCTCTTTATTATATTAGTAAGGATATATATATATGATTTTTTGTGATATATATATATATATATATATATATCAGTGCTGCCAATTCCGTCTCGTACAAATTAGGAATTCGGGCACACAGGAGGCAACCATCGACGTTGTTTATTCAGCAGATGGTACGGTAAACAAACGCGTTTCGGATTCAATCCTTCATCAGTGTTACAATTTGTTACAGTAAAACGCCATTTTTAAAAACCCGCCCGTGTCACCCAGGTGGCAACAGTGACGGCGGTCTTACTGAGTCAGCATTGCGGCAAAAAAAAGCACCCGGGAGAAGGAACTTCGGTTCGAAACGCGTAGGAGAAAATGTATGGTCTGCAATAAATAACATCTGATAACCACGAGGTGTGCCATGATACTTAATTCTTTGTGAGAAACATATGATTTTTTTAAATAGGGAGGAGAACATTTAATTAGGACACCCTGACTGAGATGGACAATAAGGCCATCCAATCATCAGCAAAGTGCTAGCCCAAAGGCCACTCCAAGTATACACTAAACAATGGGTCTGGGTGCAGACATCTGAGGCTTTCTGTAGCCGTGACCAAAAAAGGAAGAGACTTGTGTTTATGATTTAGAATAGGAGAGACACACCCAGATAGTTTCCGGCACATGTCGGAACCATGTTACCCCTCCTTGAACAGCCAACTGAATAAAAACCTACAGCATACTATTAATCCGATTCACTATACCATTCGTTCGTTGGTGGTACAAAGATACTGTATGGTGCCTAACTCCATGTACTTTGAAAAACTCACTCTAACTGCAATCCACTGTCCTTTCCTCCGACCGGATTATCATAAAGAATTGAATCCAGCTACAGCATTCTGTTTACATGGTAAACTTGCTATGTGGGATCTAGCGGTACACTATCTGCATGAATCATTTTTTTTTTTTTTTTTTTTAAATATATTTTTATTGCAGGAATCAGTACAACAATACAGTAACGACCAGCATCATATTATAGCCAACTCTTACAAGATATAGCCCACCGACCCCCTTCCATAGCATTGCTATACAGCCAAGCGGCCCATATTCCTGGGGTTGGACAGCGAATGTAGCTGGGGTCAGTAGGATGCTGGAGCTGGTCCGGATAACACACTGTCCGTCATCTGCTTTTCTAAACAAACCCCAACCCCCAAAAAGATACCCCCCCCCTCAAACTACCAGTCATTGTGAAACTCCCCCCTCCCCTCCCCCACCATCAGCGCCAGGGAGTTTTATCACTGTAGGATCCACTGCTTGACCCTCGGGGAAGGTAATAGTGCTGTTAATGCTAGTGTCTAACGGGACTCGGGTCTAGTTGCTTCTTCACTTTCGGAGTCGCTGGGGGTACAATAATCCCTGAGGGCCTGCACCAACGTTTCCCATTCTAACGCGGCCTCCTGCGCCTTCTCATTGCTTTGCCTCCAAGCCAACTGATATCGCAGCGCGCTCTCACCCGCCGCCCATTTCAAAAGTTCACCGTGCCATCTGCTGCCCGTAGGACCAGCACGTGCCTTCCAGTTCCTGGTCACCTCTCGCTTAGCCAGTAGGAGCCCCAGGTCTATAAATTTACTGGTGATTTTATTCCGGGGGGTATGGGGGAACCAGTGCAGTAGCCCTACCGCCGCATCGAACGATAAGTGCCTCCCCGTCACCTCTTCTAAAGTCGCCGCCACCTCCTGCCAGTAGGACGTCAATCCGGGACAGGCCCATAGCATGTGTAGGAGGCCCGCCTCCTGAGCCGGGCACCTAGGGCATTCCGCCGAGGCTGTGGCAAAATAACGCCTGATCTTAACCGGGGTCAGGTACGCCCTATGGAGAACATAGTAGTGGACCAGTTGGAAACGGGCGCTACGTGTACCCTTCCATGCTCGCCGCACCAGCTGGGACCAGGTCGTCTCCGGGATCTCCCTACCGATGTCCTCCTCCCAGCGGGACTTCAGTGTGGTGAGAGGGACCAACCCCTCAGTAATCAACCTGCCGTAAAGGCAAGTGACCGCCTTCACTGTGCCCGCCGACATCATTACATACTGGCACACCTGAGACAACTGAGGTTCCTCTAGTCCGTTTTGCCAGTACGCCTGGATCACTCGCACAATGGCCGAGTGCAGCAGAAAGTCGCCCCGGGGGATCCCAAAGCGGTCAATGAGATCCTGGAAGGACAGGAGCACTCCGTCCTCATACAGGTCCCCGACGAGCTGTAAACCCGAATCCTCTTAGTCCGCCAGTCGCGACCAGTCTCCTCCGTGGGGGAGGGCCGTCAGCATCCCCAATGGTATTTCAGGTGCATATGGGGTCCGCAGGTGACCTCTGTTATGAGCCCGATTCCAACAGAGTCGGATAGTCCGCTCCTCCATCGACAGGTCCCGAAGGACTAAACGCTGTCGCAGCGCGATAAAGGAGAGGACGTGCCTGGCCATACCCGTCCCTCTACCGTCTTCCGGGCCTCTGAACTCCCTGGCTATCTCCTGGGTGTATGTCTGGAGCTGCGCCGCCAGGTAGTACTTCTCAAAGTCCGGCACAGCGAGCCCCCCTTCGTCCTTCGGCCTCATCAGGGTATTGAGGGCCACCCGCCGCCGGCCCGTGCCCCAAAGGAACCCGACCACCATAGAACGCAAGCGGCGAAACGTAGCCGGAGGGACCCAGATCGGCAAAGTCCGAAAGTAATACAATAGTCGGGGGAGCGCCACCATTTTGAGCAGGGCGATGCGTCCTGCCACGGAGAGCGGCAGCGTGGCCCAAAAATCCATGCTGCCTCGGAGTGCTCGTATGCAACGGGCAATGTTTCCGTCTAGGAGGTCGGGCTGGTCGTGGTACACAAATACCCCAAGGTATTTAAAGCAGTCGGGTTCCCATCTGATCTCCCTACATAGCGCCGGAGCGGGGACACCCCTACGCATCGGGAAGAGGCAGGTCTTAGACCAGTTCACTCGTAGGCCTGAGACTTCTCCGAACTCCGTTAGCGCTAATTCCGCTCCCCGTAATGCGTCGACCGGGTCCTCCAGGAAGAGCAACAGGTCGTCCGCATAGAGCGAGACGTAATGCGGGCCCGCCGCTGTCCATAAGCCCGTATAGTGGGCTCCCGAGCGAAGATGCATCGCTAGTGGCTCCACCGCTAGTGCAAAAAGAAGCGGGGATAAGGAACACCCTTGCCTCGTGCCACGCTCCACCGGATATCGCGATGAAATCAAAGGGCCCGATCTAACCCTGGCTGAAGCGGAAGCGTAAAGAACTGCCGTCCATTTGATAAATCCCTCCCCGAGGCCGAATTTCCGCAATACCGCGCTTAAGTAGTCCCACTCCAGGCTATCAAACGCCTTCTCCAGGTCCACCGACAAAACTACCGGGGACGGGGCATCCACGAATGGTTCCCCAAGCAAGCGAAACAACCTTCGGATGTTCATGGTCGTATTTCGCCGTGGGATGAAACCGGCTTGGTCCTCGTGTACTAGGGAGCCCATATGTCCTAACAGCCTCGAGGCCAAGATGCTGCTCAATATTTTGTAGTCCACCGTCAGCATTGAGAGGGGACGGTAGGACCCCGGGTCAGACGAGTCTCGGCCTGGCTTGAGGAGAGGAACCACCAACGCCTCACACATCGAGCCGGGGAGGCGACCCAGCCTCTTCGCCTCCCTGTAGACCACCAATAAACGAGGGGCCAGAAGGTCAGCATAAGCTGCATAGAACTCCACCGGCAGGCCATCTAGGCCCGGGGTCTTGTTCCTCGCCATCCGTTTGATGGCCCCGCGGATCTCCCCCAAGTCTATGTCAGATCCCAGGGTGTCTGCCACTTCTTGTTCCACTGTGCGGAGTTCCAGCGGGCGAAGATAGTTATCGAGCCGGTCTGGGTCACGCGCGGAGCGACTGCGGTATAAACATTCGTAATAATGCCGGAAGCAAGTAAGAATCTCCGGTTGGGTGCACACCTCGGTCCCATCCGCCCTACGCATCCTAGTCGTCGTTTGGGACTGGCGCGTAGGGTTGGCCAACCACGCCAGTAACGCGCTCGACCTGTCGCCCTCCGCTATAGATCGGACCGTGTAGGCCTTATAATCGAAACAGCGGAGCCGTTCGACCTCCACCGCCACCTTCTCCCTCGCCTCTACCGTTTGTGTTTGCAATTCCGGGCGTCCGGGTCGGCTAATTTCGAGCGCGCGGAGCGTTCGGTCCGCTGCGTCTAAATCAGCCAGGATAACACGCCGCATGCCCACCCTCTTAGAGATACAGTACCCCCTCACCACCACCTTGAAAGCGTCCCATTCGAACGCCCTAGTACTCGCGGAACCGCCGTTGGATGCAAAATAATCCGTGATTCTCTCCCCTAGGTCTGCCTTGAAGACACTGTCCTCGAGGATCTCGGGGCGCATCTTCCAGGTGGGTACCGCTGGCGTCCCAGGGAACCAGCGAATGTCCAGCAGGAGGGGGTTATGGTCCGAAATGGTCCGCGATAAATACTCCGATCGGACCGCTGCCGAGACTAATTCGGACGAACCAAGAAAGCCATCCAGTCTGACATGCAGCTCATGAAGGCTCGAAAAGTACGAATAATCTCTAGACGCGGGGTGATGCGCCCTCCATATGTCCGTCAAACCCCAGCGGGTCTGCCAATCTTGACGGCCCTTAGCCGTCCGCCGGACCGGGGAGTCGGGGAGCGGGGGATGCGAGCGGTCTATGTCTACATCTACCACGGAGTTAAAGTCTCCCCCCAGCAGGAGGGGACCGGTGAAAAAGTGGGCCAACGAGCCCGATAACCCGGAAAGGAAGGCAGTCTGGTCCACATTAGGGGCATACACACAGCAAACATTCAAGTCCCTCCCTCCTAGCGTGCCTGATATGGCCACGAAGCGCCCCTCTGGGTCCAACACTGTCCTCGTGACCTGGAAGGGGACTCCTGCCCTGATCCATATTAGCGCCCCCCTGGCATAAGCAGAGTACGCCGTGGAGAAGACCTGCCCTCGCCACCTACGCTGAAGCGCCGCCCCTTCCGCCTTGTTCAGATGCGTTTCCTGCAGCAGCGCCATTTGCACTCCCCTACGCTCTAAATAAGCGTGGACCTTGTGACGCCTAGACATAGTGTGAAGCCCCCTCACGTTCCAAGTAATACATTTCAAGTTAGCAACATCAGCCATTGTCCCAAAGTGTTCTTGCACAGTCTCCCCGTCCGGGTCCCCACAAAGAAAAAACATCAATCCTCCCAGCGCTGTCGGCGGCCATTTTCCCCAACCAGAACCAAACCCCCCAAAAACCAACAAAACCCCCTCCCAACCACCCCAGAACAGGACCCAAACTGCACCATCTAGATCCCATCCAAACTTCTACGGAGAACAACCCCAAAAACCCCACTAGTCCTACGGTCGCCACCGTAGGAAGGCCTTATGGGCCAGGTGCGGGCTGAGCGGAGGCAGTGGGCCCTCGTCGCCCAGGCTACCAGGACTATAATAAGCCCCCCCGTGTCAAAATCTTTCGGGGCAAGAGTAGAAGCCTCCCAACCCTCCCTCTACCATTGTCAGCAATAAAGAACGGCAGCCGCCTCCCCCCTGCCGGGCCCCCACCCAAAACAAGGCAACCTATCCCATTACCCTTGTCCGTCCAAAAGGTCCTCCACCGATTTCGGTGTGATCACCGGTGTGTGGGTACTGTCTGCCACTGAGTCTTCCGAGTCCGATGGTGCCCCCTGAGCACCCGGGTTTTCCTCCTCCTCTTCGACGTCTTCGCCCCTTGCTCCCGACAGTTCCGACAGAACTTCCAGCACTCCCCTCCGCTCAGATGATGTCTCCGCTGTCGAGGGTCCTCCCGTGCGGCCACGGCGGTTCCTGACCCTTTTAGATCGCCTCCTTTGTTCCGGCTCCTCCGCCTGATGGGTCGAGGCGTTGTAACCATCCTTCCCTGTTCGGTACAGTTCGAGCCAGTCACAGGCCTCCTCCGGGGTGTCGAAGAACTGGGTTTTGTCGTCGACAATGACTCGGAGCCTCGCGGGAAATAGGAGTGAATATTGGATGCCCTCACTCCTGAGTTCACGCTTAACCGCCAGGAAGGAGAACCGCTTGCGCTGCGTCTCGTAGGTATAGTCAGGGAAGATATTCACCTGGCTGTTTGCAACCTGGAACGGGCCATTGTGTCTGGCGGCATTTAGGATCAGGTCTCTGTCCCGGAAATGTAGCAACCGCGCCACCACCGGCCTCGGGGCTCGTCCCTGCTGTGGGGGCCGCGCTGGAACTCTGTGGGCCCTTCTAGAGTGTAAAAGGAGGACAGGCCCTCCGGGACCACCGTGTCTCGGAGCCAGGTCTCCAGGTAGCGCACCATATCGCCTTCCTCAACCTTTTCCGGCAGGCCCACTACCCGAATGTTATTCCTCCTGTTTCGGCCTTCCGCATCCTCCGCCCTCCGTTCGAGGGTCTCGATTCGGGACATGGCATCCTTTATCGTCGCAGCCAGGGTTCTCTGCGCCGGTTCGATAGTCTTCACCGTGCTCTCCACCTCCTTGACCCGGTCCGAGAGTTTACCGTGGTCTGCCCTAAGGAGGCCCAGGCCAGTCGCCACCTGGGCAATGTCCTGTTGTAGGGCCGACCGAGTTGCCTCTATGGCTTCCAGTACACGGTCGAATTGTTGTTGGAGTGGTGCGCCACCAGGTCTTTTAGGATCTCCATGTTCTTCCTTGTCCTGGGCCTCAGAGTCCGAGGTGGCCTGGCTGGATCCCTTGGCTCCTTTAGGTTTCCCCATGCTGCCAGGGGCTCTCCGCAAAGGTCCCGGAGTAGTCGCCTCCGTGTGCAAGTGTCCAGCACGACTTTCCCGGGGTTTCGCCCTCCAGTCCGGAATGGGCGATCTCCTTCTCCAGAGCCTGTGGAGACTCCGCCGTTTCGGCTCACGCCACCGCCACGGCGTCCGAGGGCACCGATAAGGGGGCGGAGACACCCGTCTCCGAGTCGGGCAGGCCCGTTCACCCACTATAGCTCCGGGGGGAGGGCCACCAACTCCCCCGGTTTTCCTGTGGCGCCCGAGTGTCGCGCCATCCATGTAGTTGGGGTGGCCAGGAACTCGCAGCTAGTTGCGGAGTCGCGGTGCCGACCACTGCCTAGAACTGAGTGCACCCGTGCCCGGTGCCCTCTAACGCGTGGGCACCCGCCCGGTCGTCTAAACAAGTATGGTCCCGCTGTAGAGGGTCCGAACCAGCCAATGTCCAATGTCTAAAACAACTGAGGCTGGTGAAGCCGGGTGCCGGGCGACACCCGCGAGACCTCCTCAACTCCGTAGGTTCGATCAAGGGGACAAAGGGGTCCGGGCGCCATATTGGGTCGCACTCCGCCACTTCGCAAACTTCGGCATTTCTTCAAAGCCACCTCCGTCCAAACTCCACCAGGGCCTTCGGGAGGGTGTCGTCGCCTCGCTCAACCGAATGCGGGGTCTGGGGTGCCCCTCAGCCTCCGATGTTCAGGATAATTCCGGGCTCAGTCCCGGAGCCGAGCTCTCAGGCGACCATCGCCATCGGCGCCCAAGCCACGCCTCTATCTGCATGAATCATGACCGTACGTCAACAATTTGTGACAAGTTCTTATAGTGAAATCAAAATCTCACAAATAATGTTTGTAATGGGTGACATGTCTTTGCACAGGACAGAAGTTAATTTTCTATTAATCAATACTAACATTCTGGCAGTCTTAAAATATGTGACACAAACTTGATCATAATCCAGTGCCTAATTTGTGCCAGTGGTTGCAAGAGGTGGTCACCAACACTCATTTTTGGGACCTTGATTTATTTTTTATAATACTTCGACGTACAACAAAATAATGACAGAAAACGACAACAAACAAGGAAGAAGCAGGAATGATAAAGAAGTTGCCCGTGACAGATAAACAAACATTACATGATGAGTAGAGGAAGAAAGGTTTGAGGCAGAATCAAAAATAAACTGCTTGGTACTTTGCAACCCTGGTTCCTAACTGCCCCGCGCACATCTGTATGGACACTGAACGGATTGCACACATGCTTACAGCCCTGGTAATAACACTGGGTTTTTGCACTTCATAAGGCTTGAAACTAGAGGCTGACAAATTCCACTTCCTAAAGCCTTTTTAACTCCTGATGCGGGACATATAATTTCCATAATAGTCGTTAATGACTCCAAAAAGAACAAAAAAGAACGGTCAATAAAATTAGTAAATTAGATAATTGAATTTCATTAGGTATTTATCAATACGAGGAGAAGCCCTCACAATAGCTTCCCCTGGGACAACTTTTTTTATTAGATGCCAGCCTCACTTATAGAGAAGACATTAGACTTAAAAGCAGGGTTCTCTAAAGCCAGTCCTCAAGGGCCAGATCCATGCCAGATTTTTAAGATGGCTACATTTATCTATATGAGGATATGCTATAGATCTGGCATGGATCCGGCCCTCCAGGAACGACATTGGAGTACCCTTTTTTTCTGAAATTCTAGAAACTAAAATATCACCCTGAACGCACATAGCATACTCCAAGCTACTGAATGTGGAAAACTCATGCGAAAGAGAAGAAGGCAATTATGCCATACACTGTTGTAAATGGATATATAGACGTGTAGGTACTTATCCTTCAGAGTGCCTGCTTACTTTTGATAAGTGCTGATACGCTCCCATTAAATGTATTGCAGGGGTGCTGAGAAGTGCAGGCACTCTCCTTTTCAAATTAAAGAAATTCAGGTACGATGTACCAGACAGTACCTGCACATTTAAAGCGCTGCCAAAACGAAATGGCATATTTTTAGCAAGTCAATGATCCCTCCGCGGCAGCAGGTGCCTCCACCAGGTTGCCCAAGGAATGCACCCCATGATTAGAGGTCCTACTGGCTTGAAAGGGATTGTTTTTGCCTAAAGTGCTACCGCCAAAAAAGTGAGGGCACTTTTGGCGAAAATTAATGCTGAGTAGCGCGCTATGTCAGTTTTTATTCTTCAGAAAGAAATCCCCAAAGCAGGGTTTCTATCTGTGCATCAGAAAATAAATGCATCTGGTGACCAGGAGTTTTCCTCTGTGCCTCAGATATGTTTTCTCTTTCCTTTCCTGGGTGAACCAAGCCCATCACAAACCCTTTAATGCCGTAGGACTCTAGCAATATGAGCTCCCTCCAGCCGTGCACAATCAATATTATAGGGCAGCAGTGCAGAGGCGGCTGGCATGTATATGTACAGGTGGCCAAGGCAACTAAGCATGTTTGCATGCAGGCAAATCGAGTGGTAAATAATAATAAATAAAGTCACGTAACTTTCCTGATGAGAGTCTGACCTTCTCTTCGGTCCCTCCTCCATCAGCTCAACGGGCTCCAGACTCCAGGAACTTCACTAACTAATCCCAGGTGCTACTCTCACTAGCATGAGAGCAGTACTAGGATTGGATTGAGCGTCCTGGCTGGACGTGCTGGCTCAAGGGAGCCGACCAAAGTGACATGCACACTTTGGAGGGTCTATCTTGCTCCACCAGTCCTCCTCTGCTGCCAATTGACAGCAGAGGATGGCAAGCCCCCACTAATCGCGGCAGCAGTCTACTGCGCTGCTAAACGTGAAAAATAAAATGGCAGTGAAATAATTTAATTGCCATTTTGTTTGTCACGTTTAGCGCCACAGCGGGTGGGGAGAAGCCCCCTCGCCCTCACAAAGAAACCATCACTTCAGCAGTGTGAATTTTCGCTTAGCAGTATAAGGAACCAAGCCTTTCAAAGGACAGTTGATTGTTGATTTGCCAAGTGACCAATAGTGTTTTTCTGAAATGCACTGTCCCTTGCATGGTGATGGATGTGCACCTCTGACCTGGTTCCCCCAGCTGAAATGATGTCTGGGTCCCTAATGCTGATTTGTGTTGTCCTACACGAACATAGATCAGACCTGTACACCATGACATAGGCCTGTCACAGACTGGTGTCTTTTAGGACTGGGAGGGGCACCCAAAGTGCTACCTTCATAGTGGTGAAATCCTAGTGCCTTTACCAGGAGTTAAGCAGCATGTGTGCGATGGTGGCAACATAACGTGTAGTGATCAGTTGGAGTGAGCAGGTCCTTTTTAACTGTGTCCCTGGAGTGAGGTCTATGGGCTCACTCATTTAAAGTTCTGCTGCTGTGTACATAAATCACTTTAGGCATCTAATGGTTTGGTTAGAGTGCTGAGCAGTGCGATTGTGGGACACATTTGCTGGATGTATGTGTGACTGTGAGAGGTATGATGCAGGGATAATGCAGTGCTGTGCAGTGAGTGAATATTATATACATGTGGTTGTTGTATGTGTGCTAGTGAATGGTACAATATATGAAGGATGTACTGCTGTGCAGTGTATGTAACATGCATATGCTGGGTGTATGTGTGCCTGCGAATGATACAATATATGAAGGAAGTAGTGCTGTGCAGTTTATGTAATATGCATGTGCTGTATGTATGTGTGCCTGTGAATGGTACAATACATGAAAGACTCTTCCATTTTGGAAGACCAAGGGCTAAATGGAGGAGTATGAGGAGAGGAGGTAGAGGAAGCCCCTCGGACAGATTTGTGTATCGCTGCATTCCTGTAAGCTGAGTAGGACACACTGGAGGGGAAGAGCCAGGCTCTTCAGTACACTTCAAGGGGTGCTCTTTGATTCAGAGAGAGGTCGCTGGGAATGGGCCTGGGCACCAGCTAGGAAGGATAGGGGGTAAAAATAGAATCATAAAGAGTAGGGCTGAGGCTCTGGTGTAACCTTTCAATACGCATCAATATAGCTGACATCCAGGTGTAAATATCTTCACATCCATGGCCTGTGTTGTGGGGCCATCAGATTTGGAGTCCATCCTGATGTAACAGACTCCTTTCTGGAGGAATGGCAGTGCAGATGAGAGGGCACTTCAACAGGAAGCAGACCCCCAATAAGAACTTCAAAGAGTCACACTCTAAATCACATTTGGTGTGTGGAAATGGACTATACAAGGGGGGTTTGAGGTCCACCAAATCTGTCAACTGTCAAGCAGCCAGTCTGGCTGCATCAGGAGAAGCTCTGCAAGACTTCTGCCTGTGACCATAACAAGGGGCAAAAGCTTGCCAGTCTCCCAGCAGGGCGAGGGAATATCACTTAGGGACTTCAAGACCATCTGCCCCTAGAGCCTATAGCACCAGTAAATGCCTGCTTGACAAGACCAGTGATCTCTGTGATGGAGAGGAGTGCATTGGAGGATTCTGGTGATTGGATCCCTGTAGCAAGGTGGCAGACAATGACTGCTGTTCTGATTGAGTCAATGACTGTGTGCAGGGGAAAGTCGGTGACCCATGTATGCCAGCGGAGGGCCGCCATGAAGTGAGTCATGACCATTGCTGCACCGAATGGGTCATCGTCCATGTGCAGGTTGTAATTTGGTGATCTCGTATGCCAGGTGGGGCCACTGTGAATAGTACTGCCATGCCAAGCGGGCTGCAGACCTTGTGCGGAGCTAAATTGGTGACATTGTGTGCCATGAAGATTGCTGCTGTATCAATTGGGCTGTAATCCAAGTACAGAAGAGGAAAAGTGACCCTGTATGCTGGGGCCACTGGGACAATGCAAGGAGGGTGGGCTATTTGAGACCATCGGAGGAGGAAGGAGACCATAGTGTAACCCGAGCAGGCTCAAGCCGCAAATGAGGAGCAGCACCAGGAGCATTGCTCCACCGTTGCCCATGCGGTCGATCAAAAGGAACTTACCAGTATAAGGCGAGCATCGAGAATGCCTCTGGCCGCTCTAGGGCCACGTGTGAGGAACTCATGGGCACCCAACTAAAGCCCTCTTGGGAGGCGTGTGAAAGACTTACTAAAGGCAGCCAGAGCAGCTTCAGCACCTCTGAAGGGGGTGAGCTCAGACACTAAAGTCACTCAGATTCTGCTGGTGCTGGGAACACTTATCTATAGGCCAGACGGCCCGGGGGAATTTCCCTGCCAGAAAGCACTTAAGCACTAGAACACTTCTGACTTTACCAGTCACAATGGGACTCCTGAGACTAGGACCACTAGTGGGGTTTAACCTGAATGTCGCCTTTATTGAACAGGGAATAACTACTACAGCTGGATAGAGGGCAGTAGGAACCAGGGTCCTGCCTATGAAATACTAGAGCCGTGACATGAGGGGACTGTGTGTATAGCCTGTAAATGTTGTATTTTACTTTGCTTTTGCATATAATTGCTCCTTTTTTCACAAAGACAAGTATTTGACTGGGCAATCATTTATTGCTTCTACTGAGCGTATTTTGAGATGTGAGTGTATGTTCAACCCCTTGTGTCTACCTCCTCCTTGAGAAACCTTGGACTGCTCGACCTGTGCTATCACTGAAAGTCAAGTGCTAAAGGGGTACTTGGCTCAGTTGCTCAGGATCCATAGTAGGTCGGCCCTGGGACATCAAGAGTAAAAGGCCAAAACCCCCACGGTTGGGTCCAGTAGTTTCTGCTTGCCCCGTGGTCCTCTGAACAGGGTCTTGAAATGCACTTAAACCTTTTTGGACATTTTGTTAAGATGCAGGACCTTCTGGAGTTGGTTTGGTCTTGAGTATAACGCTGATGCATTTAGAGAAGGTCCGCAATGAAGCTGTAGTTGTAGCACATACTAGCCAACGGTGTTTTTGTAACCAGGTCTTGACTATCTTATCTCCCAGTTCCCTAATTGATCCTTACTCTATTATGGTGACACTACATCCCATCTGTATATAACAGGAGGTCGAGGTCTTAACAATAGGGCCTTAATGCCCTTTTCTAAATCAAGTAACGACCATCTTCAGCAGTGATCTTTCGAAACATTCTCCAAAACCTGTGATTTCTGTCTGACGCCCCCATACAGCCCAGACTTTTTATGTCAAAAAGACCTTCAGTCCAAATGTATTATATTCAGTAGAGATTGAGAGCTCATCTGGGCATTTCACCCTAATTTCTTTAGATAGAGCTCTCAGACATTTGAAAGCAATAGCATGTGAATAAGGCACACGAGAAACTAATTTAAGAAAATATGTTGTATATAAAGTTGTCTTTTCAAAGCCACAATCTGAAAAGAAAGCATAAATAAATGAGTTCAGAGGGTGAAGCGCTATGCTATTAAGTTTTATTACCGGCTTCCTTTTAAGTTATATCCACTATTTCATTACAACTCGGTCAACAAGCTCAGTAGATGGGCTTTTAGAACAATAAAACGGCAACTTCCACGTGTATGCTCACGGTGATGATAAGGTGCTGGTCGATATTGTGAAGTCAATATATGTGTAGGTCAATACTATTTACTTCCATATTGTTACATACAAGTGTACTGGGGGCTTGTCTGTCATTGTCTTAAAAGAAAACAAACAATACCCCTTTCTGCAATGATCTGCTGGCAAGTGTCGGCTTTGAAAGGTTCCCCTGCTCTTGCTTCAATGATGCAAAGCAGTTTGTAATGACAGGGTGGGAACCACGCGGCTCCCGCCCTGTCATTAAAAACAGCAGTGTCCCGGGGGTGGGCACCCCGGGACACTGCAGGAGCCGGCCCTGGGGGGTGGCGGTCCCCAGGGCCGTCACAACCTTCAGGAGGGGTGCCATGCAGCCCCACTCCCATCACATGCACAGCCCCGGGGAGGTGGTGGTCCCCGGGACTTGGGGGCCCGTAATGGACCCCCAAATTTGCATTTTAGTGCCCGGGGAGGTGGCGGTCCCCAAGATGTGTAGGGGGGCTCGAGCCCCCCCACACAGGTGTATGATTTTTTTTTTTAAACAAGCCCCGGGGGGTGGCGGTCCCCGGGGGCCGTGTGCCCCGCTAAATAATTAGTAAACACCTCGGGGTGGTCCCTGGGGCTAGGGGGGCCTCAGAAGCCCCCCACACATAAAAAAAAACACAGCCCCAATGGGGTGGCAGTCCCTTGGGCTGCAGGGGGTCAGTGAGCTGCCCACACACAAATATTTAATGAAAGCCCCAGGGGTGGCTGCCCCCTGGACTGGGGGAGCCTGCATGGGCACCAGCAATTTCAATTGTACATGCGCCCGGGACTAGGCCCACCCGTGGGCTAAATAATAACAAATCGCGGGAGCCCGCGCTTAGTTTTTATTTATTTTCGGGCAAAATTCACGCTGGGTGCGCGAATGTCGCTGATTTGTTTTTTTATGTTTTGGCCCTGGGGGTCCTTGTGGAACCCCCTGAGCAGGCCCAGGGGGTCAGGGTGTTTCTACCCTGCCCCTATTCTTGTTTTGTGTTTGTTTTTCAGTGTCTTTCAGTTTTCTTGTGCCTCGGTTACCGAGGCACAAGATGGCTGCCAACACTTCCTGGTTTGGAGTGTTGACAGCCAATTAGCATAAAGCTCGTGGTCGGGATGGTGCGCGGATCCTCCGTTTCTCTATATAGCGAAACTTTTATTTTTTGTTTTCTCAGCAACTGCTTAACGGATTTACACCATTTAAGAAAAAGAGTTCTTTCTGAAACAAGGGCTACCTTTATGCCAAATTTGGTGTAATTCCAAGTCAGCAGTTCGAGCTGTATCTATATTTAAAGTTTCCTATGGAAAATGCATTTTCTACTTTTTTTTTTAATTTCTCAGGAACTACTGAACTGATTTACACCATTTACAAAAAAGAATGTTTTCTGAAAGAAGGGCTACCTTTTTGCCAAATTTGGTGTAATTCTCGGCCCCCGCTTGCCAAGTCACCCCGAAACTTTCAAGATAGGAGCTGACCTGAGCGGGCCATAAGTTTTGCAAATTTTGCGAAGATTCGTTAAATGGTGCCAAAGTCATTGGGAAAAGAAAAAATGCTTTTGAATAGAAACAAGGTCCTAACTATAACTTTCTACTGGCAACAACCAGTAGATGATATATACACACATATATAAATAAAATAAATAAAAAAAATAATATATATATATATATATATATATATATATATATATATATATGCAATTGTTCTTTTCCTTGAAAGAGGGCGGCAGAAATACGCGAAAAACTGAGTAAAGTAGGAGAGGGAGTGAGTAAGCAGGTGTGAGAAAGATACAACAATAAGGAAATACATGAGGGGGAGTTTGAGTAAGAGAATGGAATGAAAAGGATGAGCAAGAGAGGAAAAAAGATAATGTCATAAAAAGAGATGGTAAAGAAACGACATTAAAATGTGAGAAGCAAAGGGTGAGAATTATGTTTGGTAAAGGAGAGAGATTCTGCTTTAAGAATGCATGGTGAAAGAAGGGGACAGCGAAGAAGAGATAAAAAGTACAGGAGTTAAAAAGGCGAATGAAACAAGAGGGGTACGTGGAGAGAGGGAAGCAGAAGTTGGGGATAGAGATATCGGAACTTTTGTGATAGAAACAGTAAAGAGGGGAGAGAAGGACACAGAAGGACAGAACAGGTTTACTTTCGAATAAATAAAAGCAGTGGTAGTTTTGTTTAGGGGCCTATGTGGTGTAAAGGCATTCTTCTTTGGCGGTGTTTGCGCTGCCCAGGGTATCCCAGCAGCCCAAACTCTTAATAGAGATGGGAGCATCAGCTAGGTCTGATCAATAATGGTTATAACATGGTTCCCATTCATTTGTTTGTGAAATATATTTTTATTGCAGGAATCAGCAAACTGTTACATATATGACCAGCATCAGAAATCCACTGAAATCAATTAACTGCATCCCGTCCACCCCCCGCAGCACGTTTTCATACATAATCATTCAGCCCACAGTTCAAAGGTCGGGCGACAAAATCCAGTGGGGGCTCAGCAGGAGCGCAAGGCTGATCCGGATAAACCACTGTCCGTCATCTGCTTTTCTAAACAAGCCCCAAAACCCAAAAGAAAGTCCCACCCACAAAACACTAACTTACAAAGAAATCCCTCCCCAACCCAACCCCGCCATCAGTGTATGGTAGCAGCCGCAATAGGATTCGTGAGAGGACCCAAGATGAGCGTATCAGAAACAGAAAACGCAATCGCCTATCGGGACTCAGGGCGCGCTGCAATCTCACTATCAGAGTCGCTGGGGGCGCAATAGTCTCTGAGGGCCTGCACTAGTGTCTCCCATTCTAGCGCTGCCTCCTGTGCTTTTTCGTTACGCTGCCTCCCAGCCAGTTGGTATCTCAGCGTGCTTTCCCCCGCCGCCCACTTCAAGAGTTCGCTATGCCACCTGCTCCCAGTCGGACCAGCTCGTGCCTTCCAGTTCCTGGTCACCTCTCGTTTGGCCAAGAGAAGCCCTAAATCAATAAATTTACTGGAAATTTTGTTTTTGGGGGTATGTGGAAACCAATGCAAAAGACCCACCGCCGCATCGACCGATAGGGGTCTCCCCGTCACCTCCGTCAGGGTCTTCTCCACTTCCACCCAGTAGGAGGACAAACCCGGGCAGGCCCACAACATATGGAGGAGGTCCGCCTCCGGCGCCGGGCATCTGGGGCAGGTTGCCGAGCCCGTGGCGAAGTACTGTTGGATTTTCGCCGGGGTCAGGTATGCCCGATGGAGTACATAATAGTGGACCAACTGAAAACGGGCGTGGCGCGTCCCCTTCCAAGCTCGCCGCACGAGCTGAGACCAGGTCGCTTCCGGGATTTCCTTGCCTATGTCTGCCTCCCAACGGGCCTTCAGGGTCGTAAGGGGGGTCAGCCCTTCATTGATCAATCTACCGTAGAGGCAGGTGACCGCCTTCACCGTGCCCGCAGACATCATGACGTATTGGCACACCGGAGACGTAGGAGGTTCCTCCTGTCCGCCTTTCCAATGCGCCTGGATCGCACGGACCAGGGCCGAGTGCAACAGGAAGTCTCCGTGGGGAATCTCGAAGCGGTCAATGAGCTCCTGAAAGGGCAAGAGTACCCCAGCCTCATAAAGATCCCCCACCAACTGCAACCCCGCGTTCTCCCAGTCCGCCAATCGTGACCAATCACCGCCATGGGGCAAGGCCGTCAACATCCCCAATGGTATTTCAGGCGCATATGGTATCCGCAATTGGCCCCGGGCGTGAGCCCGGTTCCAACACAGGCGAATGGTCTTTTCCTCCAGCGTCAGGTCCTGCAAGGTCAAACGTTGGCGTAGAGCTATGAAGGATAGGACATGCCTGGCCATCCCTATACCTCTCCTGTCCTCCGGGCCTCGGAATTCCCTGGCAATCTCCTGGGTGAGGGTCTGGAGCTGCGCTGCCAGATAGTATTTCTCAAAATCCGGCACCGCGAGTCCACCCTCGGCTTTCGGCCTCATCAGGGTCTTAAGGGCCACTCTACGGCGGCCCGAGCCCCAGAGGAATCCGACTATCATCGACCGTAGGAGCCTAAATGTGGCTGGAGGGATCCAAACTGGTAGCGCCCGGAAATAGTACAGCAGCCGGGGAAGAGCCACCATTTTGAGGAGAGCGACCCGCCCCGCCAACGAAAGCGGTAGCGTAGCCCAGAAGTCCATACTCCCCCGTAGAGCTCGACTGCA
Source organism: Lissotriton vulgaris (assembly GCF_964263255.1). Classification (NCBI taxonomy): domain Eukaryota; kingdom Metazoa; phylum Chordata; class Amphibia; order Caudata; family Salamandridae; genus Lissotriton; species Lissotriton vulgaris. The sequence goes on along the minus strand of NC_141699.1, from coordinate 339,681,609 downwards.
TCTGGTAATGTTTCCGTCCAGGAGGTCAGATGGATCATGATAGATGTACACTCCCAGGTACCTGAAGCAGTCAGGTTCCCATCTAAGCTCTCTATTGAGGACTGGACTAGGGGTGTCTCTGCGAACCGGGAAAAGGCATGTCTTGGCCCAATTCACTCGTAGGCCCGAGACCTCCTCAAACGCCGTGAGCGCCGCCTCAGCTCCATGTAGGGCCTCGACTGGGTCCTCAAGGAAGAGCAACAGGTCGTCGGCATATAACGAAACGTGGTGCGGGCCCGAAGGTGTCCAGAAACCATTGTAATGCACTCCCGATCGGAGTAGCAATGCGAGGGGCTCCACCGCCAGCGCGAAGAGAAGTGGGGATAACGAACAGCCCTGTCTCGTGCCTCTTTCTACCGGGTACTGCGAGGAAATTAACGGACCCGCCCGAACCCTGGCCGACACGGAGGTATATAAGACCGCGGTCCACCTGATGAAGCCCTCTCCGAGGCCGAACCGCCGCAACACCGTGTGTAGGTAGTCCCATTCCAGGCTATCAAACGCCTTCTCTAAGTCCACCGATAGGACCACCGGGCACGGAGCATCCATTAGCGGTTCACCCAGCAAGCGGAACAACCTACGGATGTTCATTGTCGTGTTGCGCTTGGGGATGAACCCAGCCTGGTCCTCATGCACCAGGGAGCCCATGTGGCCCAGCAGTCTCGAGGCCAAGATGCTGCTCAGAATCTTATAATCGACCGTCAGCATCGATAAGGGACGGTAGGACGCCGGATCGGTTGAGTCCCGCCCCGGCTTGAGGAGGGGAACCACCAGGGCCTCGCGCATCGAGCCAGGCAGTCGGCCAAGCCTCTTCGCCTCTCTATAAACAATCACCAGTCTCGGAGCCAGGAGGTCGGCATAGGCCGCGTAAAATTCCACAGGAAGACCGTCTAGCCCTGGGGTCTTATTCCGCGCCATCTTTTTAATGGCGCTGCGGATCTCCCCCAGTTCAATATCGGACCCCAGGGCTTTCGCCACGTCAGGCTCCACCACTGGGAGCTCTAGGGGCCTCAGATAGTCCTCGAGAAGGTCAGGGTCTTTGACAGCACGACTGCGATACAACTGGTCATAGTAGTGCCGGTAGCAGCCTAAAATCTCCGGTTGAGTGTGCACCATGGTCCCGTTCGCCATGCGCATGGACGTCGTCAGTGAGGTCTAACATGGTTCCCATTCATACCACAGGGTGCTGTCCTAAGACCACCTGCAAAATGGAGTGGGTCAGTACCACCAATGCCACAAGTTGTGTCCTCCCACCCACCTCATCTGATGCTGTCGTACTGCCTGCACTGGTCTGAGCGAAATTCAATGACACATTATTTTTCGATGCAGAACTACCTTGGTACATTACACTCCCAATAGGAACCAGCCATGAACCTCGGGAGTGGCTGTAACGAGAGCTATTTATAGCAGTCCCCACTCCTTGCCCTGGGGGATGATGGGAAGGATGACTCAGCCATCCAGATTGCGAAATAGATGTCTCGCGCAGGACTACTGTCCAATTACAGCCTGTCATTATTCAGGGGAGAAGACTGGCGTTCCTATGAAGCTAAAAAAAGAATGATGAAAATACTGAGCAACCGCGGCTCTGGAGATGTGTCAATTAAAAGTGCAAGAGGCCAAGGATGGCTGGCTCCCTGCCAGTGGCACTGCAAATTACGAGCTGCGGGGCTCTGCTAGAAAGGGTATAACTGCTAAAAAGAACGGACAGCTTCAAATCCCGATACATTATGGGAGAATTAGGGTGAAGAACAGAGAAGCAAACGAAGAAATGACATGTATGGGTTAGTCAAGGACAATTCACTTACTGGAAAGCAGGTATAGTGCTGTTTTACTAAGGTCCAATCAAAAGTCAATGAATCACATTATTATTTGATTTGTTATTATTATATATTTGTGCTATGGTAGCAGGAGAACAGTCTCTGATGATCAAATAGGCAAAGTAGGCACCGGCTTATAGGTCCAGCTCCTTTTAGAGGCCCGCGACAATGAATCAAAATAATATTGATTTGATCTTGAAAGAAAATTAAAATCAAGCTTTCTTAAATTGTTGTCTAAAATATAGAACAAAATAAATCAACCGAAAGAAACGAAAACTTTATATGAAAGACTCTATAGAGCAAACATTGCATTATTGCAGTACTGTATTAATGTAATTAGGAGATTAATGTAATTAGGGGATGGGGGTCTCAAAATTTCGACTGTCTAGTGACCTCCAAAGGGTTTAATCCAGGACTGCAGAAGAGTCAGTGCCCTCCTTCTGGAAGCAGTAGTGAAGGGGGCGATGAAGGCATCCTTGCTGCAGGTGCCTTGAGTTGTAGCACAGAAGAGCCCGATTGTATTTATATGCTAGGAGTACATGGGGCTCAAGCAGTACTAAGCGAACGGCTTGCTCACCACAGCATCTATAGCGTTTAGTCGAGTCAAGAAGCATCGAGGGAGGCTGAAAAGCAAAGTGGGCACGTCTTGGAGTGAAAAAGACCTATAGTGGATAGTGCCTTGGTGGATTGGGGGCACCAATGTGAAGCACAGCCAAAGGGACCAGAAATGGGTATCCTTTAACTCCCGCCAAGCTGTAGGACTGGACTCAGCCTGTGGACAACACATATGAATTAAGCCCACGCCCGTCTTCAGACCAATACATCTTGTGGAATTATTGATTAGCCAGGCCTATGGGTCTGAACATAAACAATCCTGCAGGTGCTTTCCTACCTTTACTCCGCTGTCTAGAACTAAAACTGGATTTATTTCCTCCCATACCTGCAACCATCAAAGGGTAACCGGTATGTGGACAGAAGGCGCTGAAAATCACCAAAAGCAGCAGCCGGCAGAGGAGACCAGCAGGTCATCCCATGTGGCCTACACTGTTCTTTGAAATGAGAGTAACGCCCTCCAGGCAGAACTTAGCCAGTCACCCAAAATCATGCCGGGAATGTACATGTTTTCTGCTAGCGGCTTGAAAGTGAAAGGTGCGCAGGCCACCTAGCTCAGGTCAATGAGATGCTCTAGCTGGGGTAGATTGCCTGCTGAAGTTGTCCTCTGTCGATTTGTCCTGCTTCTCCCCAGTGTGCACTATGTCTAAGTTCAAAGACATCTCTTTCTCCTCTTTCAGCTCTACAACTTCATGTGTTGACAGCTTTTTGTGTTTACCTGCATGTTGTTGTGCCTGTAAAACCTGGCCCACACAACTTCTTCTATGAATTCTGGTGATGCCATGCACTGTAGCAAGTCGATTCTTTGTGTCTCTGTTGCTAAAGCTCTCCAATTTAACATTTGATGAGATTTTCTATGAATATTTCGGATGTAGAGAGTCGAGAGATCTCATTTGTATATCTTGTCAAGGTAAACTCAAGGAATGCACTGGGCATAAAGATAACTGTATGTGTGTATATGGTACTGCGATAGTGCAAATCTAGTCAAAAGGCAGCCGAGCAGTGCACAGGGTTAAAGTCAAATATAAAGTCAGCGAGTGATGGGAGTTGCAGCTGGGGTGTGGATGTTAAATGCTTTGTGATGTAGTGTTCTTGAAAGAGCTCCGTCTTCGACTCTTAACTAATCTGGAGCATCGTTCAGGTGGTCCTGATGGAGATGGATACCAGGATGTTATTTTTGATCCTGACTGTAAATGGAAACGGCTCGAGGTCTTGTAGTCTACAGAGGGTGTTCTGGCTGCGGGTGTGCAGAGACCACCAGAGAGGGGGAGCTTGTCTGCATGATAAGCGGGTTGCTGTTCATGATGGCTTTGTAAATGTTGAAGATGGTGCGGGCCGGAATGGAGGGAGGGGGGAATTGAGTTTCATCAGGGTGGGGGTTATGTAATCATAGTTTTTTTAGCCCCAGATGAGACTTGCTGAGGTGTGTGGTATGCTCTTGAGGAGTGCCAGTGTGGAGTCTGACAGGCCACGGAACAGAGCGATACCACCATCCGGATACAAGAGTATGCAGGCTTGAACAGCTGTACATTGACAAAAGAGTCACATCCTCGATTTCCAACGTTCAATTGGAACTGTCATTTTGTAGCAAAGTACCCCATATTATTTGAAAAGCCCAATCATAATTAGCAAATGAAGTTGACAGAATTTCACAAAATGTTGTATCCCACGGAAGTCAAAACTTTCATATTTTCCACCTTTACTGAAGTTCACGCACAGCATTCACACTGGATGAGTCCATTTACTTCTAAAGACACTGCTGAACCATCAAAAGCAGTGTTTATGGACGCTGCGGTTTGTTTTAAACAGAGGTATTCTCTAATTAATTGCCTGTTAAAAAGTGACCCCCTCCCTGAGGTTCTGCGCTCCCAGAGTCAGCACCATATGGATACTGACACTAAACCCAGATGTGTGGGAGCTTTCATTTATGGTCAACATTGGTTCCTTGCTTCTTGTTTATGGCTACCCAGATGGTTCATTCACTACTTTATGTGAATATGTCCCAGCAAGAAATCTTTCTGACAAAAGATGGCATCCTAGAGTATAAATATCTAGATCCTGGTGGCAATAGTTAGAAACCGCATCTGCCATACACAGGTTTCTCATTATATGATGCGGATATTGGAATTGGCCTTTTCAAATGCTGCTAGAGTCACTCCACTTTTGGTACACAGTGGACACCAAACACATCTCTAGTAGATGATTAAAAAACAAAAAAACGAAAAGCCTCCAATTTACAGATTTGTTACCATCATAATAATAATCCCTACATCTTGCTAGGGAAGCAAAGTCATTTTATCCTCTTCATATCTGAGCGCGGGGCGTCGATGAAAGAAGTCCGCCTGGATACTATACACAGAAACAAACTGGCTTGTTCATCCCCAAAACAATTAGATTCCCGAATGCTGACAATATGGTGTTTAAAGAGAGCCCACAGACTTCCTTTCATCTGATCTCATATGATTGCCTGGAAGTAAAAGCATTAGGGGAAATCTGTGAACGAGATAACGAATTCTACGTTTGCTAGTGCTCCCGGATGTGGATAATAACAACTTGAAATAAACCTATACATACCTTTTTTGCACATGGGATGACTGAATTCATAAGAATCAGTTCTGGAATGTTTTACATAAGCGAAGATTATTTGTTTTTGAAGCTAAGACCAACCGCTTATGAAGTTCACACAATAATTTCTTAGCTATTAAATCAAAAATATCTACTTTCATACGCCGGTGACCAGGGATAGTGAAGCTGTTCATTGATTCTTTTTTTTATCCACCATTACCCCAATATCAACCAAACAATTAGACAGACATCTATACGGCCAACAAATGGCTCTCCATAATGATAGGTCTGGTCAAGCAAACCGGTGATGTAGCATCACCTACCTAACTAAAATTAAACACGTGCCTACACAAATCCCCTAAAAGTTCAAAAATATGACTAGTGACATTTGTGATTAATCCATGGTACGCATTTTGACAACCTCCGTAAGATCAGCTAAATCAGCCCTGTGAGAGTTAAAACCCGTCACTTGCAGGATAAGATAGGAAAGACTTACATTTTGAATGACGTGGGAAAGATAGAATGGGACTAGAATGCAAACATCAATTAAAACAGGAACACCTTTTAACATATGATGTGAGCTTTTTTAGTCACGGATGGTATAATGCACTTTGAGGCAGGTTCTGAGGCTGCATCACTGAATGCAAATGGTAGTAGATGCTGCAATATCTCTGGAGGATATGCTAGGGTGACAGCAGAGAATGTGTATGCACATATAATGTGTTCTATAATTTATTTATTTATGGTGACTTTTGTAAAGCACTGCACATCACCTAGGTCTCTTCAGAGTGCTGTATTATTGTTGAAACTTGTACACCAACTTAAGGTTGCCTCTAAGAGATAGAATGGGGGGAGTGGAAATGTTTTGAGGGGGCAACAGATCACGAAAAAGACAAAAGGTCATAGGCTGGAATTTATCTTCCTACATGTCCATTCCGAACCAGGTAGAGAAGGTATGAAGTACCCTCCCTCAAGAGCTTCTCTGTGAAGGGGAATACCTCCTTTTGGGGAAGGGAGCTAGGTGATCAGTTTTAAATTATTCGACCCTGAAGGTCATATTCGAAAAAACCCTTCAAGGACAGCTATTTTTCTATAAATAAACATTTAAACGGCGAAGGAATATACAGATATACAGAGCCTACCTACTTATTTAGTTTACCTTTTTTAATAACTCACCTCAATGCTTTAAATTCTATGGCCAATCAGTTCAATTTGTAGTAGATTTGTGGAGCACGGCTAATTATCTGTGAGGGTATCCAGAAGCTGAGAATCCTGCTGCAGAGATGTGGTTCAGTCGAACAGCAAGGTCTTGCGTCCTTTCCCGAATTCCATCAGAGAGGGTGAGGACCAGAGATTGTTCCAGGACTGCTGTTGCTTCGATGAACATGCGGGGTGTGAGCGAGGTAGAGGGAGACGGATCAAAAGTGTCTGGAGGGTTGGTGGAAGTCCAAGCTGTGGTTGATGCTGATCCTTGGTTGTGCAGGGCTTTGTTTGTGTGGATCATCATCTTGAAGTGACATCTCTTCTAAATGGGAAGCCAGTGGAGTTTTCTGAGTTAGTAGGGGTTGTTGGTCCACTTGGGGAGGTCGATCATGAGTTTGGCCGATGCAGTCTATATGGTCTGTAGTCTCTTCAGGTGGTGCGAGGTGATTCCTGTGTAGAGTGCGTTGCCATAGTCCAGCCGGCTGGTGACTAGCGCTTGGGTGACATTGTGTCTGGAGTTAATGGGGAGCCATTTAAAGATCTTGTGGAGCACGTGCAGAGTGAGGATGAAGGTGGAGGTGGTTGCGTTGATCTGGTTTTTCATGTCGAGTTTGCTGTCCAGATGATGCAGCGGCTGCGGGCATGGTCTGTCGTCATTGTTGAGGGTCCTAGTTCAGAGGGCCACCAAGAGTCGCTCAACGGGGAGGTTGTTCCTGAAGATCATACTTCTGTTTTGTCTGTGTTGAGTTTCAGGCAGTTGCCTTTCATCCAATCAGCACTTTAAGTTTTGGGGAGCAGGATTCCTGGCGCTGCCCAGGCATGGACGGGCGCAGACAGGCTTGTCATTGATGCATCTTCGGTGGGCCTGCTGTGCGCAGCAGTGCTGAATCCAAGTAATGTTACTGATTGAAACAATTATGGCAGAATACAGGCAAAGAAGCACAATAGGCTGGGGCGAGCACATGCAGCAGCGAGGAGGAGCTGACACAAGAATCTACTCCCTTAATCATCCTATGAAATAACTTCAGTTTTCCCAATGGATCTCCAATCTTTCTTGCCTTTCATAGTGTAGGACAAAAGAGTACAGGTAAGGAAGATGTGAATTGTCTCCTTTGTAAGACATATGACAGTTCCATGGTGCATGAATTGACTCAACGTTTTATTGTTTTCAGCCAAACTGGCCATAAAAATGTAAATTCATTATACAACACAAGTTTTCATAAGCGTTCCCAAAAGCAAAATACTGCAATACAATTAATAATCCTTTAAAAGTGTGTAATTACTTTTAAATTGTCATGATTCCTATCCTAAGAATGTATCACCTGTTTCTCACACTGAGCAAGTCAGAATTAGATAGTAAGTAGCTGACGCTCTTTCCTTGATACAATGTAAAGCAGTAGGTTTAAGAGACAAGTTTCCCTAATGCTAAGCTAATTGTTTTATCAATGTGCATGCTTTCAACAATAGTACCTGTGGCGTTGCTCACTATACTTGGCAATCAGCTAATAAGTAAATAAATAATGATGTATAAGTGCTTGTGTGCTAGTCTAATCTGATGTGACTCCGTTAGATAGTGTCCAGGCTCGCCTGTTAACCCCTTCCATGCTGATGATGGCCTCCAGCCGTCATGGCAAACAGTACTCGTGTGCTGATGGCGTCTGGGGGCCGTCATGACCACACCCGCGATCAGAATGTGCCGCACAGGAGCGGAATTCCGGCCGCGGGCAAGGGGTTAAAGTTAAATTTTGAATGTGCGTCTGCTCTTTGTTTACATGCTGCATGAATATAGGAAGAAACAGCCTCTCCGATAGCTCTCTTACCAGTTCTCATGCAGAAAACCTCCGCCTCTTTACAGGTTATGATCTTAGGTGATAGAGAAATAATGGTCACAAATAGTATCTACGAATGTGGCACATAAAGTGGCACAGCAGAAGAAAATGAGGTAGCATCTCGCTGCCTCCCAGGTGCATAAATCACTTCGGTAATTGATGAAAGCCTCCTGTAAGCACATATTTCATGACAACTGCAGAAAACTGGAAAGGTTCCTTCAAAAAGCCCACGCTCCATCTCTTTGCATGTTATTGATTGTTGCTTTTTGAGCCTGCCTGCCTGCATGGGTGGACACCCCAAATATGAAATTCTTCAAACCCTACAACACTGCTTTTGGTGAGACCTATTTTAACAGGTATTGGATGCAATCAACCAATGCAATGATTTTTTTTCTCTTGGGAACTTGACTCTGACAGTCAAGCACCATACTTTTGCCAATGTCAATGTAACTTGACTGGAAAGACTAGCCCCATTAACAACCCCACCATAAACTATCATGCTCCTTTGAGTTAGCAGTCTCCAATGTTCTTATGAAATCTTTAGTTTCTTCTGTCCTGTCCCCTCATGCACTCTATACACCAATTGGAATACACAACTTTCATGCACCCTGCCATTTTATTTGAAGTAATGCCAAGGTAACATATTCTAACATCACTTTTATGTGCATGCATTCTCCTCCTCCCTACTTTCAAATGAATAATTTCTTGGGTTCCTAGAATGTTATAATTTCAAATGGCATATGGCAGGTACAAAATCTATTTATTCGTTAACCTCATTTGACGTGCTCTTAATGTACTGAACTAAAAGACGACAAACAATATGTTGTCCATATGTAATTCCGAAGGCGTGTCCTTATGAGATTAACAATAGTTTATATGGTTTCATTCAACACTGAATTTCTTAACTGTAAAATAGTCACATACTTACTTTTAGAAAATACTGTACTTAAATGTGTGAACTAAAATGTATACTGCACTTAATAATCCTGGCCCCCTGATATACCTCGGTAAAAAAATTGCTGTCCAGAGATTTTCATTTTTGATTTGTGTTTTTGGATCATTAGAGAAGTAATCTAGATTGGCTAAACATTGCTGATTTTGAGGTTCCGTGACAATTGTAAGTGGTGTTTTTAACTCGCTCGAATATGGTCGAGTCTGGTATCTATGAACCGCAAATGACGAGTTTAGTAAGTGTGCGCAGTTTCGCTGTGCTAACCTAAACCGTTCGTCTGTTACGTGGGTATTTCTATCTGCACCCACGGGTTCCATCTTAGATACGGCATCCATTTTGTCTCTTGCCCTCAAGTAGTCAGCGAACGGACGTTGTCCGCTTCGCGACCCTGGGACTCCCAAGATATTTGCGGAAGACACATGTTCTTTGTAAGTGTCTTTATGACGAGGGGGTTGCTGCTGTAAGGCAGATGGCGCCGCTCGAGGCTCATCTTGCCGCACGGACTTATTGTCTCAGCCGTGCATCTCATTAGGCACGTCCCTTTGATGCCTGTATCTCGTGTTTCCCGTTACCTCCCCTTTTTACACCCTTTCCGATCTCCCCACTGTCTCTGTCTTCCTCTACACCTGTCTTCGTTCCTATTTCGATCTACTTTACTGCTGATTGGAATTTGCTAATGGTGGGAAGATGGGTTTTTACAGTTGGGAACCGCCAAATGTTTCCGCACTTATGTTCCGGACCTCATGTGTTTCAAAGTGACCAAAGCGACCCCTCTGGGGGCTAATTGTGGGAACAGGGTGGTAAACTTTTGTGTTCAATGTTATCCTATGGGTAAAAACTGTATAAAAGGAGCGATCCACAGAACCAATTTGAAGCAGTCTCCCCGAACTACACTCGATGTACTTCCTGTGATTTCTGTGTTCCCTGCAGCAAATAAACCTTGAATCTTTGACGCCGAAGAAAGTGTCCCGTGTCTCTGTGACTTGTACGCCGGAGCAGGTTACCCACGAAGGTTTCAGGTGTTGTGCCCTGGCACCGCTGGGTCTTAAAGAACCCAGTCCTTCAGTTGGCGCCCAACGTGGGGCTGCATCAGTGGTACCGGTCCAAGCCCGACGATCGTGAGGAACTTCGTGTGAAATCTCCGAGGGAAGGTGCACTCCGCTTCATCGATCCTGTTGTCGAAATAAGTGGCCCGAAGACTTTTCCCGCGAAGATTCCCGCCTCCTGACGGCTGCGACGGACTGCTGCCCTGACTGTAGACCTGTTTTGGCGCCTGGCGTAGACCTTGGTATAGCGAGACAACTGACGGGCCTTCCTGGTGACGCCATCGATCTTTGAGTTAAGTATTTGTGGGTCGCTCCCAGAGTTCTTGGTTGTGGTTACTTAGTAGTTGCATGGTTCCATTGCATTTGTGGTTCTTGGTACTTTGTTGTGTTGTTTGACGACTGCAGCCGCCAAAAACCGAGGGTTTTGTTCTTTGCTGGGACTTGGTAAATCCCGTAACCCTTGAAGTTTGTGAAACTCGGCTAGCGTGCAAGATGCCTGGTCGCAGTACTTTGTTTAGCTGTTTTAGACCTTGTGGTGCGGATTCCCTGCTGGAGGACTCGTGTCCGATACCTCCGGTTGGAACTCCTACTTATGACTTATATAGCAAACATGGGCTAGGCCCGATTGCTTTTAACGATTATTGGGTTAAATATACAAAGAAAGACGGCGACCTTCGTTGGCCACCTCACGGTAGCTTCGAAGCGTCGATCTTAGATAATCTAGAAATGAAATTGTTCGAACGTAAATCAAGGCCGGCCATGTTTGATGCCTTTCGGTTGTGGCGCAAAGAAGCCCGACAGAAAGAAATCAGACAAAATAAACGTAGTCAGCGAGATACTGTTGCTACCATAGTGAAGAAAGCTGAGCAGTTCCAGCGTGATAAGGAGGATAAGGATAAGGAAGTGTTTGAGAGGCTACAGCGTATGACTATAGATAAATGTTATCCTGCTTTACCTACGGAGTCGGATAAGAAGGAAGAGGTAGTTGAGGATCCTTTAATGTCCTATCTTATGAAGTCGCCACCTCCGTACGTACAGGGTACCGCAGCTCCTGTGGTCCCTGCCGTACCTGTTCTTCCACCTATTGTTCCTCCGCCCGTTCCTCAACCTGCACCCGTTCTTCCGACTGTTCCTGCTCCTTTGTCTGTTTCTATTCCTACTGCTCCTCCGCTTCCACATACTCCTGTTCCCGCTACTGTTTCTGTTACTGCTCCTGTTTTGTTAACCCCTGTTGCTGCTACTGTTTCAACTCCTTCTCTTGTTAGCCCTGTGTCTTATCTCTCTCCCTCTACTCGTAGCCGTAATTCTCCTATTGCAGCCAGTTTCTTTCAGTCGCTCGGACCTGTTCATGGGTCTGCTGGTTCCGATGGTCCTCAGAGACGTAGTCAGCTTCCTGGTAACAGGGAACGCGTTGCGCTATACAATATGGCGATGGGTTGGATGGTAAATCCGCAGAGAAATCCACCCCGAGTTGTTCTTGAAACATTTAGTCAATTCAACATACCGACTCAGAGATATGTGTTTGACGAAATGTGCAAGTTCCTACATGATCAGATAGCGGCCGATGCGCCTGACGAGGTGCTAACCGCCCTGTCTGAACTTCGGCTTCAGTTCGCAACTGGACTGATAGTAGATACTAACGTCCGACGTGCTATTGAGCGGTTACTGTCTTTCCGTCCCGCTCCAATACCTCATGCACTGTTCGTTGAGGATATTGAAAAACAACCTGATGAGTCTGGCCAATACCCCATGCGGGAAGTTCCACCAGTGTGGATGCCAGGCGATGCTACTGCTGTTCCTATTATTCCGCCACATTTCCAGAGAGTATGGATACATCTCCCTTGGAAACGATCGGAAGTGCTACAGGTGAAGCAGTCTTTGCCTGATCCGCGCAAAAACCCTACCGGTTATTACAAAGAGTTATCGCAGCTCGTAGATGCTACGGTAATGAATCTTGCCGATATCGACATGTTGTTTGGCAATGTCGTACCGCAACCGGTATGGGCTAAGATTCGGCAGGAAGATCATGCGAATGAATTAGGTGGTGATTGGGCTGCCATTTTAGCGGCAGATGGTTTACAAACGGCTGCTGCTAAACCCGAGCAGCTGATTACTGCTCTTCCGCAACGAATAATTACGTTAATGAAGACTCTTATGCCAGCTATGAGAGTAAATTGGGACAAATTATCAGCTTGCAAACAAAAGAAAGATGAGAGTGTATCAGACTTCTTTACGAGGTTTGAGGAAGCATTCATTGATCATAGTGGACAGGATATGAGTACTGAGGGTGGACAAAGGTTGTTTGTGGATAAATTTGTGTCGAACTTGTTGCCCGATTTGAGCAATAAATTGAAGAATTCGGAAAGTGCATGGGCCGTTTCTACCTCAGCTCAGATATTGGCTACGGCACAATATTATGAAAATAGGGAGAAAGAAGAGAATGACCGTGCTGATAAAAAGACGAAAGAACTAAAAACTAAAGTGTTGTTGCAACAAGCGTATCCGCCGCGTTCCAATCAAAATGCGCCCCAACAGAATAGATCGCAGTCGCAATCGAATAGATCGCAGCCGCGTAATGATTCCTCCTTTCAAAGATCCTCGTTGGGGTACAATCAATGTGCTTATTGTAGACAAGAGGGACACATTAAATTCAATTGTCCTGCTTTGAATGAACGTAATAGTGGTAATTCGTCTAAAGGAGGTCGTGGTGGCTCGCAGCAGGCATCACGTGGTAGAGGTCGTGGTGCTCAAAACGATCGCTCTGATAACTCATCTAACTCTAATAATTGTTTTGATCAACGTGGATCGTCGCAAGGGCGATCTGCACAGTACAATGTAGACGATTATTACGTCGATCAGGGAACTGACGACAGTAATTACTAGGACAGCCAAAGACAAGGAGAGGGAGTGGTATCAGTTCCGGTTGATCAGAGAGGGCCTTACGTCGCAGTTGCTACATCGGGCGTCGTTGAGCCTTTTCTGTTGGACACTGGTGCAGCGAAAAGTTCTATCATGTATTCGAAACTCCCTGGCGCACCTTTGTCTGGCTTAACAAATGTTTCCGTTGGATTCTCTGGCGCCCCCGTTAGCAATCCCGTTTCGCGCCCTTTGCCCCTTACCATAGGGCCTCGTGAGCTCCAAGCTCCGTTGATTTTGACCACTGGTTGTGGTGAAAATCTTTTGGGTCTGGATTTGCTTAAACGTTTGTATGCAACTTTGTACTGTTCTCCTGCGGGTGTAAAGCTTACGTTAGGAGAGAGGGTAGTCTCTCCCATGTATTTGTCCCTCGATAAGCTTCCACCGGAATTGAGTTCTCTTCCTGCGTCTTTGTGGGCGACGGGTCCAAATGATGTGGGCCTACTTGATATCTCCCCTTATGTTGTTCAGTTGGAATCGAATGTGCGATTGCCACGTATTCCCCAATATCGTATCTCCCTTGATGGTGAACGAACACTGTTAGCGATCATCTATGACTTGATCGAGAAAGATGTTATTGAGGAGACTCGGGGAAACGTGTGCAATAGCCCTGTACTGCCCATTCTTAAACGTACAGATCCTGCAAAACCGCCTGTTTATCGTTTTGTTATCGATTTACGGGAGGTAAATAAAATTGTGATTCCTCAATTTCCTGTTGTGCCTGACATCACGGCGCTACTGACTCTGATTCCAGCTACTGCATCATGGTTTTCGGTGATTGACTTGAAAAATGCGTTTTTCAGCATCCCGATTGCCGAGGAGAGTAGGGACCTTTTCGGTTTCTCTCTCGGTGGACGTAGCTTCCGGTTCAAACGCGCTCCTCAGGGCTACTGTGAAAGTCCATCTATTTACAGTCAAGCCTTGAAGGGTCAATTGGATGCGTTTCGGTTGCCGGTTGGTGCGGCTTTAATTCAATATGTTGACGACTTATTGGTGGCCGCTGATACTCAGGACATTTGCAAAATTGCGACAGTGTCGTTGCTGCAACATCTCTGTGAGTTACATCACAAGGTGTCACCTTCTAAACTCCAATATTGTTGTCAAGAAGTAACCTATCTAGGTCACTTATTGTCAAAGGAGGGAAGGAGATTGACCCCAGAGAGAATTGCAGCAATTGCGCGAATGGCTGTGCCAAAAACCCAAAGAGATGTGCGTGCCTTTCTAGGTATCACGTCGTACTGCAGGCAGTGGATTCCTAATTTTTCATTGCTAGCGAAACCATTGGTGGCTCTTACGTGCAAGGATGTTTCAACTCCTTTACCATGGACGGAAGAATGTCAGAAAAGTTTTTCTGAATTACGTGATTCATTGTGTTCGGCTCCTGTGTTAGGTACCCCTGATTACAGTAAGCCGTTTACGTTATATGTTCACGAGAGGGAAGGTTGTGCTTTGAGTGTCTTAACGCAACCTTTTGGTGGTAAGCAGCGTCCACGTGCATATTTTTCCTCGACCTTGGACCCAGTAGCTAGAGCATTGCCGAGTTGTTTGAGAGCAACTGCGGCAGCTGCGGTCTCCATCCGACAATCAGCAGGATTGGTCATGGATAATATGCTTACGGTGATGGTTCCGCATGCAGTTGATACTCTGTTGAATCGTACGAAAACTCAGCACCTGACGAGTGCGAGGCTGTCTGGGTACGAATTGACGCTCTTGGCAAGCCATATTCAGATAAAACGTTGTAATGTCCTGAATCCGGCAACTTTGTTACCAATTAGCGCAGAGTCAGATGAAGTAGCAGAACACGACTGCTACTTGAGGACGGAAGAGGAAACGAAAGGTCGAGTGGACCTTAAAAAAAACCCCATTGGAAGATCCGGATGGCACCCTGTATGTGGATGGGTCATGTTTCAAGTTGCCGAATGGTGATGCGACTACCGCTTATTCTGTTGTAACGTTGAATACTGTTGTTGAAACGGCAAGATTGAATCAGAATTCTGCCCAGGCTGCGGAATTAATTGCTCTCACTAGAGCATGTGTGTTAGCAAAAGGGAAACGTGTGAATGTGTACACTGATAGCCAGTACGCTTTCGGTGTAGCACATAGTTTTGGACGATTGTGGCGAGAGCGTGGTTTCTTGACGTCGCACGGTACGAAGATACAGCATGGCCAGCTTGTGAACGATCTTTTGGATGCATTGACTTTGCCTAAGCAAGTTGCAATTGTTAAGTGTAGTGCGCATCGTAAAGTGACGGATGATGTTGGTCGTGGTAATGCGTTTGCAGATGAGATTGCTAAGGAGACTGCCCGGAACCTTAGCACTCGAATGTATGTGACGAGGTCGGTTAGGTGGCCTACAGAATCAAGTATGTGTGAAGATACTGTTGAGAGCGTGAAAGCAATTCAGAATGAGGCCACCGACACTGAAAAGACGAAGTGGAAAGAAAGTACGGGAAAGTTGGATGCGAGTGGTTGTTGGATTGATTTGTCGGATCAGAAAAGATGGATGTTGCCTGATGCGTATGTGCTGGCTGTTGTGACAATGGCACACGGGTTAGCACATATTAGCGCGAAAGGTATTTGTAAATTGTTGTCGCCTGTGTGGAAGAATGATGGAATTACGAAATGTGCTGAACGTCTGGTGAAGAATTGTATGGTGTGCATAATGTACAATCCTGGCAAAGGAACCCCAACTCCCCCTGGCAGTTTTGCTCCTCCTTCGTATCCCTTTGAGGTGATTCAATTGGACTTCATCCATATGGAGCGATGCAATAACCTGAAATACGTTTTAGTCGTGGTTTGCGCATTCTCTCGATGGATCGAGGCCTATCCCCTCAAAGACAATACTGCTTTGTCTACTGCGAAAATCCTACTGAAGGAATATTTTCCTCGGTATGGAATGCCTAGAGTCGTGTGGTCAGATAACGGAAGTGAGTTTGTTGGAAGTGTGATGAAGAGTGTGTGTAAGGGCCTTGGAATAAACCAAAAATTCCACAGCGCCAATCATCCCCAGTCAGCTGGATTAGTTGAGGGGTACAATGGTACCCTTAAACTAAAACTAGCGAAGATTCAGGCTACGACTGGACTTTCGTGGCCTGACGCTTTGCCTCTAGCACTACTGTCAACTAGGGCGGCTGTACACTCCCGAATAGGGCTTAGTCCCTATGAAATAGTGTTCGGCCGTCCTGCAAATGTTTGGGGGGTTCCTAGGCCAGGAATGTTTTCTGACCTTGAGTATCCAATGTTGATTGACTATTTACATGACTTGACTGCTAAACTGAGGTTAATTCACCAACAGGTTTACGACGCATTGCCGACGCAGACGGAGGGTCCAGGCCACCAGCTCCAGCCCGGAGACTGGGTGGTAACTCGCAACTTTTCACGAAAGAATAATCTGGACCCAAGGTTTACCGGACCTTACCAGGTGCTCCTGGCCACGAGGACTGCCGTTCGTCTTGAGGGGCGGAAAAATTGGGTACATGCTACCCATTGTAAGCGAGTCCCTATTCCTTTGCCGGCAGACCCGTGGGTAAGGAAAGGCATTGCGTCAACAGAAACAGAAACATTGCCGGCGTTTGTACCTTTCAGCGACGCACAGCTTGTTGGAGAATCCTCAGTGCAGCAGAAAGCCACTGTTGAAACATTGTCAGCAAAAGACTCAAGACCAGAACAATCAACTGATCAGCAGGACGCTGTCTCTTCAGCGGATCCTTTGTTCGACGAGCAGACACGTCCCGGGAAACACAGATATTCTCTGCGATCTCGCACTAAGGACAAATAAAATTTTCTTGCTTTGCTGAAATTGACAACTACAATATCCTCGTTTCCCGTGATCAGTTTTGAACATTCGTATCACTGTGATTTGTGTATATATATATATATTGAGTTTCCTTCCTTGTATCTTTTTACTTCCACAGCCGAGAGACTTTGTGCTTGTTTATACATATTGTGTATTGAAGGCCGTAGGGCCGCGCGCGTACTTCCTTCTGGACAGTAGGTCTTGACGCTAGGTTAAAGGCCGTCGGTTCCTAGGAACTCCTGGGGATTGACTATTGCTGCACAGAACGAAGTGCGTCAAGAAACGTTGCGGACGGTCGTAGGGAATGGCATTCTCGAAGCTGAATGATTTGGAGGGAGCTAAGGCGCACAGATTCAAGCTGCAGCAACTCAGTCGTACCAAATGTTTCATATTCCAATTGTTTGTATTGTTTTTGACTGCTTCTGCATTATTGGCGGGTGGGGTGTATTATACGATGTCTTATTTCTTACCTGCTACACCTACTCCTACTCCTTACCCTAATCTTACCTCCACTGCTTCTCCCCATTCCTTTCATATGTTACCGGAACACGAGCAGGCTAGACGTGTAGAATTCCGCAACAATTCCTTTATTCAGCTCCTCCATCAGCATCAGTTAGTGGTTAACACTACTAATTGTTGGGTGTGTGGGTTGATGCCACATACTACGGATAAGGGAATTCCATATCTGGTGTTACCGTATAGTTCCCAAGGGTCAGCTCGAGCATTTCAAACAATGTTTCGAAGCGCACTGGGTTTCCACCCCATTCGAGAACCACGTTCCCCCTACTCTGGCCCTACCTCGTATCAGAAGCCTTTATCGATAGCCATAGAGGACTTAGATAGTGAGATCTATGATCCTTCGCTTATCCCTGAAGAAGAGGTACAAGCCTATAAGGTCCTAAGTAGAGGTGAATATAGTGTGTTCACTAGTGAAAAGCAGCTTAAAAGCTCGCCTCCATTCGAGCTGCTGCATTTTCATTCCAGATAATGCTCCTACTGTCTATCAAGCCATCTCGAGGTTGCATAAGATCTCCGAATCCATACACGTGGATGTAGGGGATTGGACGCTACTTGGATGGTTTTGGGGCCTGATGTCGACTTGGGGTTGGAAAATTCTGATGATCATCGGAGTTGTGGTAGTGTTCCTGTTCACGTGTTGCCTTTGTGTGCAGTGTGGTCCTGCCTTATGTGGCCTCTGTGCTACAACGTGTATGAGACAACCATCTGTTACCAAGGGGACTCGATTGGACAGAGCTATGCTACAACAACATCTTGATGGTCTGATGAATATCGAGTATGATTCCGACTAGTGCTTGCCTACATGAGGGCAAAAGGAGCGTCTGAGGTTCCGTGACAATTGTAAGTGGTGTTTTTAACTCGCTCGAATATGGTCGAGTCTGGTATCTATGAACCGCAAATGACGAGTTTAGTAAGTGTGCGCAGTTTCGCTGTGCTAACCTAAACCGTTCGTCTGTTACGTGGGTATTTCTATCTGCACCCACGGGTTCCATCTTAGATACGGCATCCATTTTGTCTCTTGCCCTCAAGTAGTCAGCGAACGGACGTTGTCCGCTTCGCGACCCTGGGACTCCCAAGATATTTGCGGAAGACACATGTTCTTTGTAAGTGTCTTTATGACGAGGGGGTTGCTGCTGTAAGGCAGATGGCGCCGCTCGAGGCTCATCTTGCCGCACGGACTTATTGTCTCAGCCGTGCATCTCATTAGGCACGTCCCTTTGATGCCTGTATCTCGTGTTTCCCGTTACCTCCCCTTTTTACACCCTTTCCGATCTCCCCACTGTCTCTCTCTTCCTCTACACCTGTCTTCGTTCCTATTTCGATCTACTTTACTGCTGATTGGAATTTGCTAATGGTGGGAAGATGGGTTTTTACAGTTGGGAACCGCCAAATGTTTCCGCACTTATGTTCCGGACCTCATGTGTTTCAAAGTGACCAAAGCGACCCCTCTGGGGGCTAATTGTGGGAACAGGGTGGTAAACTTTTGTGTTCAATGTTATCCTATGGGTAAAAACTGTATAAAAGGAGCGATCCACAGAACCAATTTGAAGCAGTCTCCCCGAACTACACTCGATGTACTTCCTGTGATTTCTGTGTTCCCTGCAGCAAATAAACCTTGAATCTTTGACGCCGAAGGAAGTGTCCCGTGTCTCTGTGACTTGTACGCCGGAGCAGGTTACCCACGAAGGTTTCAGGTGTTGTGCCCTGGCACCGCTGGGTCTTAAAGAACCCAGTCCTTCAATTTAGGCCGACTTTTTCTTGATGACGTTTTTAAAAGTAGTGGATGTGTTGCAATGATGATGTAATATTTCAGGAACCATGAGAAGTATACACTTCATTTTGGTGTCAAAACATAGGTTTTGAGGATCAAGTAGTCTTATAGAAACAGAAAATAACTCCTCAAACAACCCTTACGCCTTTTTCCGAAATGGTGGCTATAATAGACGAAGAACAGACATATATAAAAATGAAACAAATAATAATGTTTTTTAATCCTTTTATGTATACACCAAATAATGTTTATGATCTGAATATGAAAATAAAAACTAATGGTTATCACTTCTGTTTTCAACACATTTTTATAGTTCACTTTATTTATTTGTTTTGGCAATCGCTTTATTGTGTTTTTATCTAGGAACCAAATCAATATTGCTATTTTATGCCCTTGTACGGCTACAATCAATAATATCCCTATAATGGCATAAGAATCAGATCCATATTTAAGTACATAGCCCTTGCAGTCCAAAACACAGCAGAAGCGACTTCCTTGGATTCCTAGAAAGCACAACATGTTCTTTCGACACACCAAACCTCCAGCAACCTGGGAAATCCCCATTTGCTTTTGTTTTGATTTGTCATTGAACTCCTGCGAACACTAAAGGAACAGTCAGTTCTTAGTGACATCTTTATTGACGTCTTATGTCCAAACCTTACGTCAAACTCGGCACCTTTCAGGTATAAATATACCAACGTTGCCTTAAGCAAACACACAGTGGTGGTTTTGGAGCCGAGCAGCTACCTACTTGCCCGAGAGCCCAGCTGATGCGAGAGCCCGCGGACGCTGCCCCTCCTCTTTGACGCACTGAGAAAGACGCTGTCTTTTCTCCAGCCGAGAAATCCAGCTCCGGTGTTCTCAGCCGCCTTTGCGGGCTGCTGGGATATCGAGTCCAGGGTTCGATTCCCGGCGCGGCAGGTTTCTGGACCAGGGTCAGCGGACTCGATAATTCTCTCGCCTCGGTGCCCACTCTGATCAGCGATCACACTCGGCAACTCTGGGCATTAGCTTGCCTCATCTTCACTAACGGCCCCACCAGACCGCCGGGGATGCCTGGTCTCACCCTGGAGATACCCATTAAGGGACCATCTCTCAGGGAAGCCAGGAAGGGTTTCGCAGCGGTCGAAGCGCCTTGGGACCCTACGGGTAAGTAGTGCGCTATATAAATGCCAATACATACTTGAAGAGAATTCTTGAGTCAGATTCTTGGCAAAACCAACTTAACTTAAACTGCTACTTACTTACTCCTTCCCACGTATTAGGCTTAGGTCAGGTACACCGGGGTAGGCGTACTTTAGAAGCACCAGTTGAGTACGTTAGTCAATGTATATATGTATGTATATATTTTATCCATTTTAAAGTATCTTATGGCTAAGAAACCATATCAATGCTTTTACAGTATTATTTTATAATACTCTTTTTACTGTACGCACTTTACTTTACATTAAGTATTGCAATTATGGCAATTCATTTCTCTTGCATGAGAAAGAAAACTGCTCAATAAATTACATCTTTTTATTGAAAACACCTGTCTCTCTTTTCTCCGCACTCTGGTGAAACTAAGTACGCACATTTGACAGAGTGAAATAGCTGTCTATTGTTTTAACACAACTCTAGAGATACACTCTTATTCTGAGGGAGCAAAGTTGTCATGTTATATGGTTGTCGGAAGCTAATCCCTTCTTGTCTCTCCAGGGAGGTTAAACTCCTCCTCGTTTATTCGAGAATGTTTCTAGTGACCTCTGAGCTAGCTGACAAACCTTAAGTCTAATATAGTCAGTAGAGACCTAGTCGACCTCAGTCCTACGTCTACACTGCTGAATATATTATTCCAATGCGCAGAGCCTATTGGGAATATAGGAACTACACTACATGGCGCCCAACGTTTGGTAAGGCGATAAAACTAATGCAAGACGTTAGAGTAACTCAGTCGTGCTTTTTCACACAGACCCTTTTTCCCGTAAATACTCCAAAAGACGTCTGAAGTGGGTAAGAGGTTAAAATCCGCCGGAACTTAGTAGGAAGAGATTCCTATGTATAGTTCAGGGGTGGGGAATTCCTATCTCCCGACGCCCGAGACATCAAGATTTCTAAGGAGGGCAAGAGGTTTTAATTTGTATTTTGTCCAAAGGACAAGTAGACAGTCTTATCTGTAATCCGATACAATGCTGTTCAACCCTGTTGGTCACAACCATGTTAATAAGTAGCTCTGAGCAGTTTAATGGCAGTGTAAGGGTCAATGCAAAAGCTGGGGCCTGCACTTTATTTTCCCCAGCACAGAAGAATAACATGATAAAGCAGAACTCAAAGTTGCAGCCAGCTCCAGAGGCTCGTGTGGCTCCCTGGCCCGCCCCTGTTCCTTTTATTTTCTTTCAGCATGAGACAAACATCGTGCTTCTGCAGCTCCAGAACACTCACAGCACTGGCATGTAAGAGGCTGCTTTATCTGCCTCTTGGCCCCTTGCTCTGAGCTGAACTGTATGACCCCTGCCTTTTAATCTCTGCTCCACTCTTGGGCCTCATACAGCGCCAAGATCCCTGTACATCTTCAACTCACTTTGCTTTCCCTTCCCATGCAGCTTGTGCGCCCCCTTCTTTGCAGTTTGCCTTTCCTGTACACCTCCTATTTTGCTTTTCCTGTACACCTTACGTTTCACCCGGTGCCTAAACCTGCTAATCTCACCCCACCACCCTCCACCGCCCTCTCTGACAGCCCTTGCCCGCTCCCCATGGCCTCTCATATCTTACGTTATCCAGGGCTTACATTAAAGCTCATACATTTCTCCATGAGGCTTTCATGCAGGCCTAAGGCCACACCCATTTCTATCCTTGCACTAGGCTCTCACTTTGTGCATGCACCAGGGGCATTTTGAACACACTGCCGTAGCAACTACCGCAGCTGTGGAGTTCTTCATGGGCCTCTTCAGTCTGCAAGTCCGCACACAAAAGCCCATAATGGATTTAAAAGGGGTGGGTGACGGGGTGAGAGAGTGATAGGGTGGATGAATAGATGCATAGATGCATGGATGAATGAGTGAAAGGGTGGATGGATAGATGCATGGATGAATCTGTGAGAGGGTGGATGGATAGATGTATGGATGAATAAGTGAAAGAGTGGATGATAGATGCATAAATTAATGAGTGAAAGGGTGGATGGATAGATGCATGGATGAATGAGTGAAAGGCTGGATGCATAGGTGCATGGATGAATGGGTGGAGTGAAAGGGTGGATGGATAGATGCATGGATGAATGAGTGAAATGATGGATGTAAGGATGGATGCGTGAAAGAATGGATGGATAAGTGCAAGGGTGAATGAAGGGATGGATGGGGTGAAAGTGGATGGCTGAATGAAAGGTTTGGATTAATGGGTGAGAGAGTAGATGAATGAATGGATGGCTGGGTGGGTGGATGAATTAGTGGACGGGTAGGTGGCTGCCTGTGTGGAAGGGTTGATGGATGGATGGATGGGTGGATAGTTGAGTGTAAAGGTGGATGTAGGGATTAATGAAAGGCTGGATGGATATATGAGGGATACAGAAGATGGATGAGGCGAAAGGGTGGATGGATGAGAGAAAACAAATGGAGGAAGTGAAAGGGTGGAAGGATATACGAGTGAAAAGGAGGATGGATGGATGAGTGAAAGGATGGATGGAGGTAGGGATGAGTGAAAGGGTGGATTAATATGAGCGAAAAGGAGGATGTGTGGGGTGAAAGGATGGATGGATGAGAAAAAGGATGGATGAGTGAAAGGAAGGCAGGATGGATGAGTTTGATCGATAGGTTTGGAGATGGAAGGATAGGTTTGAACAGTGGCTTCGTGAATGCCCCACTTTAGCAGCTACTGTAGAGATGGAGCTCTTGATGGGCCTCTTCTGTCTGCAGCTCGATAGACAAAGGCTCATAATTAATGTGAAAGGGTGGGTGTGAGTGAAAGGATGAATGGGTAGATGTGCAGGTGAAAAGATAAGTGAGTGCAAGTGTGGCTGGCTAAATGGATGGATGACAGGGATGGTTGAGTGAGGGGATGGTGGATGGACAAAGGATGTTATAATGAAGGAAAAGGTGGATGGATGGATGGGTTACAGGGTGTATGGATTAGGGAGTGAAAGGATGGATAAGTGTAAAGGATAAATGGATGGATGAGTGGAAGGATGGATTGATGGATTAGTGGAAGGGTGGATGGATGAGTGAAAAGGATGAATGGAAAAGTGAAAGGGATGGTGAATAGATCGATGAGCAAAAGGATGGACGGATGGCTGAAATGGTTAGGTTGGAGATGGATGGGTAGGTTTGGATATGGATGACCGGATGGACTGACAAATCAACAGATGGACAAACATATTGGTGAAAGGCTAATAGATGAAAGAATGAATGGATGACAATGTAAAGGTGAAATGTAAGATATCAGTGGGTGAAAGGATGAATGGATAGATGCTTATATGGAAGAGGCAAAGCAATTCTAGAGAGGATTCCAATGATTTTATTCGCTTGCTTTGTCGCATAAGAGCTTTGGATCAAAGTGGGGAATATTTTAATTTTCTGGTTACTCACTTGGCCTGCTCTATGCTCCTTTCTCTACCTGGGGATTATCAGGTAGGCGTGGTGCTGTTTGCTAGCGCGTTCTTACTAGACAGCCAGTATTAGTGCTCATAAAGGCCACATTGCCATATCAGAGCCCTTCTATAATGATTCCTGCCATTATTTTACGGCACACTAGGTGGCACCAAAGGGACAAGTGGATTTTGTTACAGGACAAGTAGATTTATGAAGCTACTTGTCCCATGGACAAGTACATATTTCATTAAATTCCACACCCCTGATAGTTTTTGGTTTAGTCAACGTTGAAGGATACAGTGTTCCAAAATATTGTGCACCTAATCTTTGTTTCCTTGAAACTTGATCTGCAACATAATCCTTTCTGCCAGTAAAATGGGGGAAAGTGAAGAAGAGAGGGAGGCAGCTAGAATAGCAGCTCGACTCCTAGAGGATGACACGAGTCTCCTACAGACTGACCAGAATGCTATACTCATTCCGGTCAACATAAGAAAAACTATAACTATTAAACTTATAGAAAACGGACTGACATCACGAGGTGGTACAGTCATATTCGTGGTAGAGGCCCATGAATATCGGCAGACTGAGGTATTCTATTTATGGATAAACTTTCCAGCAGCAAACGCTGTAACACACGAATTCCACTATTACAAAATAGAGGAACCTACGGATGAATACACTCCTTTCGAGGACGTTGAAATCCCACTAAATTACCAAGAGCACCTGCTCTGGTTTAAAGGTGCCCTAAAACAATGATCACATCACCAGGCTCGGTCCACTAGTTAGACCAGGAGCAACGTGGCCGGTTCTAGCCAGCTATACACCACATCCAGACATTGATAAAATGTCAAGCGCAGAACTCTTAGTTAAAATAAAAGAATTAACAAAGGCATATAGAGAGTTAGTTCAATTGGCAATGGAGGATATAACTGACCTCCAGAAATTGAAAGAAACAGACATAGCAGACCAACCAATTGAACTTGCCAGAATCATAGAAAAATCCTATGAAGAACTAGGTAGAGATAGTTTGGGTGGGAAACCGGTAAAGCCCCAACTAACTGAAAATCCTGAAAAGATATTTATTAAAAATAATCTAAACACTCCGAAGAAGAGCTGGGATGGAAATAAACAATCCACTCCCAAATAAAAAAGATTCCAGTCCAGAGGAAGGTCTCCTCGGCGGAGAGAAAGATCTCCGGACCAAAGACACAAATCTCCCCAGAGGGAGCCCTCTGAGAAAAGATACAACCTTAGAAATAGGGATAATTTGAAAAAGCCTGATAGATATCAAGATATTGATACACGTCCCTCTCGATCTTTTCAGACTTCCTCGCATAAATCGGAAAGAAGAGGACGGTCAGAACAAAGGGAAGAGCACGTCAAGTCCAAAGACAAGGAACCTGCTCAAAGTAAAAAATTACAATTTCCAAGAAAGAAGGTAGCAAGTATTAAATAATCAAGCATGCCGAGGATACTGAGGACACAGCTGAAAAACGGAGAGTGGGCCCAGACAATGCTAGACGGCGCTGCAGAAGTGACAATAGCTCACAAGATCCTGATGAATTATCTGGAGACAGTGGACACGAATGAATACAGTCAGGTGGAAACTGCAGATACCAGAGTTAGCGAACCTCATAAAATATACGAAATAACATTGCGTATAGAGGGATATAAGACTAGGAAAGTAAGGGGTCTGTTTTGGGATAACCTTTCAAAAGGCTATGACATCCTATTAGCTGAGAAAGACTGGCCACCAGAGTTTGTCAGGGAGTGCCCTTGTGGCGAAGAAATGATTATGCCTGCCTTCTCAAATCATATTCCATTTCATAGAAAATACATATATGCAAGAAAATGGGCAGTAGCTCTAGCACCTGCATTATATAATAATCATGTAAGATGGGATGAGGACTCTCCTCCTCACAAAATCCAGTTAAAATGTCAACCAACTGCACAAAGGCAGTACCCAATTAAGCAAGAAGCTAAAAAACAAGTCAGGGAGATCTTAGATCAACTTGAATACCAAAGGGTGATCGAAACATGCACCTCTCAAATGAACAATCCTTTGTTTCCTGTCTCCAAACCAGACGATTCATATCGTCTAGTCTTGGACTACAGCCACCCTAACTCATGTTGCAAGAGATTTGCTGTACAAAACTCACACAGTGCAGCACTAATGAATAATATCGTTCGCAAAAAATACAAAACAACATTAGACATCTCTAATGGATTCTTTTGTCAAAACATTGCACCTGAAAGCAGGTATTTAACCGCTTTCTCAATAATGGGGTCACAGAAAAATTTCTGTTGACTCCCACAGGGATTCAAGAATAGCCCAGGATTATTCTCAGCAAGGGTAACAGAGTTACTACAAATATATGATGATGAGGCATTATCTTATGTCGATGACATCTATCTCACAGATGATGACCTGGATACTCACTTGAAAAGAGTGAACTCAGGATCCAGGGTAATTTGTTTTCCTTTTCCATCTAGCTGTTACTGGCTTTATGCTATGCCTGCTATAATATTCTTTGTATAGTTGCTTTCATCTACATAGATGTTTTTGTTTGGTGATTTAAGGTATTTTCTGTTTCTGGACCTTGGTCTTCAAAGGGGGCGGAGGGGGGGGGGGGGTAATGTAATGTAATATTTGTGAAAACTTGAATAAAAACTTTTAAACAAAAAAATGAAAAGAGTGAACACCATAATACTTGGGTTCGCAGCAGAGGGTTACAAATTCAACTTTAAAAAGTCACGAATTGCCCACCTAACTGTCCTGTTTTTAGGATATGAGATATCAAGTGAAGGCAAAAGCCTAGCAGACAACTTCTTAGAGAAGTGCGCTGTAATCCAAGCACCAAAAACGCTGAAGAACTTACAATCAATACTAGGTTTCCTGAATTTCGGAAGAACTTACATTCTAAATTATGCAGAGAGGGTTAAACCTCTCTATGAATTAATAAAACCTGATTTTAAACCAATCAATTGGACTCAGAAACCCACAGAAATGTTGAGATCATTGCAAACAGACATGTTAGCTAAAACAAAATTACAAACTCGCGACAACACATGCAACCTTGTAATCCGAGTCATCCCAAGAAGATGCGGATTGACGTACCTGACCTCTAAAGAGGGAGAAACGGTACCAATAGCTTACAAATCACATTTGTACACAAAAGCTGAAATGAAGTTCAGTTCAACTGAAAAAATTCTAACTGCGGTTCAGACTGCTGTAGCAAAAGCAAAAGAAAGGGCCCTAGCACAAGGTAAACGAATAATAATCGTTACACCGATACCAGCACTAGAAGCGGTAACAAAAGCAAGCATTCCAAATGCTAAAGCACTACATCCGAGATGGATCCAATGGGTTAATTCTCTTGCTGCAACAGACGTAGTATATGAATTTGATCCAAATTTAAAAACACAAGAATTTCTACAATATGAATATGAATGTCCTCTGCCAACCGAAATCCTGCCCCTAGAACACTACGGCTGTATAATATATACAGACGAGTCAGCACAACCCGAAGTTGGGGGTAAACAAGCTTACAGTGCTGCGTGCGCGATTGTTAAAGGTCGTTGGCACAAAGGAAAATTTAGACCACTGGTCACAAAAACGCAATCTCTAGGAGATAGTACAGCTCAGCGAGCTGAACTACTAGAATTTAAGATGGCGCTTGAAAATACTGATCGCGAATTCCCCACACTAATAGTGTGCGATTCATATTACTGCATTCAGTCTTATAATGAATACTTGCAGAACTGGGTTCAAAACATTTTCAAAGATGCAAAAGGTGGCACAATCAAGCATAAAACGCTTTGGGAACAAGTAGTTATTTTACAGAAAGAACTACAGAAGACTCACGTGATACATACACTGAGTCATCAACGTGATGGCGTTCACCTTGTGGGGAATTCATTGGCTGATGAAGGCGCGAAGGCAGCTGTGCAAACGGCTTCCGTACCTGCTATCACCTGGTCAAAAACAAAAATAGACAGCGATATACAGCCCCTTCTTAAGAAACCCTCCCTTGATCCTGGGGTCTTAAAAAACTTTCGCCCCATCTCACTGCTTCCGGCCCCTGCAAAGATGCTCGAGTCCCATCTTAACGAGCATCTAGCTGCCTTTGTGGAGAATTCAGGCTGTCTTGACCCTTCCCAGCATGGTTTCAGGAGGGAACATAGCACCGAGTCCGCCCTCACCCTGGTTCTCGATTCCATCCGTATGAGTGTGGATGAGGGCCGGACATCCCTCCTGATCCTTCTGGATCTCACAGCTGCCTTCGATACCCTATCTCCCCAGGTTTTAACATCTCGACTGGGTGAGATTGGGGTCCGGGGGGCAGCCCTGGGTCTGCTCTCTTCCTTTCTCGATCTTAGGGAGCAGAGGGTAATGTTGGGAAAATTTCTATCTCCATCCCTGTCTGTGCAATGTGGGGTCCCTCAAGGGTCGGCGCTTAGTCCCACCCTTTTTAACATCTATGTGACCCCCCTTGCCAGACTTATCAGATCTTTTGGGATGGAGGTCGTCTCCTACGCGGACGACACGCAGATCCTCATGTCTCTCTCCCAGTCAATTGAGCTGACCGCCTCCAGATTTAGATCCTGTATGGAGGCCGTCGGCCAGTGGATGATATACAACTCACTCAAATTGAATGGGGAGAAGACCGAGGTGATGGTGTTCGGTGGAAGGGAAGATATCTGGTCCACGGAGTGGTGGCCTGACTCGCTTGGCCTGTGCCCCAAACCTACCTCTGTAGCTAAAAATCTTGGGGTAATGATTGACCCTACTCTTGACATGCGCCAGCAAGTCAACAGGACGGTATCGACCTGCTGGGACATAATTCATGTTCTCAGGAAAATAAGGAACTACCTCTCCCAGCCGGCAAGAAGACAACTTGCTGTCGCCCTTCTGGGATCGCGTCTGGACTACTGCAATGCGCTGTATGCTGGACTGAATAAAAGTCAGATGCAGCGCCTGCAGGTAGTCCAGAATGCGGCAGCTAGATTTGTCCTCGATCTTCCCCGTCGCACCTCGGCCACGTTGGCCAGGAAGCAGCTGCATTGGCTTCCGATTAAGGAGCGGATTGTTTTCAAGTCCATGTGTTTGGTCTATAAAGCCTTGGCCAAAAGCAGCCCCACAGGGATCAGAGCCATCCTGACATATTACAACCCTGGCAGGAGCCTCCGCTCCTCTAATCATTCTTTCCTTCACATCCCACGTATTCGGAAAGCTAGATGGGGTGGTAAGGCTTTCTCCCTCCTGGCCCCTAAATGGTGGAATGATCTTCCAATAGAACTTAGGTCCCTCCCTTCCCTCCAAACCTTCAGAGCAGCCCTTAAAACACACCTCTTTGTCCAAGCGTACATGTAAGTGCATGACTGCCCGCTTTCTGATCTTTTTTGTTAGGCGCCTTGACACCTTCGGGTTTTAGTTCGCGCGTTATAAGATGCAAAAATAAAATAAATAAATAAATATAATGCAAGCTGTCAGTGCGTCAGTAAAGCAGGACAGAAAAACACTCCCGAAAGGCTTTCCAGTAAAGTACTCATACATAACTGATGCGAATAATGTTCCATTTGCTCAAATCCCTGGAGTGGGGGATAGGGCAATTCCAAACATGGAACACAGGTTAGGACTAATTACAGCGGCACACGAAGGGCTCGCTTCTGCACATGCTGGTGTTTCGGCCACAATATCATTATTAAAACAGAGATATTGGTGGCTGCGCATGAGAATACAAACTAAGAAATATGTTCTAGAATGCGAAATATGCCAAAGAATGAAAGTATCAACAGTGAAACGACCTGCGCAGACACCCCTTCTAATCTCAGATAAACCATTAGCATGTGTTTACCTGGACCACTGTGATCCCTTACAAAGGGATGGTAACTATAAATATATCATGGTCGCAGTGGATTCCTGCACGAGATTCATTTGGATGTGGCCCCAGCGCTCGGCTGACGCCAGAACTGTTCTAAAAGATTTGCGAGTCTTTATCGGCACATATGCAATTGGCATGCTACATTCTGACCAGGGTCCTGCTTTTAGCTCTCGAGCTTATAAGGAGGCCATGACCAGCATGGGCATTGCATTGCTGTACTTTTGTCCCTTCCATCCTGAGGGAAATGGGATTGTGGAAAGAAAAAACCGGGACATAAAGCAATCTATAACGGCGAGGGTATTAGGTTTGGGTGATGGGTGGGTCCAACATTTAACAAGTGTCCAACGTAGTCTTAATAATCTGCCAAGAAATTCTCTAAAAGGTTTCAGCCCGTACGAACTATTGTTCGGTACTAGAATGCATATTCAGGACTTAGATAGTCAGACTTCAGTGGTAGAAAGAAAATGCTTTGATATCAAAGATCGTCTGGCTGTTTTACAGGACGTAAATGAAACAAGAAAAGACCTGAGCAACATAAAGTTAAAACAGCAGCCAACAGCCACTGAAGATAAACCACCTGTCCCAGCAAGGCCTGTCTGGATTCCAAAGATTGGGGATCTGGTCAGAGAGAAGATCGCGGTGAAGAAGAAATTTGGGCCTTCTTACAGAAAAGCAGTACCTGTCTTAGCTGTCAGCGGAACAAGATCAGTTGTACTACCGCCCCTTGCTGGTAAAAAGGAGAACCGAGTTGTATCCATCGACCTGGTAAAACCACAATCATGTGGCCAATAATAAGTAGTAGGCCCAGTGGACTCCCAAGAAATAGCAGAATACCAAAATTTGCTACAATCCAAGAGGTTCAAACTGAGAGACTAATCACATTTGATAAACCTGCAGTGAATAAAAAAGGACTATGCAACAATGCCATGGAACTTGTGCCTCTTGAAACCCAAATTGAAACAGTTTGTCAAGAAACACCTGTCTACATTGATGTAGCCTCAGACTATGCTAATGAAAGAAAATATGAAAAAGCAAAGGAAAATTCGGAAGCAATTCCAACAATTGACAGAACTGCATCTGGCTACTTCATTAATTTCGATAACTTTTCTGAAGATCCAAGCGAACCTGAAGAAACGCCAACAACAAAAACTTTCAAAGACAAATTAACTGAACTCTTTCATCAACTCAAAGAAACCTATCTGATTTCTCCATGGATCGAATTTTGGATTGTGTTAGGTGTACTTTTCCTCCTGCTTTGGCTCATCATGGTACTTTGTTTGGGAAAATTCATTGAGGGAAAATACAGTACAATGGACACAGCAAGTCAGAACATCAACTTGGTCCTTAAGCCACACAAGTCATCTCACATCGAGAAAAGAGAACTATCATCAGTGAACGTCACAGCCATTCCAATACCCGGTGGGGTAGCTTGGGACAAAACGGATTAAGAAATCTATGGCCCGGCTGAACTCTTGAAATATCCACATCAGTTCAAGGTTTCATTAAGTGACTTTGTAAAACCAAGTACATTCACTACACCACCCCAGTTTGGACCTGGCCATATGCAAATCAGTCTTGATTCTACTCCTCATGGGAACAGTCCAGCCCAAACTGCCAAGCTGTGACCTCCCTGGACTGGAAACAAGCATTCTGGGACCGGTTTTGGGGTTTTGGCCCTCATCAGCCAGAACAGTTTTAATCCAGGGGCACAGCGAGCAAGAGACCCACGTCTGGGCATACCCATCCAACTCAGTGCAAAAGGTGCTGAGGCAACAAATGATTGATGGAATGCTGAATAATTCAAACATTCATACCTATCAAGAGATCTGAGTTAAATCCATTGTTCTTTTGCTAACTACGCCACCCCAGTTTGGACCTAGCCATATACAAATCAGTCTTGACCCTGCTCCTCATGGGAAGACTCCCACCCAAACTGCCAAGCCCTGTCTTCCCTGGACTGGAAACAAGCATCCTGGGACTGGTTTTGGGGTATCACCCCTCATCAGCCAGGCTAGCTTGAATCCAGTGGCACAGTGAGCAAGGGACCCATGTATGAGCATACCAATCCCAATTAGGGCAAAAAGTGCACTGGCAACAAATGATGAACGGAATGCTTAGTAAACCAAACATTCATACGTATCAAGAGATCTGGGTTAAATCCATTGTTCTTTTGCTCACTACGCCACCCTAGTTTGGAACCAGCCATATAAAAATCAGCTGTGACACTGCTGAGCAAAAGGACAATAGAGTTAACTCAGATCTCTTGACTATGGGTGAATGTTTGATGTATTCAGCCTTCTGTCCATCATTTGTTAAAGGCAGCACATTGATAAAAACACTGGGCATCTCTGGGTCAAGTATCTTGTACAGAATATGAAGAGGAATTTAGTGTCTTTTCTCACCTATGCCATAATGTATGGATACTTCTGACAATCTTTGACTTATGAACATTGCCACAAATCTAAGTAGCACAATAATATCATCTGTGTCTTTTGACAGTACACTGGCTCAATTGGAACCAAGGTCAGCTTCCTTCAATTTGCTGTTAAGTTCTTGAACAATGTGGCCAGTGCCGTTTGAATATATCTCTGCAGGCGCCAACTCCTCATTGACAATAATTTCACTTGCAATAATTGGAAATTCAGTGTTAACTGAAGCATCAGCAATGTTTTGGCAAGTTAACATCTCCAAGTTCTTCCTTTTCGTTGTTGAAGACCAGAATTTATCAAGTTGCACAGGTATAGGTGTTGAATATTTGATACAGGCAAGGTCAATTGTTCCACTTTTAGCCATTTATCTCATTTTTTTACATTCTTTGACAGATAGTTCACAATAACTGTCAAAGACGATGTGCATGTCTTGCAAGATGTACACTGACTTTGATATCTGTAGAACAGTCTGAACAACCTCTCCAAAGATTTGCATGGATAAAATCTTGTTCATTCGCAATTGTGACACATAGTCCACAACAACAGCAGTTTTCAATGAGGACACCTTTTCGATTGAAATTCTTCAGGTGAAAGGTTTTTTTTTTACCTCCTATACGAGTTAGTGCTTTACTGGTTTGGCTGCAGCATCTCCATCAAATAACGTGTTTGTTGGAAGAAGATCATAAGACAATGTCCTTGATAATTTCACCCCTTTCTTTTGCTACATCCATCTCTCTATGTACTTGCGAAAGTTGTTTTTATGTAACCTGCTTTGTAGTGGCTGGCTGAATTAAAGCATGGAAGCTTAGCTTCTGTGATTAGGTTAAACAGCTGTTTCTCATTCAATACAAATCTCTGTTGCTCCAGTTCTGCATACATACCCTGTAATCTGCGAACTTATTGCTGTCTTTCTGCTGGGACTCACCATTTGCTGCTACTGATCTTCTACCTCCCGGGACCCTCAGCGCCTCGCCGGACGCGCTTCGCGGGTCCCGCAGCGTGCCGCGTCTATCCGGAGCTGCTGACAGCGAGGGGCTGCTCCCTGCAAGGACTGGGGCTGTGTGGAATCGCCGGCAGGGCTGCGAGCATCGAGGCAGGGACTCCAGCAACCAGGAGTCCCTGCAAGGCCCATTGAGCACACCTGGGCTGCTCTCCCTGCTGGCCCCGCCCCCCCGCCCACGGAGTGAAAAGCGGGCTCAGAGTTGTTCTTGTGGGACCCTGTAAACTGCGAACTTGTTGCTGTCTTTCTGCTGGGACTCACCATTTGCTGCTACTGATCTTCTACCTCCCGGGACCCTCAGCGCCTCGCCGGACCCGCTTTGCGAGTCCCGCAGCGTGCCACGTCCATCCGGAGCTGCTGACAGCGAGGGGTTGCTCCCTGCAAGGACTGGGGCTGTGTGGAATCGCTGGCAGGGCTGCGAGCATCGAGGCAGGGACTCCAGCAACCAGGAGTCCCTGCGAGGCCCATTGAGCACACCTGGGCTGCTCTCCCTGCTGGCCCCGCCCACCCGCCCATCACTCAACCCTCAGTTGCTTCAAAGGTATCCAGTGCACCTGCTGCGCGGGAGCGCGTGGGAGTGCGCCGGGAGAAGCCTGGGACAAGGGCGGGACCGTCTGTGGCCGTCCGTGGTCGGCCGAGGTTGGGTTAGGCCATACCCCTTGGCAAATAACGTATCTATCTCTTCATTGTTTGGGCCCCAGTGTTGCCATAGCATCCGTTATTAAAACTGTGTGTGGTATAATACAGGTACAGTTAGCCCTAGTACATCTTAACATGCCTTTAAGGTCAGGTAAAGATCGTACAGTCCAACTGCAAACTACTAAGGGAGTAGTTTCTGGACCACTTGAAGCCTTTATCACCCGAGCAACTGGGATATTGGAAAAGGAGATAGCAATGGCAGAGAAAAGACTCTCCTTAGATTTGGTTAGTGGTAAGCGTTCCTCGTTGGATGGGTTGGTAACAATCACCAGCCCCGTTGCTCAAGCATCACATAACGGTTTACATTCTGTTACCACTGAGGTACTAGTCCATAAAGAGGGAGAGGGAGTGGGCCCTTCAGATTCTCTGGTGGATGTTGACCCGAACCAGGACGACACTCATTCTAGCGCGGGTAATGATACCAGCTCAGAAAGTCTGCACACAACTAATAATTCCGATTCGAATCTACCAGTAGAGGTTGGTCCCTTGGGACCGGTACCCCGCAAGAGGAAAAAGGATTTGAGCCACCAGGGGGGGAGAGACCAAAAGTTGCCCAAGTTAAATGATCCATCTAGTACTGGTGCCTCTGACTTTGAGCAGCCCTCCGCACTTCAACTACCCCCGGTATTCCCCAATGTGCTATGCCACTCCTTTATTCCCTTGGGCTCATCTAATCCCTGCCCAACCTGCCTCAATAGTGACGAAATCCTATTGGTAAAAATGGAGACTATGATTAAAACCCTCCTGCTTCCCGTCCTGGAGCTATCCAGGTTGATGACCGTTAAATTAGATGCTCTGGAGCCTGTAGTAAGTACAAATTTGGGCTTACTACAAAAGCTAACTGTGCCCACTCCAGTGGGAGGGGATATTATCTCCCCAGTAAGTAAAACAAAACGTACGAAAAATGTTCCCTCTGGAAAAGCCACTATCCCTGTAATAACAGGGGTAGCTGTAAATAAACCAATAGTAGGGGGGAGACCTAGGGACAAACCCAGCATTGTAGCTATAGGTACTTTGCCACAGGCACCCAAGAAGGTTACTGCCAAATACAATCCAGATCGAACGCAAGTAGCCCGGTTTAATGACCGTGTAAAATCCGCCCCTAGTACTTCATCACAGTCGCTCACAGGGCAGACAGCTAACCGCCATAACACCAATACCCCAACTGTGGGGAAATTAAATAAGCATGCTCTTCCCCGCACAGATTTACCCCCTGAAGCAACTCAATACACAATAGTGTTAACAGGGGTAGCCCCGCTAAAGGAGGGCATTAAGGAAACACATGGGGACTTACGCAATAAAGTGGTATTTTGGCTGAATAAAAATCGCCCCCTCCCTCGTTCATCTTTTACAGAAATCCTATTTGTGAGGAGAGTTGACTGGGTGGGTTATGGTACCAAAGACTTGGAGGGCGATTGCATATTAATATCGTTTA
The DNA here is from genome assembly GCF_964263255.1 of Lissotriton vulgaris. Classification (NCBI taxonomy): domain Eukaryota; kingdom Metazoa; phylum Chordata; class Amphibia; order Caudata; family Salamandridae; genus Lissotriton; species Lissotriton vulgaris. The sequence continues at coordinate 339,646,537 of NC_141699.1, read as the reverse complement.
AGGATCCTTGGGTGGTGGATACTATTCAAAGGGAAGCCAGGTTTGCCAGATTGGGGGATGTACAAACTCTGGGGCTTGCTTATTTTTATCCTCAAAGATATTGTAATTTTCCATCTGGCCCCACATCCATGAGACTCCCAGTTAGGAGGTACCCAACAGCCAGAACACCTTACCCCCCGCAGTATCCCTTACTTTTCAATAGTTTTGGGCCCCTTTCCGATCTCGAGGCCATAGATTGACTACATCTACCTATTAGGAAGACTAACACTGTTGAGGGCTGTGGGAATGTGGTAGCTGAGCCATGTCGGGGGGCCCCGTCTCTTGTGAATGCTGAAGAGGTGGGCTTAGTGCCACATGCAACTGGGGAGAATGCTGCAGTAATTGTTGAGGATATGACAGAGGCCATGTTGGGGGTGGAACGTTTGGATAGGGATGTCAACAAGGTGAGAAGGCCAGGAAAAGGGAGTGAATTGGCGATCCCGGCTGTACATTTGACAATGGTACATCTTTCCCAATGTATTGCAGCACCCCCACTCGAAACAATTAATGTAGCCTCATGGAATGTGGCAGGGGTCAAGGGACGGTTGCACTCTGAGGATTGGTTGGAATTTGTCGATATTTTCGATGTTGTATTATTCCATGAAACTTGGGCACCAGATCCAATCCACAGGGTTGGGTTTCTTAATTTTTTTAAACCAGCTATCAGGGGCAGCAAAGGGCGGGCATCAGGGGGGTTGGTGATCTGGGTGAAGCAGGCATTGGGCTACCACCCGTCTGAGATATTTGTAGAACACCCAGACCTTATGGGCATTAAATTGAGTAAGGATGGCCATCGTGATTTGATCATTATTAATATTTATGCACGAGGCCTACCGGGCGGCCGCTGCCCTGGTATTGTCGATGTATTGGACAGGTACCTTGGTGGTTTGGGAAGAGATAACTTTCTTATTTTAGCCGGAGACCTGAACTGTACCTTTGAGCCGCTTTACGCTGCAGGGGACAGCTGGGGGTCTGCAGAGGACGCAGCTTGGAATATCCCGGATTTGTCCATTGATAAAATTGTTAAAGGGACTGAGGCTGCATTGAACTGGATGGCTCTATGTTTGACTTGGGGGTTAAGGGCCGCAAATGGTCGCACTACATCCGATCTATGCGCCAATAATACTTTTGATAATGGATTAAGGAAAAGTCGCATAGATTATTTTTTGTTAAAGATGGAATCCTGGACACTTTTGATAGACATGGAAGTGGTACCCCACCCAGAAAGCGACCATAACCCGTTGTCACTTAAACTAAGGCTGCCGGGTATGGATAGATTGAATGAACCAGATACCTTCCGGACAGGGGATGTCGTTTTGTCTAATGACCGAAGAAGGTTAAAATGGTCTAGGCTAGCGGGGGATGAGACTCTCCTGGAAAGTATTAAGACTGTGGTTTCCAACACAGTAAATGAGTTTATGTCTGCCGATCCCGGGGGGCCTAGTCCTGAAAGCACAATTGAGTCCCACGAATGTTGTTTAGACCAGCTTAAGCTCCTCCTATCTTTACCATGTCCTAAGGGAACCGTCAAAACACATGGCTCCCGCCAGAAATGGTATAATAAGAAGTGTAGGGAGGCTCATAGCCATCTTGTCAAAGCGGTAAAGTCCCGGATCATGTGTGATGTTAAGGCAGCAAGGGCGCAGTATAAGAAAATTCAGTGGGAGGCAAAACGAGAGTGGGAAGATACGCACTGGTCTGACCTCTTGGATGCCTCCACTTCAAATAACCAGACTAAGTTCTGGGAACTTGTAAAGTGGGGCAGAGACTCAGACTCCCATACTCCCACAAATCACGTACCTCCTGACGCTTGGGTGAATCACTACTCTGCCCAATTCAGTGTTGAGAATTTGGAACCCCTCCCAACATCAGGTAGGGTGCTCATAATGCCTGTACATGGGGAGGAACTGATTTTCACTGAACATGAAGCGGAGTTAGCCCTTGGCCTGACCCAGCGGGGGAAAGCACCAGGGATGGACCTAATTCCTGCTGATTTGTTCAAAGCCAACCCTGATCTCTGGGTGCCATACATTACCAAGATAGCAAATGCAATAGCAAAAGGGGCTAGAATTCCCAAGTCTTGGAAGGGGGCCGAGATCCTCCCAATTTACAAAAAAGGTGACCGGTCCAACCCGGGCAATTATCGCCCGATTAGTCTTATCGACTCCCTTCAAAAAGTTATTGCACGGATGGTTTTAGGCAGAGTTCTAGGCTGGATGGAACTGGAGGATATCTTGTCTCCCATTTAAGCAGGCTTCAGATCTGGCACGAGCACCATCGACCAGGTGTTTAGATTTTGTCTAATCTACTGGAAGGTGGTGCTGGTGGCGGTGGAACCATCTTTGCCGCGTTCATTGATCTGAAGTCGGCATTCGACCTGGTGCCGAGGGATAAACTGTGGTGTGTTCTGAGAGACTTAGGACTACCCATGGAACTACATGATCTAATTGTTAAAATGCATGAGGACAAATTTGCAAGGGTGAGGTGGGGAGGTCAAGGACAGGTGACGGACTGCTTCCCTGTAACTCGAGGAGTCCGTCAGGGGTGTGTCTTGGCGCCCACACTCTTTCTGTTATTTATTGATCAAGTAGTTAAATTCTTTGCAGCTACCCCCACTGATGCCCCTTCTCTGGCAGGGACAAGGTTCCCCATGCTCATCTTCACCGATGACACTTTACTCCTCTCTAAGACCCGTAGTGGTTTGCAGCTGGCTCTGGACCGCTTCGAGGAGTTCTGTGTCATCAATGGCCTTAAGGTAAATGTGGGTAAAACCAAGTTTATGGTTCTTACCAAGAGTCATTTTTTGTGGAGTTCTGTAAGTATGAGTGGAGTTAACTTGGAACAAGTTGAGACCACGACTTATTTAGGCGTCACCCTGGACCATCGTTTACGATGGAAAGAGCAGATAGGAGTACAACAGTTAAAACTTGCCCGACTAACCGGTTGCCTTTTGAGTGAGCAAAGGAGATCGATCACCAAACGGGTCAATCCAGCGTTAAAGATTTACGATACAAAGATTAATGCTGCAATTTTGTATGGTGCAGATCTCTGGGGATACATGGATCTCTCCAGCTTGTTTAAAATACAGTGCAAGTTCATGCGGAGTTTGGTAGGACTACCTCAATCTACTCCATCTATACCACTCTGCCTGGACCTGGGATGCAACCCAATTAATGAGATGGCAAGGTTCAGACTGGTGGCCCTCTGGAGGCGCATTTGGACCTCTCCTGACCTTGCCCTTTTTGCTAAGGAACTAGCTGAGGTGAGGTCAATTGAGGGTTCCGGGAGAATCCCATGGCTACGCACTGCAAAAACCACTCTGGTCGAAATGGGACTGGAACAGCTGTGGGTATCTCCAGGAACCAATGTTTTCCCCGCAAAACAGGAATTTAAGGCACTGTACTGGGCCTCAGTCCGTCAATCATTAGTGATTGCTTCCAGCTCTGCTAGTCTAACGGGAAGGTTTCTGACCATTAAGTTGGACCCTTCCCGCGAGACCTACTGGGATATCATCACCAGGCCGTTGGATAATAATAATAATATTAGGGGGATTTGTAGAGCGCATGGTGACGCCAACGGCGTGTCCCCACGCTGTGATCCTAGTGCTAGCAGAAGAGGTGAAAAGGTGGTCCGCTATTGGGCGTAAAGAAATGTTTTTAGTTTAGCTCTGAAGATGGACTCTGAGGGTTCCAAGCGAAGCGCCACAGGGAGTTTATTCCAGCTGGACGCTGCCAGGTACCTAAAGGACCTGCCACCCATCCTAGCTTTGGACACCTTTGGGATGGACAGGCATCCCGTGCCAGATGATTTAAGGGAACGCACAGGCTCGTATTGTGCCAGGAGATCCTGCAAGGGGAGAGGTGCCCTGCCGTTGATGATCCGGTGACATGTGCAGAGGGCTTTAAATTTCACCCTGTTTCTCACCGGGAGCCAGTGTAGCGTTTGGAGAGCGGATTTTGATGCTGATCTTCTGGGCTGTCTGAGGACCAGCCGACCTGCGGCGTTTTGTAAAACCTGCAGGCGGTTTAAGTTCTTCTCGAGGGTCCCTAAGTAGAGCAGGTTGCCGTAGTCCATTTTGGATGTGACTAGTGCGTGTACAAGTGTTTGGCGGGCTTTGATGGGAAGGAACTCCAAGACCTTCCTGAGGGTCTTGAGGGTCCCAAAACATGAGCCGACCACACGGTTGACCTGGGGTCCGAAAGTAAGGTTGGAGTCGAACCAAACACCTAGATTCCTTGCTTCCTGGCAAGGGATTGGTGTGGGTCCGAGGCAGGGTGGCCACCACTCTGACGTCCAGGCCGCTCGGTCTCCCCCTACCACCAGCACCTCAGTCTTGCTTCCGTTGAGCTTGAGACAGTTGGCAGACATCCAGGCAGCTAGGTCTTGCATGCATGCTCTGAAGATGTCTGCCGCAAGACCGGGCGCTCGTGATAGGGAGATGACCAGCTGCGTGTCGTCAGCTTACGATACCATGCGCAAGCCGTGACTCTCCACTATGGTGGCAACCGGGGCAACATAAAGATTAAAAAGAGTTGGGCTCAGGGACGAGCCCTGCGGGACCCCCTGGTCTAGAGCAACTATCTTGGAGTAGCAGTCACCTAGCCTGACTTGGAAACCACGACCAGCTAGAAACGACTGGATCCATTTTAGGGCTGCACCTCCTACCCCTCCTTTGTTCAGACACTGTAGCAGGATGGAATGAGCTACAGTGTCGAACGCAGCGCTCAGATCTAGTAGGATCAGGGCCATAGTGTGGCCCTCGTCGACGCCCTGCCTGATGGATTCGGTTGCCATGAGAAGAGCCGACTCCGTTGAGTGTCGGGGCCGGAATCCGAACTGGGTGGGGTGTAGAAGACTCGTGTTCTCCACAAATTGCATTAACTGCAAATTGGCCACCTTCTCCGCCACTTTTGAGAAGTAGGATAGAAGGGAGATGGGGCGCAGATTCTCCAACTTATCGAAGCTGATATTTGGCTTCTTGCGGAGCACCACAGCTTGTTTCCATTCCATAGGCATGCAGCTGGAACTAAAGGAGACATCCAGCAGATGCCTAATGTATGGTTCAAGTGTTGTCAAGCTGTCGCCCAACCGTTTAGGAGATGCTGGGTCCCGTGGGGAGCCTGACTTTACTGATTTACAGATTTTGATCAGGTCTTCTACTGGTGGGGTGGAGAAGTTAAGCAACATATTTTGTCCATCAGCCTCTCTTGCTGGTATTTTAACCTCCCCTCCTGCCACGGGTTGGACAGGGAAGGCAGAGTAGATTTTAGATACTTTGTCGCTGAAATAGTCAGCAATGCGATTGCATGCAGCGACTGAGCGATCCTCTGATCCTGTTGAGGACTTGGGGACAGCCAGGGATTTGTAGACACAGAATAATTCCTTAGCTGAATTTTCTGCATCCATGATCCTGACAGAATAGTAGGCCGTTTTTGCTTTCTTAATTAGGTTGTGGTATGTCCGTCTATTAGCGAGGCACTTTTCTCTTACTTGGCTGTCATAGGCTGACCGCCACTGCCTTTCTGCTCGCTTACAATTCTTCTTGGCACTCCGTAGTTCCTCGTTGAACCAGGGTGCCGTTCTCTGTTTACGACCGCCCACCTTCGGCCGGCCCAGAGGGGCCGTCCGGTCTAGAGCCGCCGTGATACGGGCGTTAAGCAATTTGTTTGCCGTGTCCGCGTCGTCACCTCCAGGGGGGCCCTCTGCCATGAAGGCTTCATTGAAGTCTGGTAGGGAGAACCTGGCCCAATTGCGCCTGGGGTAGTTGAGGGGAGTGGAGTCTGTCACCTTGTGTTTTGGGAGGGAGATTTCAAATGGTACCAGGAAATGATCGGTCCAGGGGAGAGGCACGGGGGGGGGCCGCTGTTACTTCCTCCCAGTTAGCAAACACTGGGTCGAGCAGATGGTTATGCTGATGAGTCGGGAGCTGGCCCTTTAGCTCTCATTGTAGGGCCTGGAGTTCTTGACGAAACTCCATTGCTCCTTTGTCCATCTGATCCTCTAAATGCATGTTTAGGTCTCCTAGTAATAGAAAGTTATCTCTCCTCAACGCCATCTCAGTGACACATTCTATCAAGTTGTTTTTAAACCTTGCCAGGGGGCCTGGGGGTCGGTAGATTAAATAGCCCTTCACCGTGGTGCCCCCATTGACTTTTATGGTGAAAACACCGGCCTCGCAATCTGCCATATGGACTTGTTCCAGTTGACAGGCCAGTTGCTGTTTAAATGCAATGGCTATACCTCCTCCTCTGCCATCAGGTCTGTCCAACCTCACCATCAGGTATTCTTCCGGTAATGCCTGAATGATGTCGGGGTCAGATTGGCCATCCAGCCACGTTTCTGTGAGGAATATCAGGTCTGGTTGTCTATTTATTAGTAGGTCATGGATGTCGAATTTATGGCGTCGTAGCGATCTCACATTGAGTAAGCCACAGGACAGGGTAGAGCAGCCCCGGATGTCAGCTATTGACGTAGTACACTGAAATTGACAGTGTCTGCAACCAGTTTCCTCCCCTATATGTATGGTGTGGAGGCCGGGATTGCATATAATGGTGGACAGTTTTACAAGCTCGTTCCGACTCTACCTTATGCGGGTGACAGGGCCAGGGGGGGTGGCCCTTGGCCGCGTCCGGTCACGGACGGGCGCAGACGGGCTTGGCTTTGGCGCAGCTTCGGCGCACGTCCAGCGCGCCCGCTGCGCCCGGCGCGCCCGCTGCGCTCCCTAGAGCCAGGTGACATATTATGCAGGCAGGGGCGGGCGGGGCGGAGCACTAGAGTGCTCGCCCAGCTCGTCCCCCTCAACCAAGATGGCGGGTCTGGTGAGGCGGGAACGCGGGTTCGCGCCCTGCTAGGTGCACAATTTGCAAAGTTTTTTTTTTTAAATACTGAGGGACAGAGTAAAATACACGCAGTCTGTATTTTAAAAATTAGCAGCAATTACACATATAAACAGGTAAAAACACAGTCCCGGCTTCCGCCTCAGGACACACTCCTACCGCGCTAGTGATCAGCGCGATTGAAGGGCTCAATGGGTTTTTATGCAGGCAGGGGCGGGCGGGCGGAGCACTAGAGTGCTCGCCCAGCTCGTCCCCCTCAACCAAGATGGCGGGTCTGGTGAGGCGGGAACGCGGGTTCGCGCCCTGCTAGGTGCACAATTTGCAAATTTTTAAAAAAAAAATACTGAGGGACAGAGTAAAATACACGCAGTCTGTATTTTAAAAATTAGCAGCAATTACACATAAGAAACTTTATCACCAGTTTCGTGTGGGATCTTTGCCACTGAATTCCTTTACAAAAAATTGGGTTACTGGAGCAACGGAATTTTGTTGTTGGTGCCCAGGTCACAAGGAAACTGAGGGTCACCTTTTATTTGCCTGTCCGACCTACCTAGCACCACGAAGAAAATGGATAAAACCTCTGTTTCAACGCCTCACTTACAGAAGGTCCTCTGAGGCCCTCTGGGTATTAAAAACTAACACCTCAGAGGTGTTCGTGGTGAGCGTAGCGAAATTTTTAGGGTGGGCTTGGGCCATTAGGGCAAAAAGCAGATAAAAACAAGACCAAATTCCAGCTTTTCAATTAATTCACCATTGTTTTTTCTTAATACAGGATAATGTATATCGTACTAAGAACGTTTTAATTCACTCACTGTTTTTACACTCTTAGAATTATTTGGTCAGGTTTGTCTTTATATTGCGTGGATGTTTAATAACTATTTTAAATATATCTAGTTATTGTTAAAAAATATTAACAAGCTCGGACAAGTTTAATGTTGTTGTAAAATGCCAGTATATTGGTATATTGTTATGCTGTCCAAATTTTATGTGTTTTAAATGTTGTCTTTTATGATTTTATTATCGAAATAAAGACTTTAAAACCTGAACCTGCATACAGTTTCAATCCATGGTCCAGGACATCTAGTAGACATGTCTTTATATCATTACACACATAATGTTTGGTCACGAAGTTGTGAAGTCACACAAGCTCAGTCATTTCAAAGGGATTTCCTTGCTTCTACTTGAAATGAAGAAGGCTATCAATATGTTTAATAATCAAGTCCCCGCTCTTTCCCTAAAGTTCATGGTGAGGAAGAGTTTCACAATGGTTTATTAATTTTGATTTTGTCATCTCTCTGAAAACTTTGCAAATAGAAAGGACTTCATGGTAAACTGGCACCCGCAAAGCAAAATATTCACCTTTACATGTCTGACCAACAATTCCCTTGGAGCTTTTCAGTGATCTCTGGATCCTCTGTTCCAGTTTCATATCTGGAGCCACAGCATTGAAACTTCCCTCTGTGTCTTTCATCACAAAATATATTGGGATGAATCTTCTGTAGATGTAGGATTTGTCTTCATATTCTTTGACAAACTCTGGGAACTTGTTTTTTTTTATTTTGAGCTGAGTGTATTCAACATTGCCTGGCTTTGCATTATGTCATTTGAATGAAGTGCACCCTGTGCCATGTTCGCTTCTGAGATAAGATATGCAAAACCTAATTTGTCGTTATTGTTCCAGAAAGCAATCCAATGCAATGTTTCTATTGCCTCAGATATGATAAGCATACTTTGTAACTAACTAACATGAGCTCAGCTCAATACTGACTAAACAGTTTTCTTTCTAAAGATATCTACCTCAATAAGTGCACAGCCTATGCCACATACATTGAGATAACTTCCTGCACACCGTAACACAACTTTTGTCATATGGAAAATGCCCATCATTGGATAAATATCTTCAAATTCTACTTCATTGTCAGCTCCAATACGGAAAACACCTTTATCGCTGAAAATTGGCAGGATAGGCTGATCTTCAAGCTGTGCACGCATATTTTGGAAACGTTTTAGAGCTGTGTCTACTGTTGCGTAGTTTGTAACTAGAGATGGTCTTACGGGTAAAAACCCAACCTTCTTCAGTGGGATGGTATTCTGGGATCATGAATTCCAGCCTAAGGAGGAACTAGCGTTTCTTCATTTTTCAGCCCGCATCGAATAAGCAATATGATAAATTCAGTTAAATCAGTTTTGTGGACTGCAACATCATGTAGAAAAAGATCCATGTCCTCAGCCATTTTGGAACTTTCTGGTAGACTGGGATGTTTTGATGGCTTAAAGTGATTTTGCACACGTTGGCAAGGCAGTTGGGTTAATAGTTTGCAGCTTCATTTGATTATGCATACAGCAGATACAGCTTGTTTGCCAGCAGCTTCTTCATTAATACAGTCTTGAAAAAAGCACCATGGCAATATCATGTGTGCTGGATGTTCAAGACAAAGAAGAGCTGTCTTCAAAATCAAAATTAAGAGTAGCAATTGTAAATCTTTTGTTAAAGTGACTTGGAAGTGGTGTGTTGTCAGATTCATAAGATTTTACAGATTGAGCTGCAAACAAGTTCCCGCTCCAAACTATGTCATCATAACATGTTGATACACTAATCCTATTGATTGAAGTGATTAGCTCTTTACTTTTGCACTTGTCATAGATTGCGTGGGCAGTCATCATGTGTAAAGGAGTTTTCTTTTTGCCATGATGTAATTCATAAAACATGATTTGGAAAAGAAAGTACATTTGCACAGCATAAGTTTGCTGATTCACAGGATTGTCTTACACTTCTTCACTTATATCTTCAAAGCCATCATCAATGGTTTTGGCTTCTGTTCGGAACTCAAGAACTTTAGTTTGTAACAGCTTTGCTTTGCTGATATTAAGCAATGATGTAAAAATGTTAAGAAAACATCAGGCATTTTTTGTTGACTCCCATGATTTGCGGAGCTCTGGCACATCACAAAATGTGCCATTAAGTCCAAAATCTAGATCTTTCAGGACATTTCTTATAACAGCTCCTGCTGATTTTTCTGCATCCTGTGATCTTATTTTGGCAGCAAGAACTTTAGGAGTTAAATTAGCTCAGAACATCATGAGTGGTTCATTCCTTGTGTGAGACTGACAAAAAATAATTCTGTTATTGTACATTCTCACAAGAAAAATAATAATTTCAATTTTATGAACCAAAACAGTTTCATCAATGTTGAACATTATTTCTCAGATCTCACTGAGTGTGAACCCGCAGCCAGCACTCAAGCGTGGCTGTTAGAAATGGGGGTCTCTAGTTGGCACTGGCTGGCGCCACTGTCCAACTAGGGACCCATCTTCCTAAGTAAGGGCAAGAGGGCCATCCCCTTTGATAACCCCTGCTCAACCCTGTGGTAACGTAGCACGAGCAGTTAGGCCTATCTCAGATGCAGTGTGTGAAGCATTTATGACCACGTACAATAAGGCAGTAAAGACACCACAAAAGGACACAACTCAGGTAGGTATAGAAATTAATATCTTTATCTAACAGTTTAACTCAAAACTCTCAAAGCGTTTCAACAACTACAATTCCCGTCAACCCATAGGGACTCAAACAGAAAGACAATAATGTATTCACCAAAGCGTGACACTGACTGAGTTCAGGGCCGGGGCCTACGCGACCCGTTGCACACCAGATACCTGTTGTGGAAAGGATGCACAGCACGCAGCTTCTCAAAAAAGCAGAAACGATGAGATGCGAACTCCCAGTGACCACAACTCTTGGGGGCGGATGTCCGCAGCGGGCACCCACAATGATTCGGGCACTCAGGGACAGGCGGGTGCTCAGCGGCAGCAGCACGCGGCTGCGGCGGCCCGGGCTGGTGGTGACGATGACTCTCGTCATGCAGCTCCCTGGTGGGCGCACAGCAGCAGCAGCTCTCTCTTAGCTGCAGCGGACCATGAAACGATAGTGACAATCCTCAACAAGGGTGAACAAGGTGCGGGCACACAGCGGCAGCAGATCTCCCTCAGCTGCGGTGGCCCACAGGACAAATCCCAAGGATGCAAAATTGACAAAGGTGCGGGCACACAGCGGTCACAGCTCTCTTTTCGCTGCGGCGGCCAATGGGACAACTCACGATTATGCCAAGTAGCAAAGGGTTAGGGCACTCAGCGGCTACAACTCTCTCTTGGCTGCGGCAGTCCATGGAGCAATTCATAATGATGCACAGTAGCAAAGGGTATGGGCACACAGCGGCTACAGCTCTTTCTTGGCTGCGGCAGCCCACGGAGCAATTCAAGATGATGTAAAGTAGAAAAGGTGTGGGCACTCAGCGGCTACAGCTCTCTCTTGGCTGCGGCGGCCCACTGAGCAATTAATGATGATGCACAGTAGCAAAAGGTGTGGGCATTCAGTGGCTACATCTCTCTCTTGGCTGTGGCGGCCCACGGGGCAATTCACGATGATGCAGAGTAGGCAAGGGTGCGGGCACTTAGCGGCAGCAGCGATCTCTCAGCTGCGGTGGCCGACATGACGGAGGATGGTCTCGGCCCAGGCTAGCACAATGGTGGACGCTCAGTGGCTGTACCTCTTTCTGAGCTGTAGCGGTCCACACCAGTTCAGCGAAGGGCTCGAGGTGCAGATTCCGGCAGGCTCTCAGCTGCAGCAGCTGTCTCTCAGTGGCAGCGGCCCACACAGATCCAGTGGAAGGGTTGGAGGTGCATATTTAGGCAGGCTCTCAGTGGTGGCAGCACTCTCTTAGCTGCAGCGACCCGCACAAGTTTAGTAAAAGGTTAAAAGGTTCAGAGTTAGGTGGGCTCTCAGCTGCGGCAGCTCTCTCTTAGCTGCAGCGGCCCACACAGGTTTAGCAAAAGGTGCAAAAGTTCCCAGTGCGCAGTCCTCACAGTAGAACTAGAGGCTCCGGGTTACACGACACAGGCCTCACCTCCAAGGATAATTCCTCGCACAGGAATTCCGACGGCTGACGGGGTGAAGTCTAATGTCCATGAGAGCTCTGCAGGAGGCCCTCTCGATTTTAGGCCCTCGGGTAGTTTCTTCGGCAAGCTTGGTGAAAGTTTCAAAGTCCTTTGCTCTGCTTGCTCAAACTGAGTTCTGTCTTAACATCCAGAAGGAACACACTTGCCCCAAGTTCCAGCGCAGCATTTTATACCTAAAAAGTCTTTGTTCTCTAAGTTCGCAAATCACTGACTCCGGTCAGAATCAGTTCGGTGGGGTTGGAGAGCACTTGGTCTACGAGGTGACATCCTGCCCTTTCAGAATGAGGGGGTTCGCTATCAGACACCCAGTGGGAGGTGGAGCCATCATTCACCTTGCTAGGCACGGACCTGCTCGTAACAAAGAGTCACCTCTCCCCATGCTCTGAATACCGTACTCTCTCTCAAGCCAGGTCTGACTCAGCTGGCCCTGCTGCTCCAAAACCAGACGGCCAATTCACATACTCGCAACAGCGCCAGTAAAGCTTTAGGCCAGAAAGTACTGCGTTTTCAAGAAAGGCATTTCACAACATGAGATATATAAACAGTCCTTACTAACAGCGGGCTTTCAATGTCCTGAGCATACACATATCAATCTCGAAGTTCCTATCAGATTCCTAGGGCCGGATAGGGTGATAGAAAGTAATCCTTAACGAACAGTCTACACAGATGTAGGCATCAGGGTTATCCTTATTCCCACAGTCAATTATATACAGGGAGAAAACAGTGATTTATATTCAGGGAACAAACAGTCATTAATATACAGGGAGCATTCGCGCTGTGGCACTGATTAGCAGTAGCACAGCGCCCAGAACATCTACATCCAGCCAAAATACAAGACAGGAAGAGTAGAGGGGAAGGGAGACCTACGCCAATGATGCCTGGTCTAACAGTGGCTTTAAAACTTAGTTTGCATTTTTCAAAGAGTGAAAACTTAAATAAAGGATGGCAGTTACGCTGCTGCTGGGAGCTAATTGTACATTCATCTTTTCGGATGCATACAAGCCTGCAGTTCAGATGGGCACACAGATCGGCTGCAAATGTATTCACCTCGCTGTTTAGATCAGCTACTCGGCTAAAAGCTTCATCTTGAAAGGAACTAGTGCAGATAAAAACATATTTGCTCTTTGAGACTCACATACTCTGTAGTTCCGTCCTAAGCTTGGCAGTTTGGACTGGACTGTTCCTTTGAGGAACACGGTAAATACTGATTTGCATAAGGCTGGGTCTGAACTGGGGTGGCATAGTGAGCTAAAGGACGATGATGGATTCAACCCAGTTCTGTGACTGAGGGTGAGTGTCTGTAAATGTTCAGATTTCCTTGAATCATCTCCTTTTGCTTGCTTTCTTCGCCCTAAGTTAGAATAGTATGCCCAAATGTGGGTCCCTTGCTCACTTTGCTACTGGATTCAAGCAAGCCTGGCTGATGAGGGGTGTTATTCCGAAACCGGTCCCAGAATGCTGGTTTCCAATCCAGGGACGGCTTTGCTTGGCAGTTCAGGATGGACTGTTCCCATGAGGAATGTCTGGGTCTGAACTGTGGTGGCGAAGTGAGTAAAGATTCAACCAAGATCTATGACTGGGGTGAGTGTCTGTAAAGTTTCAGAACACTGTTCATCATCTCCTTGTGCTTAAACTACAGATAACACATTGAAGATCCTCTGCTTTCTGATTAGTTGTTGGAAGTGGACAAGGGGCAGCCATCGATCTTCTAAGTGGATGGGCACAGGGTTTGGTTGTCATCACTTTCTCAGAAGACTCAGATGCTTGTGAGTCACTGGTTTCTGCTATTTGTTGATAATTTTTTTCCAGGCTCTTGTTGTTACAATGATAATATATTTGATCCTCTTCACCCATCAGTTTCAATCTTTTGTGAAGTTCGTCTTGCCGTAGTTCTGAAGCATCTCCAACTCTCTTCTGTCCAGCCACAGTTAATGTTAGCTTTTCTTTCAGATTAGTTTGTCATATGACACTCTTTTCTTTTGTTGAAGGAGTCCTCAGATTTTGCACTTTGCAACACTCTGTCAGGAGGTAAAGATTTTCTGCTACCACCTGCTTTGCTCCTGTTTACGAATTTGAATTAAAGGAAAACCTGAATCAAGAACAATATTGAAATGAATTACCAATATGTTGGCTAAACACATCATTATAGAGCTGCCATTTCGGAAAATGGTGGAAGGGTTGTTCTGAGGACCTATTTTCTGTCTGAATAAGATTACTTCACCCCGAAAATCCAATGTCTTTACACCAAAATAAGGGATATAGGACTCATGCTTCCTAAAATATTACATCATCACTGCAACACATCGGCCATTTTTAAAATATTGTCCAGTAGAATTCGGCCCAGATTAGCAAAGTCTACTGAAGCTAAATTGCTTCCTAATGATACAAAAAAACAAATTTAAAATGAAAATCTTTGGACAACAATTTATTTACAGACGTATGTCAAGGGGCAGGACCATAATAGACCCTAGTACTGCACCGCATTCACCCAATTGTACCTTCTTCACTCATTTTACCAAGAATAAGTAAATTTATTTATCATCCCTCTGTCTATTACCAAGAGTCTGCTGGTATATCTGCATCTGTTCTGACAATCTAATTATCAGACATTGTTCCATTGTCAAATTAAATCTGTGTTTACTTTACAATTAAGAAATTCAGTGTTGAATGACACCATGTGAACCATTGATATTTAGTAACCTCCAGGCTACTTGTTAACAAGCATTTAGAATGCAATAGTTCTCGCAATCGCGAGTTTTTGAGCTGTTGGAATTGTAAATGGCAATGCCTATTATAATATTAAAAGGCATTGGCATTTACAATACCAATAGTTCAAAGTTTTGCAAAAGCAAAACCTATTGTATTGCAGAGCGCGGTGTCCATGAAGTGGACGCTGCGCTCATTGTTAAAGTTTAAAAAAAATGTTTTAACCAAGTGCGGTGTCCCTTAATCGGGAACCATGCTCAAAATCATTTTTGTTGTTTTTATTCAAACTGAGCGCAGTGTCCCTAAAGCGGGCACTGAGCTCACCGTGCAAGTTAGAGCAGCATAGCGCTCTTTAGAAAAGCACCGCCATTGTCCCCATCAGTGTCAATAAAGAAAATAGTGCACTTATAATGCAGACCGTGTAACAAGCCAAGTAAAAAGGTCCAGTTGTTATGGGCGGTAACAAACGCAGACAAGGTGGTACCAAGGAGGGACTAACAAGCCTATTTACAAATCAGAAGCCAGCATGACACAAGCCAATTACAAATATGAGGAAACTGGGCAGGGCTTCCAGTGCATACCCTAATACAGCATGCCTCACAGAGTGAGCAGCACATGAGCGATGCTGCTAGGCTTGACATAAAAACTAGACCTATTTTAAATAACTTCTTGGAAAAGAAACATGAAAGGCAGTCCATGCCAAGAACCAGGCCAGTATACAGCCGAGTCAGAAAGGCTTGTATTCCTCACACTAAACCTTTCTTTGAAAATCTTACATAAAGAGCCAGCGGAGAAAGCAAATATGGTTACAGTATAAAAGTCCTGTGTGCCACAAAACAATGTAGCTAATATATTTCATATGGTCCGGGAGTACGGGGTTATGGGAATCTTGTCAACAAAATAAACCTTGTCATAATGTGAGCAAAGAATCTGTTAATGATCGAGCCTCTGCCAAAGGAGAGCCAGGAATAAAGGCAAGTCTGTAACAGGAGGTTTGAATAGCCACAATGGAATAACGGTTAGCAAGGAAAGCAGGTGAGAAAGACAGCGACAGTGGGGTCTAGCAAATCATCTAACATGAGACAGGCAGAGTTGAAGATGTAGGAGGGCTTAAGGCAGGCTTACCCAGCACGGGTCCATGGGCACAATGTAGCCCACAGAGCGTCTTGTGCAGCCGATGGGGAAGATTACGTTATTTATGTCGGGTCACATTCAGTCCATGGACAGAAAGCCTTTCTATACAGAATGTAAGCAGCTCCTCCAACTGCGTAACGTACTATGTTCGAAGATGTAAAATGAGAATAAACTAAAAAGGGGCACCCATCTGAGAAAGCACAACTTTGTAATTGGTCCCCCAGCTTTTACTCATTGGCTTTTGCTGGAAACATGTTTTGATACGTTACATGGATCATACTTTCATAAAACACAAAATACTGCCCCCGAGGAAGGGACCTGTGAGTCTCGAAATGCATTGGGGTTCAGGATTTGTGACATCCATGGGCCACTTGACAGCTATGCACCAACTGATTTGGGGACTGTAACGCAAGGATACATTGTATTGGAAAATTGTACTGTACAATACTAAGCTTTTTTCAAATTTAAGAATTTGTTGTGTTAAAGCCAATTATGTTGTTGTCAGATGGTTGCATAATAGTACGCTGATGAATGTAAGAGTTGTATTATGCATCATGATTTATTGTTCAATAATACATTTTTGAAAAGAAATATATTAATTTAGTATGTTTTTATAGTGAAAAAAGTAAGTTTACTATTAGAGAACGTCTATTCAATAGGAACAGTGATCACTACAATCAGGGTCTACCCTGTAAGGTCTTTAACATTTTCTGGGTTACTATATGCAGATATCCTGAACATCAAACGTGGATCTGGCCTTCCAGATTGTGGACACCCCAGCTTAGAAAACAACATTTATTGCAGAGCTTACCGGTCACATCTACAATAAGAGCAAACTGCTGTTTCCTTTATCATATTTTGATCTAAGATGCAACAAGATGGTGATAAACAGACATAGGTAACCAATGTGTATGAATATTATCCAAAATAAGGCAATGAATAAAAAATATTCTTATACACTAAAAATAATTTAAAACATTGCTTTAAACCAATTTGTAACTCAGTCCTGTTTCCTTTCTGTGTTGTTTTGGTCTACCACATGCTTGGATATGCCCAGATCTCAATTCCACATTGTTGGCATCATGAAATCACTGCCAAAAGGAATATTTTGATTGAACCATTTCTTGAATTGGCATCAACTTGATAACAAGGTCATTCAAACATTTGCTCAATATGTACCTTACCTCGTGTGGGATAGTCCTTTGCTGAGGCTTCTTAGATCCTTTTCTCTGCGATTCTGGCTGACAGAAGGTGTCAAAAGAGGTTTCTGAAAAGATAACCAATAGGAGTAGCTCAGGAATCAATGTATTGAAAGCAGACAGCTTCATCACCATTCTCTCTCACCCACTAGTTCTTCCCAATCTACACCTGAAAATATGCCACTGTTTAGGAACTGATACTTTCTAAGGTCATGGCCAGCATAGACAAGAAATAAGTGGCACTTTGCTAGAAGGCTGGTGTGGGATAACCCCTGCTTTATGTTCAAGGACAAACCATGGTTATCTATGAATTACGCTTAGTCAACTATGGACAAGATTTAATATTGGTAACAGCTACTAAAAAGAGAGGGGCTTGAGAACCTTGTATTGAACTTAAGACGTTTCCCATGTGTTTGCTATGTGAGCTCCATCTTAAGGAATGCTTCAAGGTGATTATGATATCTCGTACTGGTGTAACATACTCACTGAATCCTTACTTAGTTGTCCAGTCTAGTTAAAAATTGAATCTCATTCTGCAAGGAATGCTATGTCATACTTCTTCTCCGATGCAACCAGTGATATCTAAAATGATATTCTAAGTAATGTAGTACTCCCAAAAGGAAGGCCGTGCCGACTATAGACTATCAACGCAATATCAAAATAAGCAATATCTATAATTAAATGTTCAATAGCCCATGTTGCAAATCAACTGGATAATTCTAGTTTCAATGAATACCTTTTCATCAACCATCTATCTTTACATATGTTTTTCTATCTTTAATAATTTTATAGAATTTATAGAAAGTAATCCAGTATAGAAATATTCATTAACAAATTAATAGTGGGAGGAGGAGCTTAGCGCGCATCCAAGATGGTCGTGTGAGCTGTGAGCTCCCGAAACCCTCGCCGCCTCCACCGTCTATCCTGGCACGAATACTGTTTCTGATGGCGGGTTCTTGTAGCTAAGACTCTCCTGATCTGAATGGCCTTTTTCAAAATTCGAATCGGATGCCGGACACCCGAAATACTCCTTCCTGAAGCCTGAAGGCCTACACCGTGAGTCATCCCGGGACTTGGGCATCCGAAGCACCCCGAAGGTAGTTGAACAACAACGGCGTATGTAAGGGGACGACTACCCAGGGTCTACTTTCGGTTTCGCTTTTCCTGTCTAAGAAGGCTGGGAGACGGCTGCCTCTTGATCAAGCTGGCCTGTATGCTCACTCGTTTGACTGTTCTTCACCGGCGCCCTGCACTTCGATTTCTCAATGTTTTTCCCCGTGGGGAGCCATTTTCACCAGGTCCCAAAAGCCCCCAAGGGGCGCGCAGCCCACCATGGCGGGCAAGTCCTACAGCGACAATCGGTCACTCAAGAACACGACTCCTGGTGGCATTACTCAGACCACCATTATGGACCGATTTGCGCGCAACAAGGGCTCGCCTAGCGGGACTGGCAAAACCCCTGAAGACCTTGGTGGTGGCCCCCCTGAGCCGGAGGAGCTGACTCCTAGAGACCTGATGGGCGCCATTGCGAGTATGAAGTCATCGATGGGCCAACAATATGAAACTTTGGCGGCCAAGATCGACACTGTGGCTGTGGATGTAGGCTTGATTAGGGCAGATTTGGCCAAGACTAACGAGAGAGTCAAGTCGCTGGATATCAAAACTGCCAGCCTCACCACCGATGTCTCCGATCTCCAGACCGAGATCCGAACCCTTCGGACCTCGAGTGACCAATTTGCCCGCCGGCTTGAGGATTTCGAAAGTCGCGCTAGGCGCAATAATGTCAGCATCGTCGGAGTTCCGGAGTCCTCAGCCGATCAATCGACGGACCTACTCGTTGAAGATCTGATCCTCAACCACCTCGTCCCTAAGGGCCTAAGTAACTTTTTTGTGGTGGAGCGTGCCTATAGAGTTCCGGGAAAAAGACGCAAACAGGGTCTACGCCGCGACCCATCATTGCGAGGATCTTCAGCTACAGGGACAGAGACGCCAATTTACAGGCCTCGAGGGCTAGCGGCCCCACCAAATTTGAGAATGCGTCAATCAGCTTCTACCCCGACTTTACTCAATCGGTGCAGAAACAGAGACTGGGATTTACTGAGGTGAAGCGTAGACTGAGAGACCTGGGCATGAAGTATGCTATGCTCTTCCCCGCCCGATTGCGCATCGAACATAATGATGTTGTTTTTTGATATGCCAGAGGTGGTCAGTGAATGGTTGGACACACTATCGACACAACGGGACAATGCGGAACACTCCAGAGGAGCAGAAGGAAGCCAACGGGACCAGGAGGAGTAGGGACACCGGCGTGTGTCACCATTGTACCGTGTTGCGGTGGATTGTTATCCTTTTTTGGGTCAATGACACTCTTACAGACAAACCCTGGGGCGGCGGGGAGTTCGGGACTTTTCCTCCTCCTGGGGTGTTTCCTTTTCTTCTTGTAGATTAGTTTTCTTGGGTAGGGCGACAGGCACACTGCAACTTGGGGTGGTTTTTTGATTTATCGCAGGGGTGCAGGATGGGGGGTTGTTTGTTCGGGGCATTTTGGGGGAGGGGGGGTTCTTTTTTCCTGTTTGAATTGTTTCCGTGGCCACGTATTGCTGCATAGTTTGATCTGTGTTTCCTTCATGGGGTTTGGGGGACCCTGCCACTTTTTCTGGGATGGGGGGTAGGGGGTTGAGAGTCTTGAGTTGGAATGTCAACGGCTTGGGGGACAAAATAAAACGGGGGATTGTACTTCAATATTTAAAACGCCATTCCCCCGATGTTGTATTACTACAAGAAACGCACTTGGTGGGGAACACGTTCCATGCTATGAACCGGAGGGGCTCCCGGTTGGTTGCACACTCGGGATTCACTTCGGGCTCCAGATGGGCTGGTGTTATGGTCCATAGTTCCCTATCCCTTGGAGATTGATGATATGATATTGGATGATGATGGGGGAAGATATGCGGCCATTGTTGGTAGGTGGGAGGGGAGGGTGGTCGCCATCCTCTCGATATATGTCCCCCCAGGTTTGCAGGCGACCACGTTTGTCGACCTGGGGAAACTGGTGTTGAGGCTTCCAGAGGGGATTCTGGTGGTTGGAGGGAACTTCAACTCGGTTGTAAGCGGCCTGGAGGATCGCCATCCTCCCAGGGCTCTCACACCGTCGCAGTCCTGCCTGGGAGGTTTCTTGGAAACGTTTGGTATGGTTGATTGTTTGCAGATGCTTCACCCCGGGCAAGTTCAATACACTTTCCATTCCGGGGCCCACGGGAGCTTGGCTAGACTTGATTATATCCTTGTGCCCGCAGCCCAGGCAACAACGGTAAGAGAGGTCCGACGTTTGCCTAGAGGCATCTCGGATCACTCCCTGCTATGGATCCATATAGACCTCCATCTGGACGCAGGGGGCCGGGTCGCCCCAATCAATCCCTGGCATCTCCATGTTCGGGAGACTAGGCTGGGGTGGTTAAAGCCATTGATCACTACTTTGTCAACAATGTGGGATCGGTGTCTTCGTCTGTGTCCCTGTGGGAAGCCTTTAAAACTGTTATACGGGGTCGGACGCTATCGCTGATCGCCAGTTCTAAGAAGCGCCACAATAAAGAGGTTGAGCAGCTGGAGTCTGACATTGTAGCTTTGGAGGCAGATCTTGAGTCTGGGGTCACGCGTGATAAGGTACATGTTTTGCAACTGAAGCAGTTGGACTATAAAGCCTTGGTTACGAATGCCGCGAAAGCCATGAGTCGAGAGCAACAGGGCCGTTTGTATGATGTGGGCGACAAGGCGGGGAAGTTGATAGCTTGGCTGGACAAGAAAGAGAGATTGAATGGAGTGGTGCCGGTTGTTGAGCGAGTGGATGGTGTACGTGTGACGGATCCGTTGGAGATCGTGGAGGAGTTCGCTTGCCACTTCCGAGCGATGTATGCGCCAGTCTCAGACCGGCCGGAGGAGGACTCGCATCTTTTGCTCAGGGATATCGCTTTGCCTTGCTTGTCTGAATCTGACAGAGAGCTAATGGAGGCGGACTTATCCACCGATGAAGTAGCGCTCGCTATTCGCTCCATCCGCTCTGGAAAAGCCACGGGCCCGAACGGCATACCCATCGAGCTGTACAAGTTGTGTCCGAACAAAATGGCGTTGTATCTTCGCTCGATGTTCTTGGAGTCCAGGGAGAGGGGTTTGCTTCCCTGTGATCAGCGATTAGCATCTATTGTGGTGATACATAAAGAAGGAAAACCCAGTGAGTTGTGTACCTCCTATAGACCCATTTCACTTCTTAATGTGGAACCTAAGATTCTGGCAAAAATGTTAGCTAATCGTTTAATTAAAGTGATTGGAGACTTGGTGCACCCAGATCAATCTGGCTTTATTCCGACCCGCAACACTGCGTTGAATTTACGCCGTCTCCACAGCGTGCTGGCGAGGGCGGAGACGCTACGTGAGCCGCCCATTTTGGTCTCTCTGGATGCCACTATGGCATGTGACACAGTGGAATGGCCGTACCTATGGGCAGCTTTGGTGAAGTTCGGCTTCGGACCGGTATTCATTGGATGGATCCGGCTACTCTATGAAGAGCCCCTAGCCCAGGTGGTCGTTAATGGTAGAGTGTCGGCTCCCTTTGTCCTAGGGAGGGGTACGCGAAACCGAAAGTAGACCCTGGGTAGTCGTCCCCTTACATACGCCGTTGTTGTTCAACTACCTTCGGGGTGCTTCGGATGCCCAAGTCCCGGGATGACTCACGGTGTAGGCCTTCAGGCTTCAGGAAGGAGTATTTCGGGTGTCCGGCATCCGATTCGAATTTTGAAAAAGGCCCTCTGTCTCCACTCCTCTTTGCCTTGGCTTTGGAGCCCCTGGCCGCTAGGTTGCGGTGGGAGCCATCACTCAGGGGTATCAGCTGGACTCCCGGTTTTGAAGACCGCATCTCACTTTATGCGGACGACATTCTCCTTTACCTCACTTCCCCTCGGAAATCTCTGGGGGTGTTGTTCGATGTCCTTAGTTCCTTTGGGAGGAACTCTGGTCTTGTCATCAACTGGGGTAAGTCCTGTGTTTACTCGCTCACGGATGACACACCACTCGTACCGCGCAAGTGCCAAATACAAATTTCGCCTTCTGGGTTCAAGTATTTAGGTATATATGTCTCGCGTGATCCTGCAGTCAGGTATCAGCGCAACTTGCTCCCCCCGCTTCTTCGCTTAAAGGCAGATGTGAAAGCCTGGAGCAGACTGCCGCTGTCCCTGGTGGGCAGAACAGCTCTCTTTAAAATGATTTCCCTTCCTAGATTTTTATATGTGCTTCAAAACACCCTGGATCTTGTGCCTTCCAGCTACTTCCATGAGATCGAGAGCCTCCAAAGAAAATTGCTGTGGACTGGACGTCCCCGGATTGCCTTGGCCAAGCTCCCGCTGCCTTGGTACGATGGCAGTATAACGTTGCCTGATATCAGAAGCTATTACTGGGCCTCGCAATTAAGCTCAGTCAATCATGCGATGTATGGCCCAGCTTCTAACCCGGCTTTTGCTATGGATAAATGGCTGCTGCCGGGCGGGGACTACAACAGGGCACTTTACTCTAAACGGTCAGATGCGGCGTTAACGGGGCCCACCAAGGTTGCGGTGCGGGTCTGGTACAACGCTAATGCTGCTATGGGCTGGTCGGACATTATCACTCGAGCGACTCCACTCTACGCTGCCGAGAGGTTAGGCAATTTGTGGACTACCAAGGGCTTTGAAAAATGGGACCTCATTGGTATTATTAAGGTGGGGGACCTTTGGCAGAAGGACAGGATAAAGACTTTGGATGAGTTTCAACTTGAATATAAACTTAGCAATCGAGAGTACTTTCGGTACCTGCAGGTCCGACACGCCATTTCCTCGGTCTTTCCGACTGGCACTCTTGTTCCGGAGTCCTCCCCCCTGGAGGACAGAGTGCTCGACGGCCATGTCCCGGACAGTACGATCTCCCTTATATATAAAAAACTGATACATGACCGAGCAGACCTTCTTTTACAGCTCCATACGGCCTGGACCAGCGATGGACTGGAACTTGACGATGAGGATTGGCAGGCGGCGATATCCTCCCCGAAGGAGGTGGCAATCCCGGACCTTCTGAGACTGGTGCAATTGAAAATCCTACACCGAGTGTATACGACGGGCCCTCGATTGTTACGTATGGGGTATGCATCGGATGGCTTGTGTAAGCGCTGGTGTGGAATGGTGGGTACTTTCCTTCATATTTTGTGGGAATGTCCGGCGGTGGTGTCTTTTTGGAATCGTGTGCATGGTGTTATGGAGGAAGTGACGGGTGTTTAGATTTTGCCTGAGGCCCGAAGGTGTCTACTGAATGTGTGGGAGCCCAATGACTACAACGTGGCTCAGACGCAGTGGGCCACCTTGGGTAATATGGTCGCATAGCGTGACATTGTGCAACTGTGGGGATCGTCAAGGGACCCAGTCTGTCGGCCTGGTCCAGAAACATGGACTGGTGCATGTTTCGTGAAAAAACAGTCTACGTCGCTCGGAGCAGGCCCAAGAAGTGGGGGAGGGTGTGGAATCAGTGGAACCAGTACCGTGGTGAGATTTGTACCCCCCCTTTTGTGCCTCCACCGGAAGTGTTGCACTCCCCTTAGCGTGATGTTCCTTCTTGTCTGGATTTTTGTTCATATATTGCTGGCTTGCTCTCTTTCCCCTTTCCCCCTCCCGCCTGCTCTCCCTATAGCTTTTCAACTTCACTTGTTACTGAGTAACAGCCTTGGATGAGGTACTCCCTCCCCAGAAGGATCACTTGTGTATACGTTTTGTGTCTAGCCTCCACAGTTATTTCTCTTTTTAGTATCTTGGTTTTTTTGGTTTTCAAAACATATTAAAGAAAAAGACCTTATTTCTCCTGTGATTCAATGTATGGCTATGACATGTTTGTTTAATTGCCGCCGGGCCCTCGGGTTGTCGGCTAAAGTGCAGTGTAACTCACTTATCCGTTATGATCCTTGGAAATGTTGACAGCCGACCCTGAGTGGCTGCATGCTTGCTATTGTATATCCATGTTTTTCAATAAAGGTTTTTAAAAAAAACAAAAAAAAACAAATTAATAGTGAGAAACATACACAAACAAATACCAAAAAGGAAAATAAAACTATATCATGATATAATAAAATTGTGCATTTTCATGTAAACCTAATAAAATGTGTATTTCTTAGAATAGCATCTCAAATGTAGTGTTGAACTAAACTTAAACATCTGATGCCCAAATGGATGAGTTAGATATATAAGACTCACTGACAGTAGCTCTTAAGTTGATAATGGCTCTCTTAACAGAAACAGTAGAGGCATTCAGTTTTCATTCAAATTAAATGGAGACACAAACTGAGGTATTTCCAAAGACAACAATTCAATGGTTGTGTGGGGGGAAATTATCGACTAACTGCGAACTCTGCCAAGCAAATTACATACAATAATAGAGGCAAGTTGTTAAACTGTGTCCTTTTGACAGGTTTATCCGCAAACGTTTTTCCTTTTGCCTCCTATTTTTCTGACCCTGTTTTTGTTGGCAATAGGATTCTGGGCACTTTACCTCTGCTTACCAGGGCTAAAGTGCATATGCTCGTTGTATAAATTTTTAATAGGGTTGGTTATCCATGATTGGCATATTTGATTTACTGTTAAGTCCCTAGCAAAGTGCATGGTGTGTGCCAAGGCCTGCAAATCAAATGCTACTAGTGGGCTTGCAGCACTGGCTGTGCCACCCACATCAGTAGCGCTGTAAATGGGCCTCAGAGCTACCACTGTAGAAAATATACACACAGTTGTAAACTGCCAGGTTGCCCTGGCAAGTTTACCCACTTACCAGGCCCTAATCTTCCCTTTTTGTACATGTAAGGCACCCCTATGGTAGGCCCACAGTACACCCATGGGCAGGGTGCAGTGTATGTACTGGTGTGTGTGACATGTCCTGATAGTGAAATACTGTGTATTTCGTTTTCTCTATTGAAAGGCTATCTGCCCCATCGGCTTATCATTGGGGCTGGACTGTAACAATTTTACATGTGTAACTTTCAATTGGAACGAGACAGAGTTTAGGCTCTCTGAACTCAGAATTTATTAATGCACCTTTTGGTAAAGGTGGTTTTTAAATTCTGTGTTTGAAAATGCCACTCATAGAAAGTGAGCATTTTCTTACTTTACCATCCTGTGTGCCTCTGACTGTTTGTGTATTCAGTGTCTGATGTTGGAGTGACAGGAGCTGGGGATGTGCATTCACTCTAAACCGTCATGGGGAGGGGTGAGGTGTGCCCTGCCTTTCGTGGGTGACTCAGAGCTGGGCTGAATAGACCTTGGCTGCATTTAAGGTGGTGGGAGGATTTTTGCATGCACCTGAATAAGCTGTGTCTCCTTTTCACAATGCTGTCTCTACCCCCTGTGGGCATGCTGCCCCAGGGAGGACAGGATTGATTTGGACTGGGTTCAGAAACCTTTGCCACAAAGAGAACAGGTACAAAATGGGGTATAAGTATTAGACCTATAACCCTAGGACTTTTAGATTACTTCATGGAGTTAATGGACCCTGCCAAGAAGAAGAGAGGAAGGACTGTTGGAAGGAGTGCTGCCTTTTCTGGGAGGCGTGGTTTGGCCTGCAGTTGCTGCTTCTGTCTGTGGTGGAGGAAAAGGACTGACTCTTTTTGCTCTGCTGTGATATCCTGCTTGAGAAGAATTCTCCAAGGTGTGTGCTGACCTCCAGTTGTGCAAGACTCACGGACATCAAAGTCTTCCTTCTGTGTGCTACACTTAATTTTTGGGTTTCTGGTGCTTCGCTTGAATTGAAATCCCTGTTGCCTCATATACTCTGAGGTTTCTAAGGCTTTGTTGGTAGTATAATTATTGATGCCACTCTGAACTCCCCCGTGCTGCTGGGGCAAATCGTTCACAATCTTAGAAAACCACTGGGCGCTTTAATCTTTTTGAAAATGCCTCCCGGCGCTGGGCTCAGCCCCCACCCGCAGGCCAGAAGAGACCCCAGAGCAGCAGAGACACCAGCTATTACCTGGCGACCTGTCTCATGAGAGGATGAAAGCTATGGCCCCACCCAGCAGGACGCCATGCTGAGTACGGAGAGCAGCGAGGATGCTCTGAAAATCCTCAGGAGCTTCACCGCCGTGCTAGGCGACTGAAAGCCCTCACGCCTCACGCTTGATTCACCCGGGGAGGGGCCAATGTCAGGAAACAGCTGTTCTCAGCCAGGGGACCGGGCGAGTGCCTTTCCCCCATCCTTCAGGCATCTTCAAGCCCTCTCCGCGGTGATGCCTGAGAACGAGCAGCCGCCAGTGGGAGCTGGGAGAGAGGGGGCACGATCCAGCCACCACCTGGTAGTAATAGCACCCGGTGGCAAACCCAAGTTGCTCAGGCCATCATCCAGGCTGCATTCTGAGGATTTGGCCGGTTGCGACCGGCTGGTAATTTGGCTGCTCGCCCATCTGGGATGCAGGGCACCAAATGCATTTATTTACAAAGTGATTTCTGTGCAAAGTTCGTGTACTGACTCCAGTACACTGAAAGTGATGTTTTATTGGCCTAATTAAAAATTGTGCATTTATTTACAAATTGATTTCTGTGCAGAGTGCATGTACTGGCTCCAGTGCACTGAAAATAAAGTTTTGTTGGCCAAATTAACAATGCTAATTTATTTACAAAGTGATTTATGTGCAAAGCAAATATTAATTTATGGGATTGTGGTCTATGTGTTTTGGTATATAACACAAAGGATATTTTTATATACTACTCTGTGGAGTCTCTTTGGTGGTGTGCCTAGTGTCTCATTGGTGTGTGTGTGTGTGTTGTGCAAATGCTTTACTTATTGCATCTGGAATAAGCCTGACTGCTCTGCCAAGCAACCAGGGGGGGAGCAGGGGTTATCTTGGGTGTTTAACTCCCTTACCCTGACTGAAATGGTGGGTTCTGCCTGGCTTAGGTGCATACCCTAGCCAACCAGAAACCCCATTTCTAACCCAAGGCAAAATATAACAAGACCTGGTTGATAATATATATTAGGAAAAACAGCCTAGGTGATAAAATATGACCACATAAAAGTGTACATACTGCAAGATCCGAGATACTTAACAGTGTAGGAATGTCAGAGGAATCAATTGGGGAACATAGAAACTATTTATCACCTCCATTTTCTTCAGATCTACAATATGGCAGTTGGAGTCCGCTTCCCCTTCTACAAACCGAAGGTCCCTTAAAAAGGTCTCATTAGGAAAGGATAAGGAATCACAAAACACTGCTATGGCTCGATTGCTAGCCAAGAGAACCCTCACCATGTAGAGGAGGGCAGCACAGGCCCCATCGGAGGAGGCGTGGTGATGCGGAAGAGGGGGAGGGCGGAAGGGAGACAATAAGATAAGAAAAACACTGTCCTCTGCTACTCATTTCCACAGCTTGGCACACCCTCCTTTATCACTTTGAGAATCTCACCCACAAAGATCACCTACCCCCTTGAATATATCAAGAGGCAAACACTGCACATAAGACATCTCCCTCTTCCACACCTTCTGCCATACACTGGGTTTGCAAGGCTGGCAGCTTTTCACCACCCTGAGAGAAAACACCCATATGCAGCCAAATTTCAGACACTCCCCCCCACCTCGTCCGCTTGCCATTCGCCGCTCCAGAGTGGAGAAACTAGCTACCAGCTCGACCCTCCACCTTTCCCATCCTGTGGGTTGTGACCCAGCTTGAACAGTGCTCTGGCCTCTCTACCAACTCCTCTCCTATGGGGGCTGGCCAATAATGAGCATTTTCCTTCCCAAGTTCAGGGGCACTGTCCAAGTTAATCAACACCGTACACAAGGTGAGCGGGTATGCTATAATACCACACTTGGGATCCAAGGGAGTCACTCCCATTAGAGAACGTATCACTCCCTATCT
Source organism: Lissotriton vulgaris (assembly GCF_964263255.1). Taxonomy (NCBI): domain Eukaryota; kingdom Metazoa; phylum Chordata; class Amphibia; order Caudata; family Salamandridae; genus Lissotriton; species Lissotriton vulgaris. Next base: position 339,618,763 of record NC_141699.1, on the reverse strand, counting down.
AGATATGAAAACTCATTAAAGATAAGTTTTGTAGGAGCATAGGGAAGGAGTTGTTTTTAAGGACGAGAACCCTCACACACCCAAGGGTGACATGTTTCATCATTGGGCTCCCGCCTCACATTGGGGTCGTAAGGTCCCAGATGTGGGCTACAAATCTACATCTAATGTAGTGGGTGGAGAGGAGCTGAGGTGTTTTTAGACAGGGGTGCCACAAAGCAATATAAGTGAGTGAGGGGCAGAGTTATGTTATGTTATGTTATGTTATGTGATTTTTATTTGGCGCACAGATGCTCCAGCTAAGGAGCGTCCTGGCGCCCGACAAGGCAGCTACACAACACAACTAAACAATAAACAACATAAGCATACAACTAAGGGAATAAAAACGTTTTCACCGCTCGACGAAAGGAAAGCAAATCGCTCATAGCGCGAATTGCCGGGGGTAAGGAGTTCCACAGAGCAGCTGCACGCACTCGAAATGAGCGTCCACCGGCCCTACTTCGCTTGAAGCGCGGCACAACGGCCAATTCGAGGTCTGCCGATCTTAAGGGTCGCGCTGGGATGTAATTGGCCAGGAGGGTCGTAAGGATCGTTGCCGGGGACCCCTTCAAGATCTTATAGGCGACGCAGAGGACCTTAAACTGGATCCGCTGGGCCACCGGAAGCCAATGCAGTGACCGTAGGGTGCTGGAGGTAGGACAGAATCTTGGGAGGCCTACCACCGCTCTCGCTGCGGCGTTCTGGATCCTTTGTAAGCGCCCGATCTCTGCCACATTCAAACCGGCCAGCAAGGAACTCGCATAATCCAGCCTGGAGATGACAGTAGCTTGGATCATGAGTTGCCTGGTGGGGGCATCGAAGAACTTTAGCACAGGACGGAGCCCACGCACGATGCCGAAGCAGCATGCAGCCGTGCGTTTAGTGTGGCATACAAACGTAAGGGAAGGGTCCAGCCAGACCCCGAGGTTCTTAAGCTCGGCGACTGGGATGGGAGCAGGACCCAGCTCCCCCGGCCACCATCTCTCTCCCCACAGTTCCGGCTGTCTGCCAAATACCATGACCTCGGTCTTACTAGCGTTTAGCTGAAGACAATTGGACGTCATCCAGCTGGCGACCGCCCGCAGTCCTTGTTGAAACCTGGGGGCGTCGACTTCGGCATCCCCGCTGATCGTGACCGCTAGCTGGGTGTCATCGGCATATGACACCATGGTCATACCCCATTGTTTGACAACCTCAGCTAGCGGCCTTACGTAAAGATTAAACAGCGTAGGGCTCAGCGAGGAGCCTTGGGGGACGCCCAGGTTCAACGGATGGAATTTGGACTGATAAGGCGGGACGGTCACGCTAAATGCCCGGTTGGTTAAGAACGACCGGAACCACTCGAGAGCAGTGCCGGTGACACCAGCCTCCTCTAGGCGCAGCAGAAGGATAGGGTGCGAGACGGTGTCAAAGGCAGCGCTTAGATCTAATAGCACAAGCGCTGCCGTTTGTCCCGCGTCAAGCACGGAGCGAAGGTGCTCCACCATATAAAGCAGAGCCGTCTCCGTGCTATGACCTGCCCTAAACCCATTCTGCGTAGCGTCGAGGATATCTGCTCGGCAGAGATGTTCCGAGAGGACAGCATTTACGTGCGCCTCCATCACCTTAGCCGGCCATGGCAGGAGTGAAATAGGCCGATAGCTCTCCGGCTTGCTCCCGTCCAGGCTAGGTTTCTTAAGAATAGGGCGAACCATGGCTCGCTTCCACTTCAATGGAACTTCGCCAGATGTTAATGACAAATTGATCAAGGAACAAAGCGGTGAGATGTCATGTACCGCTAGGTCCTTGAACACTTCAGGGCAAAGTGGATCCTCTGGGGACCCAGACTTCACTCTGCGGGCCAAAGTGCCTAGGCTATCAGAAGTTAGCAAAGGTAGAGAATGTAGTCCCTCAGATGGTAATGGCTTAAAAGGTGGATTCGCCGAGGGAGCGACCGAAGGAAAGGCTCGATAGATGGCATTCACCTTTTCCAAGAAAAACTCTGCCAGCTTTTCACAATGCTCAACAGAGCTCTGGTGTGATGTTGTGACTTTTTTGGCAGTGAGGTCTTTCAGTACCTTGAAGATAGCCTTAGACGGGTTCGAGCTATTCCTGAATTGTGCCGCGTAAAAAGCGGCACGAGTTCTACATACACCTTCACCGTTGACAGATATAGAGCTTTCTTTGAGCTGGAGTAGGCTTTGCGCCACGCCCGCTCTGCGCGCTTACAAGAGACCTTCAGAGCCCGCAGTGAGTCGTCGTACCAGGGGCTGGCCTTGCCAGTTCTAGTTTTGCAGGTTACCAAGGGAATAAGGGTGTCCAGGGCCCTAGAGACCCAGTCGCTAAACCTGTCATATACCTGATCAGGCGGGCCCGAGACGTCAAACGGGTCAGCCGATAAGAGGTGGAAGAACTCATCCAGCTTAAGTTTGTTCCAGCGTCGTCTTGGAACAGAGCACACCACTGGCTTAGGTGGAATAGCCACAATAGGGCAGTGGATCTGTATCAAATAATGATCAGTCCATGCCAGGGGTGTGTAGCTGGTGACGCAGGCTTCCGTAAGATTGGTGAAAAACGGAGTGCTAAGACAAAATGTGCATGATAAATTAAACCTATCTCAAGGGCTCAATTTATTTATTCAGTAGTGTCCTTGGATAGGGTTCAAAAGTAAGAGGACTGGAGGTTCAAAACAAATATGCCCTCTTAAGGTCAACATGTTTCTGCCCTTGTTAGACTCCAACCGGAGTTCATAGGCAATCCTCAGGATCAAATATTAGTACTAGTCACTTTGTAAACTTATACAACACTTGTGTTAAACAAGATGGCTATACTGGCCGTTTGGACAGTACTTGTACACTGACTCAAAATGATGCAAATGCCTTATTATTAAGACCTCACATTTAACCCTTTTGCTGCTATGGCGTTTTCCTTTAGAAAGCGAAGCCTTATTTTGGCTATTTGTGGTAGTTAGTTCGTGCTTAGACATCCATAACTTTTTCTGCACATATGGTACCCAAGCCAGTTTTGCGTCCTTTTTTTTCCCAACATCATGGGAGTTCTAAAGGTACCTAGGATTTGCGGATTCCCATGGAGGTGACTAAGGATATAGCCAAAATATAGTAAAAGGTTGTTTTTCAGGGACAAATAAATGGCTTTGCAAAAAAAGTGTCTTTTTATTTTCCTAAAAATGTCATCAGCAAAAGGTTTGCTGTGTTAAATTCACCATCTTTTCAGCTTTCAGGAACATGCAGAGATGAATCAAAAACAACTATTTTATCACCACAGTTTTGGCAATTTTCAAAGAGGTTGCATATTTTTCTTAATTTGTGTGCTTTCAACCTACTTCCAGTTTGAGTTGGAAACTGCTGCGAAACTAATGGGTGAACCCAGATTTCTGAAAAGTAGACAAACTTTTGAATTCAGAAAGGGGTCATTTGTGTAGATCCCTCGAGGTTTTCCCAAAGAAACTAACTGTTGAAATACAAAAATAAAGAATATGAGTAGGAAAAAACGTCCATTTATGACAACTGTTTTACTTTTAACTTCTTGTCACTAGTGCCGATTTACATAAACAATATAACATTACGTCTGTTAGTCCCTTTTGGTTGCAAGAATACATAAAGTTTGTAGGTTTTCAAAGAATCCAAGGTACCTAGAGCTAATAGCTGAGCTGTACCTTAAAACGATTTTTAATTGTGTATCGGGTATCGAGCAATTCATATGGTAAAATATAAGGAGTGAAAAATGAATATCAAGAAACCTATGTATTTCTAAAAATGCCCTTTTTGATGCTTAGGGCGTTGCATACTTCAGCCTTCATAAAAGTTTCCCCAAAAAAGATATCCAGAAAAGATTTGTGTTGTTTTCCCACATGTTGCAGATTGTATAGGTACCTGGGGTTTGTGGACTCCCCTTGAGAGCAACCAAGAAAATAGTCAAAATGGACTAAAAAAAAGTTGTTTTTTTTAAAATGAGAAAAAGGTGCTCTGGAGGTCAATTACTTTTGTTAAATAATTGCTTCATCATGAGAATTGCTGTGCTGATATGATCCTCTTTGTAGCTTTCAGTTGTAAATAGAATCCCTTTTTAACCTCTGTTTTTGGATGGTGGTAATCATTGTTTCTTATTTTGTGGATCCACCCACTCGCAGTTTATGCTAGAAAGGGGTAGGACACCCATGGGTGAGGTGAAGGTAAAAAACTGTACATTTCTGAAAAGTAGATCAAAAGCTAAATTCATCAAAGGGTCCTTTGTGTAAATTCCTCATTGTTTTCTCAAAGAAACTAATTGTTAAGATACAATATATACATTTAAATTCTAAATGATTTAGAGGAACATGTCTGCAATGTTGCATGATGTAAAATGATGTGCAATATTGAATGCAATGGTGTATTTAACACTTTAAGATGGCGCCCATGATAGCAATAGGCGCTTGTCCCTTCTTGATTTCCACACCCAATAGTCAGTGGTTTTAAACGTGCCTCCCCCGGTGTGTCATGAACACTGAGTAAGGCGTTACACCGAAACGCGTTTGTTCACTGTCTGTTTGCTGAATAAAGCAATTGGAAAAGCATCCCCGTGAGTGCGGTAATTCTTGACAAGCAAGGACTTGGAGCATGAATGCATAGCGGTTTTACCACAACCGCAAACTGCATCCGCCTGTACGAGTGCCTTTGTTTTCTGCAGTTACTAGGAGCGTGAAAAAAAAAAAAAAAATATATATATATATATATATATATATATATATATATATATATATATATATATATATATATATATATTATTACAACAAGTTTTCTTCATCAAAGAATACGCCGCACACCACTTCAATGCTGTTTAGTTGTATTTATTCTCCTGTAGGTTTCTCCCACCTACGCGTTTCGGACTATACAAGTCCCTGGTCACGGTTTGTATGAGGAATTATCCATCTTACATTAAGCAAGCAGTTAGTGAGGTAAGCTAAGTGAGTTGGGGGATGTGAGTTACAACGATTTTAGTTAAGGAGGCAGAAATTGGGTATTAAACATAAGCTGTAGGTTACAGAAATAAAAATGTTAGAATTTTTCAAACTATGCCAGGAATTCCCTGTAAATGAAATGTTCATAAACTACTGGGTAGTGAGTGAAATATATCTCTATAGCTTTGCTACGTGATATTGCTTAATCAACCTAATTTTTCAAAGATAGTCTGGGCCTTTTTTGGGGTTGCCTTCCAATTTTTCAATAACAAGAGTGAATTTCTCTTGGAATCTGTTGCTTCTTTTGAACATACAGCTCAGTAGAGCTTTGTAGCTTTCCAAAATTCCTCTCGATTTATTAATAATGTAATATTTACCTACTACCATGAGCACTGAAAATGTGATTGTTTTGATTTCACCTCTAACCATCTTTGTTAGTCAAAGGTCTTCATGTCCTCAAGGTAACCCCACGTTTCTGTTCCTTATTCTAGAGTACAGTTTCTTAGTTTTTCCTTCAAGTAGGTTCAAGTTCAAAACCTGTCAGAGATATTTCCATATCCTAAATATATTTATTAATAAAAAGCAGAGCTTCATTCCCTTGACCATTCTTGCATACAAAAATATACCGTTCCCCCCAAACAAAGGTTTGAAAGATTCTCATATAGTTTTGCATCCAAAGCTTCATCATTTATTTTATGAAAAAATACCACATCTCCCCACATGCATTCCAGTAAATAATCATCATAGACAGCGATCCATCGTCAGCACTCTGTCTGAATGTGTGCCTTTATTGTAATATCGACGAAAACACGATCCATAAATAAGATTATATATTTTTTTACTATAGTATTCAATGCCCTTCTATTTGCCCCTAATATATAACTAATGTTAGCATGGATTTCGGACAATGAGATTTGTGCAAGTATTCTGCTTCGCTACAATTCACAAATCAATCAAGACCTTCTTTTATAAATGTTTTTAATTATACATAAGAAGGGCTCTGGTGTAACATATTTGAAACGTATTTTCATCCTTTTGGCTTTCCGTGTGATCATGTCTTTATTAATGTCTTTATTAATGTTGAGAGATTTACAAAAGTCCCAATTTGCTTGGACAGCTCTTAGAAAAGGTTCCCGTTTGGCAAAAAAAGGTCAGTGACAGTTACTCCCTTGTCAGAGTATGACCGAAAGTAAAAGTAAAAGGTCTTCCGACAATCAATTACTGCGGCAGGAATAATTGCTACTTTATTAAATCACGTGTTTTTTTTAACAATGTTTACCCTTTGCAAATAGAATAAGTAAAGTACTTTGGCATGCCTGCTCTTGTTTGCCCACACGAGAGCTTTTTAAAGTAATTCAATAATTTTTTTTTTTTTTTTTAATTGACTCAACTGAAGTTATACAAAATGAAAATCACAGAAGTATGATAACAAATGGGGGTGGGGTCGCACACTACTCACACACCGGCGGTATCGCCCCTGAGGACTCTGGTCAATGAAGTAAAGTGTTCGCGATGCATCATCTTTCGATCTTCTGCTATCTTCGTTATCCCTGTTTTGTTTTTTTTTCAGGGTATCACCCCTTGTCAGCAGGGATAGGCCGCGTTCTGAGGTTGCCGATGGCTGCCAATATCTGCCAGGTATAGTACCACTCATCTTTCGATCTTTTGCTATCCTCGCTGTCTTCGCCATCCCTGTTTTTTTTTTTGGGGATGGCGAAGACAGCGAAGATAGCAGAAGATCGAAAGATGATGCATCGCGGACACGTTACTACATTGACCAGAGTCCTTAGGGGCGACAACGCCGGTGTGTGAGTAGTGTGCGACCCCACCCCCATTTGTAACTTTAAAGCTCCCTTGAGCAGCGGGCTGACGAGCCTGGGATCCCGCACCTACGCGCCTGAGTGGTACTATACATGGCAGATATTGGCAGCCATCGGCAACCCCAGAGCACGGCCTATCCCTGCTGAAGAGGGGTGATACCCGAAAAAAACCACACAAAACAACAGGGATGGCGAAGACAGCGAGGATAGCAAAAGATCGAAAGATGATGCATCGCGAACACGTTACTACATTGACCAGAGTCCTTAGGGGCGACACCGCCGGTGTGTGAGTAGTGTGCGACCCCAACCCCATTTGTAACACAGAAGTATGATATTTCCGATCTGAACATTCCTTCTCGGAGTAAACCCTATGATACCCAGGACAACTTAAATCAGTAACTAAACATTGAAAGTTTTATGACAAACAAAATATGTGTTTTACATTATTTTAATAAGAAATTAGATTACAAAGATGTAATGCAAAAATGTAAAAATTAGGTACCAGTACAAACAAGCGTTGTCATGCAAGAGCATACAGTAAACCCCACCCCGCCCGCAATACAATGGTAACAAAGGACACTCACTGCCCATTGGCTTAGGATGATGGAAAATGCATGGATTTGTAGCTGAATCATAAGCTTTCTGTCGCTCCAAACACTGATGTGAAAGAGCAGGGACTAAAGAAGCACGCGTTCACTGTAGAATATAACACATTTATTAAATGCATTGAATTATAAAATTCATCATTAAAAACGTTGGTCTATAATTTATTATAATTAAGTGATAAGTAGTGGTCGCTAAAACTCGCTTTGTGTTTTACCCATGACTAACTTAAAAATGTTAATAGGCAAAGTTTTCTTTAAAAATGTCTAACCTTCTAACTCAATGAATGTATTGCTAAGTTCCACACTGCTTCGAGAGAATGTAACTATGTACCATAGAAAAGGGCTATTCATGGGGCAGAGAGTACTTACACACTAATGTTCAGAGCTGATAATAAGCTAATAAAGAAATTATGATTTGCTGCTAATGCATGTAGAGCAGTGGCTTTCAGAGCTTTCCCCTAATGAGATGTTTTGTCTTTTAGAGTTGCAATTCGTCAATAGATATGCTCATGTGAAGTACCGGCAGAACATGAATACCCCATTAGAAACAAGCATTTGCAATGCAATAGGTCTAGCATTACTGAAAGCTTGAGCTATTGGCGCTGCTAATATAAATGCAATGCCAATAGCTCAAACGTTTAGTTTCCCTGGCTACCTTGGTCTCTGTATCATGTCCAAAGCAAGTTCCATTAGACACGGGGAACAAAAAAAAAGTTGTTAAGATCAAGTGCCATGTAGATTGCATTATGAACTTGGGAGCAGCTTAAGCAAAAAGCCATTAGGGGATGCGGGTCGCTAATGCTGAAAAAGACATGGGACTATGGAGCCACCCACGACTGCCAAGAAGTAGTACTGATAAGAGTATGGTAGATATTAGTCTTATGGAAAGGGGAGCACTGGAGATGCAGAAGAAAAACTCAGCAAATTGGTAGAACTGGGATGCCATGTCCTTGGGAAACTGGGACGAGGCGTCAAAGGAAATCAGTGAAGACAATGCAAAGAAGAGGATCCAAAAAGAAAAGAAAACTAAACCATATGCTAAAAAAAGCAATCCCTCTCCAAAAAAATGAAGGCAGAAGGCTTGAGGTCAAAAAAGGGTAGTATGATGCTAAAGAGGGATTAGGGCCAAGCTGACTAATGTTAGGAAAACAGGGGGTATGTGGCAATTAAAATTCTGAATGGGGAGTGCAAGGCACGCTGAGTGACTGGTGGAAATTACGGCAATACTGTAAAAAGAAATCTGATCCAAGGGCAGGACCAGGATACTCGGGGAAGGGAAAGATCTGTGGGCAATTTGGCTAAACATTTTGAGTACCAGGCCTTTGCGGTGAGTGAGCAAGAAGCCCTGACTAACATAACATGTGCATTTGTAAAGCTCACATTCACTCAGGAGGGTATCTTGGCACTGAATAAAAGATGTGTATTGTTACCCAACTCATTGGTACTCATTTTATCGACCTCAGATGGATGAAAGGCTGAGTGGACCCGCTGGGGTTTGACCCTGTTACCATAAGGTCGAACACAGGCCCCTGAAGTGGACCTATTAGTCCATTGAGCCACCAGACCCGGCTAAGGTGTTTTAGGATTTGGGGCCTGTACTGACAAAGGGAAGAGAACCCTAAATGTGACTGCGGCCTGTGCTAGGGCGCCCATACCACTTATCCTGTAAGCAGACAAGAAGTGCGAGATCTGCATGTACAATTGAGATATGGACTTATGAAGGGGTAAAAGATGTGAAAGTGAAGGTCCATGCTTCCGCCCAAGCCGCAGACCTCTTTTGCACTACAGAAACACGTGGCCTTTGGTGGCGGCATGTTGGTAGGATGGCCTCACTTACTCCAGTAGACTGCTGGCTGACATAATGGTATGAAGGCGGCTGAGGAAAGTCAGCAGCGGAAGGAGAAGGCCTTGTGCTCCCACTTTAGCTCACGCTGCTGCAGTGCTAACACCTCGCGCTCTGTCTCCTCTGCTCCTTGGTGTCTGAAAGCCCTGGAGCAGTGCATATTAAGCTACGGCCTCGCGCAAGTTTGCTTCAGAAAGGGCGTGCACTCTTACAAAAGTTTGAGCACAATTGTCTTACCTTCTTTGCCTCACCCCTAAGCCCCAAGAAGAATAGGCTACTCTGGAGGACATGTTGGGGCAAGGCAATTACAAACATGCGTTTTTTGCATGTCGTAGTTGCTAAGCGCTGCACCTCGCTAATCTCTTCAACTTTGTGCGTGCTGGAGAAGGGATACGCATGACACCGCTAAGCAGTTGCGGCACCCGCACCATTAAAAAAGCAACATGGTACGATTTACACAAAAAAAAGCACTCATCGGCTACACTCCCAGGTCAGAATTGCACGTAGGGACTGCGTGTGTGTCGCTGTTCGTACCCGCAGCAATACTCCATGGGAGTGACCTTTTCAGAAAAAGTGGGACATGCACCCACAATTAGCCATTTGCAGGCTACGATTTTTACATGACACACGCAACAGCCAATCCAAAGTGTGTGAGGACTCAGACCCCACAAAATACGGCCAACAGTTCGCCTAACAGCGCAAGCACTGTTTAGGCTCGACCTAAAAAGTATCCGCAAAGTCAATAGATCACGGTTTTAAAAGGTATATGCTGATGTTTTGGTTTTGTCAAGCTTGTTGCCCAAGCAAAAATGCCTGTATCAAATGCTGAAGAGCTTTGGCAAAAAAATAAAAATAAATTGGCCCCACCATAATATTGTATGTGCATGCATGCGTCATCATATATGCGAGTGCATACATTGTGAAGGAGACGTCATTTTGGCGCCAGCGCAGTGACTTATGTGCATGCATGTATCATTAGGCATGCACATTCATAGGTCAAGATGCAATGGCCATTTTGGCTTATTTGTTTTTTTTAATTATGTTTTGCAGATGGCGGACACCCACCTTGTAGCACTAAATTAAAAAGACCAAATAGATTAAAAGGTGCATAAAAGTGAATTTACAGAAAGTGGCTAGGTAGTAAATTGAAGCTGCCAGGCCCTCATAAAAAAGAAAATAATGCATGTTTATAAAGGAATAGGGAGGGGCGTGGAAACAAAGAAGGAAGCTGTGGTGAGAACAACTGTACAAGTAAGCAGCACTAAGTAGGGACTGGGGTGAGAAATACAACAGTCGAGATGCCGAGTCAGAGAGCAAAGAGGCACAAGTGTACGAAGCATCACAATTGAGAGTGTGGAGAAGACAGAAAGCACTCCGATAGAGGGCTAAAAGCAATATAAAATTATAGTTCGCTGAATGTAAGCAGGGATCATAAAATGAAATGATGGCGAAGAAGCCAGACTCCGTGGGGATCGGGGAGGGGGGTTTCTGGGGGGGGGGGGGGGGGGGGGGGCAAAATCAAGAAATGGAGTGAAACTCATTGAAGAAGAAATAAATTAGTTTGACAAAAAAGCCAATGAATGATAAGCAAAGGCTGCTCCAAAAGCCGCTGTAAGCATTGATAGTGTACGCAATGTGTATTTTTTCGACAATGAACAGCTAAAGCGGTCTATAGATGTGACCTACAACATGAAGAATGTTTCCTTCTCATGAGTCTCCTCTACATCTGGTAGGATGATCCACGTTACGGCAACCTTATGTTTAACTGTGCTGTGAGACTGTTTTCTGGAGGCAAGATGGCGGCCGTGTGAGACGGTCGGGAAACAGCTCGCGTGAGGAGGAGTGTAAAGTCGAGCAATTACCCCGTTTTTCCCCTAACAGAGGCTGTGTTTCGGATGCTGGGTGGAATCTGCGAGGGTCTCTGACGTCGGGGCGAAAGAAAGCGCAAGAGAACGGCAAGAAGTCGCGGCTGGGTGAAACTGACGCGCATGAAACTTACGTGCTGTCAGCCGCTGAAGCGGCTGCTACTGGAGGTGTTTCAGCTGACTCGGCGGTTCAGAGGCGGAGCTGCTTCCAGACTGCTAGCGGAGGCGGCGGAGTTCGCGGAGATAACCTACAGGGTCGAAGCCTAGCGGAGTCGTTTCCAAAGACGGCAATCCCAGCAGAGAAGGAAGTCCCGCGCTGAGAAGCTACTGAAATCGGATATTCGCCTTCCAAGAGACGGTGAGGAGCAGAGATCCTACAATCTGGAGGGCATTGGAGTTGTACAGACTGAGAGTGATGAAAACGAGGATATTTTTGGCGGTAAGGAGACATTTGGGCCAGAAGAGAGGCGAAGGGCAATTATGGCTCCTAAAATGAGCGCCAGCGCTAAAGCAGCAGCTAGGAGAAAAGCAGCAGCGGCGCTTGCAGAGTCTATGGCAGACAATGAAGGTAGTAAAAGGAAGAGACAAGGCTCCCCTCAAATAAAAAAACTAGCTCAGCAGGGTGCTAGCAAGGGGAACTCGGATAATCTGGGCACTGTTCCAATATCAGACATCTTCCAGAAGCTGAATAAGAATAAAGACATTAAAGATATGAAAGATCAGAAGGAGGATGATACACAGGTTCCCCCGGATAATGGTAATGAAGAGGTACCTCCATGCACTACAACTGATGATCTCGCAGAACAGTTGGATTCTGTAGTATTGGTGGAAGAAAGGGAACTGCAAGGGGAAATTCCGGTAGAAGATCAGCTGGGTGACGTTAAATCTTTACATCATGGCATGGAAGGGATCTTGCAGGATGATACAGGGGGGAGCAGCTGTAGTAAAAAAGAAGCCCAAAGTGAGGCATTCTTCTCGGTATCGGAGGGTGGCGAATGGTCTGAGGAAGGAGATGATAGCTTGGAACAAGAAATCAGCGATATAGAGACTGGCAGTGATTCAGAACCTGAGGAAAGTACCCCCCCAAGCACAGCGGTAAAAATGGCGGTGAGAGCAAAAACACTTAATCAAAATGGAGAGCCACCGCTTTCGAATGCTCCGCTAGACAGCCCTGAGGGGGCTTCGGCACAAATGTCGCTCCTGGAGATTATTCACCAGGAGATATTGGCTCACAGAGAGGAAGCAAGGCAAGATAGTCGGAAATCCCAGGCGGCTGTGAGGAAAATACAAGGGGAGGTGAGAAAGCTGACAAAGGCGTGTGTGAACCTCGGTGAGCGAGTGACTAATCTGGAGGATAGAGTGGTATCCACAGAAGCGGATTCAGCAGCGGCAGTCAAGAAAGTCGACATGCAAGCAAAACAGTTTACCGACGTTCAGTGGAAACTTGAGTCGTTAGAAAATAGGTCGCGGCAAAACAACCTTCGTATCCTTGGAATCCCCGAAGGGGCCGAGGGGACAGATATGAAAGCATTCATCGTCAAGCTCTTTGTGTCCGCCTTTAAGGAGTTGAAAGATTGGGATTTTGAGAGGGAGATCCAGAGAGCACATCGCACCCCGGCAAACATCTATCAAAAGGCAAAAGAGGGAGTCAAGCCTAGGGCAATCTTGATCTTTCTGGGCAACTTTAATTTGAGACAAGCAATTTCTGAGAGGGCGAGACCTGATAAAAAAAAAAACAGTTGATGAATATACCTTTTTCGTTCGCCCCGATTTCTGCCATATTACAGTCGAGAGACGCTGGAGATTACGGCAGATGATCAAACCTTTCCAAGACAAGGGTATGCAGGCCTACCTGATCAACCCCGCCCAGCTGAAAGTAATACAGGATGGAAAAACATTTTATTTCTCGTCAGGGATCAAAGCTAAAGAGTTCTTGATGTCGTAATTGGTGTGCTAAAAGAATGATCAAATGTTGACCCAAATTGTGAATGGGAATGGAAATGGGAGTACGGTAGTACAATATTTTCGTGTGGAGTGAACAGAGTAGGGGGTACTCCCGTGTATCACTGAAGGAGTTCAAAGAAAAATGGCAGATCCTAACTGGTAGCTAACACATATGGTGGAGGGGTTGGTAAAAGGTGGGGGATCACAATGAGATCATTTTTTGCTAATGTAAATTTGGTGGGGGGTAAAACTAAGGGGGACAAAAGGTTACAGTAGTTGTCACTTCTCCTCACGCTAAGCTGTAACCATCACGTGCACAGACCAGCGGTCTGAGCGCCTCAAGACAAGGGGGAGGGTTGAGGGGGAGCTCCATTCCGGAGCTCGACAGGGGGAGGGAGGAAGCGCAGTGGGAGGAGAGGGTGGGGGTGGGGGGGGAAGGGGGGGTGAAAAATTGGAAAAAGCAAGAGATGGAAAGGAATAGTCTACAGGTTGATATCAGGTTTCTGGATAAGAATCAAGGTAGGAAAGGCAAATATGTAAAACATGTCAGACATTAGAATTTGTAGTATTAATACAGGGGGTTTAAATGATTGGAAGAAGAGGCAGAGATTGACAAATAATATTGATATAGTCTGCGTTCAGGAAACCCATATTCCCTGGAATAAAAGGAAGATCTTGGAAATGTATGGGTTTACTTTGATTGGTTGTTCCACCCAATCGTCAATGATAAGAGGAGTGGCCATACTAGCTAAAAATCATCTAGGCGGAGCGAAACGTATCAAAACGGATGGCTCAGGCAGATGGCTATTGGCGGAAATGAATATGGGGTTCACATTATGTGTAATGTATGGTCCAAATGAGGATGATCCTATGATGTTTGATAAGTTGGAAGAGGAATTGGCCAATTGGGATGCCCCGCTGATAGTATGTGGGGATATGAACATTTCTGCAGACTGGCGCCAGGGGAGTATATATACAGGCCGCAAACGAAAGGTTAAGGCAGCAATAAGCTCCATGCTGCAGTCTCATGGCCTGGTAGACATCTGGGGAGATAAGATGCCAGGTGATAGTGGCTATACATATTTCTCCCATCCAGCACAAAAATATTCTAAGTTAGACTATTTCTTCATCACAATTGGAGAGATTGGGAAAGTAAACATTCAGAAATTACCAAGAATAATTTCAGATCATAATCCTCTGGTACTCTCTTATAAAGTTCCCAGTGTATTAAGGAAAACCTCTAGATGGACCTTTGACAGGAAATTATTAAATGACGAAAGGTTTTTAAATCATATGAAAATGTGGCCAAAAGAATTCTTTGATGTTAATAGATATAGTGCATCCAGAAATGGAGTCTGGGAATCGTATAAAGCTGCATTAAGAGGGGAGCCGATTAGCTGCGCAACAAGAATTAGGAAAGAAGACAAGAGCAAGATAGATAATTTGATAGCAGCTCTGGCTGAAACAGAGAGACATCATATCGATGAAATAATAACTGGTAAAGATAGTAGTGAGACTACTAGAAATATGGCCAGGATTAAGGGTGACCTTCTAAAAATAATCACTCAGAAAGAGATTTGTGCATATCAAACGCAAAGAGCAAGGCGCTATGAGACCGGGGAGCAGGCGGGCAGAGCATTAGCATTGCGTATAAGACAAGATTCGAATAGAAATAACATCAGTAAGATAAGCTACAACGGGAGGGAATATAATGACCCAAACTCTATAATACAGGCGTTTCACGATTTCTACCAAAAACTTTATGATCAGGATCCAGGGGCGGTATTTCCTATACAAGACCAATCTTTTATAACACCTAGGGTGGAGGATGAAGATAGAGATCGACTGGAATTGGGTATAACAAGTGAGGAGATAAAAAATGCTCTGAGTGAACTGGCATTGGGCAAAGCGGCAGGTCCAGATGGGATCCCGATCGAGGTTTATAGGGCTTTGAGTGAAGAAATCCTGCCAATACTGGAGGATCTTTTTAATGGAGTCATATGTTCAGGTGTTATTCCTGATAGTTGGAAGCAGACCAATATTGTGGTATTCCACAAAAAGGGAAAGCCAGAGGAAAACCCGGGCTCATATAGGCCGATCTCTTTAATTAATACAGATGCGAAACTATATTCAAAAGTTTGGGCTAAAAGATTAGGAGGGATTATAGATCAACTTGTATCGCCCTGGCAACATGGGTTTGTTCCAGGGCGTGGTACCACCGAACACACTGCAAGGGCTATTTCATTATTTGATGCTGCTACTATGACAGGGAGTGATATGGCTATGATTTTATTGGATGGCGAGAAGGCGTTTGACCGTGTAGTATGGGATTTTATGTGGGAGGTGTTGGAGAAAAGAGGTTTCGGAGAAAACTGTAGGAAAGGTATTAAGGCTATGTATGCGGATCCAGTTGCCAGAATCACTACTATGGGGCTTCAATCAGAGCAGGTAACAATCAAAAGAGGCACACGCCAGGGCTGTCCCTGCTCACCTATATTATTCGCGTTATATATAGATCCGTTGATTAGGAAAATCTTGGCCTCAGATAGAATATCCCCTGTTATTTCACATGGTCATACTACTAAGATACTAGCGTATGCGGACGATTTGGCAATTGTTACTAATAAACCGGATATAGCAATACAGGAATTAAATAATCTGGCTTTCAGTTCGGGGCATATTCAGGGTATAAACTCAACACGGAGAAAACTATAATAATCTGTACAAAGAATATCCAGAAAAGAGATCAAAGATATGTTGATGCTCCTATTTATTTAGGAGTTAAAATTAATGCAGATGTGGGAAAGATAATTCAGGAAAATTATTTGGCAGTATTGGCGGTGATAGAGAAAGATTTGAGGAGAATCGATGTTTTACATTTATCTTTGATTGGACGAGTTAATGTTCTCAAAATGACAATGTTTCCGAAACTGCTGTATTTATTTCGTGCTATTCCCTTATTAATTGAAGAAACTTTGATAAAAAGAATGGAATCAGTCTTCTCACAGTTTCTCTGGCAATATGGTAAAGTAAGAAGATCGCTAGCTAAATTGTCACTACCTTAAGAGAGGGGAGGGCTAGCAGCCCCTAATCTCAGACTATATCACTGGGTCTGTTTAGCGTTGCATATGAAACAGTTATTATGCTGTAACACCCCGGTAGGCCAGCCTGGCCTTTCCAGAATTCCCACAATCTATGAATTAGTAATAGGTGAAAAAGCCAAGGGGATTTTAATACGGGAGGTAAATGCGCAATTTTATAAGAGGAGTAAAAGTAAATTGATGTTAGGTGCATGGGGTGTATGGAAGCAAATGTTGAAATTTCTTAAGATCCCGAAGATTAATGGTATTTTAGACCTCTGGGATTCAAACCCATTTAAACATCTTGGACAGAATAGGAATAGTGCCCTTTGGAAAAGGCTGGGTATCCGGTATCTGGGTTATGTAATGAGTAAGGAAGAGTTGTTGGGGTTCGAGACTCTGCAACAAAGATATGACATCTCAGCGAACCACTGGATGTTGTACAATCAATTAGAACAATCAGTGAAATCCATAAGACCTAGGATTTCTATCCAGGAGATGAATCCGATTGTTCAATATATAAGGAATGGTGGTCGGAAGATTAAAATAGGCTATGGTCTTTTGTTGCAGAGTCTGGAAGATGACGTGGTGCAAGTGGAAAACGCATGGGCTCTTAGAATTGGGGATCCAAATGTAGATGTGGACTATGCATTAGCATTGAACAAGAAAATATTAAGAGCAACCAACTTAAAAACACAACATTATAAAATGATTTTTAATCTATATTACACCCCAACAAAGCTGTTCCAATGGGGGAAAAGGGATACAGATAGATGCCCGAGATGCGACCAAAGCCCTGCAGATTTAACTCATATGTTTTATTCTTGTCCAAACTTGAAACCTGTTTTAACTGAAATGGAGAAATTTTTATCGGGGCTGCTAGAGGGACAAATCTCTCTATCCCCAACGACTGTGTTAATTGGCAGGGATGAAAATCTGAAAATCACACATGAAGCGGAAGCCTTTGTCTTTCTTTGTGTGGCAGTGTTAAGAATTTTAATAGCGGCGGCATGGAAAGACTCAGTTGCCCCCTCATTCCAGGTTTGGTTGACTAGATTGCTTGGAACTCATAATATCGAAGAATGCTTATATAAATTCAAGGGACAGAAGAAGAAAGTATTTGGGGAAAAAATCTGGGCACCCCTTAGTAAGTGGAGGGAAACAAGAGGATGAATTGATTGAACTCCTGCCTGTTTGTAAAATACTTTTAGATGGTGACTTGTATTATGTATTGATGAACTGTTTTTTAAACCCTTGTGTATTTTTGTACTTATCTTCTTATCCAGCTGATATTTCATTATATGTATGAACGTATTTCTTTTTTGTAGTGCTATTCTAATCCATCTCAATAAAAAAAAAAAAAAAAGAGACTGTTTTCTAGTGAATATACTAATACATGGCTAAAGACACTTGGTTGGCTCTGCCTGAATAAAGATAAATGTCCACACCACACTGTCTAATATTTCTAGGTCAAACTAGTGTTTGAACCCATCCTATAACAGCACAGTATGCTTTCTGTCAGTTAACCATGAAGCTCCAGAATCCGTTTCTCCTCCAATAGTCTTCACGTTTATCTTTAGAAATGGGTAATTTAGCGGGTGCCAATATGTGCATTTAGTTATCGTATATTCTTCAAGGGTTTTGTTACTGTCTCTCTAGGAACAGTCGCCTTTTTATAAATATATCTCACGTCCTTAAGCAACGACCTACAGTCGTCCTTCGTCACAAATGAATTAGCTAAAAGTACTTTAATGTAAAGCAATTGGGGGCGTAGCTAAAAAATAGTGCAGCAGGTGTAGTGATATGGAAGCCTAGGAGTGCGAAGGGCCCACTTCATGTCACGACAACTACTGGTTGATTTTTTTGCTACCAATCCTGGGGGAAGTGGGGCCCAATTTCCATACTTCCATTACCTTACAGAGCGACCCTGCTGAGCCACTGCATGCTGTAGGCACTCATGGAATTACTTCTCGATTGTTAAAAATTATAATGGCCCATCCCACCTAAACATAACACCACCCTTAAAGAGTAATGCCCATACGCTCCTTCACCAACGGTAGAGCGGTTTATAAAATACTTCCTCTAATGTGCATTTAAATCATGATAAGTTATTCTTGCATTTCCTTTGATTCACCTCGCCCCACAATTCATTCTTTCTAGTCCTTATCTTAAGTCCAGATTGGGCCCTCAATTACCATATTAATTTTTACGATTTATAGACCAAAATATTATCTATTTCTTTAAAGATGAACATAGGAAAGGTAAAGGTCTTATGATATGTGCAGGGATATTCGAAATGTGTATATTTTTACTCCAGAGTGTGCTGCAGCCCGTAGCACATTCCACAATGCAAAGTATACACATTGTGACCGCTGTGAAGATGGTTGCATCGTAATGCGGGCAGCGGGACCGCCGACTACTAGTCAGGCGGTCCTACAACCGCCACTGTGCCGGTCAGACAAAAGTCCGACCGGCATTGTTATCAGGCCCTTAGTCCCATATTTCCAGGAAGAAAACACTTTACATAGCGAGAATGGTTTGTGGACTGGGCTGCCTATTTCAAATGTAGCTTTGATTCTATTTGTACCCATGAGCCATTTGCTAGATCCTCCAGGTTACAATGTGGGAACACATGAAACAACATTCTCATTTAAACTAAAACATTTCTTGCTAAATCTTATATTGCAATTTTATAGGTAAACTATAACAGGAACACATGCCTGTTTTCTGTAAGAAAGGGCTTACCAGTTGGTTACTTTTCAAACTAAGTACATTAACCATAAATAATTATAAATCAGGAGGCCTCGCAGGTTTACATTTCTATGAATCCACCGGAAATGTTAAGTGCTAGCCAGGATTTCACTCTTGTGAATGCATGATATATGCTTCACTTTCAATAAAGTATACTTTGAAGTATTCTTTACAACTTAGGTGATGACATCTGTATATTTACAAAGTTAATATATTATGTACTTTCTTTACTTAATCTTTGTCTAAAGTCATAACATCCGCAAATAAATCAAAAAGGAGGAGGCGAAGGCATAGTTAAGTATGTATGAGGTATTTCTATAGTGCAAGCGGTGGCCAAAAGGGAGCAGAGCACTGTACATGGTCAAAGATAAGAATAAAGTCAATGAGTGATAGGAAAGGGAGCTGGTTTGTAAGCGGTTGATATATTGTGATTTATGCGTTATCTAAAGAGTTGTGTCTTCAACTCCTCCTAAATTGGAGTAGACCTGGGGTGTTGCTGATGGATACAAGAATATTGTTAAGATCTAGGGTGCGCAGATGGAAAAGGCCTTGTCATCATTTTTTTTGCATTCTTAGTCTGCAATCTCATGGTGTCCTGGCTGCTGAGAACAACCAGAGAATGTCAGATGGACAGCAAAAAAGATTGGGGTGCTGGTTGTGATGACATTTTAAATGAAAGAGATGGATTTGAAGATGCGGCGGGCTAGTAAGGAACCAATGAAGTTCCATCAGGATGGGGGTGATGTGATCATATTCCTCCAGGTTCTTTACGAGATATACTGCAGCACACAGGATTTCTTTCATGAGAGCTAGTGTGGTGTCTGATAGGCCAAGGAGCAGAGCAATACCACCATACGGGTGCAAGAGTATGAGGGCTTGACAGCAGTTCAGGAGCCACTTTCTGGAGGTAGCGATTTCACTTTTTTTTTTTTTTTACGAAAGCCCTGCTACCAAGCCTTCCTTGTTTTTTCTGCAATGTGTTCCTTGAGGGAGATAGGTGTCCAAGGTGAATCCAAATGACTTTGTATTTGGTGAAAGTTGGGTTTCAAAGCCTTCAAGGTTCATCTTACTGAGCTAGGTTTGTACTGTTTTTTGCATGTTGTTCTTAGCAATTAACAGAAATTCTGTGTTGCCTGGGATGAGCTTTAGGTAGGCGCTTTCCATCCAGGTCTGTTTCAGGCGTTGGATGCCTTTCAGGAAGTGTTTCAGTTATTGGATGTCTGAAGCAGAGTATACTTTAAAATAGGGTTGTGTATCATAAGTGTATCGGAGATTATGAGATGATAGGGGACAGTATGGAAATCTTGAGGGTTCTGCAATTTATAGAGGTCTTTAGGGGCCTGGAAGTGAACAAACTGCTGTGAGTTGGAAAGGTAGGAGTAGAACCAGTGAAGGACATTGCCAGTGATCCCATTCAAGACTCCAGGGTGCGTATGAAGGTGCAATAAACATTCAAAGGCAAATAAGAGGTCCAGCAATATTAGAAGGCAGTGGTCATCTCTGTCTGTGGTCAGGAGGGTATCATCTATGATGTGGAAGGTAATTATCTCCATGCTGCAGCATGATCTGAAGCCAGGCTGGTAATTGTGCACGAGATGATTCGCATTAATGTGATCTTGGAGATGAGCCAATACTGCTTTTTCAATGATTTTTGACACCCAAGGGAGTTAGGTCCTTGACGGGACAGGGGCCGGCTGGACCTTTTGCAACCATAGGAAAACACAACAAATTGCCCGCCCCTCCTTATTTATTGTAACAAAATTAATCAAATCAGGACCAAACTAATACTCAATTTCGTTCGATCAGATAATTTGATTTGTACCACTTGATTTTTATTTTTAGCAACATTTCAAAACGTGCTTTAGGCAGAAAAAGGGTACACCTTATCATGTAGCGCATATATATACATTTCATACATTTACATACATTACATATAAAACAAAAGAATTATTCACAAAATTGGAAAAGAACATCCAACAAATATTTAAATAATAAACATTACAATTATCATTTTCAAACAAACATCAATTTCATGGCTTATCATAAGACAACGTCAAAAGCCCAGGAACATTGAGAACTATTTCATTAATCCTAATGTGTACTCAATATATGACTCTGTTCCCGTTGGAATGCCAACGCGTTTCGAGTTAGGGCCAGAGGGGTTCCCGAACTCTCATCAGGGCCGTATGAATAATCTGTGTGGGATGGGGGGGGGGGCAAACTAAATACTACACGCCCCCCCCTCCCCAGTTGGGAAGCTTGAGAATACACCGCTTCTCTTCTGATTGAAGAACACAGGTACATTTTGGCATGCAATAACTTTTGATATAAGAGAGAGACGAGGCCTTTAGACTTTTAACTAAAAGTCATTATCCTTTACATCCCACACAGATTATTCATAAGGCCCTGATGAGAGTTCGGGAACCCCTCTGGCCCTAACTCGAAATGCGTCGGCATTCCAACGGGAACAGAGTAATATATTGAGTACACATTAGGATTAATGAAATAGTTCTCAATGTTCCTGGGCTTTTGACGTTGTCTTATGATAAGCCATGAAATTGATGTTTGTTTGAAAATGATAATTGTAAGGTTTATTATTTAAATATTTGTTGGATGTTCTTTTCCAATTTTGTGAATAATTATTTTGTTTTATATGTAATGTATGTAAATGTATAATATATATATATGCGGCTACATGATAAGGTGTACCCTTTTTCTGCCTAAAGCACGTTTTGAAATTTTACTAAAAAAAAAAATCAAGTGGTACCAATCAAGGTACCTGATCAAACGAAATTGAGTATTAGTTTGGTCCTGATTTGATTAATTTTGTTACAATAAATAAGGAGGGGCGGGCAATTTGTTGTGTTTTCCTATTTTCAATGATTTTGGCAAAGAATTATAGGTGAATGATGGGATGGTGGTTGGTGAGACCATTTGGTCCAATGCAGGATTCTGTAGGAGTGGAAGGAGTGGAAGGATCTGGCTTGTCTTCAGAGCTTCAAGGAAGATACTTTGCATGAGGGAGACATTGATCATGGTAATAAGTCGTGAGAGTGTCCCCAGAGAAAGCATTGATGGAGAATGAAGGTAAGACACAATCTTCATCAGAAGTGGCTTTGAGGTGGTTAAGTATGTCAGAGAAATCTGCACGATATAGGGGTTTGAAGTATGACAAGTACGAGAATGTGCAAGAAAGCAATGGGCATAAGAGATGAAGTAGGCTTAGTACTGTCGATTTGCTGTCAAATCTTATGTACTTTTGCACAGAAGAACAGGTTGATGACATAGCACTTTTCTGTGGAGAGAGTCATAAGTGGTTCTGAAAGGGGATTTATGCAGTGCATGATTCTCTTTAAAGTGTTTTGTTTCTGCTGGTGGCTTCACTGATGTTACCATTTAACAATGAATTGTAGGACAATGTCAAAGGCATTTGTGATTGCTGTATCTGTGCTGCATCTATGACAGCAGCTTGAATGTTAAGTTTGAAGGAGGTAATAGCAGTCAGTGTGATTTAAGACCTTATATGCAACCTAGGGCAGGAGATTTGCCACAATTCAGCGTGTGTGGGAAAACCAGCATTCCAATGTGGCGTATCATCTTCACAATTGGAAGCCTTTGACCAGTGACCCTGCACAAGGCAATAGGGCAATGAATGTCAGGAATCCACAATAACTACAGCTGACCTTCAAATACATATTGCCTGAAATGCCACAGGAAAAAAATGGACTATTGTTTTTTTGTTTCCCAAAACCAATCCTGCTTTTGGGGATTTCTTTTTATTTCTGAGAACCTTGTCAGTGGGAGCAATATCTTGAAATTCATCCACTTTGGCAGAACTGTAACTAAGCTGGAAGAGGTTGGGGTGCCACCACCCAAGTGGTTTGGCAACCCAGCCATGAAACTATAAATGGCCACCTTAACCTTTATTTAAAAAACCTCTAGTCTAGTTCCGAATGATGGACAAACAAGGTCACTAAATGGGTTGTAATTTGATCTTCACTCTTGTCCATGTCACCTTCCCAAACTTTACTCTGTCACAGTATTGATGTAATGCTCTTTGATGTTTGTGTACAAGAAGGGCTTAGTTTCACATTAAAGTTAGTCGGCATTTTGGAACTTGTGAAACATATTTTCTTTAACATGAGCTAGGATGACTCAAAAACTTGAGTTGTACAGTTTTGATAGATCAGTGAAGATTGTCAGATTGAAGCTAAGACTCAGAAATCAAACAACTGCCAGCTACTGTATCGATCTCCACATCCCTGCCTCCACACAAACCTCCAAATTACACAATATCACAATACTGTATTGTAAGAGGTGAGAGCAATTGTTTTGGCCCTTTATATATCTGAAAAGTAATGGCCTTCGTCAGTACTTCAAATTATAAAAAAGATGGGCCAAATATATAAGAGTAAGCATTTTTGTATAAACATGTTCCCAATGCTGTTTTCAACATATCACAATATTTGTGGCTGAAACAATGTGATAAATCACTTTAGAACTTTCTAGACATGGACGGAGCACCTACCGAGTATAACACATTTTCTGATGCTGATAAAATTATTTTAATGGCAAGTGAATTCATTTTTGTGGTCTCACTAGAAACAGCTTTAATAGTCTACTGAAGACAACACTGTATCTCATACTTTTTTATGTACCTAGAGTGGATTTTGGGTCAGCAACTTGCTCACGATTGATGCATTTATTGTCTGTTTCACATTGGATGAGTTGTAGCCTAACACTGATGATGTGAGGAAATTATTTTTTCTTCTGCTTTTAGCACTGTGGCTCATCCTTTTATCTTTCTCCCCCCACTTTATTTTATTTTCACCTTTTTTTAACACCACGATCTTCTCCCATTTCCCGTTGACTGATCAGCTTACTTTCTGCTCATCATCTTGCAGGCATCTATAATGTTACAATGTAACTTAAATAGTTCAGAAAAACAGATGCTATTTGAAGTTAAAATAAAAAAATAAACAACATACTTTGAACCAACTTTGCAACTAAAGGGAAAGGAAATATTTGTAGGCAGATGTGAAAAATGAGCAATGAGCTCAGGCTTTGCGTGGTGACGCAAAGCGAAAGGACACAATTTGTAAAATGGGCTGACCAATAGCCCCATGCTATATGCTCTGGTGGGCAGAACCAAAATATGAATAACATTTTAACACACCATCAGATGAAGGTTTCTGACCAAAACTCCTCTATGAACGTTGCCTATGTTTTTGGGGAAAAACCAGACTGACTCTCAAGACACATAAAACTGTCTCAAATACCAGACATAAAATATTCACAGTATATATACGGTGAATGGGTTGGAGACAGCAAAGTTCACTGTAGTGGCCAGAGAGGGTAAGGGAAGCTGAGGTGTAAAAGGAAAACAAGAAGATAAGATAGGATGAGCAAATTTTTGGGGAAAAACCAGACTGACTCTCAAGACACATAAAACTGTCTCAAATACCAGACATAAAATATTCACAGTATATATACGGTGAATGGGTTGGAGACAGCAAAGTTCACTGTAGTGGCCAGAGAGGGTAAGGGAAGCTGAGGTGTAAAAGGAAAACAAGAAGATAAGATAGGATGAGCAAAAAGAAAAAGACAAGGTTAGAGTGAGGGATTTGTGGAGGAAGCTATTGAAAAGGCTGTATTTGAGTTTAGATTTAAAAAGTGAGCTAGTAGGATCCGTGTGGAGCAAGGGAGTTCCAGATTTTGTCAGCACATCCAAAGGAGCATATTGTGTCAGGTGTGGTGGGGATGTTGAATACAGGTGGGTTCAAGCAAGCGAGTTTCCGAGAACTTTAAACGAGAGCGAATACTCCAGAGATTTTCAGTTTGTGTGAGAGGCTGAGGAGAGGCAAAGCTAAGGACTTTGTGCATCAGGCAGGACACTTTAAATATTCACCTTGCTTCAATGAGGACCCATGTAAGGAAATGCGAATAGGAGAGAGGTTCTTGGAGTGATTGCAGTCATATAAAAGTCACATTGCTGCATGTGGGCAGATTTCACATGAGATCTTGTGCCCATCAAGAGCAAAATCACACCGCTTGGGAAAAGAGTTAGTAAATGTATTGAAAGAAAGCTCACAGTCTTGTCCTGGGAATCTTTCAATGCAGGATGTGTCTTGGCCGCTCCAGCAACATCATCAGCAAAATCAAGGTCTTCATCTTTCGTGTCCTACAAGCAAATTGAGTACTTTGTTATTATGCGAAATATTTCCAAGTCTTAGCATCACAAGATGAACAAAGCAGGTGTTTGGTTAAAAAATAAATCCATACGTACTAAAAACACTGTGGCACAGGAATGCCAACTTGATTATTCAAACTGAACACTTTCTTTTCTATTTCTTTGCAACTGTCATTAAATAACCACCAGATGAATTACGCAATTCAATTAATTTACGCAACACTAGGAATTTCAGGCAAGATTTAAATAAATATATACAAAATGGAAACGAGCATCTGAAACCACCGCAGCATGGCTTAAAGTAGTGTCACAGACAGTGAATGCTGCATGCATGTGCTTTTGCTAAATTAGGAGCAACTGTAAAAAATAAGTATGTTTTTACATGAAAAAATAGGTTTTTTTTAATGTGGGAATTCTTATTTCTTGTGTTTCTACTCCATATTGCATACTTTCAAGTAGTGTTTCACATCTTCCAATAAAGAGACCATGGCAAAATTGTTCCTCTTCCAGTATGCCAGCAATTTTCGATCTTATTAAGGGTTTGAAGCCATGACATTTCTGAGTAAATTTCCATGTGAGCTCCCAAGTTCGATAATGTTGGGTGGAGAATGTGGTCTAACGGCCAGAGCGGTCGACCTGGGTAACTGGGGTTGAGTCTGGGCAGGGACACTCAACATTCAGTGATTCTGGGCAAATCACTTAATCTCCCTGTGCCTAACAAAAATGTATGTGTTCGTCTGTAACGTAGCTGGTGCTCATATAAAGCGCTCTGATCTTTGGGTCTAGTCCGCGCTATAGAAAACAAAACAAAACATGTCCTTTGGGGTACATTGAAGCGTTTAAGGAATAATCGGTCAGATTGATGAATTATGGTTTTATATTTAGGGTCCTCACCTCTTTCTCTGGGTTGCTTAGAGAGGGTGTTCTCAAGGTCACATGACAAGAGCTGGGCATATAGCGCACATTCTGCAATTAATAGGGTACTGCAGCACTATTGTGTACCTCCTCCCTCTGATTTCGAGGATCTGCAAAGACCGGAGTATTGTTTGTTTTATGAGCTTTAATGTCAGCGGTGTACTTGCGATTTCCCTGCTCATTATACGATTCTTTTGTATTGTAATAATTCGTAGAGCGATGGGTATGAAGTTTAATGGGGTGATCGGAAGTCTTGCCAATTACACCATTACACTAGAGCTGGCCATAAAGCCATCAGGCCTGGGTATACATACTAAAGTAAATTAAGGGCACTCCTAGGAGTATCATTCAATAATTCGATACATTATTTAAATGGCTTTTTTCGGCGTTTTTATATAGCACGAACTTGCCCCGAATATATCAGTGCGCTTTACATGAGCACCAGTTGCGTTACAGATTAATTTTTGGTAGGTATGGTGAGATTACATGATTTGCCAGAATCACAGGACGTTGAGCGTCCCTGCCGAGACTCGAACCTGGTACCGCAGCTCTAGCCGTTAAGCCACATCCTTTCCCCTGAGTCTGAAACATGATTATATGGTGATAGAATTCATTGCTGATGAGTGAAAGACAATCAAATATTTAATCGAATTCTTGAATCATACCGAGAAGTGCCATTGATTTACTTTAGAATGATGTATAGAGGTCAAGGTGGATACTCCGGGATCCCATTTAGCTTGTAGTAAGAATCAACAGTAGTTTGCTTTCACCTGTGAGGCAAAATACTTGTTGATCACCATTTGTGATACTGCACATATCAGTTTACTTCAAAATATTTTCTGTATGGTGTTCTTAACTTTGCATATAAATGTAAATTATTACACTTATTCATTGTGTCCTGTCATTTATTCCTCGCATCATTTCTTTCATGCATCCTTCAAACTGAACAACGCATAGCAATATATTTTTAGAAAATGCAACATTTAAATCAATTTCATTGGAGTCACTGGATACCAAAATCAAAAGTATATCCTTACAATTATAGTAAAATAAATATAATTATTTTAAAGCATTTCCTCGATACCTGTAAACATTAAGCATAATAAAGTTACTTGGGGTACAACACTGCTTCTAGAGGCACACAACCTTGTACCTTGAAGGAGTTCCTTGTATCTGTTTCAGGGAAGGGGTAGCATAAATATCACTCCTCAGTTTCAAATCCACTTTCTAAATTCCACATCAGGAAAGTGCAATCCATAAAGCTGGATTCCATTCTTCAAATCCATATTCAATGAGGGGTAGCAAAAGTTAAACTTCATAATTGGCTCGAGTAAATTGTAAGCAGATGCTTTAAGTTAAGTTGCAAGACCTTTGTTAAACAGTGTTGAGTATCCAGAAAAAAAACACACATCGTCTGAGGTATAATACAGTCAGACAGCACAAAAAGCAGGCGTTTCACAGGGTATAACATTCCTGTACCCAAGCCAGCCTGATCTTCTAAATAAGAACACCCAGTTAGAAACTGTTTGGTCTTTCTGCAAAGAGCTCTAACAAACACGAAGGAGCTTTTGATTGCATTGTAAGACAAAGGTATCAATGGCAGCTGGCTATCAACAAGTCTTCACCGAGTTACAGCAGGTAGCGAGAGAGCCCATGCCACATTTTTCCTTCCACTTGATCTAAGAACACAGTAGGCTTTCTGCCACATATTTCGGGTCCAAGGGTAACCTGAGGTATAACCAAACAATTGCATGCTTTTGGGTTTGGAGGCCAGATTTTCCTGTACACATGGCCAAACGTACTAAGAAACTTCACCGTTGTTACCCCTAAGTGTGATAAAGGCATGAAGGGGAAGTCCCATCTTCCTAAATTGCTTATACAGTACGGTAATCTAAATATTTAAAAGTGGAACCGCGAGTATGTATGTATTATGGTACCATCACAGTTTGGCTTAAAATGTTTTGACCACTAGTGCCCCTCAAGAATCATGGCTGTTTTCGCAACGTAGCTAATAAGCATGTTATCTGAAACCAAGATATCAAATCTCTTAATGCCAAATCATGTGCATACATAAGTGGACTAGCTACAAGCTCCCCAGCCAGTGCTTAATTTGCAAAAATTCAAGTGCCAGGCCCCTCGTCAGGAGGACACTATAGTTATTCCGCCAACTGCCCCTTCCAGGACTGCCAATGACAATTCACACACAACTACTAACCATCACACTTCTAAAGTGAGACAATTCAGACTATCAGAGGCCCCAAAGATATAATGCTGAGGCACACGAAAAATCAGTCCAAATTTGTAAGGTAGGCAGTAACCATTACGGTAAACAGAGGAAGTCTATAAGTCAATCTTTTTTCTTCTGTATATCCTTTATTTCATTTCAGATTCCCATTACACAAGAAACACTGGCAGCCAGGTTTGTTTGTTTTCTGTGTAATGGGATTCTGAAATGAAATAAAGGATATATAGACTTATGGACTTCCTCTGTTTACCATAATGGTTTTTGCCTACCTTACAGATTTGGACTGATTTTTGGTGTGCCTCTGCATTTGTGCAAGGTGTTTGTGAAACTCGACGGGGATTTCATCTTCCATTGAGTTGCTTTGGTCTCCTGGAGGTGGAGGGAGCCTCAATGCTTCACGATGCCCCAAAGATATAAGAATGGCTTGGGCGGCAGGTATTAGTTGCTTATAATGTACAGTGAATTTATAAACCACCGTTGTTCTGCTCATCTCTAAATTACACAAACAGCGCCACTATGTGAGAGCTGTCACAATTGCCGGTGCCGAGCACCGGAAACCACTGGCTCACATCAAGCACTGTTCTCAGCCTTTGGTTGAAATACCGTGGAGGTAGTAACACATGTGGGAAGTACTCATAAATATGTTAAACAATACTGGTACAAGGACACAGCCCTGAGTGATACCAGTCTATGTATACTTAGGGATATCTCTGATAATATCCAAAGGAAATCCTAGTTTCAATAATAGCCTATGGGCACTATCAAATGTATTACCGAGATTCACAAAGGCAACATGCACATTGCCATGTCAACGATTACAACATATGTCCAAGAAATGGAATATAATATAAACATGAGCAATAGAATTATTAATTCGATAACATTCTTCAATCCATTGAATAACCTCATACGTTTCCATCTATTCTGCTAAGAATCAGCCTAGTAAAGACTTTGGCTACCTCACTTAATAAAGAGCGTAAACTAAACATTTCAGGTAGGTCATGGTTGCCTTTTTAATAATCTGGCATTGTGGTGGCTCCCCGCCAGATCTTTGGAAGTGTATCTACATACCTAAAACACCTTTAGAAGAAAGCTGTCCCAACAGTTAATATCATATTTTAGCATATGAAAAGGGAACATATCTGGAGTTGGGACTCTTCCTTCTTTTAAGCCCAAGATTAATTTCCTCACCAATGAAGAGCGGTTCATTGGGAAAAATACTATTTCTGTACTCAAACCATTTAGACTCAGCGCTGGGTTTGCCTTGTACATATCTGAGGGTACCCCATCTGGGCCTGGTGCCTTTCGTCCTGCTGTGCCCTCAATTGCTTTAGCAACTTCAGCTAAGTTAAACCTTACTGGCATAACAGGGGGTTCAAAGGCTGGGGCCACAAAAGGTTTCCAGCTCTAGATGACTTCCATACATTTTTTCAAAGTGGCTCAACCAATCCTCCTCTGCAATATTTACTTTTAAGACAGTATTTCGAGTACAGGAAAACAAGGGGGTATTAATAATAGGCCAAAACTTGGCACTATCTTTTAGGGTTGCTTTATCCATAAGCTAAGCCCATGCTTCGTGTTTAATTTCATTTATTAATGATTTTTAATTGCCTTTTGTACTGTGTTTTTACTTTGTATAACATATTTTTAACAATATTTTTAACGTTTTGTATATGTATAGCATACTTTTATGATTTTGAATAAAGTGGTTTGACTTGACTTGACTTGACTTGAACTTGACTTGAGACTCAGTGCTGCATATTCGTTCCCTTTGTTCCTGATAGGGTAAGAGGGATGGTTGTTTCCTGCATAGTAAGATCAACAGAGACACCACCTGCTATCTCATTGCACCCACACATTTGGGCAGACATACAGCAGTGAACTGCAGATGTGGGAGTGAACACACCTGCATGGGTGTTGGAACCATGGGGGCAGAGGGGATTTATCCCCAATAAATGTTGAAATGGGGGGAAAAAGAGCACACTATCCACCTATATTTTATGACGTCGAAAGTGAAGATTAAACAGTGGCAGACAGAGCATGACTCTCTGAAGACATGCTACACATGGCCCAAGTCTCTTGACACCCCTTGTGGAGGCGCAAAGAGCTCCTTGTTTTGTTAATTATTTCATTGCTGTCATTGAGGTGATGAGCCTCCCCTAACTTGGTACACTTGTCAAACCATGCGAGCCAGCAGAATAAAGGAAGCAGGAGATGCTTTTTAGGTTAATGTTACTGCTAGCTCTGCTGACTTGGGAAAAATACAGATTTCAAAATAGGCTTAGCGCCGCAATCACAGCAATTAAATAATTAGCAAAGAACAAAGAGGTCTACAAGCCCCCACAGCGATTCTACCTGGGTTACAGTTCTTCAGAGAGATGCTTGTGAAGTGCAGCATGATTTCAGACATGTATATCCCATCGCTGTGTTTGATCTTTCCTGTCTGCAGGAAGTTTCCACACAGAAAATCACACCTTTAAATCTTATGGCTACACACATTTATACATATGTGTATAGTGTCGGTTTGATTTAAGGTGTGATAAGTGTGTTTATTGAATTCCAAATACTAACACTAATTGAATAATTGAAAACAAAGAATTGAGCAAACTGAAGAGTAAAGGATGTGACCCTACAGTCTCTGCACTGCACAATAAGCAAGTCTGACTCATTTTTTCATTTCAATAAACTTTATTCGGAAACATGTAAATCATGTCCATAAAAGTACATACATACAAAACATGTTAAAAGAAAATATTCGTGACAATCGCAATCCGCTTAAAAATACAGTATGGTACATATAACAAATCGAGTAACACACTTAAAAAGATATAGAATAAATAAGATATTATAAAAAATTTTAATTTTAAAAAATCATGCTTTTCCTGTAGCTGATGGCCCTAAGTAGATAACTAGCCGTATAAAAACAGATGTCAGGGTGATGCACGTTAAAAAGTAATTTCATTGCCGCATTAACAGTTCTAGTTCCAAATTTAATAAATAAAGGTTTTAAAAAGAATTTGCGACATTCACTATACAGGTTACATATAAGTAGAAAGTGCTCTGTGCTTTGTTCTGAAATGTTGTCGCACCGACATGGACCTGAGGGGCGCATTTTAATCTCAGGGAATGCAACCAATAGGTGGACCGTACCCATCCTCAGCCTGGTGAGAACAAACCGGTGTTGCCCCTTGGTTACCTGGAGGAGGTAAGGATGTAGGCCCACAAATTCGTTCAGAAGGTTATAACGTATACAGGTGGAAAGTTTAAGATCATCCGTGGCTCGTCTTTCTGCACAATGATTTAGGAAAATTGATTTCAGACTCTCTTTAGAGAGATCCGAAGCAGAACAGTGATCTAATGTAACGTTAAACCCGAACACATTAGAGAAGGATTCAATTATGTATTTAATCCATGGGATTTTGAGAAAATAGTCTAGACGTAGACAATCCTCAATGATGGCCCTATTAAATGAGGTTTCGTCTTTCATCCAGACCGAACGCCACAACATCAGAGGTCTCAGAAATAATAAATCGTTTAGATGACATAGTCCTAGTTCTTTATGGACCAAACTATTAGCAGTAGAGGTCGGGAGACACAATAATTTTTTCAGAAATGCATTCTCTTCTACCTGTAAAGATTCTGCCCTGGAAACCCCCCATACCCCAGCTCCGTAGAGGGCAGCAGAGAGACACCTAGCTTCAAAAATTTTAAGCATTGCTTTAGGTCTTCTACTACCTAATTTACTTGCAAAAGCAAATATTCCATTGGCACTCCTGATCATTTTGTCGCGCACCACCTTGTGCTCGACATCCCAGCGGCCATTTTTGGAGAAATTAACCCCCAGGTAGCAAAAATTATCCACACACTGCACCACTTGGCCATCAATGAGATACCTATAGGGCTTTTTAGTTTTGACTTTACTAGCTCCACACTCCATCACATACGTCTTACTCTTATTAATGACCAGCTTTCTTCTTTCAATAAAGGCCACAAATTTATCCATCAAAAGCTGTAGACCCCGAGGGGTCCTAGAGAGCAACACAGCGTCGTCCGCATAGAGTAACACGGGGATGGTACTTGTGTTTACTCTAGGGGCGTCAGCTGGTGCCTTCTTTAAGATCGAGTCTATTTCATTAATAAACAGAGTGAAAAGCAAGGGTGCCAAAACACACCCTTGTCTAATACCTCTCCTGACCCTGAATTTGTCTGTGCATTCGCCCGACGGCCCATAACGGACACTCGAGCAAAGCCTCTCGTATAAACGGGCCAGAAAATATATAATTTCCCTAGGTGCTCCCATTTCTAGCAAGGTAGTCCATAGTATGGCGTGATCCACCAGGTCAAAAGCGCTGCTCAAATCAGCGAAACAGAGGTAGAGTGAGCCATTTTTTGCTCGGGTATATTTCCCTATCAGGAGTTCCAGGTTTAAGCATTGTTCAATGCAACCTCTTCCTTTCCTGAACCCGTATTGGCAGTCTGTCATTATCTGATTAGACTCTGCCCACTCTTCTAATCGGACGAGGAGTACACGGCTCATAATCTTGACGGATGAATCCAGCAATGAAATTGGCCGGTAATTTTTAGCGTTTCCTCGATCCCCTTTCTTATGGATCGGAACTATTATGGATTCAGACCAGGTGCACGGAAAAGTATAGCGAACAGCAGCGTTAAAAACTTTGACCAGTACTGGCCCCCAAGTCTCAGGTGCAAATTTGTACATATCAACTGGGACACCATCGGGTCCCTGGGCCTTACCACCCTTACTAGCCCTGATACTGCTTAGGACCTCCTGTAAGGTGATATCTAGGTTAAGTACTGGCCAAGAGCAACTTATCGGCAACGTTACCATATTAGAATTAAAAATACCAGAAAAGTGCTGTACCCATGAATCCTTACCCACGTTTGAGGTTAACACGGGAAGTTTATCATCTTTTAAAAGGGGGCTATTTACTACTGCCCAAAAAAGAGTACAATTGTTCGATGCAGCCGCTAGATCCAGTCGCTCCCAAGCTTCCTCACGTAATTCAGCTTTCCTTTGCTTAAGAGCTAAATTATAGTCGGATCTAAGCTTAGCTACAACTGTTTTGTCTCTGGGTTTAATGGATAATGCATTTTTTAGTGTCTTCAGTGCCACAGTGCATGCGTTATTAAACCATCCCCTTGCTTTGTTATTAGGGTTTCCAGCCGACCTAGTAAACTTACCACTAATAAAAACATTGATTTTCGTAAAATGAAGGATACAGGCCTCCAGGTTTGGTTTCTCATCAATAATTGACGTGATATCATTTGAGCAGCATGAGATAATGCAATTAGATGTTACTTCTGCTTTATCCCCTGCCCACCTTATTCTAAAACCATTTGGTCTATGTACCTCAATGTTTATAATAGGGCTACTATCTGGAATTGTACAAACTTTCCAAAACCTGGTTTCAATAACAAGACAGTTGTGGTCACTGACCAAGTAGTCAACAACCTTGACATCAGAACTAAAATGAGCTAGTTCGGAAGACATGCAAATAAAATCAATTACAGTGTTTGCCCCTCTCCCCACAAAGGTTGGCAAACTATCACCCTTCCCATCCTGCTCAATCTCTATGATCTCCAAGTCATAGTCTAATAGGAAGGAGTTCAGAGTTTCTCCATATGTATTGTGTTGGAAATGTGTAGCTGGCTCTCCAACACGGTTCAAAGTGCCACACAACTTTTGGTTAGAGAGAGGACAAATAGAAATGTTAAAATCTCCAACATATATGAACTCAAAAACTGTATTAGAAGCTTTCATCAATTGTTTGATTGCGATGTCTAATTCTATAATGACCGTGTATCTGCTAGCATCAAAAACATTATTATACATATTAATCAACAGAATGTTTTTGTCTGCCTCATCAACTAACCACAGCAGTTGGGAATTGTTGCCCACGGTGATATGCTCCTTCACCCTGATTCGCATTTTCACCGAGATCAGGATTAGCAAACCACCTTTGGCCCTCCCTGAGGTAGTTGCCGTTGCTGGTAACTCGTATGCTACAAAACCATCCAGGCCTTCAAAATTTAAGCACCAGGTCTCTTGTAAACATAAGATATCAAATGTTCTAATAAGTTCTAACCACCCTAGTACTTCTAATTTAGAGACTAGGCCTGCAATATTCCAACTGGCAATAATGCAAGTTGTTGATAACCCCTCTGAGGTAATGCATGATGTACCCTCATACTTAGGCTGTATACTACCAGTAGTGTTTGGGGACTGATGTAAATCTAATCCTGCACCCACTTCAGCAAGCTCATGTCTGACCTCTTGTCAATCGCAGTTATTAAGACCAGACAAGGCATCAAATCTATTGTGTAGTAGCATGCTTGATACTAGGGGGGGATGCCCAGCGATTATGCATATTCAAGTTGTTATCCCATCCTAGTGCTGGCGTTTTTGGTAGAGTTACATTTTGCTGTTCCCCATAAAAGAATTTTAGTGTTAGGGGTACCACCGTACCTCGTCTACGCTGGGGTGGGAGAATATGTGTTAGAACATTAGGAAGTACATCGGGGTGGGCAAATGTTACCGCCACACAGTCCCCTTTAAATCTTTTGGGGCGATTCCCTATCCAGGGAACACGTTTAGCTGCTTTGATATCATGCGCCAGTTGCTGTGACCCACCAGGCGCTAACCTCATATTACCAGAGAGCCAGTGGAGGGCCTTACTACACAGAGAGCTGGATGACTCGGTAATACCGTCATCCAGCAAGGGTACATTAGCTAACACCAGAACGACAGGTGAAGCTTCCTCAATAAACTGCAGTGGGTCTGTTCCGTGGACTTGTGCTTGGGGTAGGTTTTCTATCAACGGACGCCCTTCTACAGTTGCTATATTGTGATTAACTTTCGGGGCCGGCATAAGGACTAAATTAGTCGGCACATCAGGTGGCCCTTCCCCGGCTTGATTAACCCTTTCGGGGGTACCTCTTGTTATAAGTAAAGTGTTAAGGCTACCTATTTCCTCCGTCAACTTTGTTTGCACACCTCCAAGTCTTTTCACTTCCGCCTGTAATTTATCTATTTTAGAGATCAGAGGTTTTACAATGTCAAAAAGTTTACCCTCTACAACCTCAAGCAGTTTAGTGAACATTTCATCATCTCCTCTGCTTCTTAAAGTCCCTTCCCCTACTGCCTTTTGTGGAGCTCTCGAGGAGCCTGGGGATAATGTTCTTTTCCTTTTTACTCTTGGCCTATGAACGCCCTGTTTACGCTGATTCTTCACACAGGCGCGCACAGGCCGTGGTGTATGCTCAATCAGTGGTAGATCATCCTCCACAGGACCAGATACAGTTTCTGAGTCTGAGTCATTAACATTATCAGAGTCTACATCCAGAGTAACAGGAGATGCTAGCATAATCAATGGCTGGCTATCAGTCTCAATCACAGGTGATACGTTTGGTGAGACCCTGTTTTCCACCAACACGAAGGGGCTATCCTCAGCTGACAGAGGTAAAGTAGGGCTTAACCTGCGCAAATCTGGTGACTGGCTTAGCCCAAGTGATTCCCTCCTTTGTTCATTTATTTTCTTTACTGTTTGCACAACATAATTGTCCATGGTATTTGCGGGCAGAGCAGCAGTTTTCTTTTTAGTCGCCATTTATATATCACACGGTTCACAAACAACACAGCAACAGAGTCTTACTTGTAGACAAGTCTCTGATGGACCAGGGGGTGGGGCCCTGCCCCTGCCGCCTCCTGCCGATGAGGGCCGTAGAGGGCCCGCCCTTTGCCCGGGCTTAGCTCCGGGCGTCCCGCTCGCGTACCAACACCCTGGATTTGTAAGCCAGAAAGTATTATTTTAGCCTTTTCCTGCTTAAAGAACCCATCACGCTAATGTAAGATAATTGGGAAATGAATTTCCCCAATTCTTTCTCTAAGCTTCCAACTTTAGTTCTTTTATGTGTTATCATGTATGAGTTTTGGGAAGCTTAGCGCAAGGGTTTGAACCATAGTTACTTGCAAACATTTTCCCAGGGGCCAACAAGTTCAGCCTGTGGCGCGACAGAGGGTCGTATGGATGCCAGCAGGGTGATGTCAGTGTAAGGGGGGGAGGGAACTGAGGTGGGTGTAGGAGAAGTGAAGCATATACATGTCTAGTGGCTGAACTGCACAATGTGAAACCAGAAACCATGAGATTTATCCTAGCTCCACCCACTTTACCAAATTGAGTGAACCTGGGCAAGTGTTTTATTTCACTTTCCCTCTTTTTCCTTCATTATCACATGTAAGAGGACTTCAAAATACATGATTGGAGAATGTGCACTATATCGAATTTTCTCTTGTGTTTGATTTAATAAACTATAATGTTGTTCCTGTATAGTAGGGGCCCAGGCCGCCCAAGGCATGCACCTAACAACTGACTTGCATCTTAGTTTACTATTGGTATTGTTGCCGGGTGGGGAAGAATTAATGTTTACAAATTCATCTTTGAAAATTATCACTTTTAAAAAAAAACATCTTAATGCACTGATATAATCTGATGTACTAAGGTGAAATTTCTGCATGTTAATGAAATACACTGAATTTGAAGAGACTCTATCATAACTTCACACTTTTGGTGCAAGACATTTTTCAAGTTGAGGTGTTCCTAAAGTTTTAGCAGTACAGGATACCCTAGTTACTTCCTTTCTTTGATTTAAATTAACCTTTCAATAAAGGTTTGCCTCTTTAATAACATTTTTAATGTTAATTTGGAGTCGAATAAACAGAAACCCAATGCTACTGTTGACCAGGTTGAGGTGTGTGGAGGTCAAGAGGGCCGTGGCAAAGGTTGACACTGGAATAGGCTGGCAGTTAGATCGGGATCTGCTCTTCCATAAGAAGCACTTTTTTACACTGGTGACGCAAGTGCGTAGGATGTAAGAAGAACCAGGAGGCACGGTCCCTTGTTCAACGTAGTACGTACCTATGGTGAACACTGACATTACTTTACTTTTTCCACTGTTTCGTGTCACTCCTTGATTTACAAACTAAGCTTTCTAGGAGTATTTCTGAAAAGGTGCAGATATTTACAAAACGCCAAAGTATCGGCCATGAATGTGCAGAAGCATAAGTGAGGGCGCAAGTCCTAGAAACAACAGTAGGTGGCAACCTATTCCTTCAGGTAAGCCCACTACAATCAGGCTAAGCTTCCATTTTATAGTTGCCAAATATTAATGCGTGACCGGGATTTCCTTGCACTGCACCCATTAGTCGCATGCGTCGATCGATAAGCCAGCAACAAGCGCACTATTACGCATCATTAACCAGCAAGGTCTTAATTAAAAAAACACTCTCGACAGACGCCCGAATGCATAGGCGAGCGGGTGCAAAACGTTAAACCTTGGTAAAAGAAGAACCGAGTTCTTCTATTACAACATCGACTGTTAGGAGTGCACTGCTACTCTCAACTTACAGGAAACATTGAGGTAGGGGTGTGTGTGTGTGTGTGTGTGGGGGGGGGGGGGGGGGGGGGGGGTTAGAAGAGTGAATCACTCCCTGTGGTGCCCTTTCGGGCAGAAGAGAGGTAAACGGCCATCTTTGTTCATTGTGGCCGTGGAAAGGGTCAGAGGGGCATAGTGTGCAAGGCGCACTTGCAAATGTCGAATCCAGAGGTCACCTGGAATCCATAACAAGGGGGCACAGGATGCTCACTGACGTCTCCTGCCAGAGTCCACTTAGGGTACAGCAGAGTGAAACTGGGTGGTCTCACTGAGCCACGCCTACTCAGGAGCATCCCTCCAGTGAGCCTTCTCCCATAGGCGGTCTGCCGAACAGTGGCCCAGCAGACCCTTCTCAAAGGTCATTATGTCGGAGCTGTTCATCAGTGTTTACTGGCAGTGTCCCAGCCAATCCATGGTGGCATGAGTAATTTGTATGCAATGAGTAACCTTGCACCTTTCCTCTCTGTTCTGGAAAGTCCCAGGCGAAATACCTCGCCCAGTGGGGCCAACACACCACTGTAGGGAAAGCTTCCAGCCCTTCTGCCCCTAAATATGCTCATTCACTTACCAAGACCTACCGTACACCCAGGCCTCCGTGAAGCCAGGGCCTCAAATAGCCATACGGTCCAAACAGCGAAGAGCGATGAACAGAGACCATAAAAAAAGAACCTCAATGGCACCATACTACAGGGCTC
The DNA here is from genome assembly GCF_964263255.1 of Lissotriton vulgaris. Classification (NCBI taxonomy): domain Eukaryota; kingdom Metazoa; phylum Chordata; class Amphibia; order Caudata; family Salamandridae; genus Lissotriton; species Lissotriton vulgaris. Next base: position 339,580,385 of record NC_141699.1, on the reverse strand, counting down.
ATTCTCCAGTGCCTGCGGGTAAACTTTTCACTGCTGTGTCCAGGCTTAGAAATCCAGTGTCCTGTGTGAAGCCAGGAAACTTAAGTTTCTATCCTCCCACACAGGTCCCTTTGAATATATATGGAGCGGCCTCTTTGTAGAAGGCAGCAAAAATAATTTTTACAGAAACTATTTTGATTGCAAACTTTTCTACATGTGGGATATGCCATCCAGCCATTATAAAAAGGTGTCTACGTTCTCAGACTATAGAAAATATCCCATGAAACACCAAACTGATAATTCCTTTAATAAAGTTTAAAAAATAACTACACCTGGACTGTTTTAGGGTGCCCATTCCAAACCCTTGGAGGAATCCCCTGGGCAATATTTTTTCATTCGTGTGAAGTTACGTCTTTGTAAATACAATCCTTTTGCATTTGACTGGTCGCATCTCAGCATACCACCACCTTCCACTGGCGTCTCCGAACTATGGCTGACTAGTGTTGAGCAAACTAAGGGTCAAATGGGAAGAAGCAAGTGAGGTAAGGTGCAATGAATAGTAGGGCTACATCTAGAGTAAAATTTTAGAAGTGAGTTCCAAATCTTGTCAAATTCCTTCTGACTGGACCTCACTCACTTTGAGTTCTTTTCTACAGTTCCACACAAGTTTATGTTGTGTAATTAGGATTCCACAGTTGAACAACTTGTAGTTTGCTAATTAGTAATCATAATTGCCTTGTCTAGCATGAATGCTTTTTACTCACCGGGATTTGTTTATCCAAGTTATTTACATTTAAATGTCATTCAACTTGGATCAGAGGGTCTCTGTTATGAATTGTGTTGTCTAAACTCAGATTCCGCCCCCCCCCCTCCCCATCCGGAAAATATTAATTCTCTTCAACATGTGATTCATTTACACATCTTGGAATTGTGCCGGCAGAAATAGAGCAGAATATTTGTTGAATTAACATTAAAACGTGATTCGTAATACTCAGCTTTTCTAAGAAGCATATTTTACTTACATGTTAAACCTTCTGGAAAAAGAAGAGAGAAGGAAACCTGTACACTGGTCTTACAGCAGGTTATGTATTTATGTAGGTATATAGTATTTCTATAGTACAAACCTAGCTAAAAGGCAGCGGAGTGCTGTACAAGGTTAACACAAGCATTAAGTCCACAAGTAATAGGAGAGGTAGCAGGGTTGGGATGTAGTGTTCTTTAAAGAGGAGCGTCTTCAACTCCTTCCCAAGTTGGAGCAGCCTTGGGATGGTCCTGGTGGATAAAGACATGTTGTTCCATGTCATCGGTGCATAGAAAATCAGAAAATCAAGAAATTATGTTCCAATAGCCTCACTTCATGATATAATCTTTAAATTTAGATTTAAGATGTAGAAAAGTAGGGGTTGTTTGTGGTCAACAAACATTTTCCTACATACATTTCCACTTTAATAACAACAACCTTTTTTCTGACCACACATCATTTGTAGTGCTTTCAAATAGTATTTCCTGTATTACACTGAATCTTTGTTAGTGGCTCTAGTGTGCAGTATTGTCACAACTGCACACTTGTAGAAAGGCTGAACTATTCCCATTTAAAGGGAACATTTTCCATTTGGTGGATTTTTTTTCTGTAGCACAAAGACCTACTCTAGGAAACCTGAAGTTTCATACAATTGTTTCTTATAATTGCTGATTCAGCTCAAATATGTCTGCTGCTGTCACCTACAGTAAGGTTTTACATTCTTGGAAAAAAATTACCAATAACGCAGCTTTTTTCATGATAAATGATATTGTCAAGTGAGTAGGACAACGCTTTCTGCATTATACCTCGTGGCATTCCAAGTAAACCATCATAACCCAGATGTCTCCTAGAACCTGAACATCCTTTGCTTCCATTTGAACATCGATTAGGGCCTAACTACTCAGTGCTTTAGGTGTTTTACTAGCAGAGTTAGTTTTTCGGTGATCATCCAATTCAAGCAGAAAGCCATGCTAGGAGAGCCGTCCATCATGAGTACGGTATCCTTCCTCGTTACTTGAGGCCTCCCCAGAAAGAAGCACCTCTTTCAAATTCAGATTTTGTATTTTTAAAAAAAATCTTTTTATTGCTAACATCACAACAAGCAGTACATCAGTGATACAATTGACACAGGGAATATTCGACCAATAGTATACATTTAACATTATACACATGGAGAGGATACCACAAAGGAGATAGTTGTGATCGTCCCCTTGGCTAATGCCACCCTACAGCCCTCCGTATGCCTGTCACTGTCCCCATATTTACCCCCATTTCTTTGAGCATCTTCTACTTTGATATAATGTTTGGTCTGCTAACCAGCACCAGTCCATATCAGGTTGCCATTTCGCTACCTTTGGCAATGCCTGGGCCTCCCAACACCAAGCCATATTGCGTTTTGCCACTATGGCGCTAGTGCAAATCATATTTTGGTGTACCAATCCTCCACCCTGGCAAACCTTCACAAGAACCACTGCGGCATCTGGGGGATTTCCAATCCTGATACCTGCTCCATGATCCTCTTAATTTCAACCCAGTACTTTGTGTCTTTGGGCACTCCCAGAGGAGGTGATAGAATGAATGAATGAACCTTCCTGTCCACATCCCCTGTCGCACAGGTGATATGGACAGGAAGGTTCTGCCCAGGCATCACAACAATCCCCCGGAACAATATGTTCTGTGAAAGATCTTCAGCTGGATCAGATGGAAGCAAGAGTTTATTACAACTTCTCTGAGGCACTGTAGGGCCTCAACCCAGTCTTCGTCCTCTAGTGTGCCCATGTCACCTTCCCGTGCTGATCTTAATGGTCCTAAAGGGCCCGGGGCATTGTTCACCAGTTTTTTATATATCAGGGAAATTGCCTTTCCCTCCATGGGATCTGTCAGGAGTCTATCATCCACGGGGAATGTCTCTGCTAGGTCCTCGCCTTCACTATTGTATCATTGCAGCGCATCGCCCAACTGTAGATATTGCAACCACTCCCCAGCACCCATTTCATATTCTTGTTGGAGGACCACAAATGTCGTATATGCCTGGTTTCTTCAGATGTGTCCAAGTTTTTTTGAACCTAGAAGTTCTCATTTATTAAAACCCTTCAACCTGCTCACCTTCTCTAGTAGGTCACCGGCCCACAGGGGAGTCATTGCTGTCAGCCTTCCTTTCCAGTCTAGATATTTCGTAGCATCCCGCTAGAATTCAACCACCATTTGCGTATGTGCTTGTAGTCTCTGAGCCTTCTTCCCATCATATAGAGAAAAGTAGCCCCAATATACGATCTATCAACTCTACAAGCCGGTTCAGCGCGATCCCCAAAGGTTCAGTCATTTACGATTTCTAGTTGTGACCTTTAATACAGCTTTACATCTGGGACCGCCAGTCCTCCCTCATAAACCTCCCTTTGTAACTCATGCAGAGCCATGCGAGAGGCCCCTCCACTGCACAACAGGGATTGCAACTCGGCCTCTATGGATCTGGATAATGATGTCTGAATTTGATACGAGGCATTTTGTAGAACGTATATTAATTGTCGGAGTGTCATCATTTTAAATAAAGCCGCCCGGCCTATCAATGTCAAGGGCAGCGATTTGCATCGTTGGGCATCTTTCTTAAATCTTTCCAGCTGGGGTAGCAAGTTACGATCATAAAATGCCTGTGAAATCCTTGCTATATTTATCCTCAGGTATTTAAACCCATCCAACACCAACGGGACCTCGCACCTTGAAGTTTGTCTGGGGGGCTCCCCTGCCAATGGAAACAGTACTTATCCAAGTTAATGCAATACCCTGAGTAGTCTCTGAAAATGCGGAATATTTGCAGAATTTTATCAGTGGATTCCCTTGGATGGTGAACATATAACAGGATATCATCTGTGTAAAAGGATATACGCTCTTCCCACTCGTCACACACTGGAATATCCCATATTAATGGGTCCTGACTATAGGCGGGCGGAGAACTCTGCTGCGCCAGCGGAGTGTGCAGAGATTTCCCTACTCCATGCTATGCTGAGAATGCAGAGTAGGGCAAAATTCGGACTCTCCAGCGGAGCGGAGTTAGCCAACCCCCCGTCCCGCTAAATTGGTTCCCCACCTCCACCCCCCTAATAAAATAATACTTACAACCTAATTTAAAAGAAATAAAGTCAACTACCTGTATTGGGGTGTCCCGGGCTGTCCTCCTCCTTTTTGCTGTACATCTTGCCAAGATGTCTTGTGAGAAATGCGCCAGGGGTTAGTCCTGACGGACCCAGGCAGCCAGAGGTTCAAGGGCCAGGGCAAATAAAATAGGTGACAGGGGGCACCCGTGCCTAAGGGAAACTCGCTGGAGACAGTTGAATTCATTTGCACCCTTGCCAGTGGTTCGTAGTACAGCAACTTTATCCAACCAATAAACCGTGGTCCAAACCCCATGAGTCTTAACACCATCCACAGGTATTTCCACGCTACGCTATCGAAAACGATCCTGGCATCCAGGGACAGGTGAGCCACTGAGTTTGAGGAGCTTGACTCCGTTAACTGCAGGATTACAAATATATGCAGATTGAGTCTAGCACCCCTGTGTGGCATGAAGACCAACTGGTCTGCATGTACCAGAGAGGAAATCACCGTACTCCGTCTCGGGTCTAGTGCCTTCGCCAATGCCTTCAGCTTAAAATTAAGGAGCGATATCGGCCGATATGACCCACACAGTGTTGTGGGCTTGCCTATCATTGCGGTCCGCTGATCCCGCAGCAGAACCCCTGTCTGATTAGCTTCTTAAAACATTGTGAGGAGGTGTGGCACCATCAAATCAAGAATACATTCAAACAGCTCCAGGCCATTTGGCCCTGCGGTATTCCCCGACTGCAGTGCTCAGGTGGGCACGCTAATCTCTACCACTGTCAATTTGCCCTCCATTCCTTCCCTATCTACTTCGGGCAGGCTCAATAGGGTGGCATCTCGAAGAAATCAAAACAGTCTGCCTCTGTATGTCCGAGGGTAGATATGTACAGACTTTCATAGTAGGCTGTGAACGTGTCCATGATCTTCCGCCCAGTCACATATACATCCTCTGTGTCGTCCTGTATATCTGGGACCCACCTTGTTGCGGTCTTGTGTCTATCCAACCATGCTCATAGTTTACAGGCCGTGTCCTCTATAGCATAAATCATATAATACATGGCCTTAGCAAGTGCCCTGGCCTCCTCTTCCAGCAAGTCCCTCAGTTCTTTCTGACATAAGCTGAGTTGGTTTACCATCTACCCAGACTTTCCTTCCCGTCTTTCCACCTGGGCCTCCAGGTTCAAAATCTTTCTCTCAAGGGACATGCATTTCAAATTCAGTTCTTTTCTGGAAGCCCAATCTGAGCCTGGGCATGGCCCCTTAGAACTGTTTTAAAAGCTTCCCATAGTGTTAACCCTCACTCCACTGACCCCTCATTCTCAGCAAAGAAGTGGTCAGTGCATTTCCTTACACTGTCCTTAAATTGTGAATCATAGAGCTCCCATGGATTAATCCGCGTTGTATTACACAATGTCGCAGGGGCCCTCCAACACGGCTGCCACTGGGGAGTGATTGGATATTCCTGAGCCACATGCTAAGCCTCCTTGAAGGGGCCCATGGCATGCGTGTGAGTAAGCAGGTAGTCTAGGCGTGTGAGGCTTCAATGTGCAGCCGACAAGTGAGCGTACTGTCTAAGGTTGGGATGATGATGTCGCCATATGTCATCCAATCCCATGGTCATAAGAAAATCTCCTAATGCCCGGCCCCCCTTCCAGTGGATACACCTTCCAGGACGTCCATCTCGGCTGATAGCACATTGTTCATGTCTCCCCCCAAAATTAGACTTCCTTGTGGGAGCTCAAGCAAAGGACAAGCCAGTTTGTCCAACATGGGAATTTACAATCTTGGAGGAGTATATGCTGAATAGAGTTTAATAGTCTGGCCCTCCTAATGCCACTCAGTGCCACGCATCTGCCCAGGGGGTCTGTCCATAGCTTCCCTGGTATTGGCACAAGGGGAACGCTTTTCTACATAACACTCCAACCCCCCTGGAACCTGCGGTGTATCCCGCATGCACCAGCAGAGTGTATCCATATCTATCAAGGGCCTTACATTGATTTCCTCTGAGGTGTGTTTCTTGTAGTAGGTTGATGTCTGGAGCATTTTTTCTAATAAATTGCAAAGTTACTGAATGTTTCACTTTACCATTAAGGCTGTTCACATTCAAGGACCAAATCGTCATTGACTCTCTCAGACAGTTAGGCATTGGTACTGAAGTCTAGATTTACCCCTTGTACGGATGCTTGTGGTTGTAAGGGGCTGTAACCCCCACTCCCAACTACTCCCCTCTTAATCCTGGTCCCTCCCTTTGCACATTGTTTTATCACTTAGGGTTTAAGTAGAACATGTATAGAACAGCCCCTGTCCCCCCTGCTACCCTGCTAACCTGGATGTAATGCCCCCGACTACCCAGCATGCAGAGCACCTGTAGCTCATTAACTAACCTTACTAAACTACAACTGAGGTAGGATCGTCCTGCCAAGAAAAAACAGAAAATGCACTCCATTTCAAATTCTTCCCCTTCCAAGCGCCCCCTCAAGTTGTCGTCACTGTGTGCCTCATAGGTCCACCACATGTCTAGCAGTTCCAGGTTATTTTGCTAGTGTCCCGGTCATGCCACTCCTGCTGTGACACTCCCCAGGGTCAGTTATCAGCCCCACTCACTCTTACCTCTTCTGTGACCCCACCTATTTAGTTCCCTAGTGCCCCCACGTCAGTCTGTAGACTTTCCTCTTGAGACCCCATAGTCTGTTGGCTTTGCGAGGGCCCCTCTTCTTTGCCGCTTGTGCTAGCCCCGTCTGCTGCCTGGATCACGGTCTCTGTTTCGGTCAACAGTGCGCCAGACTTCCAGCCACTCTCATGCCTCTTCCAGAGAGCCGAAGTGCCAAGTCTTTACCTCCACTATGACCTCTGCTATTGCAGGAAACTGCATCATGTATTTAAGGTCTCTCTCTATTAGTTCTTTTTAACAGGCTCAAAGCTTCTCCTTTGTCATTGCACTTGCCGAGCAAAGTCCAGAAAAAGTCTAATAAGAAAATTCAAATTGTCCCCCTTTGCTTTGGACGCCTGAAGAATGGCATCTCTGTCACAGTAATTCAATATTCTTGCAATTATTGTTTGGGCTGGGCCCCCAGTTTGGGTGGGGGGGACTGGAGCCCTATGCACTCAATCTATGGAGAAAAACTTAGACAGTCTTTTGGGCTGCAGCTTGTTCATTATAAAGTCCTCCAAAAATAGGTCTATGCTAGGGCCCTCTGCCCCTTCTGGGACTCCCACCACCCTAATGTTTCTCATTTCTATACCCTCCTGGTCTTCAAACTGTGGGGCCACATGCGAGGCTTGCTGCACTATGGTGAGCACCTGTGACTCTAGGCACTTTGTTGTAGACTGGAGCTGGGCAATGTGAGTTTCAGCAGTGGAGTCTTTATCACTCAATTTGGGGAGGTCGCCCGAATCAGCATGACCTCGATTGATATAGTCTATTTTAGGTTCTAGTGAAGCCTTCACATCTCTGATCGCTGCCATTATGGCTGCCAGCGAGGCGTCTTTGGCCGCTCCTTTCTCTGTGTTTTTGGCGGGCTTTGGGCATTGGCATTGGCATAATTGTCCATCTTGTTAGCATGAGGCGAGCCCACGCCCTTCAGTTTCACCATCACTTCTCCAGCTTCCACTGAATCATCAACAAATAGATCCATGGGGAGGGATCCTGAGCTCCACCAAGCCGGCTCTACATGCAGGCACTCAGCAGGCTCGCCCACTCTCTCCTCACAGCCCCCTCACTGACAGGTCTCTTCCCATTGGGGTGCTGATTATGCCCCACTTCTCATACTCATGTTTGTTCTGGGGCCTGCTTTGGTGATATTCCCGCCTTACTGCTGTGAATGGTGCACGCAGGCTGCTCTGCACTGATGCTTGTTCTAGGATGTGCACTTCTTTTGCATCAGTGCTCAATGCGATGGGGGCATGTGTACCTGTTTTGAGGTGTAAATTTATGTTGTTCCCTGGTCCATTCCAATCTCCAGTCTACCCTACGTCTTCTACGTGGGGCATTTGCTTGTAACGTGCGGCCCCAAACGGCGTCACCTAAGATCAAAATCATGCCAGGCCAGAACGGGGTCGAGACTGGGGAGTCGTCCCCACCTCCACACACTCGTCCACAGGCCACCCGGCACGAGGTGGGCGGTGTGTCGGCTTGTCTACTTTAAACTGATGGGCACAATCTCTCCCATTCCGAGGACAGACCCCTCGCCAGATTCTAACCGGAGCCCGTCGCCACCTGACCCAGGCACCGGACGCCCAATCTGGGCTGACACCACCTTACTGCAGGTCTCAGGACCCTGCGGCTGCCGGCGATGCATAATTCTCTGTGCGGGACCAGGTTCTCAGTAGCGCCACCCGCACGCCGATCTTTGTTAAGTTTGTGCCTCTTTTCTGGACAGTATCTCTGGCCCCTGGTTCTTTTCCTAGGGGAGTGCGAGACATCCCCCAAGTGAGTCACCAGAGCTTCCAAGCTGAGTCACCACTTTAGCCGCAGGCCTTGCCTACATCCACTGGGGCTCCCCCCTGTGGCACGGCCTCGGCTGACTCTCCGCTGGGCCAGTCACCAGCGGGACCTCAAACACAGTGCCACAGCTGGCCCCGCAGACAAAGCTCGTCCTGCCCAGTAGCCAGGCTTCCCCACACTGCTACATCAGATTTGGTCACCCCTAACGCCAGCAGCGGACCAGGGCCTCAGGCCGCCCCGGAGCTCATAGTTCCTGGAACAGGACCAGGGAGGGGGGAGAAGCAGCGACAGGTCGCCCCCACATCCGTTCACGCCTTCACAGGCAGGATAATGTTCACTAGGGACCCGGATGCTATCGGATATTGCAGGGTTGGTCAGGAGCTTCTTTAGGTTGCGGCCATCCTGGTCCATGATCAGGCCACATCCCCTCAAACTCAGATTCATCTTTTCAAACCACCAATCCAAAGACAACACAGCTCTTCTCTTGTAATTTATATAAGACACTTTTGTGGGCTAGAGTGATTGTCTGCAATAATCTTGTCTTTACCTGACTATGTGGAACATTAGTTATGTTGAATCAGAAACATAAGTCTGACTTAGAAACATAAACTTCATGATTGTCACAAAAGCACACTCATTTGATTATTCAGACTTCCCAGAGCATTAGCCGTTTCTTTGATGGAAAATTCTAGAAGTATTTTGCTGCAAATACTAGTCTAAGTTTTCTCTCAATTATGTGTATAATCCTGCATTTCAACAGAATATTCCTCCTAGCATTTAAATATTTTAGCAAGTCTCAATCAACATTACCCAGGCACAACTGCATTCGAAGGATATTTCTTCACAGGAAAGGAGAAGTATACAGTAAATACCCTTAACAGTGACATTAGAAGGTAGAATGTTGAGCTACATGTTTCTTCCAACAAATATATATATATATATCTATATCTATATATATATTACCTACTGGCGGTCGCCAGTAGGTATATATAGTTAGGATTTTTTCTCTATGGGATTTTTGAAAATTCTATGTCTAATAACTTTGGTGTTTGTGGACGGAATTGGCTGAAATTTTCAGGAAATGGCACATTTTGTTTCTGAGCAGCCCCTGAAAATTTTGGGGGGGGGGGGTCGTCAAGGGGGGCCGAGAAAAAAGGGGGGTCCCAAAACGCGTTTTTCCCATGTTAATTTCCATAGGGCGGTTGGCCTCACTTTTAGCCCGAACGGCTGAATGGATTTGCACGAAACTTGGCAAAATTGTAGGGACTGTTAGCCCGATGTGCCTTTGCTAGGTCTCAATATATGTCCTCCAGTGGATTTTGATAAATTAACGTTCAAAAAAAGATATATATCTGTGACAGCGCTCCGGGCAGCGCTCCGGTTCGCGTACTTGACGCGAAACGGAACTTCGCGAAGCGAAGCTGATTGGCTCTCCGGTGTCTGTCAAAATTCGAAACAGTCCGGAGCGGCCGCCATCTTGTCTCTCGGTAGGATCGAGAAACAAGAGGAGGCCAAAACAAAGGGGGAAATGACCATAAGGGGGCAAGGTAGATCCTCCCTGACCCCCTAGGTTTGATGTGGAGGCTTTAAAAGGGCCCGTGGGGCAAAAACAAAAAAATCTTTTTTTTTTTTGCGTGGGAAGCTTCCGGTTCGCGAACCGGGAAGCGGCACGGGGAGCGTACTATGAGGAAAGAAGAATGATAGACTTTTCAAATATTGTATGTAACCAGCAGCGTTACGGGAGTCCACCATTTTGTGTTTCAGTCGAATTAAGATACAAGATGGAGGGCAAATAGTGTTCAGAATGGGTAGAAGGGGGCACGGTAGACGTATCTTGACCCCCTAGGTTTTCTGAGGGTGGTTGAGGAGGTTCATATGTGCGGGGAAAAAAACATTTTTTTAAGAAATTTCGCGTGGTTAGCTTCCAGTTCGCGTACCGGGTAGCTCTCCGGGGAGCGTAGTTTGTTGAAAATTAGTGTAAAAAGTTAGTGAAAAATAATAATTGTGAGTGATTAGATGTAGGGTAGTTCTGAGAAGAGCTTTTGGGTTTATGGTACATTTATGTACTTATAAGTAGGTACCAATGCACAGTCTTAAATTCAAAATGAAAATTCTGTTGCCCTCATCTGAGAAGTGAACTCCATCTCCTCTGTAGATATCTTGCATGCAAAAACGCAAGTTATTGTTGTACATGGAGCCCATTCCATGGTCTCTCATGTAAGCTGAAACAGATTTGTTTACATGCTTCCTCGACTTCTCAATTTGTGGACAAAATTGGTTCGACCACCTCCATTTCTGTCTTTGGCATATATTTGAATATACCAAGGCAGTTTGAGGAAAAAGTGCCATTAATTGCTCAAAGGTGTCCTTTAAAAGCATTTCCAGACCTACCCCAGTCAAAGTGCCCAAATCATTACCTCCACAGTGCACAATTAACAGGTCAGGTTTTGGCAAATGCATAAAGGTTTTCACCAATGGTATCAATTGGTGACATTTTAATCCTCTGTGGCCAAACCACTTAATTTCCACATCTTGTAAATTGAGGTTAGGTAAATTTCTGTTCTCAGCATACCTTTGAGCCCAGTAGATGTAACTATGTCCAACAATCCAGACAGTAAACATGGTGAGAGAAGTTTCTGCTGCAGTCAGATGAAGTGTGGTAATGAAATGGCAGATGAAACAGTAGGAGTTTGTAAAGAAAAAAAAACTGTGGAGTTTCAGTGCTAATGATTCACTAGCAGCGATTGGTGGATTTCCATTTCTGAAAACAGAAAGTTAGGGTGCATGGATGTGTTCTTTGAAAGATGTAATTTGAATGGTCAAGGAAAAAAACATTTAATGAAAGATTGCACTGGATACGCAGGTGCACTGAGAGTTCAGAGTTCAATTGAAACATTGTTGTGTGAACTTGCAAACATCAGAGGTCTTTCAGGAGGTGGTTGCTATGCAAAAAAGGCAGAGAGGGCAGAGGGAGGAAGGGGTTTGATTTGAAAAAAGTGAGGGAAGAGTTTTGATTGGCTAACATGAGAGATATGTGTGATGAATATCAGCATTTCTGTGCTTTCTATAGCTGCAGCCTCTGGAGTGCATACTCTTTGTTCTGCTGAAGACAATTTGGTGTATTTCTGAGACTGTTTTGAAACTCATAAAGAATTTGCTAAGGTGAGAAAAGATTTATTTAATTTAGATAGACTATAGTATGCTTTAAGGACAAAATTATGAAGAAAGCTGTGTTTTTAAAATGTTGCTTTGTCTAAAGTGTTTTACAAATAGATTTTGTTTCTTTGAGAAATTGTAATTGAAAATAATGTGAAGTATTAGCACTGTCAGGGTGTTTTTGTACATAGGAGCTGTGCAGTGTTTTCAAATTATTACTTGAAAATCGTTTTTGAGGAAAAGGAATGCTTTTAAAATTTATCACAAGGAAAAAATGGTGTCTGTTTCTTTATAAGGCATTTGAGTATCTCTGATGTTATTTTTCCCATTTTAATTTAAGAGCTTTCGCCGTGGGGCTTGTTCCTTGTAAATATGCTCCCACCTGTGCTTGGCAAATTTAGATTTTGATTCTCTGAGTTACATAGCCATGTTAAAAGTGACCCAAAAAATGGTGCAAGGGCAATCAAAAACCCCTTTCATGTGTCTTCAGGACATTTTAAGTCATTTCCTCTTGAATGTAGGTATACAATTGATTTATATGTTGTGTTTAAAAACGTTTTTTTCAAATCAATTACATTTCTGGATATGTACTGCTAGAGCTTCATAGGTTGTTTGGGGCATATTTATAAGGCATTTAAGTGTCTCTGATGTTATTTTTCCCATTTTAATTTAAGACCTTTCCCCGTGGTGCACGTTCCTTGTAAATATGCTTCCATCTGTGCTTGGCAAATTTAGATTTTGATTATTTGACTTACATAGCCATGTTAAAAGTGATCCAAAAATGGTGCAAAGGCTTTAAAAAACACTTTCATGTGTCTTAGGGCATTTTAAGTCACTGAGGAAACACAGGTGATGTGATTGTGCAATGAGGAAAAGAAACTCCACATTTTTCAATTACATCACCTGTGTTTCCTAAGTTTATGAATAACATTGTGCAGATGAAGTTTAGGTCTGTCCACGGGCACAAAAAGAGGTCTGGCCTTTGTTCAAGAGTGAAGTGGACATGACTTACTTCATTGGTAGGCCTTCACATGTATCATCTCCTCTGTACTCTGCAGCGGCAGTGCAAAAGATTTGCTATGTGGCGACATATTTACAACTTGATGCATCTAGACAGATGTGTCATGCTGTCGTTTTTGAGGAAAAGGAATGCTTTTAAAATTTATCATAAGGAAAAAATTGTGTCTGTTTCTTTATAAGGCATTTGAGTATCTCTGATGTTATTTTTCCCATTTTAATTTAAGAGCTTTCGCCGTGGGGCTTGTTCCTTGTAAATATGCTCCCACCTGTGCTTGGCAAATTTAGATTTTGATTCTCTGAGTTACATAGCCATGTTAAAAGTGACCCAAAAAATGGTGCAAGGGCAATCAAAAACCCCTTTCATGTGTCTTCAGGACATTTTAAGTCATTTCCTCTTGAATGTAGGTATACAATTGATTTATATGTTGTGTTTAAAAACGTTTTTTTCAAATCAATTACATTTCTGGATATGTACTGCTAGAGCTTCATAGGTTGTTTGGGGCATATTTATAAGGCATTTAAGTGTCTCTGATGTTATTTTTCCCATTTTAATTTAAGACCTTTCCCCGTGGTGCACGTTCCTTGTAAATATGCTTCCATCTGTGCTTGGCAAATTTAGATTTTGATTATTTGACTTACATAGCCATGTTAAAAGTGATCCAAAATGGTGCAAAGGCTTTAAAAAAACTCTTTCATGTGTCTTAGGGCATTTTAAGTCACTGAGGAAACACAGGTGATGTGATTGTGCAATGAGGAAAAGAAACTCCACATTTTTCAATTACATCACCTGTGTTTCCTAAGTTTATGAATAACATTGTGCAGATGAAGTTTAGGTCTGTCCACGGACACAAAAGAGGTCTGGCCTTTGTTCAAGAGTGAAGTGGACATGACTTACTTCATTGGTAGGCCTTCACATGTATTATCTCCTCTGTACTCTGCAGCGGCGGTGCAAAAGATTTGCTATGTGGCGACATATTTTCAACTTGATGCATTTAGACAGATGTGTCATGCTGTAAAGTCCTGTGCCACATGAAACCTGCGTCAGATTTGTCAGAATTGTATGATATAGGGTGGGAAGCTGATCTGCTTGAGCCTATGTAGTAAAAATGTAAACCGTTTCATTTAAAATTAAACAAAAGTTCAAAAATAGTTTGTGTGTAGTGTCTTTATTAAAATAATCAAATATGCTCGTAAAATTAGTTCAGATTCACATATAAAACAACACAGGTAAAATGTAGAAGCATTTAATTTCTTTGCTACTATTTGTAATTTCTAAATTTGCCAATGCACTAAAAATTATTCTATGTTAAAATAACAAGCAGGGTGTAAGTTTTTGATGACTGTTATTGCTTTACTATTTGGTAATAGTGATTAATAACATTTTTTATTATATTTTAGCACAGATTCAACTGCAGATTATTTCAAAATTTGAAAATGCCAACTAAGAATCGAATTAGAAAGGCTACAAGACGTCAAAGACAGCAGGTCCATCAATTACTGCAGCAGTCCTCTACAAAAAAAACTTGTCAAGTCACCAAGAAAGCACCGGGTAAGACCACGAAATCATTCATAAGAAAAATTTGTTGTAAAAAAAGTATTTCTACAGAAAATGTTTCAGTCCAGAAAAAGAGAAGCAATTTAAACGGAAAGGAAGGGCCAATCAAAAATGTTACTGCTAGAGCAAGAGATAACTCTGTGCATGATAGCAGAAGGAAAGAACAGTTTAGGGACATTCGTAAACGAATGTTCCGCAACAGGATAATTGGCAATTTGTTAAAAAATATTAACAAAGGTCAACAGAAAGTGGTTTTTTGTAAGAGAAAAAAAAAAGTTGAGAAAGTTATTGATCAGGCATTTGAAATTAAACGAGTTATTTATTTTGATAATCAACTGAATTAGGAAGGTAAACAAGGTAATTTATGATTTCAAAACAAATAGTAGATGGAAGAGAATAATTAATCGTAGTAATTTTTGTGATGTTTTCTCAGGAGACTGGATGCATAGTTCAAGTTCTGAGGCATTTTTTAATGAGGAGAGTTATTTCCAGGATAATGATTTGGTGCATGCAGTTGACACCAGTGGTCGAGCTTATGAAGTGAAAGATGGTTGTCCAGTTGAAAAAGAAAAACTTGTGACAACAGAGACAGAAGAGGTGTTAGGTAATGAGGTTTTAGGAAGACGTCCTAAGGGTCCTGTTTACACCTGGAAGTGTAGTAGTATTTGCAGTGTGCGACAGGATTCCATCAATTTGCTTTGTGATTTTGTACGGACATTTAATAAGAAAAGTTTGAAGCAGAAAATGAAGTTGTTGCAAGAATTAGATCCTTGCAGAGTGAGAGAAGTGACAGGTTTGCATGGTAATTAACTGGCTTGTCTTTCCAGGAGAGTATGCCAGAGTGTTTTTCATCATTTCAGGATGCTAGCAGTGCATCATAATAAAGTGAGGAAATTAGTTAGAATGTTGTATTATGCTAAGAGTCCAGCAATTATGCTTAAACAATTATGTGCTGCTCTTTTGCATGGTTCTGAAATAGATGTGAAGAATATTTGTGAAGAAATTGAGTTTTGTTACTTTGGAAGTAAAGAGGAGAATGTTGAAATTGACCCAGAAGAAGAGGGTAATGTTGAAGATAATGTACAGGTTTCCAGTACAGATAATTTTCAGAAGGAAATTGCCACGTTTCAGGTGAAATCAAGTGAGAGGCCTAATTTCACTTGTGTGTGTTGTCGACGCACTTATTATAAGAATCAGACTAAGTTAGTGGATTTATATGCAGAAAGTGAAAGGGAAAATAATAGTGAATGGAAGGATTTCGCAACATACTTGATGGTAGAAAATTGTTTTGATTTGCGATCGGATCAACGTGTGTGTACTTATTGTTGTAACAAATTAAACCAAAACCAGATGCCTGCTAGGGCGGTTCATAATAATCTGGAATTGGTTGAGATTCCTTCTGAATTGAAGGATTTAAATACTTATGAATCTATTTTGATTCAAAGTATCCATCCCTTTCAGGCTATTGTAAGAATGGAGCCAAAGACAGGGAAGTTGCCTCCATCAGATTTACAGAGAGGATTAAAGGGAAGAGTTGTTTATTTGCCTCTAGATTTGAACAAAAACATTAACACAATTGGAATAGAGAAAGTGGAAGAGGAACCTCTAGTTATCATAGTTAATGGTGTTCCGACAAAGAGTAAGAAAATATGGCAAGATTTAGTGGATGTTAGGAAAGTCAAAAAGGCAACATTGTATTTAAAAAAAAATAATAAGTACTATAAGAATGTATATGTTGCAGAAGAGGAAGTAAGTGAGGAAGAGGATAGCGATTTGTGTCCTGGTCAAATTGAAAAAGTAGAAGCCTCTAAAAAGGAAGAAATATATGAACATTATAGTGTTCATCCTTTGCATTCCAAGGAAGTTATGGGGAATGCTATTGAGTTGTTTCAAATGAAACAAGCCAAAGGGAGTCCCATTAGTGTTTGGGAGGAAAGTTTGGAAGCTCGGTGTTTCCCACAGCTATTTCCCACTGGTCGAGGAGGAGGATATGATGAGCGACCTGTTCAAATTCCTGCTTCAGAATACCGGACTTTACGATTGTATGCAGAAGATGCTAGGTTTCGACAATGCATTCCCTATTTGTTTCATCTCCTGTTTGAAAGCGATCTGTCAGGACTGTCATATGCAGTGAACCACATCTTGAAAAGTGGTATACAGATGCGAAACATCTCGGCAAGGGACTTTATGGATAAAGTCAATGTCCAAGACAGTATTTTGGATTCTCACCTAATTAATCTCATGGCGTGTCAGCGTGGTACTAATGAGTACTGGTACCGTCGTCATGGTGATTTAAAATGTATGCTGAGGAACTTAGGAACTCCGACATGGTTCCTCACTCTCAGCTGTGCCGAGTATAGCTGGGAAGACTTACTTGAATTTCTACGAGAGGCAAATGGAAACATTGAAAATATTGAATTCAAGACACCCGGAGAACTGTGCTCTTTGGATCCAGTGAATGTATGCAGGTACTTCAATCATAGATTTGAAGCGATGATGTCTTTCATCATGAATAAGAAGAATCCACCTCTTGAAGAGGTGTTGGATTTCTTCTGGAGAAAGGAGTACCAAGCAAGAGGTGCTCCTCATATACATATGCTGCTGTGGATCAAGGATGCACCTAATTTTGGAACAGATCCGGATGACTTAGTGATGAGTTTCATAGAACAGTATTCTACGTGTGCTGTTCCAAACGCAAAGGAGAAGAAAAGCCTAAGAGAACAAGTTCTACGTTTCCAAAGCCATCGTTGTGGAAAGTACTGTCGTCGTAAATTCAGAAACAAGGACAAGTTCTACACCAAATGTCGTTTCAACTTTCCACGACCGGTGATTTCTAAAGGAAGAGTAAACAGTTTGATGTCTTCGCTGCGACATAATGTGACGAGGAAATCACCCAAAAACACATACAATTTGAAAAGAAACGAAGAGTCCAAGTACATCAACGACTACAACCCAGTGATTTTGTCCATGTGGAATGCTAACATGGATATACAGTTTGTGGCTGACAACTGTATGGCTGTGGCTCGGTATGTGACATCTTACATCACCAAAAAAGAAAAGACAGAATTGAAGGATATGTGGGAGGATATTTCCCATGAAAAGAGCCTCAGCAAGAAGTTGTACAGTTTCAGTTTGAAGATGTTGTCGCATCGAGAAATCGGAGCTTACGAATGTTCTGACCGGTTGTCTTCAGCAAGTCTCTATGCCAAATCCAGGAGTATCGTTTGGGCGAGTCTTGGTCTTGCTGCAACGCGAAATCGAGTTCTAAAACCTGTCCGGGAAATTGAGTATTTGGCGGAAAAGGAGCCAAACAGTACCGACATTTTGAAGACCAACATGTTGGATACATATTATCCAAATCGAAGCAGTCACCTCGAGAATGTTTGTCTATATGAGGTTCTACAAAATTACATATTCAAGAGGAACATCAAAGAAGATATTGAGAAAGGAGTGTATGCTGTAATTGGAAGTGAGGGATGTCTGGTCAAGCAAAGAAAATGCCACTTGGTAAACCATCGAAAATTGAGTGGCGAATCTCCCGAAAAAAAAGAGTTTTTCTATTTAGCACTCTTGCAACTTTTCAAGCCTTGGCGTGCAGAAGAAGAACTGCTTGGAGATTTTCTTTGTTACGAAGACTCTTTCAATGCCGCCAAGGAGACCATAGAATGTTCTGCTTTTCCCAAATATCTAGAAATGTTGACTTTGGAAATCGAGCAGGAAGCAACGATTGCAGCCGAGATTGCTAGAGACAGTTCTCAGGACAGTCAGAGTACTGTTTCATTGAGTCAGGATCCACTAGGAGGACCTGTTATTGAAAATGAAGCCGCCACTGCTATGAATGAAGTAGAAAGAGCCATGGCACATGCTCAGGAGGATGCGGTTAACTTAGAAGACTTGGAAAGACAACTCAACGTTGAGCAGAGGAAAATATATGACGAAGTTACCAAGCAAATTGAGCATGGATTAAGTCATGAGAAGAAAGAGTGCTCATGTACGTCGTTGATGCCTGTCCGATTGTACGTGAGTGGAGAAGCGGGAACTGGAAAAAGTTTCCTCATTAAAGCAATTTCTTGTTATTTGCAGGAAAGGACTGAGTCATCGCTGTCTTGTGTTGTCACCGCTCCAACTGGACTGGCAGCACATAACATTAAAGGAATTACTTTGCATCGTCTACTGATGTTGCCAGTGGAGCATGACAACAAATTACAATACCACAAGTTATCTGGAGATGCTTGTTGTGAAGTTTCAAGAGTCTTGAGGAAAATGAAACTTCTTATCATTGACGAAGTAAGCATGGTTTCAAATCTCATGCTTGCCTTTGTGCATTTGAGAATGCAAGAAGTTCTTAAAACAGAGTATGATGTGTTATTTGGTGGCAAACACATCATTGTTTTCGGAGATCTTCTGCAGCTAACACCAGTGAAAGGACAACCTGTGTTCAAAATACTCATGCATGAAGATACCAGGAAGTGCCTAGGGAGCATTGGCAACGTCAATATATGGTTAAACTTCAATTATGCTGAACTGCATGAAAATATGCGTCAGGCGAAGGATGAAGATTACAAGAATATTTTACAAGATGTTAGAATTGGAAAAGTGACCGAGCATGCGAAAGAAGCTTTACATGCACGATTACTGTCAAATTTATATCCAGAACAAGACATTGTGCCTGAGAATATTTTTAAGAAAATTACTGAGAAGAAATCTGGAATATGTTTGATGCCAACTCTTGCAGAATGTGCCATCTTCAACAACAAAATGTTGAATTTAGAAAGACAAGAGATTGTGAAACTTGAAGCTATTGACAAAATAGAGCATATGGGAGCAACAATTATTTTGTCTGAGAATTTGAAATCTAAATTGGATTTGACTATATCTAAAACTGCAGGTTTTGAAAAGACTTTGCATTTATGCTTAAATTGCCGAATCATTTTGAGAAGGAATTTACATGTTGAAAGAGGTCTGGTAAATGGATCAATGGGTAATGTTGTTGATTTTGAGAAATACAGAAATAGCGATGGAATTGAATTTTTTAAAATTTAATTTGATGGCATTGAGGAAGTACAGCTAATTGGTCGTTCTTCTGCTAGATTTTTGCTTGTAAAAGACTTATATGTGCGCCGTAAGCAGTTTCCTGTTTGCTTGGCATATGCGGTGACGATCCATAAATCGCAAGGTTTAAGTGTAGATAGTGCTTTGGTGAATATTGGCAGTTCTGTGTTCAAGGAGGGTATGGCATATGTGGCATTGTCACGAGTTAGAACTTTATCAGGATTGTACTTGATTGACTGTGATGTCACAAACATTTGTGCGGATCTAGATTGTGTTAAGGAATACAATAGGTTAAGAAGAGAGTATGCGCCACATTTGCCTCAATATCCTTTGTTTGAGAAACGTGTGGTAGGCCAGAAACGAAGAAATGTGACCAATAGTAGGGAGGTTATAGCAAAAAGACGAAAAGTCGATGAACCTGAAATTATAAGCAGAAAGAAAATGGATTCTGTTGAAGATGTTGTTGGTTTTAAATTTGAAAATAGTTCTGGTGTCAACTGCTATGCTAATGTAGTGGTTAATGTTTTGTTTTCTCTAGTAAATGTAAAAGAAGAGATTGTGGTCAATTCGGATCAAAGATTTTGCAGTTTGTTAAACTCTGTGTTAGAGAAATGTAGCACTGATAGAACAAAAATACAAAGTTTGTCTGAAATTCGAAATCTGTTAGACAGATGTTCAGGTCAAACACAATTCTCTCAAAATATTCAGCAAGATTGTCAGGAGTTTTTAATATATATGCTTCATGTATTGCATGCTGAAGGTGTAGATGTAGATCACCTGTTTGGGCTTTCTTATCAATGGCAGCATGACTGCGAGAATTGTAGGGTATCAAGTACTACTAGTGTAGATTCTGAAAGATTTATATATTTAACTTTGCCAGACAGTAAATCAGTGTCCTTTCATAAGCTAGTAAAAGCAGCTGATCACAACATGGAGTGTAGCCAATGTAAATCTGAAATGATGTCAACATTATTTTTACGAAGATATGGCCTGTATGTCATTTTAATGTTCCAACGATGTAGGCCTGATGGAACAAAATTGACAACTTTAATAAAAAAAATTGTTGCTTCGCAGTTGTCAATATTAGGAAGGACTTTTGTAACTGCAGCAATTATATATCATGACGGTCCTACAACAACATCAGGACATTACACAACTTATTTAAAGTCCAGAAACGGCTGGTCATTCTGCAACGATTCTTTTTTAACTTTCAAAAAGAAATTGCCTTTTGACCTTAAAAATTCTTGCCTGGTGTTTTTAAAACCAAAATTTTAGGGACAGAATCTCGGGATTTGTTCTGAGGAATTTCAAGAGGTTCATGGAGTAGAGGGAATGTAAGTCTGCAATGCTGTCTAGATTATTTATCCAAACTTTTGATCATAATGTCATTTTAAAAATTCAAAAATATAAACATGATGCAAGTAACTCTGCTTCATAGTAAGCAGTATCAGTGTCATAGGAAATATAGAACATGAGTGAGCAACAAGGGTAAGATATTAGTAGTCCAGGATTGTGAAAGTAATCTTAAACGTTTTCTTTCTGAAAGTTGCGAAAATAGAAAATGACGGCATTTGCTTACAAGAATTCCAAGAGTTGTAAATGGCTCTAACATGATTTGGCCTTGTGGAAACATGTGGTAGAATGTGAGAAGTCTTTTATCGTATGTAACATATTTTTCAAAACGATAGAGGTTTTCTTTCAGAAAGTGGCGGGCTGAAAATATTAACAGCACAACAGAGTGTAAGCTGTTCATAGGACATCCTTCGACGTCATGGAAAGTAAGTTAATTTTAAAGAGTTTTGAATTCTGATTTCTTATGTTGTATGGGTTTTTTAAACACAATCATTTTGATTGTGTTTTTTTTTCCCCGCTGTTACATGATGAATACCTTCAAGTCACTGATTTTAGTGAAATTTGATACATTCTGAGAACAGCAAAAATAAACCATTTAACATGTATAATTAATCCTCTACTTTTTGTACTTATGATATACATTTAGAAATGTGAGGTAGACATGGAGAAACTGAGGCTTCTGTAAGTGTCAAAGGTAATGCATACAGTGCTGCACTTCTGGGTACTGTTTTATTTTGAAACCTGAGTAGCCCTCACCTCAAACAAACCTCTGGATAGGACACATCTTATTTGCATCCTGAAACAATCATTTAAAATGTTAGGGACAATTTTATGATGGCTTTACATCTCTTTTGCGCTGCCATTGCATCACTCTTGTGAGACATCAGCAGTGCAAAAGATGCACCATGTTCCAAAATAGGCCTCACTTCATCAGCATCAAGATACTGTTAGTTTAAAATATATATCTTTAGGACTGTGTAGGGGGCCTGGAGAAGCAGAGGCTTCTGTAAATGTCAAAGTTGTTGAAAAACTGTTTGTCCTTCAACCTTTTCCCTTGTCTTTTCTATTTTTTAAATACATGTTTTAATATTTTTCAAATGTTTGTTCTCTCTTTCACAGATTGAAAGTATGAAAAAAAAGTGAATAAGTTAACAGCAATTATAAGGTAAATGTTTTCTACTCTTTTCGTTACATTTCTATCACATTCACCTACTATAGGGCTTCAGACTATAGAGCTTTAAACAAAGTTTAACTAAATGTGGCAATTTGGAGCTGTGCCCGTGGCTTTTAGGTCAATGCGCAAGTGCATTGACCTAAAATGCGTGTGCACATTACAAATCGCCGTCTGTTCCCTCAGCCGCACTCCTCCCACACCTTTGAAGTGAAGATTAGCTTCACTTCAAAGGCCCCGGCTGCTTTACACCCTCATTCTGCTCTCCCCGCTCCGTCCCCTCCCCTGTCCGCCGTGTGCATTTCTCCTCCCCCCCCTCCCCACAGTAACGCCACTCACACACACAACGCCACTTACACACGCAACGCCACTCACACACGCAACGCCACTCACACACGCAACGCCACTCACACATGCAACGCCACTCACACACACAACGCCACTCACACACGCAACGCCACTCACACACGCAACTCGTCCACGCAACGCCACTAATCCACGCAACGCCACTCATCCACGCAACGCCACTCATCCACGCAACGCCACTCATCCACGCAACGCCACTCATCCATTTGCAAAACCAAAAGGACAAACTCTTCTATTGTGAGACATATTGCATTTTCAATGCTTGATTCTTTCACTTCCTTATCTATTTTGTTTTCCACAATTATATCCTCTTCCATCTTTTCTTCGGTAAATAAATCTATTAAACAGCATCTCTGGTTTAGTCCCTATAGCTGTCTTTCTTTTAATATTACTCTCTGTTTACTTCCCTTGTACTTAATTGGGGGGTTAGCTCCCGGTTCGCGTACCGGCGAGCGAACCGGAAAGCGAACTAAAAAAAAATACAGCTTGCCAGAGTGTTACACTTTCTAGCAATTTTTGTATAAAGGGGAGGTAGTTCTGAAAAGAACTTTTTTTTATGTTTTTGTTGTTTTATATTTTTTTTTCTTTTTTGAACATTATTTGTTTTTTTTGTATTTTTTGAACAATTTTATGTTTTTTTTTGTTTTTTTGAAAGGGAAAGAACAAAAAACAGGCATTGAAAAGGGCTCAACAGGAGCAAAAAAAAATCTTTATTTCTTGGGGTGTTTAGAGCATTGGTGTTTTTCAAATGCTAAATTATCTAACTTAATACTCATATTGGCACATGAAAATAAGGTGCCGCAATATAAACAAACAATCTTCATATGCACAAAATTTTCCTGGATGTTTGGCACTGTTTCTCGTGCCTCTGGCCCTGACAGAGATATATCTGCTGATGTCCTGGCCACAGAAGTTGGAGGGTTGTCTTGCAGGTCACGCATCTCTGCCCGGCTACAATTGAGAGGATGCCACCTCTGCATGTGACGGTGCATAGTATGGTTCCCATAACTATACTTCTTTTCTGTGCCTCTAGATAAGTTTTGCTTGCATTTTAGGCACGTCACATAGCGTGCATTAACTTTTTTCTCTCCTGCTGGAAATGAAAAAAACTGCCAAATAAAACTATCTTTATAATGAGATACCCGGGGCAACTCTTCTAAAAATTGTGGTGCCTGTTCTTCCTCTTCCTCTTCTCGATCCTCTTCCTCCTCAGGGTTTGCAAGGAACTGTGGAGGTGGTCCTCTCTTCCTATGAGGAGGTGGTGGTGGTGGGGGGGGGGGGGATCCACCAGCTGAAGCTACTACTGAAGCCATTTCCCACTGTGCAAAATAGGTCTTCCTTTCACAAAGTTGAAAGTCAGAGTGAGAAAAAAGGTGGGGGCTTTCATCATTTGGGAAAAAAAATAGTTCTTAACCAATGAAAAGTGTTATTGTAAGGTCACCTGACCTAGTCTTACATCATTAGGAAACCAAAAGTGAAATGAACCAATGAAAAGTTTTATTTACAAGTCACATGACCAGTAACGCTTACGTTACGCACTGCGCGCCGCGCTCCGGATCGCTTCCGGAAAGCTGCGTTTCGCGCCTCTGTTCGCGGTCCGGAGCACTTCCGGGTGCGCTAACGCGGCGCGTCATAAGACGCATTATGCGGCAACGTGATATGTTGCGCTTCCGCGACTTGTCACGATGTTAATTTCTAACGCGGCAGTTGCGCAAACGGAATGTTTACCGGTTAGCGGACCGGGTCGCGGCATCAAATTGAGCTAACGGAAAGCTTCCCGGTTCGCGAACCGGGAGCGAAAAAAAAAAATATTTAAAAAAAATTAAACAAACATATAAAATATATTTTGGGATTTAAAGAAAAATACATTTTACAGCTACAGATATTAGCTTTTAAAAAACCAATGAAATTCACTGAAAAAACCATAGGTTATAGACCATATATAGTTAGGAATTAGCATTTACAAAACCTTATTTTACTCACACAAAACCATTGAAATTTCATATATAGTTAGATGCACTAACTATATATCCCGCACCCGCAATCTACTGCTGATCATATCACATATTACATCATTCATGACATGGTCAGTGACATCACTGATGACATCACTGATGACATCACTGATGACATCTCAAATGACATCACTGATGACATCACTGATGACATCATCCAGTGACTGTATGTTTATATATATATATGCTTTCCAAAGTTCCAAAGTAACAGGTGCTCTCAGTCCGCAAAATAACACAACACCACTGAAGTCTCCAAGGGTGTTTATTTAAACTAACAACATGTTTCGGCTGCGGACAGCCTTGATCACGTTAGTTTGAAAGTGAGCAGTTTCAGTTAATATTCCCAAGGTTCATGGTCATAGAAACAGGACTTCGTAACAAGCATCGTCAATGTAAAGTTACACGATAATAACAGACATATATGCAATTGTAACATCAATTACTGTGTTAAATAGTATCCAACACTTATTTTAGAATGATATAAAATAAATCTTTTATATCGTGCATACTTTGTTATAAATATCAAAGTTCATATGTGCCCGTGTGTGTATATGGGCTATTAGATGTTTTTTTTAGTATCAGTATGAGTGTCTGTATGGTTTGGTGGGGGTGTTACTTAGCACATAGATGCATCAATGACTGACTCACTGTTTGTATGTGTTTTGAAGACAGCATATGTGCAGGACTGTATGGGTGGATGAGTGTGTATATGTGTGTGTTAGTGAGTGAATGACTGTCTCACTAGTGTCTTTATCAGTAACTACATATGTTTTAATCTAGTATATGTGAGTATTGATGTATATAAGTGAGTATATGCGAGAGTGAGAGATTGAAAGAGTTCTTGTTTAAATAAGTATGTGTTTCTATAAGTGATTGTTTAAGAGAGTAAGTATGTGTAAGTTTCCTTAGAAGTAAGGTGGTAGTGTGTGCATAGCTGTATATGCAAATAAATGGATGTTCAATAGTTTATTTGCATGTGTGATTATGTGTGTGAGTAACTTTTGGATGACTGTCAGTGTGTAACAGGATGTATAGGTGTTTCACTACATATGATGAGTGAATATATGTATGAGTGACTATATAGAACTGTTGGTGAATGAGTATATAGATGGTGGTATTACTAAATTGGTTGTTGTAACTGGTATGGGTATCTCTATTTTTTTGAAAATTTTTGTTTCTATTTTTGAATATGTGTTTCAAGGGTTACATTACACTGAAAGGAGGTCTGTCACTCTGTCACAAGGATGGTGTCATCAGTGATGTCATGAGTGATGTCACTGACCATGTCATGATTGATGTAATATGTGATGTCATCAGCAGTGCATTGCAGGCGCGCAAGTTATAGTGAGTCTAACTAACTATAACGTGGGAATTTCAATGGTTTTATATCAGTAAAATTTCCAGCTAACTATAACTGGTGTCAAACCTATGGTTTTTTCAGTGAATTTAATAGGTTTTGTAAATGCTAATTCCTAACTATATATAGTGCCTCAAACCTATGTTTTTTTCAATGAATTTCAAAGGTTTTTTAATAGCAAATTTCTATTGCGATCAAATATAATATTTTTTATAATGAATCCTATATTGTATATTTATGTAATATTATTTTTTTTATGTATATTCTTCATTTTTTTTTTTTGCCCTGGAGCGCTCCCGGTGCGCGTACCGGTGTGCGCACCGGAAAGCGCAGTCTTGCGTCGCGCCCCGGTGCGCGTACCGGTGAGCGTCCCATTTGCGCTATTGCCGCGAACGAAAACATCATTGTGACGTATCACGTAGCCGCGTCCCCGTGATACGCACGGCGTAAGCACTCCCGTAAGCACCCGAGCGCATACGATATAAGCGCGAAATATAGTTAGTACAACTAACTATATAGGAGCAATTCAAATGAATTTGTAT
Source organism: Lissotriton vulgaris (assembly GCF_964263255.1). Taxonomy (NCBI): domain Eukaryota; kingdom Metazoa; phylum Chordata; class Amphibia; order Caudata; family Salamandridae; genus Lissotriton; species Lissotriton vulgaris. The sequence continues at coordinate 339,554,258 of NC_141699.1, read as the reverse complement.
GAGTGAAATGTCCAGCTAACTATAACACCCCTAAAACGTATAGTTTTTTGAGTGAATTTTAAAGGTTTTTAAAATGCTAATTCCTAACTATATAAGGCCTGAAACCTATGGTTTTTTCAGTGAATTTCAAAGGTTTTTTAAATGCTTATTCCTAACTATATAAGGCCTGAAACCAATGTTTTTTTCAGTGAATTTACAAGGTTTTTTAAATGCTAATTCCGAACTATGTTAGGCCTGAAACCTATGTTTTTTTCAGTGAATTTCAAAGGTTTTTTTAATGCTAATTCCTAACTATATAAGACCTGAAAGCCCACCAGGAATCTCCAGTATGCGCCAGGGGACTGCATTGCAGAGAGGTGTAATGAAGCCACGCCCCTTTTTACACCTCTCTGCAACGCAGCCCCCGTGCATGTTTGAAGAGGGGGAACTAATTCCCCTTGCATACTGGGGGCCCCTGGGGGCCAACTAGCCCACCTGGAACCTCCAGTATGCGCCAGGGGGCTGCATTGCAGAGGTGTAATGAGGCTATGCCCCTTGTTACACCTCTCTGCAACGCAACCTCCTGCTGCGTTTGCAGAGGGGGAACTAATTCCACCTTGCATACTGGGGGTCCCTGGCGGGCAACTAGCCCACCAGGAGCCTCCAGTATGCACCAGGGGGCTGCATTGCAGAGAGGTGTAATGAGGCCACACCCTTTTTTACACCTCTCTGCAACGCAGCCCCCATGCATGTTTGAAGAGGGTGAACTAATTCCCCTTGCATACTAGGGGTCCCTGGGGGCCAACTAGCCCACCTGGAACCTCCAGTATGCGCCAGGGGGCTGCATTGCACAGAGGTGTAATGAGGCTATGCCCCTTTTTACACCTCTCTGCAACGCAGGCCACTGGCGCGTTTGCAGAGGGGGGGACTAATTCCCCTTGCATACTGGGGGTTCCTGGGTCATATCTGCCCAAACACCGATATTCCGAACGATTGAAAATGACTTTTCTTGAGAAACATTTGGATTTGGATTATCATGTACTATACTGGAATTGGAATTTTTGAAAAGACTGACTTTGAGGATACTATAAATTACTCAAGTCTGCCCGAATTGTGTGGGTAAAATTGATACCTAGTCACTTTGAATAAGAATTTACTTACGTCTCGTCTAACATTTGGAAGAAATATCTAGTTATATGACAACAGGATACCGACATAACTTGAAGGAAATAAGAACGCCCTGAAGAAGTTTTGTTGTACAGAACGAAACGTTTCGGCTGGCTGTGGTACATAAACTTAAGGAAAATAAAAGCATTTGAATATACACCAAGATTCAGCGCTTCAATAAGGACTCTAAGTGATATGATTTGATTGGACTTATTGTGCAAGTGGTGCTGTGCCAAACTTTGGAATATTCTCCACTACTCTCTACTACTTACTCTCTCCTACTCCACTACTCTCAAATACTCACTCTCTACTACTCATTCTCTACTACTCTACTACTCATCCTACTACTCTCTCTACTACTCACTCTCTACTACTCTCTACTACTCACTCTCTACTAGTCTCTACTACTCACTCTACTACTCACTCTCTACTACTCTACTATTCTCTCTCTCTGCTACTCACTCTCTACTACTCTCTACTACTCACTCTCTACTACTTACTCTTTACTACTCTCTACTACTCACTCTCTACTGCTCTCTACTACTCACTCTACTACTTACGCTCTACTACTCTCTACTACGCACTCTCTACTACTCACTCTCTACTACTCTCTACTACTCACTCTACTACTCTCTACTACTCACTCTCTGCTACTCTCTCTACTGCTCTCTACTACTCTCTACTACTCACTCTCTACTCTCTATTACTCACTCTCTACTCTCTGCCTCTCTACCTCTCTCTACATCTCTCTCTACTAGTCTCTACCTCTCTACCGCTACCTCTCTACCTCTACCTCTCTACCTCTACACCTCTCTCTACACGCACACATATACACATATATATTTGTATATATATGCATTTATATATATGTATGTGTATGTATATATATATATACACATACATATATAAACATATATAATCTGTATATCTATATAAATACAAATATAAATGCATGCATACATATACATATATGCATACAGATGCATGTTATTTACATGAACGTTTAAAAAACTCTAATAAAAGCAAAGCTAAAAAGCCACCTCATTACAAACAGAATGGCTTTAACTTAAACGAGGGCGAGATCAATTACATTTTCAATTCTTGTTTACTTTGGTTTCATCAAGAAGGCATTCAGATGTGTCACACATTTGCCATAAATTCTGAATGTTAGCACTCTAGTTGCTCATTAGATCACTGTAGTAAAGCTACTGCTCACCAGGGAAGTCTGCTGCTGGTATTCAAAGTGCATGTTTCAGTCTGCATGTCAGAATTTTTTTAATGAAATAGAAGAGGATTTGAGAAGTCACTCAAAATGATCCCTAATTTTTCTTTCTGAAGCACTAATCATACTTTCTATGGCAAAATGAACCCCCTCATTTTGTTCCTTTTTAAATTAAATGTTTTCAGACTTACCACTTCATTCCAATCAAGATGGCTTCTGGTGTGCCATACTTTTGTCATAAGTTAGACTGTTAGCGCTCTAGTTTTTCTTTAGAACACTCTGGGACATTCTGTCATTGGGCTATACTTGGGCTACATCTGGGTGATATTTGGGCTACATTTAGGCTCTTTTGTCTCTGGTGGCCATCTTGGGATACTGCATGTCGGAATTTTTTAATGAAATTGAAGAGGATTTGAGAAGTCACTCAAAATGTGCCCTAATTTTTCTTTCTGCAGCACTAATCATACTTTCTATGGCAAAATATACCCCCTCATGTTGTTCCTTTTTAAATTAAATGTTTTAAGAGTTACCACTTTATTCCAATCAAGATGGCTTCAGGTGTGCCATACCTTTGTAATAAGTAGGACTGTTAGCGCTCTAGTTGTTCTTTAGAACACTCTGGGACATTCTGTCATTGGGCTATACTTGGGCTACGTCTGGGTGATATTTGGGCTACATTTGGGCTCTTTTGTCTCTGGTGGCCATCTTGGGAGACTGCATGTCAGTATTTTTAATGAAATAGAAGAGGATTTGAGAAGACACTCAAAATGTGCCCTAATTTTTCTTTCTGCAGCACTAATAATACTTTCTATGGCATAAAATACCCCCTCATTTTGTTCCTTTTTAAATTAAATGTTTTAAGAGTTACCACTTTATTCCCATCACGATGGCTTCAGGTGTGCTATACCTTTGTAATAAGTAGGACTGTTAGCGCTCTAGTTGTTCTTTAGAACACTCTAGGAGGGTAGTAGAACACAAAGGAATCAACTGATAGTCTCTGTCCTTGTTGGATGTACATGTTTTACTGAGAATGTCAGACTTCATTCTCACATGACTGAGAAAGATAATGTGAATTTACATAAAATATGCTTTCAGTTTAGCTTATGGATCCCCTTCCAAACCACTGTGGGTAAATCATGAGATATTAGTTTTCTTTCAAACCTGATCCGTGATATCACAGCAGAAGGCTTTTTCACATGGTAAAATCACCTTAGAACACACCACAATTCCTAAAATGAGTATGGTACCATCAAAACATTATTTATAATGTAACTAAAGTCCTAAAACCCTCTATTAACTACAATGCTTTTTAATGAGGTGCTATCATCTATATTGGTCCCAAGATGGCTGCCAACACTTCTTGGATGAAGTGCTGACAGCCAATGAGATCAGATGTGTGGTTAGGCTCCGCCCAGATATATATATTTTTTTGAACCTAAATTACTAAAAATCCACTGGAGCACATATCTTGAGACATAGCAAAGGCACATCGGGCTACCAGTCCCTACAATTTTGCCAAGTTTTGTGGAAATCCATTCAGCCGTTCGGGCTAAAAGTGAGTCCAACCGCCCTATGGAAATTAACATGGGGAAAACACGTTTTGGGACCCCCCTTTTATCTCGGCCCCTGCTTGACGAATCCCCCCCAAACTTTCAGGGAAGGAGCGGAGTGCAGCGAGGCAAATCTAAGGAAAATTACAGGCAGATTCCTCAACCGGCCCAAAGTTATTCCCAATAGAATTTTGCGGATTTCCTATAGAAAACAATCCTAACTATAATTACCTACTGGCGACCGCCAGTAGGTAATATATATATATATATCTGCAAATACCTCGCAGCAGCGCTCCTTTCAAGAAACACGAGGCAAGGACCAGCTTTTTCTCAGCATCTTATTTATTCAGCCATTAACCAGAGAGTCATGACGCGTTTCGGCCGTCCCAGCGGCCTTGGTCACATGGCGATACAGATTGCTTTTGCCCTTTTTAAAGTGATATCGTGCAGTCACATGTAAAAGTGATGGACATAAACAAAATACTATATGTATAAATACATTTGCCTGTACTTTCTCATGGTGCCAACATAGAATTGAATTAATAACTGTTTAAATACATAAATTGATCTCGTATTCACCTTGTATAAAACATTATTAAATATATACATTTGCAGCTTCAATTCTCATCTGAAGAGTATTGTCGGTTTTGCACTATTGAATACATAACAGCATAAATGCCTTTTCTATGACTCTTCAGGTTGGTAATGAAAAAAATATACCAATTTAGTCCATCAGATCCATTAGTAAATATTTGTGCATAGTTGGTGCTCACCAATGTGTATTAAATCATAATACAAAATTATAATAATAATCACTACTATTACATGATAGTAGAGAAAGAAAGATCCAAAAAAGGAGAATAACTTAATCTAAGAGGACCTTACAAAAAAGAGAAGAAATGAATTCATAACGAACATGGTACCAGCCATTGAGAACTCGGAAGAAGGGGATATAATACCATTAGATATTATTTAGTTCTACTGTTACATTCCCACCTTCTGCCATATTATTGCACCTGTATATTAAAGTGACTCTGTGTCAATTGGAAAAAATACATATATAATTTTTTCCTTAAAGTGACATCGTGCAATCAAAGTGCAAATACAGATAAAGTGGCTGGTGCTGGAGGATTATGCTGTAATGAGGTAGTTGGGGGAGGGAAAGTCTAAACTCTATTCATACAGAGCTATACTTCAGTATTCAAGACAAGATATAATCATACATTACCAATGTAGCACATATAGAAAAACTCACACCATAAAAACAATCTATAAAAAAGAGGGAATCGGTGACATGACTAAAATCAGCTATCACATCAAACATCAGGATAAAACAAGCTACCCTAATATTTAAAACGACGGCTAAAATCAATCAATTCATATATATACATACACCCAAATAGTACACTCAATATATAAATTATAAATAATACATTACAATTTAAATACAAATGTGTAAACAAAGTGCAAGGTGCAGACCAACTCCTCTTATAATACAGTATATTGTTATATCATGGTGTTGACTATATGGCTAAAAAGTGACCTTATCGTGAAGTGATCATAAGTATGTATGGAGGTCCTCCGTGGTGTTAAGACCTCCCGGCCACTTTGAATTGAACTCCAAAATATATTTGGTTTCAGGTCTGCGCATACACGCCTCCCTATCGCCTCCTCTTTTGGTAAGCGGGATGGACTCTATGGCGAAGTATTTGAGACACTGAGGCTTGCTGTTGTGACATGCCTCAAAGTGTCTGGCCACAGGATAGCTCTGGTCCTTATTTACAATGGCGCGCAGATGTTGTAGAATACGCTTATGAATTTGCAATTTGCTGCTGCCAATATATTTCAGTTTGCAATCGCATTCCAGTATATACACGCAGTATTCGTTCTACAGGTTAAATATTGTTTTATTTCCCTTGTAGTTCTTGGGATTACTGTTGTGTATTTTCTGGTATTGACACCATGTTGGCAGGCCTTACATGCCAGGCATTTATAGAAACCCCTACTAGTGGGTCGCCATGGCTCCTTGCCTATGTGTTCTTGGCTGTTTTTAGAGAGGATGGAGCCCATACTAAAACTTTTATGAAAAGTAATGGATGGATTGGGGGGCATCACATCGCCAATCATGGGATCATCTTTTACAAAGTGCCAGTTTCTTCTGACTATACTCCTGATTTCTTTCTCTTGCTTGGAGTAAGTCAGAATAAGTCGAACTTCGTTGGTTTTGTCACATTGTTTCACTTTCTCAATCAACAAGTCACCTCTTTCTTTAACCCTGGATTTCTTTATAGCAGTGTTCAATATCTTAGCAGAATAGCCCCTATCTACAAATCTTTGAAAACTTTCCTGTTGCTTGACAATCATGTCTTCATGATTACTACAAATACGGCGGATGCGTAGCATCTCGCCATAAGGTATCGATTTGATTAGATGTTGGGGATGAGCACTCGTGGCATGTAAAAGAGTGTTACCTGCCATCGGTTTTCTAAAGAGAGTACTGGTAATGATATTATTGGATATAAAAACCTGTACATCTAAAAATGTCACCGATTCCCTGCTTACATCAGAGGTAAAATGCAGATTAAAATCATTTTCATTGATTTCATGTATGAAATTTAAAACACTTTCCTTGGAACCACGCCATACAATAAATAAGTCCTCAATAAACCTGAGCCAACAAGTGATATTAGTGGTGCAGTATTTCTCAAATTTACGCATGAGGACCAGTTCCTCCCACCACCCCATAAACAGGCACGCGTAACTAGGGGAGAAACTGGCCCCCATTGCTACACCTTGAACTTGTTGGTACATTTGTCCATTAAAAATGAAGAAGTTATTATTGAGGCAGAATGTTAACATTTCTAAAAGCATTTTGGTATGTTGGGCCAGTTCAATGGGTCTGCGGCTAAGGTAGTACTCACATGCACGCAGGCCATCTATGTGCTTTATACATGTGTATAATGAACTGACGTCCAACGTAACCAACAGCAAGTCTGGACTCCACTCTACATTCTCCAATTTTCGCAGAAAGTCACTAGAATCTTGTACATATGACTTTAAAGACTTCATGTGTGGCTGCAAAAAATAGTCAATGTACCTTGAGAGGTTCTCCAACGGGCCACCACACGCTGAGATTATTGGTCTGCCTGGAGGTTTGGAGATACTCTTGTGGACCTTTGGTATGAAATAAATATATGGAGTGAGTGGATGATCTTTTTTAACGTACTTAAACTCATCTCCACTTAGCATACCCAGCCCCTTCCATGCCACCAGGTTTTTACACAAGGCCTCCAGCATTGCCCTGTATTTCTGGGGGTTACTCTTAATGTAGCATTGTGGGTCGTCTAATTGCCTGTGAGCCTCCTCAAGGTACTCCGTGGTAGACCATAAAACAATGTTCCCGCCTTTGTCCGAATTCCGAACTATAACTTCAGCATTTTTTAACTTGGTGGATAGTTGATTTAATTTTCTTTCCTGGTTCGTGAATTGTCGCTTATTATTGTCAGTCTTTAAGGCCATCTTTTTCACTTGTTGCACCACAGCATCGCTAAATGAGTCAAGACCATCACGTGCCGCTAGCGGAATGTATTTGGACTTAGGCTTAAATGGGGTAATCGGTTTCATTTGACCACTGGATGCCACTATCTCCTGTGTCCCCATAGTCTCATCTATCCCCAGCTGGCACATGTCACGATATAGGTTTAGGTCACTGACTGCCAATTCAGAGGTGCTAGTAGTTGATCTTGTTGGAGCATTTTCTGTGCTGGCTGTCTTATTTAGGAATTGTTTTTTAAGTTTCAATTTCCTTATAAATCTGTAGATGTCTGCCCTCGTGGTGGTATACGAGAAATTGGACTCAGGGCAAAAGCTTAAACCTAAGTTTAGAAGTTGCTCTTCTGCAGCTGATAGTTGTACTGAGCTTAGGTTAATTAAGGATTTGGCTTGTTTCTCCTTGCGGGATTGATCTCCATCACCGCTCACATTATTGGAGGAATCCATGGTGTTGTCTTTGACTAGGCCTGGGGTTTCTTGCTCCTTCCCCGTCCACAGCCTCGTCCCCGCTTGGATGGCTCGCCTTTGTTTGGCAGCTTTTCTTCTGCCCCTCCTGCTTTGGGACTTGGTTGGGACAATTTTCCCTGGAAGTGCGATCTTAGGGTTGCCTTTCTGCCATCTTTCAAGACCGCCAACTCTTCCCCCATCGTCAAAACAACATTGCCTCTTGCCCCTTCGTTGTCTGAGCCGCTTTCAGCGGCCGAGCTGTATATGGATATTTCTTCAGATTCTGCCGTCACTGCCCCTGTACTGGCTGTTCCTCTCTTACTTGCTGTGGCTCTTCTTAAATTGTCGTAGCGACGTGCAAATGTGAATATTTGGCCGTTCGCGTAGTCGTCCCGGTCTCTTTTAAATTTATATATTTTTCTTGTCTTTATTTTTTCTTCCTCCTTAGATAGTCTTGTTAACATTTCATTCCTCATTTTGGTGGTCTGTGGGTTTTCCTTATCTCCTTGAAGTGCTTTTATTTTCTCCTCAAGAATGTCTATCTTTGTTTGGAGTTCCTCACCATCAATTTCAGCAAACTTCACTAGTATCTGCATTAATTTCCGTGAGGATTCAAGGTTGCACTGACCCCATTCCTCCATCATCAAGGGGTTGGGGTTTTCGTAACTGGGGGCCAGCATGATGCGAAGTCATCTAGGGACTCTCCCTACATCCAGATATCTTTTGAGGGAGCGAGCTTCCCACCATTTAGACTGTTCATTTCTTTTCAGTTTTTCCAATTCCCTGAACAAGTCTCTGGCGGTACTATTAGCAGCAACCTCTGGCCCCCCTGTCCCTATATAGGGCGGAGCGAGGGGTCCCGGTTACCATGGCGACCCGATGCCGGTATGATCGCCCGAAAGTGAACACAGTGAAAGATTCATGTCCTGGTTAGTGGACGAGTGTTCCAATGAGCCTGCAGATAGACGATTTCATGCATAGGCAATGAAAAGGTATCATCGCGAATAGTGCGATAGCAGGATAAGATCAAGGATGTCACGTGGATTTATGAATTGAATAAATCAACTTTTTCTGGACTTATACGTGGATTGTGGTCTGTACGTCTGGCGCCTGAGTGCTCGTGAGGAACGCCGTTTTTTCATGGATATTAATTCTGGCTGCTCCGCCGGTTCGAGCCACCCCAGCTAAAGTCGAGGGGTTGCCAGCAGGAGCGTTTTGGTTTTGACATAGTAAAAGGAAAGCAACCTATGCGGTCGGCGAGCAAGTCTGACCATCAGGAATGCAACGGAGTTTCCTGGACATATAAAAACGAAATCATCACCTCTGCGTGGAGAATACTTCTACTGGAGGTAAGCGTTTCGTTTTTTACTAAAAAGTTACCTGATATAAGTCATGTACAATGCTCCATAGACTTTGTCAACGCAGTTTTCAACCTATCACGCTGCCAGGCCTTACTGCCAAGAACGGAGTGGTAATTACAGACCCGACCGAGTTAGCGGCGAGCTTTGCTAGCTACTTCGAGACACAATATGCTCCGTGCGACTGCCTATCAGAAGACGAGGTGGCTAAATTTATAGACGACTTGCCGCCTAAGGCGGTGTCAGATGAGACCAGGAAGGCACTCGACGTTCCCCTTACAGCTGATGAACTGGGGGAGGCACTGGGACAACTCAATACAGGGAAGGCCCCCGGGCCGAGCGGCTACCCATGTGAGTTCTTTAAGAAATTCCACCTTCAACCAGGGTCCCATTACCGATGTGCACTTGAGACAGCGCGTACGCGGGGCAAGTTACCTCCTGACTGGCGCCATGCTGAAGTAGTGGTTTTTCAAAAACCGGGTAGACCCCCCGACAGGCACGACTCATATCGCCCCATCTCCTTGCTCAATATAGAGGCTAAAATACTGACAAAGGCTCTGGCGAATCGTTTACTCCCATATGTAACGGACCTGGTTCATCCAGATCAGGCCGGCTTCATGCCTCATAGGGCAACGCGACATAACATCCGGCGCGCTCAGGCTGCGGTGGATGCCATGGGGGCCACCGGAGAACAGGCGGCTATATTGCTAGCTGATATAAACAAAGCCTTTGACTCGGTTAGCTGGACATACCTTTTTGCGCTCCTGCCCCGTCTCAATCTGGGCCCGGTATTTCTGTCATATGTCAAACTACTGTACACGGATATCACGGCTTCGGTGCGAGTCGCCGGGGCGATATCAGACACGTTTCACTTTGGACGGGGGACCCGACAGGGGTGTCCACTGTCCCCTTACTTATTCGCCTTAGCCATGGAGCCTCTGGCCGCTTGGGTGCGCATAAATGCACAGATGCGGGGCTTTGTGTGGACCGAGAACCTTTCAGATAGAATTGCATTATATGCGGACGATGTCCTCTTCTTTCTTACCGACTTGCGACGCTCGGGCCACGGGTGTTAGAAATTATGCGAATCTTTGGGGAAGTTTCGGGCCTTTACATTAATCTACGCAAGTCCACCCTGTGGGTACTAGGGGGCGGAGTTGTGACAGATCCCTGGACAACGGGACTACAGGTGGCTACCGGAGGATTGAAATATCTGGGGGTGTTCCTATCGGAATCGGTGAGCATTACCTGGGAACGCAACATAGTGCCTGTTTGGGAGAGGGTTCAAGCGGATGTTAAAAACGTGGTCTCGGATGCCCCTAACTATCTTTGGCAGGTCCGCGATTTTCAAAATGGTAGCGCTCCCGCGCCTCTTATATCAATTGCAGAATTATCCCCACCCCATCACACCCCAGTGGTTTCGGCAGGTCAACTCTGTCTTGGGCCGCTTCCTGTGGGCTGGGGGGGCTGCCAGGGTGGCGCTGCGTACATGTTTCCTATCCACGTATTGTGGGGGCCTGGCCACCTCGGACCTACTGTCCTATTATCAAGCCTCCCAACTGCTAATTCTGAATGAATGGTGGTACGGCGAAAGCGGAGACCCGGCGTATGCCCTGGAGCGCGCACTGATGGGGGACAATACGCTGCATACGATCCTATACTCGGCCCGGCTGCGGCGGACGTTGCCAAGTGTCACAAGAATTGTTTTTGCTGTGTGGCGACAGGCGCTACGTCGCATGGGCTGGTGGGGTAGACTGACTGCGGAAGTGCCGCTGTGGCATAATGGACTCCCCCCCGAATTATCCACGCTGTCGGGGTTCGATGGCTGGGATGCAATCGGGATCTCGTTATTGGGACATGTAATGTCCGGGGTTACTCTCAAATCGTTCAAAGAGCTCAGCACAGAGTTCCATATGCCCCAGACCCAGTTCTTTCGTTATCTGCAGTTTCGGCACGCACTGGCACCCAGCATTGCCAACCTGGACTCGCTCCCTGAATTTAGTCCAATTGAAGCGAAGGTCTTCATGGGTGACCTCGGAGATAAGAAGGTCTCCCGTATTTACCAAACGATGGTCACTCACTGCTCCTCCACCCTGCTTCCCTTGAGGGCGGCCTGGGAGGCAGACATTGGTCCCCAAGATGAGGATGATTGGAGGGAAGCCCTGGAATCCCCGCGGGGGACTGCCATTGCAATGCGGCTTAGGTTAATCCAATTCAAATATCTCCACAGGGCTTATTACACCCGTGAGCGGCTGTGGAAGGCAGGACTGATTGAGTCACCGGAATGTCTGCGCTGTGGGGCTGCAATGGGCACGCTGCTGCATACGGTATGGTCTAATTGGTTTCTGAAGAGGTGTATGGAGCTGCCTGTCTGAAGTACTGGGATGGGACCTTCCACGCACTCATCGCCTAGGGTTGCTACACATCCTTGAGGGTGTTGGTGGGAACATATATAAAAGTAATTTGCTGTTGTTGGGGCTGGTGGTTGCCAAAAGAGATCTGGCCCGAGCATGGAAAGATGAGAGAGCCCCCCCCCCCTGAGTGCATGGAAGGCCGGACTGGACTTTTGTATGGGTCTAGAACGACCAGTGTTTGAAGCGCGAGGATGCCCCCGTAAGCACTTTAAGATATGGAAGAGGTGGGCGGATTATAGGGGGTTGACACTAGATCCCCCAGCAAAACCAGAAGAAGAACTCTAGGCGCACGATGCCAGACGGGCCTGTGAGCTGCGTCATGCCTGCCATACCACGACCGAGCACAGAAGCTTTCTATACACACGTGCACAGGGTTAGGGAGAGATAAGGGGTGGGTAGCAAGGGGGTTGGGTAATGGGGGTTGGCGGGGGTAGAGGCGGGGGTGGGAGTTCCTTTTACTTGTTTTCTCTTTTATTCTTGATTGGACATTGGTCCTGTGATGTAAACTGTACCAAGATGCTTGGTGGCAATCTCCTGACTGTGGGGAGCCACATCTCTTATTCTGCCTAATTCACTCAATAAAATTTGTTGTGAAAAAAAAAAAGGAACCTGATATACAGCAAGACTGAATCGAGTAACTTACAATTACCCTACAAGCAAGAATTTTACGGGGACAGTAGATTACTGATTCTTTTGCTCAAAGACATTGGGGAACCCTGCATTCGCAGGGAGGCAACAGGACACAGTACCACTGACCACTAAATAAGTCCAAGGGTAAAAAACCACACTTTTACCCAGTAAACAAGATGGATGATGAGAAAGAAAGAAGGGAAGCAGCTATGTCCCTTTTCGCCAGAGCACCGGGCAAAACAATAACACTCCCTACACCCACCAGGGCAGACAAACGATTATGGACAGATTACACAGATATGAAAAACTGCATAAACTTGAAGTCTCAAAGTGGTGGGAAGCAACAACACTACAAGATTACCTGGATAAAAACATGATACCAAGAGGCTTAAGACTGTATCTCATACCATCCTATGACTCATTAGATCCGCAAATGTTAGAAGATTGGTAGGAGAACGCAACTAACAGGTACAGGGTGATGATGCAAATTCTTATCAAATATGCATGGGCGGACAGAATAAAAATCAAAAAAGAAATCGAAGAAATAACTGAGGAACTCAACAAACATGACGACCAAGAAACAATCATCAAATTTATAGAGGAAATGAAAAAACGCTTAAAAACTCTAGAAGATGACATAAAAAAGAGGAAACAATATAAACTGCATCGAGACTGTGGTGATTATGAGTCTGGCAGGATACTCACGCACAGCAAAAAATATGGCCATCTATATGAGACTCAGACACAAACGAACCAGATTCAAAACATCAATGATGAAATTGCAACTGAGGAGCATGAAAACAGTGACTCACTAACTGACATGTCAGATCTAACAATAAGCACAGAGAGTATCAAATCAAATGATGGAACAATGCCAAAACAGAATAATTTTTTAGTGCAATACCGGCTCATGAAACAGAGCCGGGAAGCCACCAGATCATCAACGAGACTTCAGGAGAAGAACCAAGCACAACCCTCAAATGCAAGAGGAAGACCAAGAAATACCAGATCAAGAGGAGGAAGAAACGTAAACAAAGGAACAAACAGAACAGACAATCAACTGCCAGTGGGAACAAGAAGGGCACAACAGAAGAAAAAATAATTATGGATGGCACACAGGTAAATAAAACCATAATCAACCTATTAGATAGACACATAACTCAGAAGGACAAAAGAACACTCTGTTTAGGTTTATCCTTCTGCCCAACAGTAACCATGAATTATGTTGAAGAGAAGATAGACATCTTTAAATTTTGTAGAAAACTAAAATTGAAGAAGTGGCACAAATTGAAACCTAATAGAAATAAAAGACAGTGGAATAAAGATCCAGCCACAGAGAATGACAACATGATCATAGGAGACATTGACAATTTGGTTGCCATTGACGAACTGCAGAATGAACAAGATGAACTTAACCTCCGTAGTGAGGCCAGGAGAATCCTGGATGCATTAGAAATTCAACATAATCAAGCGGCAGGCACTACCTTTAAACCAAAGTCTACCTTCACTCCCAAAGTGAACCATGACAGCATAGACACTTTCCAAGAACAGATGGGCAAAGAACTATTAGACCTACGTAGCCAGAACTGGACCAAAACCAAGAAGAAAGTGAAGTATAACATGACTGTGACACAGAAGAATGCCATACAATATCTTGCCAATGATCAAAGTATACTCATCAGACCCGCGGACAAAGGCGGAAATATCATCATAATGCCTAGGGAAATGTACATTGCTGAGGCTGAAAGACAACTGTATGATGGTAAAACATACAAAATATCTAATCGCAATGAGTATAATCGTAGCATCAAAGAAATATGGGAAAAATTAGGTGAATGGAGAGACAAAGGTTGGCTGGAATGGGAAGAATTTTGTTATCTTAAAAAAGATCATCCCATGTTACCTCTCCTATACCTTCTCCCTAAGGTCCAAAAGTGCATTCAAAACCCCCCTGGAAGACCTATCATCTCTTTCAGAGGATGCGTACTGGAGAACATCTCACGGTACATTGATCACTTTCTTAGAGATTTTGTCATGGGACTTCCGACGTATGTGAGAGACACGAAGGATTTTCTGGACAAAATTAACAAAGTGACTATTGACAAAGAATGTCTCCTAATAACAATGGATGTAAATGCTCTTTACATCATAATTGAACATAAACAGGGGATGGAAGCATGCGCTAGATTCCTTAAAGGGAGAGACATAAGATTTCTGGGACATACCACTATGTTGCTTGACATGATCAAACACTGCCTAGAGAACAATTTCTTCAGCTTTAATGGTAACATCTTTGTACAAGCCCATGGTACTGCGATGGGTACTTCCTTTGCGCCGAGCCTGGCTAACCTCTTCATGGGAGCATGGGAGGCGGACATCAAAAATGATGTTCAATTCAAGAAGGACTTTGAGAAAGTCCGATTATGGCTACGGTACATAGATGACATTATTGTCATTTGAAAAGGGGACAAAACAGAAGCCTCCGAATTAATCAAAAGATTGAATAACAATACAAGAAACATCACCCTCACAAGTAATATCAGTGAGAAAGAGGTTGAATACTTAGACACCAAGGTCCAAATCAGACAAAACACCATCCAAACTGTACTGTTCAGGAAAAACACAGCAGGCAACTCTCTGCTACATGCAGAGAGTAGTCATCCTGATAATCTTAAATGGAGCATCCCCTACGGGGAGCTACTAAGGGCCAAAAGAAACTGTAGTAACCATCTAGACTACCTAGCTGAAGAAAAAGTGATGACACAAAGATTTCTCAATAGAGGATATCCCATGTGGGTGATGAAAAAAGCGAGCAAAAAGGTGACAGAAACCAAAAGAGAAGACTTATTAACTGTCAGAGAAAAGGATAACAAAGATGAGGAAGATGTAGGTACCACTAGAGTCATTCTAACCTATAACGGGAACTCTAAACAAATACAGAAAAGTTTGGTTAAGAACTGGAATCTACTCACTAATGATCCCATAATCGGGGACACTCTACCTAGTCGACCCAGTATAACCTACAAAAGAGGGCGAACCTTGAGTTATTTATTAGTACACAACGATGTAAGCACAAATGTAATTCCTAGAGGCATCAACCTACAGGGCTTTTATCCCTGTGGCCATTGCAAAGCTTGTGCTAATAGCCACATGGTAAAAGAATACTGGAATCCCAGTAGCAAAAAGATGCAACATATCAAACAATTTCTAACGTGTACCACTTCCTTTGTTATCTACGCACTAACTTGTCCATGTAAACTGATATATATTGGGAGCACAACCCATATGGCCAAAAAAAGAGTACTAGAACATACTCGTGCTATTAGCAATTTGGACCAACAATACCCTATAGCACGCCATTTCGAGAGTCATCATTTCTCAGACCCCAAAAAACTAGCCTATTATGTATTAGAGCAAGTGAACATCGGCCCGAGAAGGGGGAATCGTCTTATGAAATGAAGACAAAAAGAATCCAGGTTTATAATAAGTCTATGTACCCGTTATCCTAAAGGCCATAACATGGATGAAGAGTATAATGTACATTTGCAAGAATGATGTTCATTATTATGAAATAACTGTTACCGATTTATCAGATGTACAATTCTTCTTCTTTTACATGCACTGTGAATATCCTGACCACTGTCTCTCTTTTCCTTCTTTCCCACAGATACAAAGGGAGGGATGTGTCTAGAAATCACGACACGATCACCCTAAACCTTTCACTGTGGTCTTCCCCCATCCATCTGGACGAAAGTATCAAATATTTTAAATTTTCTTTCTTTACTTTATTTCACTATTTACGGATAAGTTGCATGTGTTGCCTTTAGCTAACCAATTGAAATGTATAAAACCTATGAACTATAGATATATTTGCATTCATAAGAATATATGAAAAATATACCCTTAATTGGTGTTCTGGACTGATACATAAGATGTTCCCCCAACCACTAGGAGTTAATTTCCACTAACCAGGACCTCCACCTCTCCTTGATCTTATTCTGCTATCGCACTATTCGCGATGATACCTTTTCATTGCCTATGCATGAAATCGTCTATCTGCAGGCTCATTGGAACACTCGTCCACTAACCAGGACATGAATCTTTCACTGTGTTCACTTTCGGGCGATCATACCGGCATCGGGTCGCCATGGTAACCGGGACCCCTCGCTTCGCCCTAAGCTTGGGGCGGTCCTCTATCACGAGACCCGGTTACCTTGTCCACCTTTACTCCACCGGGCACACCACTTAACCTGGTACTCTAGTCACCAATACTACCTTTTGATGACTTTAATCTTATGCGTCGGCAACCAGGACACGAGGGTAACGGTATTGTGTATATTACAAACACGACAAAATTCATCTAGATATCATTATAATTTTGCAAATATGAATAAATAATTGACAGATGGACTTGCAATAACATATGATTTACCATAATAATTCTACATGAACCCTATCTACATGAATATTAGTAAAAGCAGTAAGAGTTGTATACCGTTCCAAAATGGCGATATGTGTACTAACTGGTAGCACTACACTGACAATTGCAGTCCGTCTTCTAACATGATTGTTAGGTAAACATAAAAGATGTAAAGTAACACTTGCAACTTGTGTGATCAAGCACTCTATGGAGTGCGAAACGCGTCACGTGGATTTATGAATTGAATAAATCAACTTTTTCTGGACTTATACGTGGATTGTGGTCTGTACGTCCGGCGCCTGAGTGCTCGTGAGGAACGCCGTTTTTTCATGGATATATATATATAGTTGTTTTTTTTAAGGCTGTTCCCAATATATATCAAAACAAAACCCTTTCGGGCATAGAGTGACGCATAAATTATGCAAAAAAGAAGAGGAGAAGTTCTCAAGTTTAGGTGGAAAGCAGCTCCAGTTAGAGCATTCTCAACACCAGCGACACTCTAGATCTGCTCACCTCAAATGTCTGTTTTCTATCAAAGTCTTTAAGCATAGGATTAGCACAGTGCCATCCACGACGAGATAGAAAAGGACAAAGTCTTTTGCCATTTCTACAGCAAAGTCTTTAAGCATTGGACTAACACACTGCTGTCCTTGCCGAGCTGTAAATTTTTGCGTATATATATATATATATATATATATATATATATATATATATATATATATATATATATATATATATATATATATATATATATATATATATATATATATCAGTCACACAAAGGGTAGCCCCCAAATAGAAAAGACCTCAGGTTGATGCTTCAGCCGGACTTTATTGACGAACAGCTGCAGACATTTTAAAAACAAAGTTGCATCTCCTCTAGCTGCCAGACGCGTTTCGGGTGATGAATCCCTTTCTCAATGGCGTGGACTGCATTACACAGGAAAGTTTTGTGCACCGATTTAAACTCTCAAGGACCGCCCCAGTGGGTGGAGCCAACCGCATGGCCCTGTGGTCCCTGTAGTGCCTGTATTACTCTGGTGAGTCTCCTGTGTTCAGCAATTTAGTCCCAGTTTTAACCCCAGTGGGTTGATGCAGAAGTTCGCTTTTTAAAAGGCTGTATGTTTTGCGCTGAACATCCCGGCAACTAACCTCCCAAAAGCAACATGACGCCGGTTGACGCCAAATGCGGGCCCGCATTCACGCGGTGGGTTCTTTTCTGCGGCTGGGCTCCAGCCGCTCAATATCAGTCACACAAAGGGTAGCCCCCAAATAGAAAAGACCTCAGGTTGATGCTTCAGCCGGACTTTATTGACGAACAGCTGCAGACATTTTAAAAACAAAGTTGCATCTCCTCTAGCTGCCAGACGCGTTTCGGGTGATGAATCCCTTTCTCAATGGCGTGGACTGCATTACACAGGAAAGTTTTGTGCACCGATTTAAACTCTCAAGGACCGCCCCAGTGGGTGGAGCCAACCGCATGGCCCTGTGGTCCCTGTAGTGCCTGTATTACTCTGGTGAGTCTCCTGTGTTCAGCAATTTAGTCCCAGTTTTAACCCCAGTGGGTTGATGCAGAAGTTCGCTTTTTAAAAGGCTGTATGTTTTGCGCTGAACATCCCGGCAACTAACCTCCCAAAAGCAACATGACGCCGGTTGACGCCAAATGCGGGCCCGCATTCACGCGGTGGGTTCTTTTCTGCGGCTGGGCTCCAGCCGCTCAATATCAGTCACACAAAGGGTAGCCCCCAAATAGAAAAGACCTCAGGTTGATGCTTCAGCCGGACTTTATTGACGAACAGCTGCAGACATTTTAAAAACAAAGTTGCATCTCCTCTAGCTGCCAGACGCGTTTCGGGTGATGAATCCCTTTCTCAATGGCGTGGACTGCATTACACAGGAAAGTTTTGTGCACCGATTTAAACTCTCAAGGACCGCCCCAGTGGGTGGAGCCAACCGCATGGCCCTGTGGTCCCTGTAGTGCCTGTATTACTCTGGTGAGTCTCCTGTGTTCAGCAATTTAGTCCCAGTTTTAACCCCAGTGGGTTGATGCAGAAGTTCGCTACAGGGACCACAGGGCCATGCGGTTGGCTCCACCCACTGGGGCGGTCCTTGAGAGTTTAAATCGGTGCACAAAACTTTCCTGTGTAATGCAGTCCACGCCATTGAGAAAGGGATTCATCACCCGAAACGCGTCTGGCAGCTAGAGGAGATGCAACTTTGTTTTTAAAATGTCTGCAGCTGTTCGTCAATAAAGTCCGGCTGAAGCATCAACCTGAGGTCTTTTCTATTTGGGGGCTACCCTTTGTGTGACTGATATTGAGCGGCTGGAGCCCAGCCGCAGAAAAGAACCCACCGCGTGAATGCGGGCCCGCATTTGGCGTCAACCGGCGTCATGTTGCTTTTGGGAGGTTAGTTGCCGGGATGTTCAGCGCAAAACATAGAGCCTTTTAAAAAGCGAACTTCTGCATCAACCCACTGGGGTTAAAACTGGGACTAAATTGCTGAACACAGGAGACTCACCAGAGTAATACAGGCACTACAGGGACCACAGGGCCATGCGGTTGGCTCCACCCACTGGGGCGGTCCTTGAGAGTTTAAATCGGTGCACAAAACTTTCCTGTGTAATGCAGTCCACGCCATTGAGAAAGGGATTCATCACCCGAAACGCGTCTGGCAGCTAGAGGAGATGCAACTTTGTTTTTAAAATGTCTGCAGCTGTTCGTCAATAAAATCCGGCTGAAGCATCAACCTGAGGTCTTTTCTATTTGGGGGCTACCCTTTGTGTGACTGATATTGAGCGGCTGGAGCCCAGCCGCAGAAAAGAACCCACCGCGTGAATGCGGGCCCGCATTTGGCGTCAACCGGCGTCATGTTGCTTTTGGGAGGTTAGTTGCCGGGATGTTCAGCGCAAAACATACAGCCTTTTAAAAAGCGAACTTCTGCATCAACCCACTGGGGTTAAAACTGGGACTAAATTGCTGAACACAGGAGACTCACCAGAGTAATACAGGCACTACAGGGACCACAGGGGCATGCGGTTGGCTCCACCCACTGGGGCGGTCCTTGAGAGTTTAAATCGGTGCGCAAAACTTTCCTGTGTAATGCAGTCCACGCCATTGAGAAAGGGATTCATCACCCGAAACGCGTCTGGCAGCTAGAGGAGATGCAATTTTGTTTTTAAAATGTCTGCAGCTGTTCGTCAATAAAGTCCGGCTGAAGCATCAACCTGAGGTCTTTTCTATTTGGGGGCTACCCTTTGTGTGACTGATATATATATATATATATATATATATGCAAGCTCCAGGATGTGTCCATCAGTTTGGTTTGCACTCGACCAACAGCAGCAGAGAGTCGGACTCTCTTTAAGGTACAGGCGGTTGCCGCTTGAATCACTCCGTGCAGGTGTGCCTGACGCGTTTCGAAAGCTCCTCAGCTTTCTCTTCAGAGGCTTTCACGGAGATTCGCGCTCCCAATTTCAACAATGCACGCCCTCCAATGGGAAGATGATGTTGGCTGAGCATTGTGGGAGCGGTAGTTCTTATAGATGCAGATATGGACTCAGGCAGGGGGGTCCGTCTTGAATCCCTGCTGTTACCCCACATATTCGAAGAGGTGTCTTCTCCTCGAGTGGTCCCCTTTCTTTCGGGGAGGTGCACAACCCCGCGGCAGGACGGCCGCGTAAATATGCAAGCTCCAGGATGTGTCCATCAGTTTGGTTTGCACTCGACCAACAGCAGCAGAGAGTCGGACTCTCTTTAAGGTACAGGCGGTTGCCGCTTGAATCACTCCGTGCAGGTGTGCCTGACGCGTTTCGAAAGCTCCTCAGCTTTCTCTTCAGAGGCTTTCACGGAGATTCGCGCTCCCAATTTCAACAATGCACGCCCTCCAATGGGAAGATGATGTTGGCTGAGCATTGTGGGAGCGGTAGTTCTTATAGATGCAGATATGGACTCAGGCAGGGGGGTCCGTCTTGAATCCCTGCTGTTACCCCACATATTCGAAGAGGTGTCTTCTCCTCGAGTGGTCCCCTTTCTTTCGGGGAGGTGCACAACCCCGCGGCAGGACGGCCGCGTAAATATGCAAGCTCCAGGATGTGTCCATCAGTTTGGTTTGCACTCGACCAACAGCAGCAGAGAGTCGGACTCTCTTTAAGGTACAGGCGGTTGCCGCTTGAATCACTCCGTGCAGGTGTGCCTGACGCGTTTCGAAAGCTCCTCAGCTTTCCCTTCAGAGGCTTTCACGGAGATTCGCGCTCCCAATTTCAACAATGCACGCCCTCCAATGGGAAGATGATGTTGGCTGAGCATTGTGGGAGCGGTAGTTCTTATAGATGCAGATATGGACTCAGGCAGGGGGGTCCGTCTTGAATCCCTGCTGTTACCCCACATATTCGAAGAGGTGTCTTCTCCTCGAGTGGTCCCCTTTCTTTCGGGGAGGTGCACAACCCCGCGGCAGGACGGCCGCGTAAATATGCAAGCTCCAGGATGTGTCCATCAGTTTGGTTTGCACTCGACCAACAGCAGCAGAGAGTCGGACTCTCTTTAAGGTACAGGCGGTTGCCGCTTGAATCACTCCGTGCAGGTGTGCCTGACGCGTTTCGAAAGCTCCTCAGCTTTCTCTTCAGAGGCTTTCACGGAGATTCGCGCTCCCAATTTCAACAATGCACGCCCTCCAATGGGAAGATGATGTTGGCTGAGCATTGTGGGAGCGGTAGTTCTTATAGATGCAGATATGGACTCAGGCAGGGGGGTCCGTCTTGAATCCCTGCTGTTACCCCACATATTCGAAGAGGTGTCTTCTCCTCGAGTGGTCCCCTTTCTTTCGGGGAGGTGCACAACCCCGCGGCAGGACGGCCGCGTAAATATGCAAGCTCCAGGATGTGTCCATCAGTTTGGTTTGCACTCGACCAACAGCAGCAGAGAGTCGGACTCTCTTTAAGGTACAGGCGGTTGCCGCTTGAATCACTCCGTGCAGGTGTGCCTGACGCGTTTCGAAAACTCCTCAGCTTTCTCTTCAGAGGCTTTCACGGAGATTCGCGCTATATATATATATATTTTTTTTTTTTTTCCAAACTTGCTCAGATATGAGGCCGCAAGTCGGTTCCCAAACCTTTTATTTAGAAACATGCAGCTTTCAAATCCCGTGCTTCATCCTTTGGCCTTACGCGTTTCGAAGCACTTTCGCTTCTCATCATAGGCCCCATAACAGGAAACCATTTCATTGCGGCCACATTTCCCTCGCTGTTTATTACAATTACGATTGGCCCCAGGTGTGCCTCCATAGTCAAAGTGAGTTTCAATACAATGTCTGCTGGGAAATGTAGTCAGATTAGGCATTTTGTACCCTCCAGTGGGTTTGTTTCCTGTATGCCAATTCAGGATATGTTTATAGCCCTCCAGTGTCACATATTACTGTTACAAAAAAACAAGGGATCCCAAAAGGTATAGTATAGGGACCTTGGGCAGTATCATGTTATAGAGAACAATTGTCCCTATTTTCAGAGGAAGCATCACTTATATACAATAATCATACTCTAAATAGGTAGTATGTCTTTTGTCCAGCCGTACAAGAATTTATTTTGCAAATATATATAAAATTAAATTGTTAGAAACATTCAATGACAAGTGGGCAGAGCCGTGACCCACGTAACAGTGAGACAACACAACGAAGCACAGAATCGCCAAAGGGCAAAGTGAAATACGTCTGAAAACTCCTATTTGAAAGTTTTAACAGACTAAGATCATTTTCTTATATACCATTGCACATTACAATATTGCATAGTCATATTGCATATGGGGTTTTTTGGTGTCGACGACGTTTCGATGCCACCACTAGATACTGGGCATCATCCTCAGGACAACATAATATTTCATTGTTGTCTTTATGAATTTACAATTGCACTATGCCTAAATCGCATTACTGCAAATTGGATCAGAAGCGGGCGTGATAGCTCGCGGTCACAAGGGGCGGTTAGCCAGCTGATAGGGATCGTGTTGGTTCGGGAGTCCACTTGGATAGACGAGATAGGGATTCCTTACAAGTACGCAATCGCACCGTTTCAAGATCAGGAGCTCGATGGCTGGTCTGGCCCGCTTCTGATCCAATTTGCAGTAATGCGATTTAGACATAGTGCAATTGTAAATTCACCCACCAGATACCTCCAGTATGTGCCAGGGAGCTGCAATGCAGAGAGGTGTTCAGAGGGCACGCCCCCTTTTTACAACACTCTGCAACGCAGCTCCGTGGCGCTTACCGGAGGTACCTGTTGGATTAGTTGGCCCCTAGGGGACCTCTGGATTGAAGAGGAATTAATTCCCCAACTTAAAAAGCGCAACAGGGCATGTTTGCACACATATCACATCAAGCCCCGCCCCCTACCTTCACCACTGTGCAAACACACCCCGTAGCTCGTCCTAAGTTGAGGGATTAAGTCCCCTTGCATACTGGGGGTCCATGAAGGCCAACTAGCCCACCAGGAACCTCCAGTATGCGCCAGGGGGCTGCGTTGCAGA
The DNA here is from genome assembly GCF_964263255.1 of Lissotriton vulgaris. Classification (NCBI taxonomy): domain Eukaryota; kingdom Metazoa; phylum Chordata; class Amphibia; order Caudata; family Salamandridae; genus Lissotriton; species Lissotriton vulgaris. The sequence continues at coordinate 339,531,007 of NC_141699.1, read as the reverse complement.
GAGGTGTAAAAAGGGGCATGGCCTCATTACACCTCTCTGCAACGCAGCTCTCTGGCGCATACTGGAGGTTCCTGGTGGGCTAGTTGGCCCCCAGGGACCCCCAGTATGCAAGAGAAATTAGTTCCCCCTCTGCAAACGCGCCAGGGGGCGCATTTACAGAGAGGTGCAGGGAAGGGGCGTGGCCTCCTCCCGATCCAGTTTTTAGGCCGAGGTATATCCGGTTTTGCCGAAGGCAAAACCGGATGTAAAGAGATCTTATGCTGTGTAGTAGGGCAGTTTAGACCCGCCTCTCAGCTCCGTTCGCTTTCATTGGCTGGCTTCCTAAACAGAGGCCAGCCATTGGAAGAGAAGTGAGTCATTCCAAACAAGCCCCGTCTTTTTCGGATTTGGGGGCGTCATTTTTGCTGTTCTTTAGCTCGTGACGTTGTCCGTCACTCAGGACAGCAAAACACGCCCCCAAATCCGAAAATGGCCGTGCGTTTCTCCAAGGCATTTTCTCCTTGCCTCGGAGAAACGTGGTGGTGTTTTTGGAGCTGCTCGCCTCCCTAGAAGCTGCTCGGCTTCGCTCCTCTCCTCCCTTCCCTCTGCCCTCCTCGTCGCGCTCTCGCCTCCCTCCCCCCCACCCCCCCCACCCCCGCAGCTCTCCTCCGTCGTGCTAAAAATCACATCGGACCGCATTTGGTCCACTTCTTCACTCCTCCCTAGGAGCTGCTCGGCTCCGCTCGCCTCCTCCCTTCCCTCTGCCCTCCTCCGTCGCGCTCTCGCTTCCCCCTCCCCCTCCCTCTGCTGCAGCTCTAAGCATTTCCCACGGGTCTTTTGCACAAAGCAGCGATGCTGATCCGACAGCAGTTTTTTTTTTGCATGAGTAAATGATGCCAGTGTTTTGTGTTCAAGCCTGGCGGGTTAAAATAATGAAACTTTCGCATCTTATCCACAACAAATCGTAATCCTGTCAAAAAGACGGAAAAGTAGATATTTGTCGCGATGCGAGTCATTGCTTTTTTAAGAACCCAAAACACTGCAATGTCCTTGCTTCATTCTGTTTTAGAGAGCTGAGGATTCAAATGGATTTGCACAATTTTTCTTCAAATTATAACATTATTCCGGAGGCGGGGCTATGGCCGGCGCGCTCGGGAAATGGCAGCCAGTGGCTGGACTTCTCAATCAATCAGGATTGTTATGAAGCACGACTACTCAACCGCGAGGGTCTCACGGCATCTAACCCTTTACTCCCCGCTCTGACCAAGAAATGTTGTACGAGAGTCTGTGTGAATTCCTCGCCATTCATAAAACATCAATGGAGTGGGGGAGGAGACTGCAGAGACACCTTTCAGTAGAGTGTATTGCAAAGGCCAGTAACGGTGCTAAGAGTTTGTGGAAGTTGGTGTCCGAAAAAGCAAACGAGGATGCAAAAGAAAGCAAGAGTTAAATATTGTACCACATGACTTTTTCACCCCATGCACTGTTCATCGATAGGTGCTCTGGTGCTCTACTGTTATATTATTAACAACAAAAATTGATATTCCCGCTCACCGACCACTTGAGGCACACATGAAATACTAAAAACAAGCCAGTACAATTAACAAATGTAATTGCGTCTGGATTAAAGGCAGTGCCCCTCGAGCCCCTGCTGGTGACAGTCTGGATTTAAGATCACAAAGTGCCAGGAGTTTCGACACAGGTAGTCATGCGTGTTCAGTTGAAAGGGTATACAACCGGCATCTTGCGTTTTTATCTTCATGTCGGGCTGGATGAGCCTGGAGCCAGATGGGACACCGCAGCTCGTTGGGCCACACGAGGCCAGCCCTGGAAGGTACAAATAAGAAATGACAATGTGTAGCACAAGTACACACTGCGCTTATTTAACCGCATTTATTATTGTAGCTATTCTATAGCGTTAAACTCGTTTTCACACGAATCTCATGTCGATCAGTGCCTAGTAACAGTCAGAAACAATTGCAGGGAGAAATGCACTATTATGACAACATGGTGCAAATTCCCATAGTGCTACCTTCTCGTGGGGATCTGCAGTGTTTATCAACAACGACAGTGGCCAATCAGCAAAGATGTGGGCGGTGCTAGCCTCGCTCCGGATTGTGTAAACAAAGCCTGCACTGAAACGGAGAAGACCTGGACCAGTCTTAAAGCCTGGCACGTCATGGCACAGAGTAGCCTTTATACGTTATTGTTCAAGCCACTCAGTCCGGCGAGTTGCATCAGCCTGCCACCCTGCAGGACTCGTGGCCATATTAACTCAAGCGTGCAGCAGTGAACACCGACAGGAATGTGCTTGCACAATAGTTTCTGCATCGCCCATCTGTTCTGTGTTAAATCCCTTGCAGCGCCATCATTTTCAGGACAGCAAGTTACAGCTACGCGTGTTATATCTACACATGATTTAAAAACCCGTTCTGTAAACACGCTTTAAGAGGATCTTATGGTTCAAGGAGACACAACACGTGGTTGAAACGTGCTGCGCATTGTTAACAGTTCAAAAAGGCAGAGGTGTCCCGGGAAAGCTTATAAATGTAATCCGTATATTCCATTCAGGGGCGGGGGGCTGGAGGCCCCCATCCTTCAGGGATTCCCCATTCCCCTGAAAGCCTATGACTATCTTTCAGATATGGGATGCTGGGGGCCCCTCCTCGTATATTATGCTGCGGGGACACATGGTTTTGTGTTATGCCACTGGTCCAATTCTTGTGAAAACGAGAGAGCACTGTTCTCCTCTTAAATAAATATTTGTTTGTATGAATACACTTTCAGATCAGATCTGATTGTATATTAAACGTATTCTGGTTTTTTCTACAGTCTGTTCTGGGTTTGGCATATTTGACATTCCTGCTCTCTTTTTAATCATTGAGGGCAGTCTGACCCTGTTTTGTGTTGTTTCAAACGTGGTACCAGAGCAAGTCCATTAACGCTGGACATACCTCCCCAGTACAGTGCCCTGAAGCTTACTGCAGCTAGACTAGATCTGTGCAACAGGTCCCTTAACCCTGTCATCTATCTACAAAGCAGTCTGTTGGTGACTAACAAACTGAGCCACGAATGCCTTACTATAAGTTCCCCTTTGTTTTCAGATTATTTCTGCAGAGTTTATATAAAGTCAGACAATCAGGCGGCAATACTGTGGCTCATATAGGAATGCATTACAACCACTGCATTACAACCAGGGCTGCTTTATCCCTCCCTCTTTTTGGCTCACAACTACCTCACAACTTTACTCTCTATCTCACTCTCTCTCTATCTCACTAGCTCACTCTATTTCTATCTCAATCTCACTCTCACTACCTCAGTATATCACGACTCACTCCCTCAAAAATTCACTACATCACTCCCTCACTAACTCACTCTATCTCACTACCTCACAACTTCACTCTCTCTCTATCTCACTACCTCACTCTCTCTTTCTATCTCACTAAGTCACTTTCACTCTCTTTCACTACCTCACTCTCTCTCTCACTACCTCACAAACTCACTCCCTGTTTCTATCTCACTACCTCAGAACATCCCTCTACCTCACTCTTTCACTACCTCAGTCTCTGTCTCTCACTACCTCACTCTATCTACCTCTCTCTCATTACATAACTCTCTCTACCTCACTACACCACTCTATCTCACTACCTCACTATCTCACAACTTCTCTCTCTCAAAACATCACTACCTCACTCTCTTACTACCTCACTCTCTTACTACCTCACCCTCTAGCTCACAACTTCACTCTCTCTCTCTAACTCACTACCTCAATCACTCTCTATCTCACTACCTCACTCTTTCTATCTCACTAACTCACCATGAAACCCCTGGGTGTCTGTGCGCTTAAAAAGTTTAGAATAACATAACTCACTTTCACTCTCTTTCACTACCTCTCTCTCTCTCACTACATCACTCGATGCTTATATCACTACCTCACAACATCCCTCTCCCTCCCTCACTCTTTCACTACCTCACTCTCTATCTACCTCACTCTCTCTCACTACCTCACTCTCTCTCTGCTAATGCAATAGGTATCACATATGCAAAAAAAGCTAATGCCGATAGAAATGACAATGCCATTTATTTAGGGATACAAAAAAGATAAAAAAAATAATGAGCAATACCAATAGCTCTACCTATAATAATGCCGAGACCATTGAATTGTAAATGCTTGTTTTTCTTTACTTTTAAGAAGGGGGTCTGTGTAGCCCCCCTTCTTTTTCTTTTTTTTTGGCCCTGGGGACCCCATTCCCCAGGGCCTGTCCCCAATTTTTATTTTTTAAAAAAAATCGGGAAGGGGGCCGCGTGGCCCCCCGCCCCCGCCCACAGCCATAATCTCCCCCGGTGACCTCATCCCCCGGGGCATGGGCTTTTATTAAATTTTATTTTTATTAATTAGGAGGGGGGCTGCTTTGTTCCCATTAAGCTGCACATTAACAAGACGGTCACCCCCGTGTCACTGCGACACCAACGGATCCCGTTCCACCTGAGGCCTCTAGTGGAAAAAGAACTCCAAAAGCTGGAACAGCAAGGGGTGGGCCAATGACGTGGGTGTCCCTGAGGGTGATCGCAGAGAAGCCCATACAGCTGGGGGCAATACGCCTGTGCATTGACATGAGATTGTGCAATTGTGCCATCAAACAAGAGTGCCACATCACACCCACCATGAACGATATAATTGCGGATGTCAATGGATCCCTGTGGTTCTCCAAGTTGGATCTTAACACCGGGTATCACCAGCTGGCCTTGGCAGACGAGAGCAGGTACATTACAATGTTCAGCACCCATCTGGGGCTGCAGCAGTACAAACGACTCGGAGGCAGAAATATTCCAGAACACCATCCGCGAGTTCCTCTCCGGCCTACCCGGAGTTATCAACGTCAGTGACGATACCTTGGTCCACTCCGCCACCACAGCCGACCACCACAGACACCAGAGAAATACTGTGCGCCGCCTCAGCGAGCACGGTGTGACACTACATCAAGAGAAGTGCTTATCCTTCCACCCCTCACTGGAGTTCTCCAGATACATTTCTAATCAGGGCATCCAAGTGGACCCGGGTAGTCTCCAGCGATCCGAAATGCACCTGCCCCCACCACACCTACTGAAGTGCGAAGCTTCCTTGGCATGGCCACCTACTGTGGGGGGTTCATCCAGGACCTCGCAAACCGCGCCGAGCCGCTGCGAGCTCTCACAAAGGCCAACACCAAGTGGACCAGGGGACATCGTGAAGAAGAGGTGTTTCAGAACATCAAGGACGCCTTCCTAGGGGAGGCCACGTTGGCATACTTCGACCCGGCAAAGCGCACTGAACTACTGGTGGACGCCAGGTATACTCAAATCGAGCGGGAAGCACTTGTCATCAAGTGGGCTTGCAACCACTTCAATTTGTTCCTGAGTGGTCAACCCTTCATAGTCGTAACCTACCATCAGCTGCTAGTTCCCCTCTTCAAGTGTTCCGCCCCTCACCCGCCTCCGCGGATCAAACAGTGGGCTATCCAACTCCTGCCTTACCAGATGGAAGTGGTCTACCGACCTGGGGCGAAAAACCCAGCTAACTTCCTAACCCGACACCCCTCGCAGGAGAAGAGGCCAACGACGTAGAAGGGTTAGAACAACACATCCAAAGGATTTTAATTGCAGTGTGCCCCCAAGCAATGACGATTGAAGACATCAAGAAAGCAGCTGAAAAGGATTCAATATATATCAGAACTCTCCAAGCTGTCCAGAAAGGATTATGGAAGTACTATCTCCTACAAGCAAACGCATGGGCGCCTGAAGACGAGGAAGAGCTGACCAAGATATGAAGGGTGAGGAGCGAGCTGAGCGCCACTCAGGACGGAGTACTCCTACGAGCCTCACGCATAGTGATCCCCCATGTGCTAAGGCAACAAGCTACCCAGCTGGCCCACAGTGATCACCCGGGCACCACCAAGATGAAATCCAGAATGAGGGAAAAAGTCTGGTTACCAGAGCTCGAAACAATGATTGAGGATCTGGTACATCGAAGCCCTGTCTGCCAGATGACGAGCATGCCAGAACGTCCTGCCTCGGTGATCACAGAATAGGCATGCACCAACCGTGGTCAAAAGTGAGTAAAGATTTTGGGAGCTTCCCCAGAGGGAGAAACACACTTGTCCTAGTGGACACTCATTCCAGGTCACCCATAGTGGAAACCATCCCCTAGACTGCATTCACTCATGTGGCGCCCGTCCTGGAGAAGATATTTGGGACGTTTGGGTTATCCACTGAGATTCAGAGTGACAATGGACCAGACTTCCACGGAGCTGAATTTGCCACATTTCCCAAACAGCGAGGCATCCATCACCAGCGGAACGCGTCTCAGTGGCCCCAAGCCAATGGGCACGTGGAACGGTTCATGAGGACACTAAACAAAATGCTACCTATTGCCAGTGCGGAACAAGCGGACCTGGAAGAGCGTCTCAACTCGTTCCTTCAGGAGTGCAGGAGTACCCTGCACTGCACGACACTCCAAACACCCTCGGTGCTCATGTTCAACGGACTGCGAAGAGACCGAATTCCTAGGTGTCCGGGGTGGAGGCCCCCACAACATAACATCTAAGACACTCAGGCAAGAGAAGAACGTGGGAGCGACCAAGCCAACGCCAAGTGTTGTGCCATGCCAAGGTCCCTCCGGGCAGGGGCATCTGTAATACTCAAGGACCGCAGACCTGCCAGAAAGTTTCTAACCACTCATGAGCCTGGCACCTGGACAGTTGGTACCAACAGTGGCACTATGGTGAGCGCCCGGAGAGGGAGCGGAGAAATATCCTGCAACATCTCATGGTTCAAAGAGGTCCCGTCTGCTTCAACCGAGCAGGGTTCCCAGGTCCCTCTAGACCCGGACAGGAGTACCCCCTGTCCAGAGAGTGGCCGGAACGGGACCCCAGATCAGTCGAACCACCTCTCCAAAGCCAGCCTCAATGCTACAGCCTTAGACCAAATCCCCGGCCTAACCAGCATCTCCAAGGTTTTGCCTACTGACTTTCATAGACTGCTGTTGAAGCATCAATGGTGCTTAATAGACTTCAGAGGCAGCTGTCAAAAGGATCCATTTGGGAAGGGCTGTTGTGGGTCAGCGGCCCCGTGCTACGGCTTCGAGACGTATATGAGGTGCACAGCATCCGTGGGACAGGCGTGGCCCACATGGTTAAATAAAAGGGGAGGAACCTCACGCGGTTCATCTCCCGGCCGATACCAAAAGTATGTGCCTCGTCATTCTCATTGTCCCCCAGTATCACCAACCCCAAACACTACCTTATCTACCCACGGCTGTGGGCCGCAACATAACAATGCAGTGCTCCCTGCTTATGCACCTGGTCTGCTCTCATCTCACAAAGATGGCGCACTTTGCATATAACAGCCATTTTTTAGCCAGGTGTACGTTCACCATCTGTAGAATCTCACATATTCGAAGGCAATTCAATAGGAAAAGTGATCCTGTCTACAGAACATACTCCCACCTGAAGTTTGTCCTGCTAACAGGTGATACTGTTAACAAACTAAAATGCTTACTCAGTAGTTCACATTTATTGCAGTTTGCTGAGAGCATCAATCTGATTGATTGGGGAGGAGCATCTGTTCTGCCAATCGGAATGCGTTATACTCAGCTGCTCTCAGGCACACCCCCTGTTGCTGTTGTAAGCCAGAAGAAAACAAGGTCTCTGTAATGAAAGCAGCCAACATTGAAGGGTAAATCCAATCAACTGCAAGGAGTTTTTCAGGCCATCGAGTCACCTTTCAGCGATCAATCCCTACAAAAGGGTGCTCTGTCTCACTTTACAACGAGAACAAAGTTAATTTGAAACAAACAAAAATAAAGAGCGTGAGAGAGACAGAGCGGCAGGGCATCGCCGAGCCGACAGCCTCAGGAAATTGAAAGGAAAGGTAATTGAGAAAGAATTATCTCTTTAATTACTTCTGAACAAAATCAATAAAAACTTCATCAAAACCAGCAACAGCGGCAGCATGAAAAAGGCAAGAAAAGAAAGATCACAGCTTGCTAGGTGTGAAGAAAAGAGGAGAGCGGTGGGGATCAGGAACTGAATAACAGTAGGCGCCGGGGTAAAGCAGGTTCAAGGAGAAATGAAAAAACTGCCCTTGATTCTGTACAGGCTGAAAGACAAGGCAGGAGCAGGGGTGTCAGCATCATAACTCATAAGATGTATAATTCGCCCCAGTTGTGCTCAAAGGTGGTGGCAGTGGCCTTTGTTAATCTTAGGCAGGGGTAAGACGAAAAGAGCACCCTAACATTTCCTGAGGCACCAAGTAAACTCAACTTTACTCCGGATCATCGAGTCTCCCCATCCCCAAATTGTGCATTTATTACCTCAGAGCCAGATGCACGACTAAAAATTGCATAGGCAAACAGGTTTGCGACCCGTTTGCACATGTAATTTTCCTCTAGGCCATGTATCAACACTATTGTGCGAGTCGCTCATCATTTACGACTCTCAAAGTAGTGTATTGTGACTCGCTGTTAGGAAGGAGCGTTCCCTTCCTAATAGCGACTCACAAGCCATGTATGAATGTTTTGCAAATACAATTGTAGTCGCAAAACACTTGCAATTTATCATCCTCTTCAGGAGGATAGTAATGCAGTCGCAAATGCGAAGGGGTCCCCAGGGGACCCCTTCCCCTTTGCAAATGCAGGGGAAAATATTTTTTAGGGGCAGGCAGTGGTCTCAGGGACCACTCCCTAAATGAAATGAAAACGTTTCAAATTTGTTTTTTTCAATGCATCCCGTTTTCCTTTAAGGAAAACAGGCTGCATTAAAAAAATTTAAGAAAGACTGCTTTATTGAAAAGCAGTCCCAGACATGGAGATCTGCTGAGCCCAGCAGGCCACCATCCCTGGGAGGGCGAGCCATTCCCAATGGGGTCGCAAATTGCAAGTGCCTCAATAATATTCATGAGTCTCGCATTTTGCGACCCCATTGGGAATCGCAATCAGTGTCTCTGACACTGTTGTACATTGTAAATTCCGACTCGCAATTTGCGACTCGCAATCAAGCGCAAATTGCGAGTCACAATTTACACTGGTCGTACATCTGGCCCTCAGTTTGCTATAAAATGGCTTAAAAGCTACAGTTTGTAACACGGCCTTGTAAAGGGGCATTCATAAAATATTCCAGTGCTTCCACTGTGTGCCAGAAAACCCAACCTTCCACAGTGGGCAGGTGTCTACACCGTACCCCAGAAATCTTTGAAAAGATGGAAGGGAAAACTGTCCCTTTCCACTATATTTTCGCTAAAAGGTGACTAAATAGGGATAGCTTCAACAGGCAGTTCAAATAATCTGTTTATGGAATTTAATAAGGCCTCCTATCATCGTTCAAGCTTCATGAGGCATCTTTTTTCACTTCTATTCTCCAATTCCTTACATTTTCTGATCTCGTCCCTTCCAAGTAGGTTCTGGTTCAGATCATATGTTAGGACCGAGAATCTAATTGCAAGAGACATAGAAAAAAGTAAAATGTTACACAGATTTAACAAACAGATGGTAGAGCTATCTTAAGTGAGGCAGAAAGGACAGGTTCAAACTATAGAGCTATCACTCAGGTTACAGAGACTTCACAGTTAGTAAATGCAGATTTGTAGAGCGCACTGTCACCCGGTCGGGTATCCTGGCACTGATCATGTGTGCATATAGTCACATCTAGGGCCTAGTGGGACTACTCAAAAAGTCAGGTCTTCACCTTCTTGCAGAAATCAAGATATGAGAAGGAGCCTCTTATGTGTAGTATCAGGTCATTCTAGGCTTTAGGAGCAATGTAGAAGGCCTGGCCACCAGATCTGGATGTCCAGTTATGGTTGTGAAGGATGTGTGCAAGTAGATGTCCTGACGACCATAGATGTCTGGAAGGTTTGTGATAGCAGATGCAATTGTTGAGGTATGCTAGGCCAGTGTTATGCACTGCCTTGAAAGTGTGGTTGAAAAGTTTGAATTGTGCTCCTTCATGAACTGGGAGCCCGTGGACCTCCTTCAGATGTGGTGTGATGTGAGTGCAGCATAGGTGGTTGAGAGTGATTCTGGGCACCCCGTTCTGAATGGTCTGCAGGTTCCTGTTGAGTTTTTTGGTGATCCCGGCACAGAGGATATTTGCGTTATCCAGCTTGCCTGTGACCAGGGCATGTGTGACAGTTTTTCAGGTGCTGATTGGGATCTATTTGAAAATCTTTATTAGCATCTTTAGGTTATGGAAGCATGAGGCGGTGATGGCATTGATTTGGGAGGTCATGTCAAGTTTGCTGTCGATGATGATCTTGATGTTCTTGGCTTGAGTGACGGTGATGGGTGTTGGTCCTAGCTCAGTTGGAAACTAGGTAGAGTCCCACTGTGAAGTGCTCTTCCTGAAGATCATGATTTCAGTCATCTCAGTGTTCAGCTTTAGACATTTGGCCTTCATCCAGTGGTCAATGTCAGTCATTGAACTTGATCCGAGTACTGGGCGTCTTGTCCGTGAAGGAGAGAATAAGCTGTGTGTTGTCAGTATAGGGGAGGATGTTGATGTTGTGACAGCGGATGATGTTAGCCAGTGGGATTGTGCTTCCTCAGAAGAGTGTTAGGCTCAGGGAGGATCGTTACAGAACACAGTAGACATGGTTACGGGCCTCTGACATGTACGGTACCAAGCTGACTGACTGGCTCCTTCCAGTCAGAATGGAGCAGATCCCTTGGAGTGCGGGTCCTTAGATTCCGATGTCATGTAGGTGAAGGATGATGTTGGGGTGGGAGACAGTGTCAAATGCTGCAAAGAAGTCCAGGAGGATGAGGGCCACAGTGTCTCCTCCATCCAGAGGCATTCGGATGTCATCTGTGGCAGCAAAAAGGGAATTTTCAATGCTTAGGTAGGGTCTGAAACTAGACTGAGTGGCATTGAGGAGTTGGTGGTCACTGAGGCATTCAGTGAGGTGTCTGTTGATGATGATGATGATGATGATGGAATGCCTCAGCATCAATAATGAAATAACAGCAATTACTGAGTGTACACTCTGACACAAAGTAAATAGCATGAGCAAATAGGAAAGTCACCATGAATTAGTATTCAAATACAGGTTTTAAACCTGTAACAGAAATGCAATAATATTGTCCAACAAAACATGCTTAACATTTTTTGTAAATATGTGTTTTCCTCCCTGTCAGCGATGGGGTTAGAACCAATGCAACAAATCTTCTTTGGTTAGGCCTAAACACAGTTCTGAGAGAATGGTTGCTCATCCTCTAGTAGATAGGGCACAAACACCAGGCTATCCCTTGAGAAGTCCCTATCACGCTGATTGAGAACCATGGTTTTCTTCACTGAAGCAGTCTTTGTTCAGAGGAAAAATTATGTTGACTGATGGATTAAGAAAGAGTTTAGCATTCCTGTTGTCTTTCATCTTAATTTTCACACACCACCTCTCTAGGAAAAGCAGCCATGCCATCCTAGACATCATTGGTTCTACCCCTTCTATCGTGTATTTCTGTGAGCATTGTCCCCATGGCAGGATTACCAGCACCCCTGTGCATTGATTTAGCATGCTTAGATGGTGATAAAGAGCCTTCTCAGAGTCTCTAGTTGGCCCGAAAATGATCTTGTTTGTCAGTCACTGTTCTAGACTGTAGGCACGCTTGTGTACAGGAAATAAGCATTTGAATGGCAACATAAAATACACTGAGGTTGTAGTTAATAACCCAGATGAATGATAGGGTTGATATATAAAGATGGGTTTTACATGCTTCAAGGTGATCAGGAGTTTCAATTGGGAGCACTGAGAAGCAAGTCAGTCTTTCCTTACTTTGCAGGAGAATTGAGGTGGTGTGCAGCAGTAATACTGGTCAATCCTTAAAGTACACATTCTTGGCCTTTTTAGCCTTTTATTAGATGGTGCGACTTGTGTCTAGAAAGTGGTTAGCTACAGCAAGTAATCGGGGACAAAATCTTCAAAAACAGCTGACTGAATGCTGTGAATGTTGTGAACGTTTAACTTAAAACATTTTCAAAATGGATGCTATATTTGCACTGAACTGTCTGGTTTTCTAAAAGGTATTCAAGACCCACCTCAGAGTGAAGGAGTAACCTGGCTCAAATTCTGAAGTAACCTTACTGATTTATGCACAGTTTATAGAAGTTTCTCCATCTCGATGAGGCGGATACCTGCCATAACACTCAATAGCTGTTCTATACATCTTCTTTATTACAGTTTGCTGTTACATGCACAACCGTGGCCTATTAGCTGGCGATCTTCAGGCTCTGATTTAACTATGGTCATTCCTTCCATAACCAGAGTTGGTTGCAACTCCAGACCAAGTAGGAGGGTGCCGCAAAATACATATAGACATGTGAGTAGTCTCTCCTAAATAGGCTCCCATATTATCTTCCATGAAACACTTCTAGTCAACTTGTTGATCTCTAAATCATTCGCATCATAGGCAGTTTCATTTAGCACCCAGCTAGATCCACTACTAATTTCTGAAAGTCACTGGCTCTTTCATACATACAAGCTACCAAATTACTGCTCGGTAACTTCAACTTCTCGATAGAGGATTTTACCTGTCTCTGAAGTTGCTAACTTAGATACTTTTACTTTGCTAGGTGCCATTCAGGTGGTGACCAGCTTGACTCACCTAGCTTGCCACCCATTAGATGTTATCATGCCTACTTTGATAACAATTCTGGCACCGTTCTCACTCCTACTAAGCATATTCTTAGCTCAGCATTACGTTGCTTACAACTACTCTATTAAAAGAAGTGCCTGATCCACTATTAGTAAGGCTGACCTTTCTGCTGCTTTTGTCACAGCCCTTGCTTCCTTCCCTTAATGCTAATTCTAACACCAAAATGTTCAGTCACTGGATTATGCTCTTATAGATATATATATTTTATACAAAATATTACCAACACATTTACAATTTTAAAAATAATATTAACAGCATAACAAACAAACATAACAAAATACAATAAATTATAATAAATAATTTAATTATTATAATAAATATAAACAAAAATAATTTTCAAATAAACATTTTTCTAAAAATAATGTAAAGAAAAATATAACAATTAGAAAAATAAAAATATAGAATATTAAACCTCAATACTAAATGTACTATACACATACAGTTTAACAAACATTAGATAAAGTATGCACCTTGCATGGGCAAACTTTACAAATCCCACATCATCCTAATAAATATTAGGGTAAGTATTGTACTTTGAACGGATTACATTTACTATTTACACTGCAGCCTAAGCAACAGCAGAGAAAGTGTTGTATTCAGAGATTTAATCTACTATTCCCACTATGGTCTAGGCAACACTAAAGAAAATGTTTGACTACGAGTTGTGGGGGACAGATTTACAATTCCCACTCCAGTCTAAACAACAGTAGGGAAAGTGTTGGGCTCTGGAGGGGTTAGATTTACTATAACCACTGCACTCTAAGCAACAGCAGGGGAATGTTGGTCTCCGGAGGGGTTCGATTTATTATTTCTATGCCAACCTAGTGGTAAAAAGGGAAAAACAGGAATGACCGAGACACTCTGAAGACTCCCTTCCACACACATTAGTGAAGTTTAATTCACAGTCACATATTTTTAGAATTGAAATATTTTCAATTGCATTTATTCACAACAAAACAATTTTGTTACACCTTTATCTGGCACTGTTGATACACACTGGCGAACCAATGAGTTTGACTTGTTTTAGGTCAATGTCGATTACTACGTGATGCGTCTGGATGTAAAAACAAAAGAAAGGCTCAGAGAGAGGCACCACAATACTGTTCAGGTGGAACGCTATGGAAGGTTAGATGTTTTAAGTTGTTCCCTTAAATATATAGTCCACGCTAATTGGAAAGGAATCCCAGGTAGCCTTCTTAGGTCATGCCCCTTTTAGAGACTCCCCACTTTTTTTTTAATCCCACTTAAAGCTTACCCCAGAACCCAGGTATCACGCTAATCACTAGTTGACTATTGTTACCTTTTATGCTGTAGACCACTCTGCTCCCTTTAGGCTAGGTTTGGGTTGCAGAAGTAAAACATACAGACATACAGTGTTCTATGTCAATAGCAAGTTAAGTAGTGAACCTGCCACTTCAGCGGCTACAGCAGAGGTGCTGGGGCGATAGCACGACAGAGAGGAGCTGCTACTGGACCTGATAGGCTGGGTCAAACCAAAAGTCTAATTAGTGCTTTATGGGCAGCCTTCGGTTAGGAAGGAAGGAGGGAGGGTCAGGGACAGAGCGAAAGAAAGAGAAAGAGAATGAGAGAGAGACGGAGAGAGAAGATGAGGAGAGAGACAGAAAAAAGCAAAGAAAATGTGAGGAGGTGAGAAAAAAGTGCAAAAGAAAGTGGAATAAATAAGACGAAGGAAAGTGAGCCTCTTCACATTAGCAGTGTTTGTTGTATTATTTCATGAGCACCTGAGATTTCGGTAATTTGTTTACTAAGGCTCTCATTATGAGTTCAGGGTTAAATGCATATTCCTGTGCAAAAGGGGAAAGAGGAACAGGCAAAAAATTCAGAATTCAGTGTTTTCAAACTGATTCCCTATGTTATGTTTCATTTTCCTGTTCCAAACTTGGAGTAGGTGGTATTTCCCACACAACGTAAACACCCTGCAGCGGCTCCTCCGTTATGGCGGAATAGCGGGGCCACACTGCTCAGAGCCAGCAGATAAAAAAATAAAATGATAATAAAGCAATATATTATCATTTTATTTTTCCCTGGCTGAGCCTAGGGCGGGGCGAGGCGGGCCATCTTCTAGGAGGGAGGAGGAGAGTTGGCCACTGTAAGTGTGCATGTTGCTTTGCGTATTAGGACAGCAAAACTGACATGCACACTTAAGTTACATTTCTCCAAGCTTGCTGGGTTGCACAGCCGGGGTTGGAGAAGAGGGACAGGGCGAGTCCTGAGCGAGCTTGAAACCAGCCCGTTCAGGCCAATCCCGGCTTGTCTCTCATGCTGGGTAATAGCATGAGAGCAGGGTCTTAATTGGGTGGGGAGTCCCTGAGCCTGTGCAGTGTGGCCCAAGAACTGTGCTCGTGGAAGATACTAGACCCTGCAGCAGCCAGTAAGTTTATATTTTTTAATGTTATTTCCCCACGCTGCCCCACCACTTTGTATTTGAAGCACCAGCCTCTGTAAACACCTCACTCTGGGACAATGGTATTTACCACTTGTGATAAACGCCCCCACACTACTGGGACAAACTTATAATGAGGGCCTAACTTGCAATTCTAACGGAAATCAAATGTAAGAGTTTCACGAAAACATCAACTTAGTTCAGAAATGGCATCTGACGCAATATAGAAAACAAGTAAAAAATAACTTGATGGAAACAGGAGCTGCTGCCCAAACAATTACAGCGGTCACAGCACCCAGCAAAAACATCCTGCAAGGGGAAGGGTGGGTTCAGACTTGGAGCCAAGTATGTGTGACAGCATTCAGAGGAACTTAGGAACCGGGACTATAATACCCTTTCAGTGGGAGACAGTGCTTATTGACTTCATAAAAAGTTCTCAGTTTTGTGCCTTTGGCAGGACTCTGTGCAGAACATGTATTCGTCCTTCGGGGGGATAAGTGGTAGCCATCACTATCGCCCAGAGATGGTAATGACCAATCTCAACGTGACGAGATGATCGCACTGTAATTTCGGACTTACGTTCTGTTTTGATTCCTAGGTGCCGTGCGCCTGGTTCTCCGCCTTCATATCGCTTGGCCGCCATGGTTACGGTTTTTATGGAAGCTGTCATTTTAGATCGCGCCTCAAGGCCGCATTAGGAAGCTGTTAAGAGCTGGAGAGGAGTGACTTCCTATTGTGATAACAGCTTAAAAGCGTCCAATTCTAGTGTTTGAGGCTTAATTCTTCCTACATTGTCAAAGTCAGTCACAGGCAAAAGTGGCATTGTGGAGAACCGAGATGGGCTTCCAGGCCCTGATGCATGTGAAGGTGAATCTCCTGACAAATTCAAGACACTGAGAATGTGTTTAGTTGCGGTACATCCATTATTCGGATCATTTTTGTAGGGCTGTCTGCGAACAATGTCATGAGAACGAGGGTCGAACTGGGACAAGAAAAAGGACCAGGAACCAAAATAAAAGTGCCCCCCAATAGTGAATCAGATGGAAGTGGCCTACATTTGCAAATCTGGGCAGTTTTGAACTTGTACTGACAAGCTGTCTAAGTGTTTTGCAAGGTATGGGAGGTTGCATGCCATTTAGCTTGATGCAGGCCAACATTGTGGTAAAATAAGGCAAATCATCAATAAAAACCGGCCAACCACACCATACAACTATCCCACAAACAGCCAAACAAAAAAGCAACACAAACACAGATCTGTCAGATGGGCGTTGTTAGATTGCCCTATTAGCCAGTCAACCAATCAATAAATCAATCAATCAGTATTTGTTTAGTGCAACACTATCACCCCTAGGGTATCTGAGCACTGATGCTGCTGAAGCTTAGTCAAAAAGCCAGGTCTTGAGTTTCTTCTTAAAGACTTTTATGGTGGGTGCAGTCCGGAGTTGGAGGGGCAGGTCGTTTCAGGCCTTAACAGTGATGTAGGAGCAAGAGTGGCTCCCGCTGCGTGCAGCAGATAGATGGGGTGTGGGCGAGGGCAAGTGAGGGGGAACGCAGGTGTCTTAAGGGCTGATGGAATGTCAATGGTTTAAGTAGGACGGTCCCAGTGTAAGGATTTGTAGGAGTGCTTGAGTATCTTGAACTGGCATCTCTTCTGAACCAGGAGCCAGTGCAGGTTTCTGAGGTGTGGGGTGATGTGGGGCCATTTGGGGAGGGCCAGGATGAGTTTAGCTACAATGGTCTGTATGGCCTAGGGTCATCAGAGGGGATGGGTGGAGATTCCAGCATAGATGGCGTTTCTATAGTCGAGGCGGCTGGATGCCGAGTGCCTAGGTGACAGTCTTTCCGGTGTTAAGTGGGATCCATCTGAAGATTCTGAGGAGGTTCCAGAGAGTGTGGATGCACAAGGATTGGACTGCATTGATTTGGCATTTCATGGTTAGTTAGCCCAGGTTGTGCGCATGGTCAGTCGGTGTGGGTGTTGGTCCGTGTTCTACAGGCCTCCAGGTGTGGTCCCAAGTGGTGGTGTTCTTCCAGAATATCAGCACTTCTCTTGTGTTCAAGTTCAGTTTGAGGCAGATGTTTCTCATCCAATTGGCTACATTGGTCATTGCATTGCAGAAGTTGATTCTGGTGTTGGCGGAGTCTTCGATGAGCGAGAGGATTCGTTCGGTGTTGTCAGCATAGGAGATTATGTTAAGTCTGTGGGATCTGAACACATCTGCAAGGGGGTCATGCAGATGTTGAAGAGGGTGGGGCTGAGGAATGATCCTTGGGGTACGTGACAAATGAGGTTCTTCTGGCAGAGGTGAATGTAGGCAGACGGATGCTCTGTGTGTGTCCTGTGAGGAAAGAGGTGAACCATATGAGAGCGTTCTGCTGGATGCCTAAGCTGCAGAGTCTGTCAATGAAGGTGGGGTGGGATTGGGATATGGTGTTGAAAACCACCAAGATGTCAAGGAGGATCAGGACCACAGTATCTCCTCAGTCAAGAAGGAGTCTGATGTTCGACCTTGACGAAAACCACAGCTGTCTGAGAGATCCTCAATTTTTGTACCATACAGGTGTGGAACGGAGAAAAAGGCCAGCACGAGTGTAACAGGCCAGCCATGAACAAATTATTCCGTCAGTGTTTACGTTATGTGATCAGATTGCTAATGGGCTAGTTCTCAACAAGACAACCTGCTCTTGGCATTTTCACTGTGTGACAGTAAAAGTGGGGCTTGACCACCATAGGAACCTACAGAAATAAGGCATACATACTATCCTTGTTGTTCCTTCTTTATCTGTCGGTAGTCTTTGATATTAAGCACCATTTCATCTGGCCATTGTAGTGGTCAGAGGTTACCAAGGCTGGAAACACTACAGTGGTCATGTTCAAGTTAAAATGAGCATTGGATTTTATTGGGGCACTGTTTATGATTCTTCCCTGCTTGGGAGCTGCCGTCAGACCCAAGACTAGAACAAGAACTCATTCTCTCTTACAAAACTGATTGAAGCAACCAATAAGCCTTTGCACTTGGAACTTTTCTGGCTTAAGCATTTTGGGCCAGATGTACAAAATGCTAATTTTGCATTTCATAAATAGCGACTCAGTTGAATTCACTATTTATGAAATGCAAAGTGATATGTCCAAAATTTGGAATTCACTAATAGTGATTCCTCCAGTATAGGAATTGCTATAAGGGAATTGCAAATATGAAATGCTATTGCAGTCGCGCCAATGGAAAATAGGAAATGGTTTGCATTTCCTAAATTGAGATTTCCTATTTGGAAATCGCAATTTAAGAAATGTAAAGCCAAGGGTGCCTCTGAGCTTAAGGCCCACCTGGAGGCACCCCGAAATTCCTAGTGTGCATGTAATTGCACATATCCCCAAGGGGCTGATGTGCACTTCATGTCACATTAAAAAAATGCATTTTAAATGCTTTTTGTTAATTTGCACATGATCACCATCAACTTTGAATCAATGGTAAGTGCGTTTTCTAAATGCTCCATTTGCATCTAGGAAATACTTTGTACATGTGCATTGTGAATCGCAAATAGGTAATCCCTTTTTGCAATTCCCTAAAGTGGAAGCAATTTGCGATTTCCCCCGGGTATAAATCACAAATTGTGATTGTGATTTGTCTTTTGTACATAGGAAAAGCCAATTTAGCATTTCTTAGCGGGCCGAAATAGAGATCCAGCCCATTAAGAAATGCTTTTTTTCCCTTTTAAAATGTTTTATTAGGACATATGACATATGCAGGAATCATACAAAAGGAAAAGAGAGAAAAAACCTAACATTCAATCGCCATGCCATAGGTCCTCTTTTTCATACTTATACCCCCCCCCCCTCCACAACCCGCCCTGAGTGGATCCCCACAGGGTAAAGAGGACAATTATCAACAATATCAATCGATCATAGATAAAAACATAGCTATAGATACAAAATTCAAACCATCAAACCATAAAACCATAGAGGGCATCATTGCTCTAAATTCAACCAATTAGTAAGAGATCCCCAAATCTGTTTGCCCTACCTCGGAGCCCTATGTCCTCTTCTCTTAAATACAGATATTTCCCATTTATATACACTTACGAATTTTCTAAACTATACATGTGGGGCCAGGGGGACTGGATCCAACCAAACTGTCGCTAGGCATAGCCTCAACACAGCCATTGCAACAAAAAGCAACTTCCGCTCTGGTTCGGCCATGTTTTGGTCAGAGACTCCCAGTATAATAACCTGAGGTGTCAATGATACAGAATTTCCCAGAACTTGGCCCAAGAGCTGTTCTATTTTATATAACATTGGCACAAAGTGGGGCAAGTGGCGAGCATATGTATACTGTCAGCTACGAGTTCCACACATCGTGAACAATTTATTCCCACAGTCCCTCCCCATTTATCAATTCGGGAAGGAATTATATACAAATTGAACCAAGTCTTGAAACATTGCACCTGGAGTTTAGCAGAGATAGAAGCAGATTGGCTATACACAAGTGAATCTTCACAAACACCTTGTCCCGCTTGTAGCCCCACCTGCCACCGATCGAAATGCTTGGTTAAATCATCACTTCTCTTAGCATTTAGTAATTTATATATAGAAGATATGGTCGATAGTTTCCCATTAATCGATTCCAATATCGGGATGTGTACCCAAGTGGCAGTTCTTTAACAAAAAAAATCTCTAATCTGTAAAAATCTGAAAAATGGTCTATTCCCTATCCCAAATTTCTGTTTTATGGCTTCGAAGGTCATAAGCCCAGAATCAGAAATAATATCCCCTATTGTAATAACCCCTTGAGCTGAACACTCTCTAAAATAAGCATCCCGAAAAATTTCTGGGAAAAGAGTATTCCTTGCAAATGGAGAATATATATGGAATCTTCCAATTTCAAGCATTTTACGAACCGCCGCCCAAACTTTAAAGGCACCAAGCAGGGCCTTAAACCTCACACTTTTAAAATATGCAAAACTCATATGTCGAAACAAAAGTCCCAGAGCCTTCCGCCCCAAAAATGTAATGATATATTGAAGTATCTGAGCGCTCCAAAGCTCCTATATCCAATAGGTCAGCTATCTGTCTCAGTGTTATGGACCAATAATATACTTGAAAATTGGGTACTGTCCAACCCTCCCCCCCATGTCTCTAGGCAAAGTCAAATTTCAAAGCCCTTCTTGGTCGTTTTCCGGCCCATAAAAACCATGAAGTAATCCGATCTAATTTTTTGAACTAGGTTTGGTCTATCAACAAAGGGATAGCTCTAAGGCAATATAAAATCTTGCGGAGAAATATCCTTTTGATGACGTTACATCTACCCATCAATGTCAGCTGTAAATTATTCATTCTTCGAGCATCCACTACTAGTTTACGTATTAGGGGATTCAGGTTGATCGCCACTATTTTCTCGGGCTTTAAGCTAATCTCTATCCCCAAATATTTGGACTTGCCAACTATACGGGGGTCTGTTAAACTGATTTTATCATTACAGATTATTTGGGTTTTTGCTTCATTTAAATGGTAACCCGATAACACACCAAACTGCGATGTTAAGATTTGGATTTCTTGTAACACCATCTGCGGGGAATCAGTCACAATGGTTAAATCGTCGGCATAGCCTAGAATTTTTGTATCCCCACCCTTGGCCGCATAGCCTAGAATTTTCGTATCCCCACCCTTGGCCCCATTAAGAAATGCTAAATGGCTTCGTACATCTGGCTCTTTCGCTTTCAGATCTAATAAGATGGTCAAGCCATGGTCAAGAGAGCCTAGAGCAACTTAAACTGAAACAGGGAGAGGAGCCAAATTTACAAGTCTGAAGTTACTATGAGTAACTATTCACATGTATGCAGACTTTACCACCACTGGGAAAGAGGTCTCCCTATGGTAAAATATAGGAAAATGTAAAAAAAATCAACCTTTAAAAAGTATAGTTAAATATTGTATGTTAACCATTAATGTTAATTCGTTGTAAATATTTATTCTAACTGTAGAACAAAAAAAAAGATACATCACTGTTGACTTGATTTTGAATTGCATATTTAATTAGTTTAAAAACGTTAAATTAGACGTTTGTTTTATTTCATTTAAAAATCTCACCAAAAGAAAAAAAATATTCATTACATAATAAGAATTACAAAAGTTAATTCAAGAAATAATTTTAATTAATGTAGTTATATAAAAAGATTGTTATTACATTTATTTTCATATTAAAAAGTTAATAAAATCTAAATATTTTATTTTCTATTTATGTATAATTTATTAACATGAAATTACCTTTATAGATATTTTTAAGAACCCAAAATAAATGATTTTATCATTTTCTACGGGGTTCTATGTTAAGTCCCTTCCTCCGTTATTTTCTAGGGAGGGTGTTGTAGTGCACTTGTGGTTGGCCATATGTGGTGCTTACACCAAATCAGAGCTGGAGTGCATTTACTACTGCTTTGGATGCTTTTTGACTGTAGCAACTTTAAAATCATTTTTTGTGAATAGGAATAGGTCTACTCTTTTGTGGGTGGGTGTCTGTCCCACCTTAAACCCATCCTTACTCCTCCCTAAATCTCTTCCATTTATTAGTAAGTATTTCCCATTTTCCAGCCACTTATCCTGGTCTCTCCTGCATTCACTACAAAGCGGTAAACTTGGATGTGCAAGAATCTCCCCTTAGAAAAGCTAGGAGAGGTGGACTTACAATGATAGGTTTGTGAATTGTATTTTGTAGTTACCTACACCAAAATATTTTGTGAATTAGGCCTTTAGTAAGAGATTCTTTTAATTTCTCGCTTTTTCAGTTATACGCCGGGGTGGAGATTCACAGCACCTTGATACGGTGAGATTCTTCACTTGGGTACCTTGCAGGAGTCGCTCACGCTCCCTACATGGCTTGTCTATTGTGTTTATAGCATGACCCTGAGACACCAGAGAGATGAACTGGACAACCACTGTTATCACACACAATTACGGCAGCATTATAGTAGAACTATTTTTCTTTTTTTTTTTAAAGAAAGTAAGCATTTTTCAAACTGCAAAAAACTCACTCAGCAAACATTGGTGTTCTATAAATGTGTAAAAATACAAATACCTCATGCATAACTTGAAGCGGAGAGAAAGTAACTGCTTTCTTGTCCAATTGTGAATGAGTATACCACAGCTGAGAAGTAAGTTTGTGTTCAATGTCGTAGCCCGCCATTTGCATAATAAGAAAGAATTCAGTTTTAAGTTTAAATATCCATTGCCAGTGATACATTTCCCCTTCACGCTGATTATTTCCAGCCAATATCATTGGGACATGAAATAACATATCCTTGATGGATGCACCCCTGCAGCAAATGTCAAACTGCTTCAGAAAGAGATCTGAAGCCAATGTGATGAGGTGCCATCAGATCTCAGGGAGGCAGCCCAGAAAAGGCTAAGTATGTCAACCGAGTGCGAGAGTGCGGGAATTCAGACCGACTAACTGCTATCATGAGCTGAGCCTGCGAAATGGCAATGCTTGCGAGCCATCAAGGCAGCATGTCAAGGGCAGAGTCTCATTAGAAGGCATGGATGGAGGCTGACAGGGCGTCCAATGCTTATTTATGTTTTCGGTTGCTTGGATTCCATCATTAAAGCTGATAGGCAATGAGTAGCATCACTGCCGTTCCACAGAAATTAATATGTACGCTGAGAACCATATAATGATATCAAACAATGCTATAGGAGTTCATTAAAATGCATATACGTTCAAGGCAAGGCGGACTGTACACCCTCAGGCCCTCCTAATCTGGACGGTTCAATTGGCCTAGCTTAGCCTACCTCCTCTCAAGGCATTCTGGAAGGTGTAGTGCTGCCTTTCTGTGCTGGAAACATGCCTACACCCACAGAATACCCAGCAAAATTCGGGATTTAAAAGTACCACTAATCTATACAAGTTTGTTTTCATGTAGTGTGCTTATTTAGGGACACAATTGTGAGCAGTACTTAACGAGTTAATATCATCTCCTGGTATTCATCTTCATATTTTCACATAGTAGCATCAAAGCCATCCATCTGATGTTTCTTGAATAAAACGCTGTTCCTTCTTTCAAAATCCGTGCACAAACCTGATTCAGTTTGACAAACTGAATCGGGTTTGTGCACGGATGATGATAGAGGCGACGGTCAAGTGAATGAGAGTGCTTATCAAGGAAGAGGAGACATGGGACGTATTATGTTATGAGGGGAACCAGAAAGGAGTCCGCTATTCAAGAAAGACATTTTGAAAGAAGGAACAGCGTTTTATTCAAGAAACATCAGATGGATGGCTTTGATGCTACTATGTGAAAATATGAAGATGAATACCAGGAGATTATAATAACTCATTATTCAGGGAGCATCAGGCGGTCTTTGAGGTTCCAAATTGGCAGAAATAAGAAGAGAATAGCAGGGAGAATTTACTGAGTGGAACACAGATTTTAAACAAAACTCAGATTTTGGGTCGCCTTCTGAATGCCACTAAAGGATAGGATTCTTGTCCAGTTTACATATTGATTGGAACAAAAGTTATTTAAGCCCTGAGGACGTCCCAACACGGGAAGAAACGTGTCGGCTGTTGAATTGTACTGTGACCTTTTGAGAATTTTTGACTCACTAAGAATAAGAATAAGAATAAGAATAAAAAGAACATTGGAACAATACAGAAGACGTTTTTTGGAGAAGTGTTATTGTGAATAGAAGTTATTGTATACTCATTGTATTACTTTTACGCTCCTTCCCAATTGGATTACCACATCTGGGAATACCCTTCCCACTTAAGGTGACAAACTAAAGTATAGAAAAAAGTGATTGATGGAATGCTTGAATGAATCTCAGCCATTGATAATTATTCAGGGCTGTATCTCAATCCATCCTTATTTTGCACACCATGTCACCTCAGTTTGGACCCAGTTATATGCAAATCATTCTTGTACCTGCTCCAATCAGAACAATCCACCTCAAACTTCCAAGCCAGGTCCTCAATGAACCAGAACACAAAAAATCCTGGACCAGTTTCGCCCTAGTTATGGGCTCTTCAGCCGGGTACAGCTTGGTTCCAGTGACACAGTGTGCACGGGGCCCATGTATCTTCTGGGCCCCCTACAGCAGGTCATTTGAAGAGAACTAAGCAAGTTACTTACTGGATTCAGTCATTGG
This sequence comes from Lissotriton vulgaris, assembly GCF_964263255.1. Lineage (NCBI taxonomy): Eukaryota > Metazoa > Chordata > Amphibia > Caudata > Salamandridae > Lissotriton > Lissotriton vulgaris. The sequence goes on along the minus strand of NC_141699.1, from coordinate 339,506,803 downwards.
GTATATGTGTTGTTGGAGGGTTTGTTTGGTATCCTCAGTACAAGGAATACACTCACACATCCGCAGCACACAAGACTCCCACCTGCATCAACCTCCTCCTGCTCCCTATGACAGTTGTCCTCTAGGTGAGTGTAGCAACAACAGTACCCAGAGGCATTTCAGACCACTCGCTACTTACAGTCAAATTTGGACCTTGCAGATGACCATTGTTCAGACTATTTGTCAACTGAGCTCCAATTGTACTTTGACACAAACATGGTAGTGTGACTTTAACAAGCGCGTAAGGGCAGGCAAAAACCACAATGAGGGGTATAGTGAAGAGTTATGTCAGACATAAAGAGAAAGATCGAGTCAAATAACTGTTCTCGAATTTCAGATCCTGACCCTGGAGAGTCAGTATTACGAGAACATCAGTAGAGCTCCATTGTCAACTGCTGCTTGCTAAAGTCGCGTTATGGCAAATCTCCCTAGACAAGGCCCACCAATGCTGGAGGGCCTCAACGAGGCGAGAATATGAGTAGGGGGACAAAACTGGGAAGATGCTTTACTAGCTGGCCACCAGGCAAATGGCCTCCAGAATATTCCCAACATCCTAAGCCAGTCGCACCTGGCATGACTCGCTGGGGGTGGCGGGGGGGGGATAATGTGGTTTGGAAGGGTGAGAGATAATGGGGTTGGGAGGGGGTTAATTAAAAATAATAATAAACTTACCTTCCCGGGTCTCGCGCCGTCTCAGCTCCTGGCCAGGTCCTGCGTACAGGAAGCAGGCAGCCTCCCTCCCCTCCCCTAAACCAATCACAACGTTGCAATCACAGCGTTGTGATTGGTGGGGACGCCGACCAGCCAGTTGTCTACGGGGAGGCCAACATGGAGAAAAGGGAGAGTGCACATCAATGGTTTGGTCGGCCACAGAGGGCCGACCAAACAGTCAGGGCCCACAGCATGGGGCAAGACACTCCTCCCCTACAATCAAGCAGTCCCACCCATCTGCCCGCCCCAACCAAATCCTTCTGCTTTTTCGCAGTGCAAGAGGCAGAAACATAAAATGGTAGTTTTACCATTTTATGTTTCTGCTTCTCACACTGCGGGAAAGCAGTGGGGCGATGCTCCTCCGCTCTAATGGAGGAGCCGCCCCTGACCTAGGCCCATTACGCCCAAAAAAGATGGAGATAAGTAATGATGGCGGCTGACTTTGCCAACTATTATCAAACACTCTATGCCCAGCAATCATGATTCCCACGAGAGCAAGCCAGATCGATTCTGGTAGATATTCCCTCCCTTCGATCTCACTCTCACCCAGAGGAGACTTAGACTCGGCTCAAAATATAGGGGAGATAAATGAGGTAATGCAGGGGATGAACTCTGACAAAATGTCTAGTCTGGATGACTTTCACATCAAGTACTACCATAAATTCGGAAATATTCTTGCTTTTCAACTACTCAAACTTTATGCTGAAGCAACCACATAGTGTACTTTCCTGTCAGAACTTGATTAGCTACTATTCTCATCCCCAAGTCGGGCCAGCCTGCAAATCAATGTACCTCATAGGACTAAATCCCTCGTCAATATGAAAATTAAAATATGTGCAAAAGTACCTGCCAACAGACCCCAATGAATTCTGTATGCAGTTATTCACCCAGATCAATGTGGCTTTAAGCCCAGTTGCTGTACTCGCCATTGCCTAAGACTAGTACATGTTGCACTAGCCCGCCTTCAACAACACCAAAATCCTTGGGCCCTCTTATTAATAGATTCTGAGAAGGTGTTTGATTCGATGGGTTTGTCCTTTCTGAACAAGGTCCTGGTAAGGGACTAGGTCTACGATTCTTCACCTACATCAAGCTCCTGTATTCCAAAACCCATTCCCTATCCGACGAGGAACCAGGCATGTTGTAAACATCGCATACATGTACAATGCTATCCTAAATAAGTAGTGATAAAGAACAGGAGTAGGACCCATAAACCACGTTGGGATTGGGTGTAGAATATACAGAAAAAAACAATGTCCCAACAGGTAACAATCTTAAGGCAGTTTAAGTATGCATGCATACAGCATTACAATGGAAGGAAACAAGGAGACTAAAGTAATTGGTATATGGCTTGCAATTCACCAATTTGTAGAAGAAGTTGCACATAGAAATACAGTTAAGGCAGCACTGTATAGAGAGAATCATGTGACAACCCGGAGTCACTTGGTGAAGGAGTGATATATACAAGTGCAAGTGATGAAGGTGAACAGCGTGAACGGCGCAAGGTGACCAATATATGTACAATGGTGGCTCAGTGAATAATGATTTTAGTCAATCACAATACAGGTTATCATATTTATGAGCCAAACGCTACAGTGGGCCAAACAATTGCGCTGTGATGTCGACGGCGTTTCGATCCACGGTTGATTGGGATCTTCTTCAGGACAGGGTTGTCGAGTTTGTAGTGTGCTGATGGGGCTCTGTTGCGGGAGTTAATGGCCCCGTGGAGCTCGATTGGCAGGAGGTTCTGGATGGTTAGAATGATGGAGGACGCGTATCTCGAAGGTCTGAGTTCGTCGTCAGGGGTAGCACATCTTAAAGGACGCTTAAAGCGGCGTCTGTGGCAGGGTGGAGAAACGGGCAGCGTCTGAACGAATTCGAGCTGCTATCTGGAGATAAATCACGGGCAGCGGTGCGACTAGTCTAAGCGGTGAAGCAGTCCGACTGGTTCACGCGAACTACCACAAATATTTTTAAAAAAAGGCGGGGAAAAGGCCTAGCAGTGAAAGGGTAAAAGAGGGTGATCTGTTGGTGATCCCTCCTTAATTGATTGAATCTGATGGTGCCTCTAGTGTCAGAGGTTTACTGTGATGAAGAATATTCTCGCGCAGGTTGAAGGATCTGTTCAGAAGTGCTTCACCTTCAGATGCACACCTGATGAGGACTGCTTTTTCTTAAGGAATGTTAATGGCATTTGTTGGAATATGCTGCCCTCTATATGGGTAACTTTAGCATAAGTAGAAGGAAAAAAGGTCTATGGTATGCATCTGTGTATTTGCAAACCACAGCGTAGGTGCATACATCTTTTAAAAAAGCAATCTTTTCATTCTCTTTGGAATGCAGATCTCTCTAAATGTACTTTGCGAAAGGCATGGAATATCTACATATTAGTTATTGTTCTTTTGAGATCACATTTTGGAGTGGGTTTGTACCACAAATCAGAAATTTTTAGATGTGTAATCAATTTTTTTTGGAAGGGATTTGAGAGTTCATTTTGTAAAGGCTTTAGAAAGCACAAACTAAATACACCCAGTAATGTACATGCATGGTCTTGATTCCGTAAGCAGTATCAGCACACTGAAAAGCATTTCTAAATTGATACATTCCGCATATCTCAATGTTACCAATCCCCTATGCATGATCACAAATTGGAAATTATTTTTCAACAAGATGTCACGTTCTCATGGTTTCTAGTTAATTAATTTCTCCTTATCATTACCACCTTTAAACATGCCTTCCTTGGTGGCCGGGTGTTCTCTGTAGATGGCCAGATCTCTTGCATTCTTTTCAATGAAGTTCTGTCGGTCTGAAGTAAGACTGAAGTTTGTCCTAGTATGTCATTTTAATCTATAAAATGTTTGAATTGAGCCTTCAAGCAGCTTTCCAGGACTTTTGCGAAGAAGGGTAAATTAGAGGCCCAATCTAAGTTTTCAAATTTTTCGAGCACACTTGCGTTTTTTTCATACGAGCTAAAAACGAACTAATTTTTATAGCTGCCCAAGGCACCAGAAATGAACTTGTGCTGGAAAAAAATCCACTTGACCCATCTGGTGCCCTGCGGGAAGAGAACAAATTATGGCAGCCTTCTAATTATTTAATAACAAACAATCCTCTGTTTACGTCAGGGTGTATATTATATTAAAGTTTGTATTCTAGGAAATCTACATACAGGAGTAGCAATTTTGCAGGAAGCAGTAGTTCCACCTAGAGAACGTCCTCGAAGTGTGCATAAACTTTTATGTTTTAGGGCATTCACCAACTCTCCACCAAACTCTGCCCACGCTGAAAAAAGGGTGGAGATTTACTCCTGAAAAGGATAGGAGTAAAAACGAGTGGGAAAAATAGGTTGTAGGGAAAGTGAATTTGCAATCACTCACAGATTTCAGAATTCGCAAATATACATGTGTTTATTTCATTATGTAAAAATGGAAATCACGAATGTTTGCTAGGCGTATGGTTTCCAGGTCTGTTTCTGTAAACACTTGCGAATTCCTGATATTCATAAATCAGCACAGTACCAAAACATATATTTCTACCGGTGCACTTTTATGACTTTCTTTAAGAATTGGGTCCTGAATTATTTTCATTTTACCCTAAATAGATTCACACCAATTCTCACAAATTAACCTTTATTTAAATATACTGCCCTGCATCAAACATTTTTCTAGGCGATGTGTCAGAGAAATAGCTTTTAACGTTGCCACAATAGTTTAGAACATTTTTTGGGGGTTTTCACATTTTATTTTGAAAGCAAATAGTCATCAAACTTGCTTTCATGCCTCTGCATATATTTTTATGTAAACTGAGACCATTCTGGAAGTAATATAAATAGCCTTAAATGTCAAATTTGACAAACATGAAAAAAAAATTATAATGGAACTACGGTCAGTGATGCAAGCTGAACTCACTGCTCATTGGATTTCTTGAGAGCACTCACTCTAATGGTAAAAACATTAGTATTAATGAATCATGTGTACATGTTTGTACAACTTACACGTACGGATACAAATCTTACCTTTCGTGCCATGCACTCAACGTTCAAAGAATCATACTGTGGAGCAATTGGCGTATGAAACATGGGAACTGTTTTTAGGTGGATCTCTATCTTGTGACTTTCAAATCAATAAAGTTGACAACTGTTGTTTTGCGCATCCTAGATTCCTGAAATCCGTTGTGTTGTCTGAACCCCATCTCAATGTCCCTGTGCCAAACCATTGAATTCTATAGGAACTCTGTCTGTTTGTCCTCAGCAGCCAAATGTTTTCAGTGCTCACAGTTACAGGTAGTTCGGATTACAGCTGCCCATAGTATCGCAGGCTGGTCTAGCCACAAACATTTAATGGTATTAAGGTCACAAAGGTAATTTTTAACTCTATGACGATTCTACATAATGCCATCCATTAGCAAAATCTCCAATTTTTAGCCTCCAAATTCTCCTGCGATGCTCCTAGTGGAGCTTTGTGTTTTGCTTCTCTTTTCTTTCTTTCTGTCCCCTCAATAATGACAGTAGTTTATGGTGAGAGTTTTCTCTGATGCTGCAACTAAGATTTGGAACTCCACGACCCTTTCCCTTCAATCCAAAATCCTCCTCTTTATTTTTACGAAATTATTGAAGACTATTTGCAAGTGAAACCCCTATTTGAGAAACAAACTTTGATGATTTTTAGATCTCATCTAGGTAATGCATGCACTGCCTCCTCGAGACATGCTGTATCTTAGCATATGGGATTGAAAAAAACATGCATCTTTTTCATTGGTTCCTATTACTGTTCTTTAGAAATGCAGAATTTTTATTAGTGAATACACATAGTAGTCCCTCCTTTTAGAATTTGGCATCCTACCATGAGGACTGGCCCTCTTACAAGTGTTCTTACTGTTCAGGTTATTTATACTTAGAGAGAAATCCTTTTTAGTTGGCCTGCCTCTTTGCTCGATAACTGTTCTGTTTACTTGTGCAATGAAACTTCGGTCATTTCATTTGCTTGTCTTGTGCCACCTTCATCCCTCCCACAACACTACTTTTGTCTCCTATCTCCCACTCACCCCTCCCACAACACTGATCACAGGCCACTGCAGTTTTGCTCATTTGTTAATTAACGTAGTAGATCACCCACCCCTTGCACAACACTGCTTGCCCACCCCTGAGATCACTGCTTTCAATTCCTATGTTATTTTAATTTTTTACTTTTATTTATATAGTGTGCTTTGAATTCTAGTGTTATTTTAAATTTGTCTCTTTTATTTATATAGCGCACCTATCCATGTGCTGAAGGTTAATCCCACACCAGACTCGAACACAGAAACCCAGCTTCCCCGTTGGCAGATCTCACCGCTGAGCCATATCCTTTCCCTAGCCATGTTGCAGGGTGCTGTGCTATATGTGGCCAAAAGAGGTCCCAATGGACACCTAGTGACAGACTATGGTACTGCACCCTTGCAACACTGCTTGTTTTTAGGTCGATCCTGGCAGCACGTATGCGCCGTCTGCAAGACGCGTTATATTGACTATTCAAGTGTAATTCCACCTACTGCTTACAATAGGCTGCGTCCAGTGTCAATCTTCTTTGCTGCTTGCTAATTGGTTCTGCAGCCTATACGTAACTTCATTTTTTTTTGTTCAGAAGAACCCACTAAGTACAGTTTCTTTACACTTTTGTTGCTTTTGTGCTGGTTATGGGAACTCTTTTTTAACACGCATGATAGTATGGTGTACATGGGGATCCATTGTGTGTGGTGTTGTTATAATTGTTGCAGCTCAGCATGCCACACTTTATTTTTAAGTATGTAGCTGTAATGATTTCCAAGCAGGTTCCGCAGGAGCGTCAGGAATCCGGAGAGTAATCCTCAGCCTTCCCCTACGGCCTCCCGACTCTATCAAACACTAGAGTATCGAATGGCTCGCCAGGGGAAAACAGGGAGACAAAACAGGAAAGGTTGGGGGAGAAAAAATAGAGCTTGATGGTGGACTTCAGAATGGATGCTTGGTAACAGGTAGGCTGAAAAGGAAGATAAGTATTACAGTCTATCTTTGCTAACCACAATATAAATATACACAATGTCTATGATACATATAAGACCACTACATACCACAATTGATTGTCTGGACTGTAGAACTGATTAGTAGGATATAATAAGGTGTTCGTCTTGAGCTATTGCAAAGATGACAAAAAACAATAGTAAATAACTCTTTCTTACTCTGTACTGTTGAGTGTCAAGTATCTAAAGTGTAAATCTCACTCTGTATGTTCTTGGAGGATACTGGGAGAACATCCAATATTCCTGTAGGTATGGATATGAGCTTGAGCCAATACCATGAATCTTGCATTAATATCTGTTAAACAGGAAATACATTCAGGTCTTCTCACAATTAGTCACAAAATAAATATATATTGTAAGGCAGCGCACAGCGCTGTTACCGTGATTCTGTGAAGAGTCGCCTGAATATGCACCACACTCAGGTCCACGCAAGAGCCCCAGAAATAATATGTAGCTGGCCAAGGAATGGGTGGACTGAAGAAGTGCACACGAGAATCCAGCAACAAGTGAGGAATAATATGACCAAATGAATAGCCGTGCCCAGCCGGATGGCGGAGACTATCCCGGCCCCCAGGCGAAGCACCAGGAGAAAATAGGAGGGGGAAGGAAAGGACCCTAACTATCTAAGTGAACTGTAAGGGTGCCCAGCCGGATGGCGGAGATCAAACCCGGCCGCCGGGCGGAGCACCTGAGGACTAAAATGAAAGCAGAGGCTGAACCCAGCCGGATGGTGGAGAAGGTCCCGGCCGCCGGGCGGGGCTCAAGGAAGGGGGAATATGGACGACTACAGCAAACACTGTAACCACCGCAAATGTGGACGTCAGGAGGAAAGACGTCACATAACCATGATTCCGCCGAAGGAGCAATGGATGCAGGTGCCCACAACACCTTGCCGAGAGGGCAGGAATCACTCTAGAAGCGAAACGGAACAAATCGCAAACCGGAAGTCAGGCAATACAGAAACGGGACGGAACCCAAAACGGAAGGAGCTAGACGCAAGAACGTAAAGCGTCGTTCTGTTGTTCTTAGCATCTTAAATAGTGAATGCAATTAAAGATACAGTGTCGGAGGGAAGTCGGGGTATGACAGTAGCTATTCTAGCTAAGCTCTAGAAGCATCTGTTGTTCATTCTTCATGGAGCTCATCACTCAGTCTGCTTTGTTTAGCCTATTTGTGTACATTCATGACCACCACTCCATATGTAGCAGTGATTCACTCATGTGCCACCCCAGACTGCTTTTGCACTCTCTTTCACTTTCAGTGTGTGAGGGGCTGCTCATATTGTCAGGAGTTAACTATTTTTTTTTATCTGGGATGCTGTGCATGCATATTGAAGCTGTTTATATGGAAAGTTTCACAAAGCAAAACAATTCAATTATAACGCCGACATTGTACAGCATGTTGTAGATGATATGATTGGACATGTGTGTTTCGATACTCTGATACTTCAATACTGGCGTGGTTGTGTTTTGTGCGCTCCGAGAGGGCGTTACAACTGAGTACGGCTGCAAAAAATGTTGGCTCCCCTTCTCTGCAGGGACCCAAGCAAACAAAGCTCCATGAACAATGTGTGTTGGGTGGCATCAATCATGAACTGTTACACTCTTTCCCACGGCTTGACTAATGAAACATGACATGATTCATCGCAGCAGCATTCATTAATGGACAAACACAAGTAAACGCCGCAGCAACATATATATCTTGGTGGGCTCTTTCTTTGCTACTGCTTTTTTTCATTATATTTCCCAGAATTTGTGTTTTATACATTTTATAGGGGGAAAAGATGTGGCGTCACGGTCAGCATTGCCGACTTTGGAGCACGGGAACCAGGTCTGAGTAGCGCCATCAGATCAGCATCCTGTAATTCTGGGCATATTCCTTAATCTGCTAACCTTTTCTGCTTTAATAACGTTGAAACACCCCGAAGAAGAATGAAACCGAGGCGTGAAGCCATTGCAAATTAGGGAAAAAAAATAAGAAAAAACCTCTTCACGGCTCTCCCTGGCACAGCGGGGCGCCGCTGCTGTCAAATTCACTGCACCGCAGGGAGCCGCCCCATTATGCTTTGCAGGGCCTTTTATTTCAAAAATCAAGTTGCCTATATCATCGCCTGTGGTGGTCCTAGGATTATGGGACCCCCATCAAACTGTTCAGCATGACATGCTCTCGTTTTTCAGATCATTCTATGTATCCTCACCCTAGGTTGGGGAGACTCCAAAATCATCATCTCTCTAGCATTTTATTTTTTTAAGCATTTGAATGTTTCCATGGCTGGAGCTTTTGCTCTACAGCTGGGAGGGTGATTTCCTTTAGGGTTAATATGCATTCCTGAAAAGAGCATAATTGATGAAATTCTTAATTTGTATCTTTCTTTAGAAAGGAGTCGAAATCTTGCATACAATAGATGTATGTCACTAGAGCCGTTATGCATGTATTTAACTTCAGATATGTGCACTGTGATATCACACTTGTTGCTAAACATAATGGGTGTTGTTTAAAATTCCAACTGTATTTCACATTTGCTTCATTTCTGTGTTAATCACGCTACAACACAGTTCTTTTTGAAAAGGTTCTATAGATTATTCATGAAATGTAAGGCGCAAGTCAAGTCACTGCTTTGCACAGGGAATGAGAATGGTTTAATGTGTATTTCAACCAGCATATTGCTCGTCCCTTCTCCCTCATAACCTATTTACCATTTTCTGGTTCTCCAGCGCCACAGGGTCATACGAATGGCAATAGCGTGATGCAAATATCATCACTCAACTACATAGAAAAAATCTAAAGTAAAAAAACATGGTCATTTTTAACCCCAAGAGCTCTAACTTTCACCAATGCAAGACCTATTGCATTGCAAAATACTTGCTCATCTCATGGACTGAAGCACAGGACACAGTCTTGCTTGTTTATACTATGTGTTCAGGTTACAGTAATTCAATGTCAAAAGTACCTTTTTTTCTCCTATAACAAATATATGCTCCTGCTATGTGCATTAAAGATAAAGAGTTTCCGTTCATGTTCTACCTACACCTGCCGCTTGGTAAGCTCCAGAATTATTCTACCAAAACTTAGTGTGACTATTACCTTATTTTTTAATTTTGCTTTTTTATTGCAGTTATAAGGCCACTACATATAGGCTGTGCATGTTTTATAGTTTTTTCTCCTTTTTAGGGCTCGACCTACGTCACCACTTCGTCAGAAGTGGGGCGGAGCTCCGAGCCGTCTTGTTACGTGGCTCAGAATAGTGAAGTAAAAATTCCTCACTGCGCGAGATTTTTCCGTAGTTTATTTTGGCATCTGCATGGTAATTGGTCCTCGCAGTGCTGTGTTTCTAGTAGCCTTCACGCAATAAGCCATATGGATTTCAGTTTGTGCACTTCCTGCATATTCTGTGCGGTTACGCGCAGGGGAGTGCAATAAATTGTCAATTACGAGCTGTCATGGTGCCGCGGTAATTGAACCCAGATGTTCGGGGCGCGTTCACCAGTCTGCAGTGAGTTTGGTAGGCGCGCGTTCGTCTGCATCCTTTCATGTGTAAGTGTTGGCCTTTGAAGAGCTGGCTTGGTTGTGCGCCGACAATGAGACACACAGTCTTCATTACCCTACAAAGTATGTAAGAGCGTTTGTATTGGAGACAGTAACGTCCAGGTACGAAACAGAATTCTTTTCACTGGCTTACGAACAGTCCCACATTTTGCCTCATTCTCCTTATCTCATCAAAGGGGCTCATGTCTTGTTCAGCAACAAAACCAAACCTCAGAGAGCAGGAATGTGTTTCTGCATGGAGGGTCCGAGCAGCCGAATTGCAACAGTTGTGCTTGTGTGTCTAACCTTGGGCCTCATGACAAGTAGGTTGATTTTAGGTGCAGGGATACACAGGCACTGCTCACACACACAGACACTGTTGACACACACTGACACTTCTCACACACATAGGCACTTCTCACACACACAGGCACCTCTCACACACACAGGCACTTCTCACACACAGGCACTGTTCAGACACAAAGTGAGTAGTGTATGCAGAAATCTGCCAATACATCCCCTGGGTAGGCACTCCACGGTAGATCAATGAGATTGATTCATATATGTTTTTCATTTTCAATGCTTTTATTCAGCAAATGTGTGTTCATTTAGATATTAGTTGCATATCAATTGGCGACATGTATTCCATATGGGTTGTTCTATGAACAATTATCTCCAATGCATTTCGGGCGGGGGCCCTTGATCACGGAGCGCTGTGGAGGAAGGCGAGAGGCTAAGGTAAGTGGGGGTGCGGTTATAATGCCTGTCTTACTAGTGAACTAATAATGGTGCTGCTGTGACAGGAACAAACTATAAAAGCGTCGGTGCTCGTTGTGCTAAAGTGAAGGTAAGGGTAGTGAGACGATGTTAACGCGTGTGATTAGCGGGACCGCGTAGGGCGGACAGCGTGCTGGTAAGCATGCAGTAGCGAAGGCTGGGACTTACTTCATAGTGCCGGGAGGTAAAGCATACCGTCCTTATGCTTGCAGGTAGCGATGCGCAGGGTGCCGGCAAGTGCGCGTTGGTAAATGAGCTCCGAGCCGTCTTCTTACGGGGCTCAGAATAGTGAAGTAAAAATTCCTCACTGCGCGAGATTTTTCCGTAGTTTATTTTGGCATCTGCATGGTAATTGGTCCTCGCAGTGCTGTGTTTCTAGTAGCCTTCACGCAATAAGCCATATGGATTTCAGTTTGTGCACTTCCTGCATATTCTGTGCGGTTACGCGCAGGGGAGTGCAATAAATTGTCAATTACGAGCTGTCAGGGTGCCGCGGTAATTGAACCCAGATGTTCAGGGCACGTTCACCAGTCTGCAGTGAGTTTGGTAGGCGCGCGTTCGTCTGCATCCTTTCATGTGTAAGTGTTGGCCTTTGAAGAGCTGGCTTGGTTGTGCGCCGACAATGAGACACACAGTCTTCATTACCCTACAAAGTATGTAAGAGCGTTTGTATTGGAGACAGTAACGTCCAGGTACGAAACAGAATTCTTTTCACTGGCTTACGAACAGTCCCACATTTTGCCGCATTCTCCTTATCTCATCAAAGGGGCTCATGTCTTGTTCAGCAACAAAACCAAACCTCAGAGAGCAGGAATGTGTTTCTGCATGGAGGGTCCGAGCAGCCGAATTGCAACAGTTGTGCTTGTGTGTCTAACCATGGGCCTCATGACAAGTAGGTTGATTTTAGGTGCAGGGATACACAGGCACTGCTCACACACACAGACACTGTTGACACACATGGACACTTCTCACACACATAGGCACTTCTCACACACACAGGCACTTCTCACACACACAGGCACTTCTCACACACAGGCACTGTTCAGACACAGACACTGCTCGCACACAGACACTGCTCACACACACAGACACTGTTCACACACACAGACACCGGCACTCCGCGCACACATAGGCACTGTTCACACAGGCAGTACATACACACACAGGCTGCTCACACACACCGGCACTGCGCGCACACATAGGCACTGTTCACACACACAGGCACTACATACACACACCGGCACTACGCACACACACAGGCGCACTGATCACACACAGGCACTGTCCACACACAGGCACTGTCCACTCACAGGCACTGTCCACACACAGGCACTGTCCACACACAGGCACTGTTCACACACATGCACTGTTCACACATAGGCACTGTTCACGCACACAGACACTGCCCACAAACACATACACTGCTCACCCACAGAGGCACTTTTCACACACACAGGCACTTCTCACACACACAGGCACTTCTCACACACAGGCACTGTTCACACACAGGCAGTGTTGGAGAAGTGTGCCTCACTGGTTAGAGGAGGCAGACCTGGAAGCAGAGGTCAGCCCGGGACCAGGGTTCAATTCCCGGCTCGGCGGGGTCTTGAGTCCTAAAATGTTCATGGACTCGACAATTCTTGCTCCGGTGCCTACTCGATTCATGGGTTCATACTCTGCGACTCTGGGCAATAGCTTGCTTAATCTCCACAACGGCCCCTCGCGGCGGGATGCCTGGCTTTCACCTTGTGGATACCCTGCCGGGGTTATCTGACAGGGGAATACCAGGAAGGGTTCCCTAAGCAAGCGCTTAGAAACCGCTCGGTGATTTGCGCTATATAAATTCCTGTACATTTACATTTACATTTACATTACACAGGCACTTCTCACACACAGGCACTGTTCACACACAGGCACTGTTCACACACAGGCACTGTTCACACACACAGGCACTACATACACACACAGGCGGCTCACAGACACCGGCACTGCACGCACACATAGGCACTGTTCACACACACAGAAACTGCTCACACACAGACACTGCTCACACACACAGACACTGTTCACACACACAGGCACTACATACACACACAGGCTGCTCACACACACCGGCACTGCGCGCACACATAGGCACTGGTCACAGTGACTGCAGTGTGTGAGTGTGCAGGGTAAACAGTGTGAGTGTGCAGGGTGAACTGTGTGTAGTGAGTGCAGAGTGAGTGCGAGAGTTACTGTGAGTGCAGAGTGAGTGCGAGAGTGACAGTGAGTGCAGAGTGAGTGCGAGAGTGACAGTGAGTGCAGAGTGAGTGCGAGAGGATAGTGAGTGCAGAGTGAGTACGAGACTGACAGTGAGTGCAGTGTGAGTGCGAGAGTGACAGTGAGTGCAGAGTGATTGCAAGAGTGACAGTGAGAGTGCAGAGTGACAGTGAGTGCAGAGTGCGAGAACGACAGTGAGTGGAGAGTGAGTGCAAGAGTGACAGTGAGTGCAGAGTGAGTGCAAGAGTGACAGTGAGTGCAGAGTGAGTGCGAGAGTGAAAGTGAGTGCAGAGTGAGTGCGAGAGTGACAGTGAGTGCAGACTGAGTGCAGTGACAGTGAGTGCAGAGTGAGTGCAGAGTGACAGTGAGTGCCGAGTGAGTGCAGAGACAGTGAGTGCAGAGTGACAGTGAGTGCAGAGTGAGTGCGAGAGTGACAGTGAGTGCAAAGTGAGTGTAGAGTGACAGTGAGTGCAAAGTGAGTGCAGAGTGACAGTGAGTGCAGAGTGAGTGCACAGTGACAGTGAGTGCAGAGTAAGTGCAGAGTGACAGTGAGTGCAGAGTGAGTGCGAGAGTGACAATGAGTGCAGAGTGAGTGTAGAGTGACAGTGAGTGCAGAGTGAGTGCAGAGTGACAGTGAGTGCAGAGTGAGTGCAGAGTGACACTGAGTGCAGAGTGAGTGCAGAGACAGTGAGTGCACAGTGACAGTGAGTGAAGAGTGACAGTGAGTGCAGAGTGAGCGCGACGGTGACAGTGAGTGCAAAGTGAGTGTAGAGTGACAGTGAGTGCAAAGTGAGTGCAGAGTGACAGTGAGTGCAGAGTGAGTGCACAGTGACAGTGAGTGCAGAGTGAGTGCAGAGTGACAGTGAGTGCGAGAGTGACAGTGAGTGCAGAGTGAGTGTAGAGTGACAGTGAGTGCAGAGTGAGTGTAAAGTGACAGTGAGTGCAGAGTGACTGCAGAGACAGTGTGTAAGGGTGCAGGGTGCACATTGTGTGAGTGTGCAGAATGAGTGTGCAGGATAAACAGTGTGTGAATGCAGGGTGACATTGGGAGTGTGCGGGTGAGCAGTGTGTGAATGTGTAGGGGCAGTGTGTGAGTGTGCAGAAAACACCACACACACATACACCACACACACATACCACACAAACACACCATACACACACCACACACACAAACCACACACACCTCACTCGCTCAACACCACACACGTGTCACCACTCACCACAACACACTCACCACCACACACTCACCACTACACACAAAACAACACACACAACAACCACACCCCCAGCCGTCAATGAATGTTTTCACCAGGCACAAACACCAACAACCATCAATGTACGCTTTCACCAAAAACAAACACGACCATGCATCAGTGCCGCTAAACACCCACGCACACAACAAACAATGTCAATGCAACTTTCACCAAACACACACACACACCAACATCTGACAGTGCACCAGCCACTCTTTCAATTGGCACAATCAACAACAGCTGTCAGTGCACCCTTTCACCAACCACACGCATTACCATCCAGCTCTGTACGCTTGACAGCCACACTCAGTAACAGCTCTTAGTGCACACTACCACCAGCCATGCATACCTCAAGCCACCACAACACGCTTCCACCAAACACACTGTTGGACAGGCCTCGGGGAAGGTCCGCTCCCTCCCCGCATGACGGGGACCGGACCCCTGCTCTCCCTGTATCCCCGGCAAGAACCATCCCGGCAACCCGCTGGGGCAACCCACGACCCATCCACAACGGAACTCCAGCCCCCGAACACCCCAGTATCGGCTGGCCCGGGCCCCCGTCAGCACCACTGCCCCGGCCCAGATGCCATCTTTGGACACTACATAACAAGGCCGCGTGGCCTCGGCTCGCCCCCAACCCTGGGCCTGGCCAGGCCCCGACATCGAGGCACCACCCTCCACCTAGGGGGTGAAGAGACCACTTGGCAGGTCAATGGAAGAAGGAGTGTCAATGGCTCCACTCCGCCAGGTGTCGATCGCCCCCGGCCTCCCCGGGCGCTTTCTCCACCCCCCTGCTGGGTGTCTGGACTCCCTCATCCCGGGCCTCCCGACCTCCAAGGGCGAGGGTCCGGACATCAAAGGAGACCAGACCTATAACTGGGGCAGCTCCAGAGCAAGAAGGCAGTTGTATCTTGGAGTCGAGAGACACCATGAGGAACTCATCCTTGGAGGCCTGCTGGCGTTGCCGCGGCCCTTTCTTGTGAACCATCTCCGAAGCCTGCTGGCGCTGCCGCGGCCCTTACCTGTGAACCATCTCCGAAGCCTGCTGGCGCTGCTGCGGCCCTCTTCAACGTGAACCATTGTCTTGGCCTGCTGGCGCTGCCGCGGCCTTTCTCGTCGTGCACCATCTTCGTAGCCTGCTGGCGCTGCCGCGGCCCTCCTCGTTGTGAACCATCGTCCTAGCCTGCTGGCGCTGCCGCGGCCCATCTTTACGGACCCCCAAGCTCGAGGATTGCGAGCTTCCCTCTTGCCGTACCTGTACCGGACCGGTACTAAGACTGTCCCGCTACCCCTCTCCCCTACAGAGACTAGAATTGGGAGGATCCTCGTGTCCTGACCCCACTGTATCGTTTATCACCTTGCCTCAAGATTCTTATATAAAGTGTGTTGAACTCATCCTTGTGTGGTGTCCATCTGTGGGGGGGGAAGTTACTTGTCTGTACGATCGCCGGAGACGGCCCTCACCGGAGGCCTCTCCCCCTGTACTCGGCCGACCCTCTGGGTCCCCGTCTAACATTGGTGGCCAGCGGCGCGATCCGAGCCAACGCATAATCGTACAGAGAGTAACTCACCCCACGACACACAACCACCATGACAACAAAAGAGAGCGGAACAACGGAAAAATTCCAGATGGAAAAACTAGAAGAATACAGCCACAGAGAACTAAAACAATTCTGCATAGAACTGGGCATTGCTACCACAGGACTGAGCACGAAAGAGGACTTCAAACACGTCCTGGAATCTTGGGCAGAGACGGGTACGGCCGTACCCCAAAACCAAAGCCTCAAGACAACCGAAACAAGCACCGCGCCGACAGAAGAAAGAAGACCGGGTCTCTCACCAGAGGAGGCCCGAGAACGAGAGAAGAGCAGGCTCCACGAATTGGAACTGGCTCGACTTCGCTTAGATGGAGAACTCAAATTGGCGGAACAAAAAATAACTTTGGAACACTTACGGCTCCGAGAGGAGCGAGAAGAGAAAAAGAGTCAGAGAGAGCTGGAAGAGAAAAGACTAGCCTACGAGCATGAGCGCAACTTAAAGGAACTAGAGATTCGGAGGCAGAACAAAGACCTCGGAGTCCCCGGGCACCAGAGCCCCCCTGCTCATACGGACCCCAAGGTCCACATCCCCAAGGATGTCGTCAGAGAATATTACAGGAACGATGATATCCAGCAATGGTTCAAAGCCTACGAAGTAGCCATGACCTCCCACCGGATTCCCCGGAGCGACTGGGGAGCCGGGTTATGGGGGAGGTTTGTCAACGAAGGGTGAGACGCCCTGCTGCAACTCCCGGACCATCAGATGACATCCTACGACCACATGAAAGCCGCCCTCCTCACTCGATACGGACTCACGCCCGAGATGTACCGCCAGAGGTTCCGCGACTGCAAACGGATCCCGGGTACGACTTGTGTGGAGTACGTGAACTTCTTTAGCCGAGCCTTCGAGGGGTGGATCAAGGGCAGCAAGGTGACCACTTACGAGCAACTCTTTGACCTTATTGTATGGGAGCACCTTTCTAACAACTGCTTCGTCGAGCTCATGCAGCACCTCCTTGACAGTAAACTGACTGAACCTCGGCAACTCGCCGTCGAGGCTGACCGATGGGAAAGCACCCGAGTTCCCCGAAACGGGCCCATCGAGCAGAACAGAGCCGCCCAAGGGTTCCACCGCCCCCGAGGGGGAGGAGGGGGCCAGGGTCTGGGAAGAGACACCGTCCCGGTGGCTCCCGCCAGCAACACCCCGCCCCCGGCCGGCAGGGGGAGCCTCCCGATGCGACCAGGTTTCCGCGCCAACGTTACCTGCCACCGATGCCAGCGACCCGGCCACTACGCCAATGATCCCAACTGCCCGAAGAACCACAGCCCTATGCCCCGCCAGGTTGCTGCCACCGCCCTGGGAGAAGAGCAAACCCAAGAAGACACTGAAGAGTACGAGCCAGACCAGCCCGAGTGGGAACCAGCCGCCATGTCCCTGGTCTGCCTAGGGGAAAGAGACCTGATCCCGCGGGCACCCCTTCCCGCCAACACGCAGAAGTATAGCCAGTGGGTCAACATTAATGGGCACCGGGCTGAAGCCCTCCGCGACACCGGGGCTAGTGTGACCGCAGTCCGCTGCCATCTGCTGACCCCGGACCAGATCTTGCCAAATATCCTTTGCCCCGTACGGTCGGCCGACAACTCAGAAAGCCTATGTCGGATGGCCTGCGTCCCCTTCGAGTGGGGAGGGGTATCCGGAATGCTGAAAGTGACTGTCCGCGATGATGCCCCTGTGGACTGCCTCCTGGGGAACGACCTCGAAAGTTCTCCCTGGTCAGCCGTCGAGAGAAGAGAGCACCTGGGGATGCTGGGCCTCCCTGAATGGGTCTGCATAACGACCCGGTCCATGGCCGCACGCGCCATCCCCAGTCCCGAAGAACACGAATGGCCAGAGCCTCCTCCCCCGATCGTCCACGAGGGAGCCACCCTGGAAGCCAGTTCTCCGGAACACAGTGAAGAAGGACTCGATCGGCTCCGGGACCTTCCCGAACTGGCCCAGTGGCGTCAAGAGGGTGGCCCCACCCAGGAACAATTCCGACAGGAGCAGAGAACATGTCCTTCCCTCGAGGGACTCCGGCAGCAAGCCCTCGCCCAGAGCGCAGGAGACACCTCGGGGGCCCACTGGATTTATTGGGACAATGACCTGCTCTACAGTGAGCAAAGGATTGCTGAGCTGGGGGCCAGCCGGGTGCTGGTGGTCCCCCTCCGCTTCAGAGACTTCCTCTTGTACCTAGCACACGATGTGCCCCTTGCCGGACACCTGGGGCAAGACAAAACGTACAGCCGCCTGGTGACCCACTTCTACTGGCCCAAAATGCGGAATGATGTATCCAACCACTGCCAGGCCTGCCCATCCTGCCAGGCCAGCGGGAAGAGCGGCCGAAAGATCAAAGCACCCTTGCAGCCTTTCCCCATCGTCACCACCCCGTTTGAACGGGTGGGAATAGACATTGTGGGGCCCCTGGACCCCCGGACAGCACAAGGGCACCGGTTCATCCTGGTCCTGGTGGACCACGCCACCCGCTATCCCGAGGCCATCCCTCTTCGGACCGTGACGGCACCCGTGGTAGGCCGAGCCCTGATGGGGATCTTCTCTCGGGTGGGCTTCCCCCGGGAAGTCGTCAGCGACAGGGGCACAAACTTTATCTCTAAATACATGAAGTCCTTCTGGCAACAGTGCGGGGTCACCTACAGATTAACGACCCCCTATCACCCGCAAGGAAATGGACTGGTCGAGCGGTTTAACCGCACCCTCAAGGGGATGAACATGGGCCTAGAAGAACCCCTACGTCGCCAATGGGATGTGCTGCTCCCGTGCCTCCTGTTCGCCTACCGAGAAGTCCCCCAGAAATCCCTGGGCTTCAGCCCATTCGAACTCCTGTATGGACACCCCGTCCGGGGCCCCTTCAGCCTGGTCAAAGAAGGGTGGGAGGTGGCCCCCCAGAAGACTCCTCCGGATGTATACAAGTATCTCCTGACCCTCCGCAACCAGACCCGGCGATTCAGGGAACTCGCCAAGGCCAACCTTGAAGCCAGTCAGGAGGACATGAAGAGATGGTATGATCAGCATGCCTCCTCCATCGAGTTCGAGCCGGGACAACAAGGCTGGGTGATGTCCCCGGTTGAACCCTGCGCCCTACAGGACAAATGGACAGGGCCCTTCAAGGTGATAGAGCGCAAGGGTCCCGTCACCTACCTGATCGACATGGAGTCCCCCCGGAACCTCCTACGGGTCCTCCACGCCAACAGACTCAAACCCCACTTCGTACGCTCAGAACTCAGCCTCCTTATGGCTACCGATAGTGGGACGGAAGAAGACTCCGAGCCCCTTCCTGACCTGCTGAGGACACTCGAGCAGGACGGCTCAGTGGAAGGGGTCAGACTCTCCGATGCTTTAGCCCCGGAGCAACGCTAAGACTGTCGAGATCTCCTGCTACAATTCGCAGACCTGTTTTCCCTCATCCCCGGGGTCACCCCCTGGTGCCTTCACGACGTGGACACCGGGGATAGCCCCCCTATTCGACACAGGGTGTACCGAGTGCCGGATCGAGTGCGCACCTGCATCCAGAACGAAGTCTCCAAAATGCTGGCTCTAGGAGTGATCGAGCCGTCTGACAGCCCCTGGGCCAGCCCAGTCGTACTGGTCCCCAAGGCTGCCGCGTTGTCCCCGAGCTCCGGTTCTGTGTGGACTATCGGGGCCTGAACGCCGTTACCAGAACCGATGCTCACACCATCTCCCGGGCGGATGAGCTGATTGACCGCATGGGGGCCGCCCGCTACCTGAGCATCTTCGATCTAACAGCGGGCTACTGGCAGATCGGCCTCACCCCCGGGGCCCAAGTGCGATCCGCCTTCTCTACCCCGAATGGCCACTACCACTTCAAGGTGATGCCATTCGGCATGAAAAACGCCCCAGCTACCTTCCAGAGACTCGTGAATCAGGTACTGGCGGGCCTCGAAGAATTCAGCGCCGCCTATCTGGACGACATTGCTGTATACAGTCGCCACTGGGCAGAACACCTCCACCACCTCCGGGAGGTGCTGCACGCCCTCCGGCAGGCCGGGCTCAGCATCAAAGCCAGCAAATGCCAGATTGGCCAAGGGTCCGTGACCTACCTGGGACACCAAGTGGGGAGCGGTCTGGTGGCCCCCCTCCAGCTCAAGATCGCTGCCATCCAGGCCTGGCAACCACCTGTCACCCAAACCGAGGTCCGAGCCTTCCTGGGGCTCACCGGGTACTACCGGCGGTTTGTAAAGGACTATGGCAGCATTGTGGGGCCCCTCACAGAACTCACATCCAAGAAAAACCCCAAAACAGTCAACTGGACCCCGGACTGTCAAGCGGCCTTTGAGAAATTGAAGGCCGCTATGTGCACCGCCCCCGTGCTCCAGGCCCCCGACTACAGCCGGAAATTCATAGTGCAGACGGACGCCTCAGATCATGGCGTTGGGGACGTCCTCTCCCAACTCAACCCTGAGGGAGTCGATCAGCCAGTGGCCTTCATCAGCCGACGCCTGCTGGCCCAAGAACAGCGCTGGAGCACCATCGAGCGCGAGGCCTTCGCCGTGGTATGGGCCCTCAAGAAGCTCCGGCCCTATCTCTTTGGTACCCACTTCCGGGTGCAAACAGATCACCGACCCATGCAATGGCTGATGCAGATGCGGGGGGAGAACCCAAAACTGTTGGGATGGTCCATCTCCCTACAGGGGATGGAGTTCACTGTGGAGCATCGTCCAGGTCAGGACCACGCCAACGCAGACGGCCTGTCACGCTTCTTCCGCCTTGGCGAGGAGAGTACCCAAGAGGATGGGTGACTCTCCCTGCCTTCAGCTGGGGGGGACGCATGTTGGACAGGCCTCGGGGAAGGTCCGCTCCCTCCCCGCATGACGGGGACCGGACCCCTGCTCTCCCTGTATCCCCGGCAAGAACCATCCCGGCAACCCGCTGGGGCAACCCACGACCCATCCACAACGGAACTCCAGCCCCCGAACACCCCAGTATCGGCTGGCCCGGGCCCCCGTCAGCACCACTGCCGCCATCTTTGGACACTACATAACAAGGCCGCGTGGCCTCGGCTCGACCCCAACCCTGGGCCTGGCCAGGCCCCGACATAGAGGCACCACCCTCCACATAGGGGGTGAAGAGACCACTTGGCAGGTCAATGGAAGAAGGAGTGTCAATGGCTCCACTCCGCCAGGTGTCGATCGCCCCCGGCCTCCCCGGACGCTGGCTCCACCCCCCTGCTGGGTGTCTGGACTCCCTCATCCCGGACCTCCCGACCTCCAAGGGCGAGGGTCCGGACATCAAAGGAGACCAGACCTATAACTGGGGCAGCTCCAGAGCAGGAAGGCAGTTGTATCTTGGAGTCGAGAGACACCGTGAGGAACTCATCCTTGGAGGCCTGCTGGCGTTGCCGCGGCCCTTTCTTGTGAACCATCTCCGAAGCCTGCTGGCGCTGCCGCGGCCCTTCCCTGTGAACCATCTCCGAAGCCTGCTGGCGCTGCCGCGGCCCTCTTCAACGTGAACCATCGTCTTGGCCTGCTGGCGCTGCCGCGGCCTTTCTCGTCGTGCACCATCTTCGTAGCCTGCTGGCGCTGCCGCGGCCCTCCTCGTTGTGAACCATCGTCCTAGCCTGCTGGCGCTGCCGCGGCCCATCTTTACGGACCCCCAAGCTCGAGGATTGCGAGCTTCCCTCTTGCCGCACCTGTACCGGACCCGTACTAAGACTGTCCCGCTACCCCTCTCCCCTACAGAGACTAGATTTGGGAGGATCCTCGTGTCCTGACCCCACTGTATCGTTTATCACCTTGCCTCAAGATTCTTATATAAAGTGTGTTGAACTCATCCTTGTGTGGTGTCCATCTGTGGGGGGGAAGTTACTTGTCTGTACGATCGCCGGAGACGGCCCTCACCGGAGGCCTCTCCCCCTGTACTCGGCCGACCCTCCGGGTCCCCGTCTAGCACACACACACCAACAGCCATCACTGCACAATTCCTACAGGCACACACATCCACCACCCATCAATGCACACACCAATTGATAACGCATCCACCAATTAATATTGTACCTATCGCACTATGATGCACTTTACCTTTTAAAGATAATGCGTTAAAGTGCAGCATGCCACTATTGATAACATTCCAATACAACACACATATCTCCAACACACAACACATGCTTCCACTCCAAAACACATGCCTAAAACACATTGCCATTTACAATGCCATTATCTCTAACTCAAACAAACCTGAGCCCTAATGCATTCCTAATGCTTGTTTTATTTGTGGCTTAGGCTGTCAACAAAACATGAAAAGAAATGTGACCATTGCACTGTCTTGCCACGGCCAGACCTACTGGCTTTGCCAACTGTTGGGCCAGAAAAGTCTTCTGCAGGTAACTGACGAGGACCCCTGCTCTGAGTGCCCACCTGTACTGTTGTCTGGAACACTAATATTGATTTTTGCTGTCATAGGCAAACATGGATCATTCATTTGCTCCATGACATAGGCCTGTCACACGGATTGCAATCTTGTTGGGCCAAGAGTGGCGCCCAAAGCACTATCTTCATAGTGGTGGACGCCTACCACTTTCACCTAGAGTTAAGCAGCACAAGCCCGGAAGTGGCAGCATACTATGTAGGAATCTTTTTAACCTGTGTCACTGGAGTGAGGCCCAGCTCATTTACTTTTTTAAAGTTAGGCTGCTGTGTGTTTAACTCATCCTTGGCCTATATTGCTAGATGTAAAGTGCTGCGCAGCAAAGGAGTGGTGACTCTGTGCTAGATATATGTGTGCCTGGGAAGGGTACAGTACAGGTAGTGATGTGCACTGAATGCATGGTGAGTGCATGTATTGGGTGCATGTACACCTGAAAGGAGTAAATTCCATGAGGGATGTAGGGTTGCACAGTGCGTGCACTGTGAACACATGTACTGGGTGTATGCATACTTGCAAGAAGGGTTGTGGGTGAAGTGTTGTGCAGCGCGCAGATGGAGAATGTGTGTGCTAGCACAGTGTGCTTGTAAATGGCATACTATGAAACAATACAGAAAGGCTACAATACTGAGTAGTGCTCATCAATAGCAGCTGGTGCACTGTCAGAGTGGTGGGGCGGGGGACCGATGGAGAAAACAGTAAAGTAAAAAAAATAACTTTTCTGCTGCATCGCGACAACCAAAATGCCACTCTTCTGTTTCTTCCTCGTTGCAGCACAGGTTCCCAGCCTCCCCTGTGGCCAATCCTTAAGCTGCTCTTATGCATGTGAGCAGCGTCAGGATTGGCCTGAGCGCCCTCGATTTGGGTTCCCAGGGAGTCTGGGAACCTGTTCCTGCTGTCTTCAACCCGGCAATGCAGCTGGGTTGGAGACAGTGTCAGTGCACAAGTGGTTTTGGCCATCCTAAGATGGCTGGCCAAACCCACATGCGCACTGAAGGCAGTGCTCACCAATTCGCATCCTGACTTGCCCTATGATGGCCCGCTCCCAGCTACATTCAATCGAAGAAAAATACAATGATAATAAACATGTTTTCTTTTTTTAATTCTGAGGCTGGCGGGGGAGACACTCCTCCGCTATAGTGGAGGAACCACTGCAGGTGTGAATGTGTGTGCTGAATATATGTGTGCCTAGGGTGGCACATTTCATGGAGGTAACAGTCCTCATTATTGTGTATGCTTTGTACATACACTGAGTGCAAGTGTACCTCTAATGGTACATTACACGAAAGACACTGGCTTCAATTTTTGGGAAGCCCGGGCCTGCCTTATGAAGACATGAGGAGCAGAATTCCCCCAGGCAGATTTGTGTATTGATGCATTCTTGTGAGTTAGAGGAGACATACTGGAGAATGAAGAGAGGGACTCCACCTATACACTTCAAAGGGTGCCCTATGATTCAGAGGGAGATTACAAGGAATGGGCCTAAAACTATCTCAGGAAGGAGATGGGGCTTATAAGGAATCATAAAAAGTAAGGGTCGGAGCACAGGATTAAACTTTTGATGGACATATCACTGTGGCTGACATCCCAGTGTGAACTCTGGTCATTCCCATGACCTGTGTTGTAGGACTCTCAGCTTCAGAGTCTCTCCTGCTGAGACAGGCAGCTTTTCAAGAGTAAGAGGGAGAGGAGAAGCATGGACTTCAAAAGAAGCAGAATCACAACATAAAACGTCAAAGAACAGGACCCTAAATCGCATTTAGTGCCTGGAAATAGACTATCAGAAGGGAACGTTGAGAGCCCACAAATTTGTCATCTGCCAAGCAGTCGAAGGGCTGTGTGAGGAGGAGAAGCTCTGCAAGATGTCTGTCTGTGACCAGGACTGGGTGCCAAAGCCTGCTAGTCTCCCTGCCGGGTAAGGGGACATCACCCAAGAAAACCAAGTCCACCTGCTCAGGAACAGCACCTGCTTGCTAGCCAGGACCAGTGTGACATGTGAGGAAGAGGAGTGTTGGAGGGAGCGAGGTCCAGTTGAGAGCAGAGCTGAGCAGACTCCTAGTGCAAGGTGTGAGGAGACTGCTTCTGAACCGACCGGATTGTTGCCCATGTGCACATTCCAGTTGGCAATACCCATATACCAGGAGAGGGCTGCCATGAAGATAGCCATTAGCGGAGTGCTGGGTGGGGCGAGTAAAGCATGTGCGGCTCAGGTTGAGTACATCCATATGCAAGCATGAAAGTTATTGCCGGATAATACAGAATGAAGCTTGTGAGGAGCTTAGCAGGGACTCTGTTTTGTTAGGAGGGGCCACTGTGGTACTGTGTGGTGAGGGCCGGCTCCTTGGCCGGTAGTATTACGGAAATGCTGCGTCACAGAAGGGGATGCAATACTAAAGTTGCAGCGAAGATCGGGCTGTCACCCGAGAACTGTAAGCCACGTGACCCGCAGGTCACCCAAAGCATCAAAGCTTGTGCTTGAGTTGTGTTGTGGGGATTCTGTACATATACATAACTATACGCAGGAAACCAGGACCTCGGTAGATAGTGGTGTACCACCCTATCACCTCAGTACCCAAAATCCCAAAAAGCGAGTAGCGATAGTGTCTCATTCGCGATCCGACTAACAGCGAAGCTACCAATGACTAGCCAACCCAGAGCACGACACTCCCACCTCTCTCAGGAATCGTGGGAGCAAGACATCTCTTTCGCTCACTCACTTTTACTTGTCCACAATAAGAGTATTCAGAGTCACAATATAGTTTAAAATGTTTATTTTAACTAACGCGCTCTATGGTACAGTACACGTGCCATTACTAGCAGCAAAATGAATGAAAACAATATTGTCAGCATTGTCACAATTCCATAGAATACAAATGGGGATATAACTTTATAAAGACAGTGGAAAAGGTCTACAGTGCCTAACCACCCTACCCAAGCTCAGATATAGTTTATTATAAAAAAAGATGGCCTCTGGGCTTTGTCAGCAGACTCCATACCTCAAGGCCTAGATGAAATGTTTACATCTCAGGACAAGTACAGCTTTCTCTCTGGAAAGGTCTCTCTCCAAATGCGTGAACAACATGCTTAGCTTGCAATATTAGAGCATACGATTATCAATAGTGCAGCTGTGTGTCATGTTATATCTAGGTGCGAGGAACTGACCAGAACAGAATAACAAGGGGCATTATAGATCGACCTTGTACATCGTGTGCAGACTAAACATCAGAGCACAGCAGAGAACACGAAAAGCAGACAGTTCTCGTGTGAAAAGGGCACAAACAAAGGCTTGCAATATAAAGGCATGTAGTGTTGTGCGCAAAAGCAGCCTCATGGCATCGAAGCTCATGTCGACAATGAGGAAGACACCGTGAGTGCACTGCCACATTTATTGGGACCCCAGTCAGGAGCATTGGAAACGAATCTCTCACTCCCTGCTGGAGAGTGCAGGACTTACTGTGCAGGAGAACCGACGCACATCCAATCGTTGCTAGAACTGACCTTGTATACTCAGAAGACAGCAGGGTGCTGCCACACCTCCCACGTGCAGTCAACTCTCCGAACAGGACCAGCGCACTGGGAGTGTCCACAGTTAGGGCATTCGCTGAGACTCTTCCTCGTGCTGGAGCAGGTAAGACTGGTTATGAGCATATCAGGCCCTGTCTGAATTTCTGCTAAGGTGCGCTGCGGCACCAAGACACATCTGACTACTTTGCTAAGAGTCTGAGTAGACTCTTCAGTTAAGGTTTACTAGTAAGCATTCAATGGATACAGCCACAATTGAATGGGGAAGACCTCTTACCACATTGCGAAGAATGGGGGGGGCAGGGATTCGCTAGCAAATCACTATGGTCCCAACATCAAGGGGAAATGTGTTATTGTCTATATATGTTGTAATATTGCTTTGAATGCATACAGTTAGAACTAAAATACTTATTTTTTATTTTAAAAGTAAGTATCAGGCTGGACATTGATTTATTGACATTGCTAAGCGCTCTTTGATTTATGAGTTGTGTTCACTAACTAGCATAACCCTCCCCCCCCATCCTCCCTGGGGGATCCTTGGACTGCTCAACCATAGCTACCACTGGGAGTCAAGTGCAGAAGGGGCACTTGGCAAAGTTGCTCAGGATCCATAGTAGGTCTGGCCACAGGACATCAGGAGCAGAAAGCATCAACCCCCAAAGTTGGATCCAGTAAACCCTGCGTACCCTGTGGCCCTCTGAAAGGAGTTCTGACACCAATGTTTTTTGCAACTGGTGTGTTGCCAGAGAATGAGCCTTGTTACAGATGCATCTATTGTCATCTGCTTCCTTCTGCATCATGTGCCAAGCCAAGGTGGTTCCTTCCTTAATGTCAAAGCTATCAAGTCATACTCAAGCTTCAATCAGCAGTTTTACACCTAGTTTAGTAAAAACAATAAATAACCATTATTCCGATGAGGCCGCCATATTTTTACACATGTATAGTGGAAAAGTGATGAAACATCTGTGAAAATGTCACCCCTAAATACTTAATGACTGAGTTGAAGAACGGGCACCCCTTGTGGTATGGAATATGTTACACCTGTCTGCCTTAGAGTGGTTTTCCACCAAACTTTTGGCCTTCACTCCTCCTATTTTACTGAATTCGTTCTTATTGGCCTTAGGTCTCTGCACACTTCACCCCTGCTAACCATTGCTATTGTGCTTGTGCTCTCTCCTTTAAACATGGTGAAATTGGCCTACACCCCACTGGTACATTTAATTTACTTGTAAGTCCCTAGTAAAGTGGTACTACAGGTACCCAGGACATGTAAATTAAATACTATTAGTGGGCTTGCAGCACTGATATTGCCACCCATTTAAGTAGCATTTTAAAACATGTCCCAGGCCTGCCATTTAGGCCTGTGTGTGCAGTTGTAAACTGAGAAACAACTATTAAGGGAGGGTCAAGGGGAGTATGTTTATAGACCATCCAAGTTCAAGACCCCTATTGGAACTATAAAGAACAAAAAGAACTTGGAGGTCTGAAAAAGAAGCTAAGTCCTCTAGGACTTCAAAGAAACAAACTACACACTGATATTGCACTGAACCAGTCCCAAGTGGTCGATAGACACTAAATGTAAGGTAGAAATCCTATCAGCCCACCCTCTTGGCGGAGCCTCGTCATTTAGGACATCTAGAACCAAATTGGTGTATCCATGCCCAGATGAATTGGCTGGATATCACACTGTTATGGTTCACAAGATGAAAGTGTCCACGCCACTGGCGGTGCTGGTACAGTGCAGTGCAGTGAAAATTGAGTGAGTGATGTTAAAATGACGGTCAAGGCAAAAGAAAAATCCTTTTATTGTTATTCACCTGGACATCACATTAAAAAAGGGTGCAAAACAGTGTGACAAAATCACTGTCTACTTTGCTGTGTGGTTAATAAGGCCAACATGTTTCTGCCATAAGGTGAAAATACACCGGCATTCTTCAGGGCCACTAGTATAAAGATGCTACTGCAAAGATACACTCTATTGATAGTGCAAAGAAAAAGTGAAGTGTCAGACCAAAATAAGTCCGTCAACAGTAAATGTGGTCAATTGGACCATCCTACCGTATCCTCTTGAACCATGTGCTGATAGAGCTGATGTGCCGGGTGAGTCACCTCACCCGGCAACGGCTCGGAGAATGAGGCCCCGCTCTCTCCGTCGGTACCTCTCGGCGGAGGGCTCCCCTTCGGCTTTGTATTCCGCCGAGAGGTACCGACGGAGAGAGCGGGGCCTCATTCTCCGAGCCGTTGCCGGGTGAGGTGAGGCTTGACTCCCACACATAGTTAGGGACTGCATCCTCTATCAGCACATGGTTCAAGAGTATACGGTAGGATGGTCCAATTGACCACATTTACTGTTGACGGACTTATTTTGGTCTGACACTTCACTTTTTCTTTGCACTATCAATAGAGTGTATCTTTGCAGTAACATCTTTATACTAGTGGCCCTGAAGAATGCCGGTGTATTTTCACCTTATGGCAGAAACATGTTGGCCTTATTAACCACACAGCAAAGTAGACAGTGATTTTGTCACACTGTTTTGCACCCTTTTTTAATGTGACGTCCAGGTGAATAACAATAAAAGGATTTTTCTTTTGCCTTGACCGTCATTTTAACATCACTCACTCAGTTTTCACTGCACTGCACTGTACCAGCACCGCCAGTGGCGTGGACACTTTCATCTTGTGAACCATAACAGTGTGATATCCAGCCAATTCATCTGGGCATGGATACACCAATTTGGTTCTAGATGTCCTAAATGACGAGGCTCCGCCAAGAGGGTGGGCTGATAGGATTTCTACCTTACATTTAGTGTCTATCGACCACTTGGGACTGGTTCAGTGCAATATCAGTGTGTAGTTTGTTTCTTTGAAGACCTAGAGGACTTAGCTTCTTTTTCAGACCTCCAAGTTCTTTTTGTTCTTTGCAGTTGTAAACTGCCATTTTGACCTGGCAAAATAAGCCCTTTGCCAGGCCTAAACCTCCCTTTTCAATATATATAACTCAATACTAGGGTAGGCCCTAACAGCCCATACAGCATTTAAAACGTTGGACGTGTAGTTTTTAATTTTACATATCCTGGTACTGAGAAAACTACTACATTTGTTTTTCACTATTGTGCGGCATTAGCTCTCCTATAGGATAACATGGACTTACCTTATTACATTTCGTATGTGGTCATTTTTGATTGGGAGCAGATCGGAAGGTCATGTTTGGTGTCTGAGGAAATGTTATTTAAAATCCTCATTAATGGTAAAGTCGGATTTTAAGTCACAATTCTGAAGATGCCACTTTTAGAAAGTTGGCGTTTTTCTTGTCCTAACCATTTGGTGCATGCAGCCTGTTCCTGGGTCACATGACTATGTGCAGTTGGCAGTTGGCCTTTATGTATTCCTTCTCGACAGCATCACAAAGGAGGGTCTAGATGTTGGCAGGATGGGCCAGCTCTGACTTGATAAGGGGGTGGAGCGGTCACCTGCCACACTTACACTTCAAAGACCATGGTTCAGCTCTCGCACACAAAAGGCTTCACACTAGCCTATTGTGCCCCCAGACAGACTGGGACCAGCGCAGGGGGGCAGGAAATTTCAGACACCTCTCTAGGGGTAAACTCCAGAAGCTTTGCCCACTTCAAAGTGGGCACCAGGTATATAAAGGGGACTTTCAGAGCCACTCTTCAGTACACTCCTAGACCTGTGGATACTACACAAGGATCCTCTGCTTCCTTTCTGCTTGAGGCCTCCCCTCCTTGCTGAGAAGAAAGCCTGGATCTGCACCTTTCATCCCAAGCTGAGGTGACTCCAATGGCTAGCTGACAGACCCCCCCTGTTCTGAGCTTAAGCGACATAACAAGCTCCAAAGACCACCCCGCATCTGCCCAGATCACCTGCTGCCTCTACCTGCAACTTGAACTCCCTGGGCCCTGCTGGCCTCTACTAGAGTTAGTATCTGAACTCTAAGAGGTGCCCTTCAGGTCATGGACACTTTGTGTGGCATCAGTAGAGTTCCTCCTTGAAGAAAAGAACAAATCTTTGAAAGTTTGACCTCTACATGACTGTGAACATGTCTTTTCCATCCCAGATCTTGCCTCCAAAACCGACCACCAAAGCAAAGCTCCAGTGACTCTTCACTAAAGTGACCACGAGTGATGGCCTGCAATGCGAGATCTGCTAGTCATGCTACAGCATCAACAGCCCGTGGTGACCGTCAATACAAATCTCTAGCAATTACCATCCGTGACACCCAACGGAATCTTTGGGCTACAGCGGCGACCATCCACAACATCCAGCCTGCTCTTTGCGCTACAGAGACGACCATCTGTGATGCTACCCCTGCTCATTTCGGCCTTCTCCACCACGAACTGGACTCTTCGCACTAGACTTTGAAGGTAACTCTTTCAGCGAAACTAAGCTGGTCCCTGTATGCCGCTTACACTCTGTCACGGTCGGTCTGGACTTGAGACTGTCACCCAGTCTCACACAACCAGATAACTAAGAGTGGAGCTTTCTGCTTTTAGGAGCTATTCTTACCTTAAATCTTGAAACCTCTGATTCCACTGATAGGACTTTTTGTTTATTTTGGTGTCAAATAATTTACTAAAATGTACACTATCTCTCAAAATTAGCATGAGATTTATTTATTATTGTTTGTGTGCTGCATTAAAAATGTACACATTGCCTCTAAAATAAACCTGATCACTTTTGTGCCAAGCTACTAGAGGATTAAGCACAGGTTAAATAAGTGGCTTTTTGTGGTTCACCTTGACAGGGATTGTGGCTATTGCTTTAGTAGGGACATAGCGAGGGGCAAGTCGTGTCTTTCAACTACCACCATCCCCCCGCCCCGAGAATAAGTTGTCTGTTGCGCCCCCACGGAACACAGTCAGCCGTGGCCACACCCGCTCTTACTTGCAGCAGGCGGCAAACTTAGGGTCCGCCCCGGGTGGCAGTAGGTCAAGCTACGCCACTGAGTAGGGTTCACCCCCCTTGGCCAACAACCCAATCTCTCACAGAATATATCCATACAGGAGGGTCAAAACAAGGAGATACATTATGAGGGTGTCCAAGGCCAAATGTCTTGGCAAGCCTTCCTCTGGCAAACTGAGATGTGGGTGAGCGAAGATAGTTCCCAACGCCCCGTTGTAAATCGAAATCTGACCGCATATTAAACACCACGGGCGAACCTACGGCTAATATTCCTCACGATGCGGTGGCATTTACAATACCATTAGGCCCCGCAGCCTGATCTCAGGCGCGAGCACTCAGCTTTTAACGCTCGGCGGTTAAAGCCATGTAGCTGCCTAATTAACTTGCCTTTTGTCTGCCGAAAATACTCTCTGCCAGAGCTCCCCTACTGTGCAAATTGCATAACGTTAATCTAATGGAAAGGTCATTTTATAATGCAAGCAACACGGTGACATTGTATTAAGCGTCGCCACTCCTCCCTGCCGCCCCCACACACCCCGTTCCGGACCTATGACTTCAACCCAATTTATATCTGAATTCCATGAATATAGAAAAGCCACAAGCACTGAGCAAGACGGCGCTGACCTCCGCCTCCCTCGCGCCTTATTCCACCGCGTGCGCGCCTCCTCCCACCCACCACGTCAAACGGAGGTCCTTCAGCAGGCAATGGCGCCGGCCCGGGCACTGCTCCTTAATAGAGCTCTCTGGGAGACATATTTGTCGATGATCATTTTTTACAACGCCAAGTTGTGTTGGCCTACGTCACTTTTAAAACTTACATGGGTTCGTTGTGTGAAGGGTTGCAACAGAATTCAGTGTTCAATGATTCAACCCACCACTGCCAAACAGCCAGCAGAGGGAGGCCACATGTCTCTTTCTGAGCCCAGTTCCGGAGAACAACGACAAGCACGAAGGATGCCTCTTACAATACTTGACAAGTTTCATTCCTGATAGGTAGGTCTCGGCACGTTTAGGCCAATGCATTAGTCTGAGTCTCAATGCACCCAGGAGGAAGACTCATTGCGAAGGGGGGAAAGGAGCAGGAGAGTGACGCAAAATCCAGTGTTTAGGCATAAGATAACTCTTGAAACGAGGTTCTTCTAGGAGTGAACAAGTGCTCTTGATGTAACATTTGTAAGGCGCTCATACCCTCGCTGGGTCTGGTTTGCACTATATAAAACTTTATAAATAAAATAAAGCCTGGAGCAGAGTGTTGCTCCTCCTGGTGAGTATAGGCAAGATCTGCCTCCCATGGTGTGTGAAGCTCACCAAAGCCTCAGGTATACCCATAATCGTGGACAAAAGACTGCTGCAGCTGCAGGGCTTTAAAATGAATGGAGATGAATTGAAACAGAACTAGGACTCTAGTCAGTGAAGTGAAATAAGGACCGGGTGATGAGGGCAAATCCCTCCTGCTGGGGAAGAACATCTCTCTAAGGTGCAAAGGCATCCTTCTGTTGCATATAAAGTGACAATCAGAGAGACCTTCTCAAGAATTTGAACTGAGCTGTACCATTTTGACATTAACAGACTTCAATATGCGGCCACCTTTTTCTTTGCAAAGACACATGAGTGAAATTAACTGGGAAATGTGTAGTTTGAGGATGGGTCACAGCGTGGGGTCCAATCAGATTAAAGAAACCAGAATGGGACGAGGTATGCGATTGGTACAGCACTCTATATAGTCACATATTCACAATTTGATTCCTTACATCTCACACGGTACCACCGTTTATCATACGCAATTGGCTCTCTACAGCCTGTCTCCCATTCTAGAGCCAATATCAGACGGTCAACAACAAGGTGAGCATGGAACCTCTACACAGTGTGGCTTTCCAGCTAGTCAATTTCAATTTCAAAAGCTTTTATTCGATTTGTGAACATATCATACAAGCGAAACATAAAATCAATTCATTACATTAAAAAAATTATTATAAGATACAAAATTTATACAGGGGAATCCAGACTATTTCAAATGGGAATAGACACATACTGACAAGCGTTTAAACATTGGATCATAATTAAAAATTCGAAGATGACCGAATGGTACGGAAGTTAAAATCGTACAGACAGGAATAAATATATTATCACAAAATGCTTATCCTGGCAGCTGTACGTTAAATAACAGACCCCTGCCTAGATCATGGGAAATGTAAATTTTTAGTTTTAAAATTGGAGTACAGACAGGACAATATAAAAATATAACAGCACCAAAGGTTTCCTGGCAGCTGTACCAAAAAAATATGAAAATCAAAAGAAAGAACATGTACAGACAGGATTGAGAATAGGTTATCACTACTAAAAGGTGCTCGTCCTGGCAGCTGTACATTTTAGGAAAGTACAGACAGGAATGTAAAAATCACAGCAATACAATACTTTTCCTGGCAGCTGTACATTTCAAAATAAATGTGGCAACAAAAAAACAAATGTACACATTTTCTAGAGCTGATAGTAACACAAGGGCATTCTTAAAAGACCGTATATTATATTTAATAAATATAGGTTTTAAATACCTTAATCTTAAAAAGTGATAAAATTTGCAAAAAAGTAAGAAATGGCAGCAACTCTGACGTGAAATGTTGTCACAAGGGCAGGGGGTTTCAGATTTCTGTTTCTGTACTGGGAACGCAACTAGATAGTGTACAATACCCAACCTGACGCGGGTTAAAACAAATTGATGAGATGGGCGGCAGACATATAGGAAATAAGCTTGGAACCCCGATGGTAAGTTAAGTTCTCTATAGAACTTCAAAGTAGCTAACTTACCATATACCTCATCACGCCCTTTCTTTTTGTGCATTAGAAAAGTTTGTTTGATCTCTTTTTTAGGGATTTCTACCGCCAATTCGGGGTCGAGAAAAACATCAATATCAAACAAAGTTTTGTACCAAAAACGGATATATTTCAGCCAAAGAATTCGTACGGAAAAGTCCAGACCTATACAATCAAGAATAATTTCTTGAGTAAATCGAGTTTCTGGCTTAGCCCAAATAGAACGCCACAATAAGAGTGGACGAACGGCTGCTAAGTCCGAGATAAACTCGACCCCAACCTCGTCATGAATTAGTTGAATGGAAGCGGAGTGGGGGACACATAGCACTCTTCTTCGGAACTTGTTTTCCTCTTTTTGGAGAGAAGTTCCATCTATGTGGCCCCACACCCCCGCCCCATACAATGCCGAGGGAACACAGCGAATATTATAGATATTAATCATGTCTCGAATGCTTCTTGAACCGAGCTTGGAAGCAAATCGAAAAACGCTGCTAGTGGAGCGAGTCATTTTCAACCTGGCATTATCAAGCTCTGGTTTCCATGACCCATCATTGGCATAGGTAATTCCTAGGTAACAGAATGTTTTAACTTGTAACATTTTATCATTATCTAGGTAAAAATTTGGCTTCAATTTTTGGCTGACTCACCGCACAACATAACATAGGTCTTGGATTTGTTTACACAGAGTCTCCTGTTTTGTATAAACAACATAAAACTATCGATAAGACGCTGTAAGCCTATCTGGGTGCGGGATAAAAGTACCGCGTCATCCGCGTAAAGTAAGATTGAGACAGAATTGCCTCCAATCTGCGGGGCGTCTGCCGGTATAGTAGCCAGAGTGCGGTCAACACAGTTAATAAAGAGGGAAAATAAAAGAGGAGCTAGTACGCATCCTTGGCGGATGCCCCTAGATACCTTAAAGAATGGTGTACATTCACCTAGGGTGCCATATCGGACTTTACAAGAAAGTTTCTGGTAAAGCCTTGCCAGAAAATGTACTATTTCTTTCGGTGCTCCTAACTCCAATAAAACCTGCCAAAGAATGTCGTGATCAACTAAATCAAATGCGCTGCTCAGATCAGCAAAACATAAAATTAAATTGCCCTTTTTGGCCACTGTATATTTATTAATTAAAAGATCCAAATTCACGCACCGCTCCAGGGTGCCCATCCCCTTCCTGAAGCCATATTGCACTTTAGTTAAAATGTTCATATCTTCTGCCCAGGTTTCTAGTCTATTGAGCAGAATTCTACTCATAACCTTGACTGAGGCATCCAGTAAAGAAATTGGCCGATAATTGGAGGCCTCAGATTTGCTGCCTTTTTTAAATAAAGGTACAATAACCGATTGACCCCAAGAGGGAGGAAAGTTGCCTTCCGCTGCACAGTTGAAGGTCCTAACCAAAATGGGGGCCCACAGGTTAGGTTCTGTTTTTAATAAGTCTATAGGCACCCCATCGGGTCCCGGGGCCTTCCCCCCCTTGCTTTTAGCAAGGCCTTCTAGTCCCTCTTGCAACGTAATCTCTAAAGGTATTGGTGTCCATATTGGCAAATCAACAAGAGGTAGGGTTAGTGATACCCTTTCTGGGTTAAAGATATTAGTAAAGTGAGAGACCCAGTCTTCACAGGCAACATAAGAAGTGATTTCTGGGATACCTTCTGTATTTAGAAATGGGCTGTTGACTATTTCCCAGTAGAGTTTACTATTTTTTGCCTCAACTGCATCATTCAATTTATCCCATGCTTCTCTCTGTAGAACCTTTTTCCTATTAGAGATAGCCAGTTTGTAGTTGGCCCTTGCATGTTTAATTCTGTTGCCATCTCGAGGTTTGAGCCCTAAAGCATGCTTCAATTCCCGTAAGGCTACAGTACAGGGCTTATCAAACCATCCCAATTTTACCGTTTTGTTAGCTGATGGTTTCTTGGTGAAAATACCCTTGATAATGGTGTTGATATTAATAAATTGTAATATCAGAAGATCGGGATTAAAAACGTCTTTAAGGCAGTAACTAATCTCAATTTTACAGCTGACTATCACCTCCCTTTGTTTTGCCGCGGAGTTAACCCCCGTCCATTTGATCCTAGGGCCATTGGGTCTGCAGGACACAATATCGGTGGTACAGGTTTCTCAAGCACTTTGTGTAACGCCCCTTAAAGGAAGGGTGACGCAAATGCTGTTGTGGTCGCTAAGACTTTCCTCTCTCACGTACAAGCTTAAATAGTCACCATTACTAGAAAACAGGATGTGATCGATGAAAGTCCCAGCTTCCCTCCCTGTAAAGGTGGGGCAAATGGCATTCTGCTTATTTTTATTGCAATTTAACAAGGATAAATCTAGTTTGGATAGCAGTTTATTTAAAGTGGAGCCGTAATGGCAATGTGGAAAATGAGGAAAATCCTCACTCCTACCCACACTCCCGTTGAAATTATCCAGCTCCGCCCCAAAGCCACATGGGTTACCCTTAGATAGCTGGCATGGCTGCAGATTAAAGTCCCCAGCCCATAGGATGTCTGACTGCTTGTTTGAAATGCCCATGGCCTTAGCGATTTCTTTTTCCAGGGGGAACAGGATATTCCCTCTGGAGGCATCAAAGATGTTATTATAAAAATTAACGAGGACCAGATCCTTACCCTTGGCACATGCGATCCTTAATACCTGGCTGTGAACTCCCACATTTGAACTACTTCTAACTTTGTAGGTTTCCAATCTATTAGAAAGGAGAATCAGGAGACCCCCCTTTGCCCTGCCTGAGTTGGATTTGGTGGCATTAAGGCAATAAGAAGAATAACCTTCTACATTGATATCCTCCTGACTCCAGGTCTCCTGGAGGAGGACTATATCAAACCCTTCACTTATGAATCTAGACCAAAAAGGAGTATTTAGTTTCCCTGCAATACCAGCGATATTCCAGGAAATCAAAATAAGGTCGGCGAGCTTAGTTACCTGAGCTTGTATCCTTAAGGGTCCGATTACTGACCTACAGGTGGGGGATTGAATGTTTGAAGGATGGTGACTAAAAGGAGGGGGTTGGGTCACAGAATTTTCAGATGCAGGAGCCCTCAGTAAGACCATGTGACCACTAGAGGACACGGGGGCCACTGTAAGGGCAGAATTTGGGCTGGCAGGGTCAGATCGCGCAACCACACCAGATACCGACCGCCTGCCGACAGGATGAATAGATGGCAGTGGGACATAAAGTCAATCAACCGTCTCCAGGCAGTCAAATCTGTTGGTTGTTTGGATGCCCTGCCACCCGCCATCTGCAAAACGGTTATTATTGGGATACCAGGGGCGAGGTACCCAATCCCTACCTCTATACTGTTGAATTTGCCATGGGTCGCCATAGTCCCATTGGTATTCTTGGGTCATAGCCCGATTTGGCGGTGGAATTGGATAATGGTAATTAAAAGTAGGGGGGTAGAAAAAGGAGAGTCGGTGAGTATCGATTCCCCCTTTCTTCTCTAAATCAGGCCATGAACAAATGTGGTTCACAGTGGAGACATCCTCGCATGTAACGATGACACAATCCCCTTGAATACTCTTGGGGCTCTTCCCCACCCAGGGTACCCTACGTACCGAAGATATTCTACAGATGGTTGGGGGCTTCAAAGGCCTGTTAATGCAGAGCCACTGCAGAATTTTATTCCGGAGGGACCAGTGGGGTTCATCAGTTCTTTCTGGAAGTTCTGGTACTCCTGTTAAAATTACAGTAAATGGAGATACCTCAGGCGCCAGATGAAATGGACGTTTAGGTCTGGGCCCCTTTTTACCTGGAAGGGGATTAGCTTTGGGGGCTTTATTTTTACTAGTAGATTGCTGTAAAGACTCGTTGGTCAGGGTGCGGTTGGCGTCAGTGGAGGTAACTTGTGGGGTCAGGACAGCAAGGATTTGCTGACTAGATGACGGTGTCTGGGGTACTAATTTGTCTTTAGGCTTGGATTTTGAGCAATTTACACAAGTAGTAGAAACAGACGATGTTAAGGTTGTAGAATCCTTTGTTTTAGATTGGGTATTAAACGTAACCGAATTAACAGATGGTCTGTCTATGTTAGTGTTAGCTAAAGGAAGCCCCGGACAGGACATCACAGATGAAACCCCCCCGGGTTTGGCTATTCCTGTCCTAGACTGGTTGGGAGATTTATCAATAAGTATGGCAAGTTGTTTCTCAATGGCCATGATACTCCGTTCCAGGGGCTGGAGTTGGTGTTTAAGTAAGTCCCTGAATCTTTCAAACAACTGGGCATTTTCATATTCAGACGGACAGGATGCACCCCCCTGAACGTTACCCTTAGAAAGACAATTTGAGTTAGGCAAAACAGATGATACAGAGTTAGTACAGGTGGGAATGTTCGTGGCTGGAGCAGTAGTAGACCCTTTCTTTTTCTTGTTTTTAGGATGTTGGTTAGCCTTATTCCCTTTATTTGAAGGTATTGACTGCTTAGATATAGCACCTTCTCTCACCCCCATGGAACAGACACCTTGAGTGTGGTCTTCAACTACGATCCGCTCTAGGTCCGGAGTGATCTCAAGGTTCTCAGTAGAGTCCAGTCCCAATGACAAGTTTGTGGCTGATAGGTCTACAGCATTGGGAATGGAGTGGACTTGTGTTATAACATTTACAGGTTGAGAAAGGCTGGGGATAGATGTAACTGCTGGGAGCGGGGTTAAAGCCGTAGCTATGAGACCCAGTGAGGATCTCTTAGCAAACGCGAGTTCCTGGGATACCCTGCGCTCTAAAAGGGAAATGTTTAAGTTGATAGCCTCAGTGGTAGTTGATATGAATTTGTCAATAGGACCTATGAACTGCGCAGTTCTAAGAGCAGTCTTACTCCTGGATCCCCTTGTTACCAACATAATGTGGGTGTGCAGGCACCAGGGGCGGCGAACAAAGTCCGATATGCGAAAGAGGAGACTACCTTTAACTGAAGAGATGGTCGCCTGGCGATTTCAATCCAAGGGGGGGGGCCCAGCCCAGCCTGGAATGGGCTGAAACGGGCCCGCCCTTGGCCCGGGCTTCGCCCGGCGTCCCGCGAGACGGGGGTGACAGCAATTTAATGCGCCTCCTGGCGCGCGATAGACGCGGAATGCGTCCCCTTGGAATCCTGGGTAATGTAGTTTGTAGCTCACCCTGGCCCGCTCAGCGCTCCGCTCGGCGGCCCGCCCTGAGGATATTGCAGGGGTCAGGCGGCGGGAGGCTGCGGGAGGCGGGTGGTCAAGGACACAGGGTGTAGAGGTTAAACTTCTCCTCTCATGAGCCAAGGGTTTGCCTGCAGCTGGACGCTGTCTGCACGGATCCCCCCCCTCGACCGGGGTGACAGCAATTTAATGCGCCTCCTGGCGCGCGATAGACGCGGAATGCGTCCCCTTGGAATCCTGGGTAATGTAGTTTGTAGCTCACCCTGGCCCGCTCAGCGCTCCGCTCGGCGGCCCGACCTGAGGATATTGCAGGGGTCAGGCGGCGGGAGGCTGCGGGCGGCGGGTGGTCAAGGACACAGGGTGTAGAGGTTAAACTTCTCCTCTCATGAGCCAAGGGTTTGCCTGCAGCTGGACGCTGTCTGCACGGATCCCAGCTAGTCAAGAAGGCTCTGTACTTTTGTAAGTGTTATAGTGGCGGAGGAGGAGGGCCTACCCGGGCTAAGCTAACCTCGAATCCACACGAACTGTCCTGTTGCTGTCCCCATCTCTGCTGGAAAGGGGACACTTGGCATTTAAATCCATCATTCCCCCTCA
The DNA here is from genome assembly GCF_964263255.1 of Lissotriton vulgaris. NCBI lineage: Eukaryota > Metazoa > Chordata > Amphibia > Caudata > Salamandridae > Lissotriton > Lissotriton vulgaris. The sequence goes on along the minus strand of NC_141699.1, from coordinate 339,467,246 downwards.
CACTCCAAGCCCACCCTAACTTACAGATGGGAAATAAACCTATTCCCACTGTCAATAGTATGTTAGGATTGGGAAATCACTTCATGTGATGTCATTCATTGTGTATTACATATGTTAATCTTGATCTTTTAGAACCTGGGACAGATATTAGTATTATTGTAAAAAATTGATCGCCTTAACCATCCTGCCTTAAAATGTATTTGGTCACTTTTGTTCTCGATGTATTATTAAATCCGCATTTCCCTATTAAAATGCAAGTATTGCTTCAGGTCCTCAGATTCCAAGTGAAAACGTGCACACCGAGGCAAGCTTTTCAACTCCTCTCCATCAGAGATTAAAGTATTTAATTACCCCATAATAGGCTGCACTTTATTTTATATTATGGCTCTCGCTGTGAAATTATTTTCAAGCGCAGAGCTCATTATGTACACTTTGGCTGTACAAGGGTGAGAAGCAAATTGCTTTCTGCAGTCCCTGCTTCATAAAAGGTCATAAAAAATAAGAGCATTTCCATCTACCAAGATTCCCCACATGGCTTCGGCTAGTCAATTACTCGGCCAAAAACTCGAAAAGAAAGGCCCCGAAAGAACCCCTACCTCTTTTCACAGATCCAACAAGGGCTGCTCTCAAAGTGTTCCAGAGCATAAACACAAGAAGTTCTGAAAGGCTTTCAGGAAATTGATCACAATAAAAGAGGCTGTCTGACAAACGAGGGACTCTGGCGGCTAGGGTGCATACTGTAAAACAGGGCTACAGAGTGAGGGATATTTATTTCTCTTCTGACCACACTGTACAAACCTGACTAATTCACATCTCAGTTTACAAATCTGCCAAAAGATCGACCAATTAGAAAAGTTCTAAACACCAAAGTTACGTAATGACCAAAAACGCCAGACACTGACATTCAAAAAACTTGGGGCCAGATGTATGTAGCTTTGTGTTTGCGATTACCTAACAGCGATTTTTTGCGATTCACTTTTAGGCAATCGTAAGCAGCAATGTATAAACGTGTGTTGAACATATTTAGCTATTCCCAGTGGGACGCAAATAGACATAGCTCATTAATATTCAGGAGATAGGTTGCAAACTGTGACCCAATGTAAAGTATATATATATATATATATATATATATATATATATATATATATATATATATATATATATATATATATATATATATATATATATATATATATATATATATATATCCCATTTTCCTTAACGGAAAACAGGGTGTGCTTCAAAAAAAATTCTTTTCATTTTTAAAGAGTACTGCCTGCTCTTAGAAAATGTTTTTACAACCATTCACATAGTGGAAAGGGGTCCCTTGGGGACCCCTTCCCAGCTGCAAATGGGTTACCAACTACTTGAGGTAGGCAGTAAAATGTTAATGTCTGCGATCGCATTTAGGTCGCAAAAAATCACACACACCTCTGTGAGTCGCTTTTAGGAAGCGGCGCCCTTAACACACCCCTTTCTAATCGCAAACCCATTGTCTGATAGTCGCAAACTAGGGTTTTGTACATTCAAAAAGGCTTTTTTGCAGTCGCAAATGTCCCAATTCGGCAAATCAGGACGTTTGCAATAAAAAAAATCTACGTACATCTGGCCCTATATGACAACAGACTTAAAAAAAATCAGGCTGACAAAAGGCTCTATTAAACAGCACGCAAACGCTGGTCTAAAAAAATAATTAAAATATCGTCAATGGCTAAGCAGGACGGGCTCTAAAAACTCCAAAGACTCTACACAGGGAGATCCCAAATAATTTACCATGGTAGCTGTTGGGCCAGGCCCTTTTTGCAGGGTTATCCTCAAACTTTGTGCCTTCTTCCCTCAGTTTTTCTGATCTTCTTTTTGTTGGCTTTAGGAGTATGGGCACTTTACAGCTGGTAACCAGTGCTAAAGAGCATATGCTTTCTCTCCGAAAGGTATTGGCATTTGGTTTCTCCATGATTGGCCTGTTAGATTTACTAGTAAGTCCCTAGAACAATGCACTAGGTGTGCCTAGGGCCTGTATGTAAAATGCTACTAGTGGGCCTCAGTACTGATTGGGCCACCCACATGAGTAGCCCTGCAAACATGTCTCAGACCTGCCACTGAAGTGTACACAGCGCCTTAGTAAGGAACCGAGGGATTGTGCCCAAAAACAATTCTTTACCCCCCCCCCCCCTGTAGCAGTAAGGAACCGACAAATCATCTCCCCTGGCTAGCAGTAAGGAACCAACACATCACCTCACCTGTAGCAGTAAGGAATAGACGTATCACCCACTTTTTCAACACCTCACCTCTCCTGTGCTTCGCATCGTCTTTGATTTTTGATGCATCTAAGGTACTTTGCCCGTATCAAGCACAGCCATTGATTGTTAAGATCTGCAACTTTATTTAATCTATGAAAATGCATATTGTGGCTTGTGTATGTTGGATATTTGTCATTTTGGTCTTTTTTCTATTGAGATAAATATTGACTATTTGTCTAAGCTGGTGTGGAATCCCTTTGTAGTATTTTCACTGTGTTACTGTGTGTTGGAATTAGGTAGCCTGGCCTAGGGCAAGACTAGCATATCAGAGGCACAGTGTAAAGGTTGCAGACCACCCAAAAGTAATTCCACGCAATAGCACTCAAAAAGAAAACACTACACCAAAATTGTGTGAAAATACGTTCTGCTTTATAAAAATAATATACTCTTTGTTGTCAGAATTTTACAGTTTAGGACTTTACAGGAAAGTCTAGCGTCAGTAATTGTTCTTCTTAAACTACCAGCAACTGTCAATTTGTCTTTAAAGCAGTTACTATATTCTTGAACTCTTCTCACACTTCCGCATTCAGTATATACTGTACTTTAGAATCAATCAGGCTAATTATTAATCCGCTAGAATCTTGGGAGAGAACTACTACTCACTATAAGCAAAAGCAGATATCATCACAGTATTAGCATTCTTTTTTAGCAGGGTCACTGACCTTAAGAATCCACATTACATTACTAGAATTTCTAATAGTTAACTAGGCATTTACTGTACTCTGCGTACTTTATACTATCTCTTAACACAGCGTTACTTTAAAGTTTGGCAAGAGCAGCACTTAAATCAGATCAGAGCAACACTCCTTTACATGGATAACAGTACAGTTTTTCTACTAATCCTATTTAAAAGCAATTGGTTAAGAACCACTTAAATCAACAGTTAATTAAGCCCTGCCTGGGCTCCCTTAGGGACCCTGAACTCCTGGAGACAGAGTCTCAGTGTACTCCTTGGTAAGGTATCTAGCCAGAACACCAGTTCCTCATGTAGAAGGCTCTTTCCCCATATAACTACCTCCTTACTTGCAATCGAGGTCCTGTTTTGCCAGGGAGTGTAGGGAAAATCACGTGTCAGGATGACTGTGCCAAGCGCCGGCGAGACTCACCAGCCATGGGACACTCCAGCTCCCCTCTCCCACTCGAGCCAGCTCCTCCGGTGGCACTCGAGCGGGAAAAGGATATTGGCAGGGTAATCAGCAGGCGGATGGCTCCTCAGATTCCCCCTCTCGCTCGCGCCGGCTCCTCCGGTGGCGCTTGAGCGAGGGAGAGATGCGCGATCCTCACTTGACTGCAGCGGTAGCTGGCGCTCCCCGCTCACGCTGATGCCGCCGCCCACTGCGCAGCCTCGAAGGAAGGACTCTTCTCGCGCCTAGCTTCCTGAAGGCGCTCACCTCACCGCAGTGCGAACGAAGGACGCACTCCTCTTCCGGACCCGCCTGCCAGCTTCCGCCTCCTCTGATCCGGCTCCGCCTCACGGAGCCCGGCAGCTCAATGGGGCATGCGCGAAAGGCGAGTGTCTCACCGCCTGAGATCGCGCTGTTCGATCGACGCTGTCTTCCTCCTCCGCCCACTTCGAAATTGACGAGGGCTTGCGCAGTCCGCTCCTCACCTCAGAGCCCTCAATTACAGCTCCACAACAACGCCGCTCGCCCACACCGATGCAGGAACAGCACGGCTAGCTGAATGACCGTTTCTGCTCCCTCAGCATTCCCACGCCGACCCAGGTGCAGAACAGCTTGTGGTCCCGCTGTCTCCGCTTCCCCAGCCCTCGTTGTCACAGGTAGGAGGAGGGACACGGAGGGGTTTTGGCACCAGGGGGGCGCGATTCCAGCAGTTGGGCAGCACTTGGATAACAAGCAGAGCAAGGGGAGGGGCACCAGGATAAGCCCCTCTCCGTAGGAGAATCCTTCTACAACAGTCTCTCTAGAATCGAACTGCTGGGCAGAGGACTGCACTCCGCAGCGCTGCAGTCTCCTTCTCCTATAGACTTCCCCTATATTATTTAGAAAAGGGGCAAGCTAGGCGCCCAGGGTCTCCAGTAACTTCCCACAGTGGGGCCAAGACAAGTAACCAACAGGGGAATAGTGGGTTGGACCAATAAGGTAGCTTCCCAGTCCAGGAGGTCAATCCTAAGTCCAACCTCTTCCCACCCTCAGCTACAGCCTGTCCTCCAGCTGACTTCCACAGGTAGACAAAATGGCTGCCCCGCATTCCGCCTTATATAGGCTGCCCTTCAGTGGTCCAGAATGGACCAGAAGGTTCTGGAATGCCCTATGTTAGGCTATGGCCAAGTTCTGTTTGTGACAGTTGGGGCAGTTGGTGGCCACCATTTTAGGTGGTGCCAACTTTCCTGTCAGAACAGGCCTCTGGGCCTGAGGTAAAAGATTATGAGGGGGAGAAAGAACACCTATCCCCCTGGCCAACACCTACAAAAAGTCAGTAGACACAAAAATTAATAAGGGTATAAGGGGCAAAAAGGGGACAAAATAAATAAAAATTAGGAGGGACTTCGCCAAAAAGCCAGACAGGTCTAACACTGTGTCAGTACAAATACCTTACACATTGACTCTGGGATAAGCCTGACTGCTCGTGTCGAGCTACCAAGGGGTCGAGCACAGGTTATTCTAAGGGCATAACTTACTTAACCTGACTAGAGTAAGGGTCCCTATTTAGACAGGGTGCAAACCACTACCAACTAGAGACTTCATTTCTAACATTGGTGATCAGCGGTGAGGATAGGACTTGTATTTGTACATTATATACAGTGATTGGTGTACACTACTTCCATATTGTTCTATCGTAGACCATTGCACCCCAGCATTCTGTTTTTTCTCTCTTTTTTTTGTGCAACTTTTGAGTTTTCACAATCATGCCTCAGTCTGGTGAGCCGTCAGCTGAGGCTGCAGATTTGGTGTTCGAGCAGGAGAGGTTGGAAACCTATACGTTGACTCAGCTAAAAAATTCTGTAAGGACCTCCACTGTCCTTCTAAAGGCCTCACTAGAAAGGAGAAGCTGCAAAACACAATGAGAGCCTGGTTGGCAGTCAGGGAGGCCTGTGAGCACAAAGAAGATGATAATGATATTGTGGATATGGTGGAACAGAGCCTGCATGTTGATTCTGTGAATCAGGATATACCTGGGGGGGAAGCACCCTCCAGGGTAAATAGCAGTGTGCCCTCTAAAGGTCTGTCCCCAGAGGAGCTGAAAGACAGGCAGGAAACTAGAAACCAGAAGCTAGAATTGGAAAAGCTCAAAATGGAGAATGGAAAGGGGCGACCACTCGGTCCCCCCGAACGTATGGTGGAGTGCCCCGATCCCCCCGGGAAGCCATTTTGGGCGGGAGGCGAGTCTCGGCTGGTATGCCCGAAGCGGCGTAGCCGGGGCGCGCCTTTTCCCGCCCAAGAGAGGGTTGTCCTAGACACCTACACCGCTGGCCACGCCCCGGAGGCGGATTGGAGGAGGGTTCACGCCCGCCCGAAGAAGGATAAAAGGAGCAACAAGCCAAGGAAGCATCCTCTTGTTCCTGTGCTCTGAAGCTGCACCTCCCCGTTGCACGTGAGCTCGAGACGGAATGAAGAGCCAATTTTGAGGATTTAATTTTGTGTTTCTTCTTTCAGTGAGTTCGAAGCTTCCTGACCTAGGACCTCGAGGAGTATCTGCGGACGATGCCTGGCAAGAAGGTCGGAAAGAGGGTCGGAACCGACCAGATGCTTCGTATGCTGATGAAGGACATGGCGGATATGAAGAAGCAGATGGCGGCAATGAATGGTGCGGGTGGACCAAAGAGAATCGTCGGACCAGCATTGCCGGGAGTGGTCCCTAACGGGAGAGGTAGAAGGGCCAAGAAGGGGGCATCGGGTGGGGAGGCCCCGGTTCCCGAATCACCTCCAGCGAACCCGGTCACCCCGATTGAGGCCCCAGTTCCAGTCCCAAACGCGGGACAACCGATACCTGTGGTGGTTACTCCTGTAAACGAGGAAGATATGCCTCCTGAGCTGGCTGCCCAGTTGGCGGCATGGTTGGGCAGAGAGAATGAGGGGGCCACGGCTGCGGAAGCCAGGTCGATAATGAAGCAGTTGCGGCAATCGAAAGATGCCGTGAAGGCACCCTGTCCTCTTGTTTCCCCGCAGGCTCCCGTGGAACAACCAGTATCGGGTGTTGGGTCGGCAGCGACAGCGGTCACAGCTACCGGTCCAGGTAAGCAGCCATTGCCAATGGCGGGGGAGGGGTCAGTACCCTCAAGGAGGGAAAAAGTCGTTCAACATATCCCAATTGATGTGAAAGAGAGGATTTGGGCGGATAAATATGTGAACATGTTTTCCTTGTTGACCGATCACTATGAGATTGAGCATGTAAAAAACCAGAAAGAGTTTTTGCATCCTAGTGTATGGCGCGCAAAGATGGCGGGTTTCAGAGTGGATGAAACGATCGCCAATTGAGCCAGAGCGTTTGGAATGTTCACTGCAATTATGGGGGAACGTAGGCCCGATTTATTGGTTAAATTAGCCGTTTATCAGACACGTATCATGGAATTTTATGAAACTTACGGGGGTAGTCAATGGTGTTGTTATGATAGCATATTCCGTAAGGCCAAGGAGCACGACTCATCCCTGACGTGGGATTGTTTCGACTCCATTTCCTGGCAAAAAATTGAGAGGTCAAGCACGGCGAAGTCGCCATCTTTAGGCGGAAACGGGGTTGAGCCTTCCCGCCATCCTTTGGGGGCGCCCTTTCGGGCGGGGACAAGCAGTGATCAGAACACGAGGAATAATGGTAACTCAGGTAAGAAAGGGGTCTGCTGGAGCTTTAACAGAGGCAAGTGTTCTAGGCCACAGGGGTCTTGCAAGTTCAGGCATGAGTGTGCAGGGTGCGGACAGTCCTCGCACCCCGAGAGTACGTGCAGATCCAAGTCGGGTGATACGGGAAGTAGAGGAGGCGCCAAACAGGTCTGAATTAGGCCGAGGGGCGCCTTTACCTACCCCGGTTGATATCATGGCACTGATCCCTTGGCTGAACGAATACCCTGATCATATATCCGCCGGGGTGTTGCGATACGGTTTTTCGTATGGTTTCCGCATCCCGGCGGGGGATTTTCAGGGGGAAGCACAATGTAAGAACCAACTATCGGTTCAACAGAATATGGCGGTGGTACAAGCAAAGATTGGGAAAGAGGTGGCCAGAGGTCGGGTTACTGGACCATATGACATGCCGCCAGTTGGCAATTTTGTTTGTTCACCTCTGGGAGTGGTCCCCAAAAAGGACCCAGGTGAGTTCAGGTTGATACATAATTTGTCAGCTCCAAGGGGCCTTTCGGTAAACGATGCAATTGACCCGGGAGTCTGTTCAGTGCGGTACGCATCTTTTGATGAGGCCGTCGCCATTTTGAATCGCCTGGGGCCCGGAGCGCTGATGGCTAAATCAGACATCGAGTCAGCGTTCCGGTTGCTCCCGGTACACCCAGATGATCAGCGTCTCCTAGGTTTTATGTTTCAGGGACGCTATTACATGGATAAATGTATGCCGATGGGTTGCTCCATCTCTTGTGCGTATTTTGAGAAATTCAGTAGTTTTTTGCAATGGGCGTTCACAAGAGCCACGGGCTTTACACATGTTATGCATTATCTTGATGATTTCCTGTTTCTGGGGGCAGCCGGGGACACAGAATGTGCACAGGCTTTGAGGGAATTCTGTACTCTGATGGAGGAGTTTGGCGTGCCGCTGGAACCCGGTAAGACGGTGGGGCCATCTACTACACTCGAGTTTCTGGGAATAGAGCTCGATTCTGTGGAGGGGTGCTTCCGCTTGCCCAGGGAGAAGGTGACAAAGTTCAGGGCCTCGCTAGAAACATGTCTTGACGAAAGGAAGGTAACTCTCCATCAGTTACAGCAGGCGGTGGGTCAGCTGAACTTTGCCCTGAGAGTTATACCAATGGCTCGCCCCTTTTCCCGTTCTATTGCACAGGCCATGGTGGGCCTCAGGGAAGGGCACCACCGCACAAGACTGTCAGCAGAGGTTCGCCAGGATATGCGCATATGGCTTGCATTTCTGGCGGATTTCAACGGTCGTGTGGTCTGGACCGAGCCACCTGTTTCCTCGAAAGAACTGGGGTTGTGGACTGACTCGGCGGGGAGTGTAGGTTTTGGCTCCATATTCGGCAATCGATGGTCGGCACGGACCTGGCCAGAGTGGTGGCACAATGATGGACTCACTGGTAATATTGGGTGTCTGGAGCTGTTTCCCATTCTGGTGGCCTTGGAAACCTGGCCTGAGGGGTTTCGTGATCGCTCTGTGGTGTTCTGGTCTGATAATATGACCGTGGTTGAGTGTATCAATAGTCAGGCAGCTCGCTGCAAATGGATCTTGAGATTGCTGAAGGAAATTGTCCTACTGTGTATGAGACTAAACGTCCACTTTAGGGCAAGACACGTGCCAGGGGTACTAAATCAGGCAGCTGATGCGCTTTCTCGTTCCCATATGCAGGCCTTCTGGGGTTTTCTACCCTCAGCGGACCCGGTAGCGGCACCATTTCCCAAAGCTCTCTGGTCTCTCGGTGCCCCGGACTACAAAACCTCGTGGGAGAGAGTCTAGCACCCAGGACAAGGAAGGCATATGAAGGGGCGTTCCGTTCGTATTGGTCCTTTTTGGGTTCAGCTAGGGGGGAGCTTTGGGGCCAAGAGGAGTATGTCCTGAACTTTCTGTTATCTTTACATCAGGCAGGCAAATCGGTGGCTACGGCCAATAGGCACCGGGCCGCCATTTCTTTCATGTCACGGGCTCATGGCATCCAGGACCCCACATCGTCTTTTCTAGTACAAAAGGCACTGCGTGGGTGGCAACGCCTTGAGGGTCGCAGAGTGGATGAGAGGCACCCGATAGGTCTGGAAAGGTTGGCCCAGTTACTGTCCGTACTCCCGGCGACTTGTTCATCTCAATCAGAGACAGTGCTATTCCGGGCCGCTTTTGCATTAGCATTCCATGGGGCTATGCGGGTTAGCGAGCTGGTAGCAAGGAACAAGCAGGAAACGGGGGGAGGTCTGTGCCGAGAGCACATTCAAATTAAGGGGGAGACAATGATAATATCATTTGCCAGGTCCAAGAACGATCAGGGTGCGATCGGGGACAGTGTGGTTGTCCAGCGGATTCCGGGGTCTCCCATGTGCCCGGTAACATGCGTTGAAGAGTATTTAGCGCAGATGGCGGCATCATGGGGGGGAAGCTTGCTGAGGCACGCCGACGCCACCCCGCTGACTAGGTTTCAGTTCCAGCGGGTGCTAACAATGGCAATCGCGGCTGCGGGCTTGAACCCGTGCGATTTTGGGACCCATTCTTTCCGGATAGGGGCTGCTACAGAGGCTACAGCCAGGGGTCTGAGTGTGGAAAAAGTGAAACGGTTGGGGCGCTGGTCCTCGAATTGTTATAAAAGGTATGTGCGGTTGCACATGTTGTGAGGCTAATGTCATGCACTCACGCTTCTTGTCTTTTGTTTGGTTTACAGTTTCGCGAGCTTACGAGGCGGGGCGGACTGTGCAGTCGACCCGACACCTGGGAACCAGCGGTCAAAGATCACCGGCTGAGGAAAGAGTGGTGTGGGTCGTGGGCCACTCATACGTGAGGCGGGCCGCAGACGTATTCAAAGCAGGTGACATGGTTCACATGGCTGGGGAATACGGGTACAGGGTGACCTTCCACGGAAGGGGCGGGCTCTGTATTGACCAGTTTCAAACTTTTATGGAGGGTTTGTTAGGGCGGACAAGGTCACCGCCATCTGTAACCATAGTGCATCTTGGGGGCAATGATTTGGTGACCACTGGTCGACGAGTACTTCTCGTATTGATACTATCCACAGTAAGTTGGTTGGTGAGAAGGGTTCCGGGGTGCACGATTGCATGGTCCCATATGATTCCGCGGAAGGTATGGCGGGGGGCTAATTCTGTGTCAGCCTTAAACCATTCGGTGAAGAAAGTGAATAACAAACTTGGTAGGTTGTTCCGTAGAAGTACATTGCATTCTATTCCTCATGGATGTATCAGGGGGGACCAGATGTATCTGGAGGATGGGGTCCATTTGTCCCGGGTGGGGAATACTTTACTCATAGGAGACTTTGTAGCTTGGTTAAAGAGTCTGTGCAGTCATGACCTTTAAGTAGGAGTTTTTTGGGGGGTCCGGATAGCCGGTCAACTATCCGGCCTGTGGCGGTAAGGTCATGATCGGTGAGCAGTAATTGGAAGATCCCTAGAGGTGGGGCGTCACCCATTATGGATGGGAGCGCCCGGGGGGAGGCGGCCATTGGCCCCTCAAACGGGGAGGCGGTCCCCTCTAAGGATGGGGACGCCGAAAGGGAAGGCGGTCATAGGCCCCTCCCTGGGGAGGAGGGGCTACGGGCCCCTCCTGGGAATTTCCCGGGGCCAGGACATCTGCGACGGCAGATGTGGTAAGTAGTGTGGGGTGGGAGGGGGGTCTACGCTACCTTCTAGACACCTCACACGAGTCCTCGGACGACCACTAAGAAGGCGTCGAGTTAACAGGGGCCCCCGCTAAGACAAGGGAAATTGGAAGTTGGCACAGAGGTACCGTCCTCTGTGCGCCCGCCCCTCACAAGTGAGGGGGGAGGTCTGGTATTAGGGATCTGACACCGGTTACGGCCTTGCCGTTGGCCCGTAATGTTAGGATGTACAATTTCAATTTTGAGAAATGCATTTACAGGATGTTTAGTATCGGCTAGGAGAACCTTTGTATTAGAGATGTGTTAAGGTCAGCCAAGAACATCGTAATGTGTAAATGAAATTGTACATGATATGAAACTGTTATTTTAATGTTTTAATTTTGTTTCATATTTTAATAAATACGGCCGCGAGTGTAACTCCCTCCCGCCTTCCAAAAGTTCAGAACCGTTTCCGTCTTCCCATCTCTGGGGATTGTGTTGAGAGGGGTGGCGGGTATCTCAGCCATATGGAAAGGGGCGACCACTCGGTCCCCCCGAACGTATGGTGGAGTGCCCCGATCCCCCCGGGAAGCCATTTTGGGCAGGAGGCGAGTCTCGGCTGGTATGCCCGAAGCGGCGTAGCCGGAGCGCGCCTTTTCCCGCCCAAGAGAGGGTTGTCCTAGACACCTACACCGCTGGCCACGCCCCGGAGGCGGATTGGAGGAGGGTTCACGCCCGCCCGAAGAAGGATAAAAGGAGCAACAAGCCAAGGAAGCATCCTCTTGTTCCTGTGCTATGAAGCTGCACCTCCCCGTTGCACGTGAGCTCGAGACGGACCGAAGAGCCAATTTTGACCCACCCACCAGCCCCTGATGACAGCGATTTGTTTGAATAAAGTCGAGTGACGTGATATTGTTTCTTTTACAGGTTGTTGTGAATAAAAGTGTAATTGGTATGTAATAAAGTTGTTATTTTTTCAGCATGTGGTTTCAGCAAAGTAGTTTCACCCGAGTTGAACAGTGATGCTTGGTAGAAGTTATACTTCGAATTGCTTAGTATAATTGCCTTTTCTCCTCTTTAGCTTAAATTGTCGTATTTATTTTGGTCGGGCGGTAAGGTCATGATCGGTGAGCAGTAATTGGAAGATCCCTAGAGGTGGGGCGTCACCCATTATGGATGGGAGCGCCCGGGGGGAGGCGGCCATTTGCCCCTCAAACGGGGAGGCGGTCCCCTCTAAGGATGGGGACGCCGAAAGGGAAGGCGGTCATAGGCCCCTCCCTGGGGAGGAGGGGCTACGGGCCCCTCCTGGGAATTTCCCGGGGCCAGGACATCTGCGACGGCAGATGTGGTAAGTAGTGTGGGGTGGGAGGGGGGTCTACGCTACCTTCTAGACACCTCACACGAGTCCTCGGACGACCACTAAGATGGCGTCGAGTTAACAGGGGCCCCCGCTAAGACAAGGGAAATTGGAAGTTGGCACAGAGGTACCGTCCTCTGTGCGCCCGCCCCTCACAAGTGAGGGGGGTGGTCTGGTATTAGGGATCTGACACCGGTTACGACCTTGCCGTTGGCCCGTAATGTTAGGATGTACAATTTCAATTTTGAGAAATGCATTTACAGGATGTTTAGTATCGGCTAGGAGAACCTTTGTATTAGAGATGTGTTAAGGTCAGCCAAGAACATCGTAATGTGTAAATGAAATTGTACATGATATGAAACTGTTATTTTAATGTTTTAATTTTGTTTCATATTTTAATAAATACGGCCGGGAGGGTAACTCCCTCCCGCCTTCCAAAAGTTCAGAACCGTTTCCGTCTTCCCATCTCTGGGGATTGTGTTGAGAGGGGGTGGCGGGTATCTCAGCCATATGAAAGGACGTCCAGTTAAACTCAAAAGAGAGACAGAAAATGATAAACTGGCCATGGAGAAAAATGAGTTGGCCATGGAGGAATAAAAAATGCTTTTTGGTCTTGAGCTGATGTTGAGAAAGCTGGACTTGGAAGCCAGCAGTGCTGATTTCAGCACAGGTGATTCAAGAAGTGGAGGGGGGGGGACGACTGTGAGAAGCTGGCCTGGTATATGATGTTACAGCAAACAAATGATGGCCAGAATGCTGACAATGCAAACATTCTCCCCCAGTCAAAAGATTTGGGTTAAATTCATCATTCTTTTGCCCACTACACCACCCCAGCCATTTGCAAATCAGTCTTGACCCTGTGCCTCATGGGAACTTATGTGAGTGGGCACCCTGCACCAGTCCAGACAACCCTTATGGCATTTAAGAGTTCTTAGACAACCTTAGAAAGCTCTCAAAGTGGTAGCTGGGGAGAGCTGCCTTCGGGCTTTGTTCAGAAGGAGTGTAAAGCAGCTTGTTTCCCCAGAATGCAATCTTATAGTATACATTAAGAGAAAAAGAAACACACAAGGTATTTATAAAAGTATGTATTTATTATATAATACAATACTCTCTAACACACAGAAATATCTCCTACCCAGAGATATGCACAATTCACACAATACTTTGCAAAGAAACAAAGGGAATAGCACAGAATACACAGTGGGCCCGGGGGGGGGTTACCAAACCATATACTAAGAAAGTGGTATAAGAACCACAAGTCGGGTCAAGACAATGTCATGTCAAGAGGATGTGGAAGTGCTGGGGACCCAAGGAACTACCCATCGCTGCCTGTGCTCATTAAATGCGTTAATACTCACCTTGAGAGTGCGTCTTCATCCGGGGACAGCCTTTGTTTTCATATATTTGCGGCTCGTCCAGCCGCGAAGACAGCACTGCTGCCATTTCCTGGCGGGTCTGTGGTAACTAAGATAGGTTGCCATGAAAGGGATCAGTGAGACCTTGTTGAGCAGTGTTATTGGACAGCAATTGCAGCTTGGAAATGCAGGTTTCAGCACACGGAGGGATTTGATTGGGATATTGGCTGCGACACCATCCCCTCATGGGGAGGATCAGGACCAACTACGTGACCCAGGATGCTTTTCAGCTTGCTGACTCAACGAGGGGCCCAATGGGGCGGAGCATCATAAATGTAAAATTCAAAATGGGACGTTTGTTTGTAGAGCTGCTGCTTGCTCCTTTTGCCAGTGAACAAGGGCGTTGGCCCGAAACTGGTCTGGCTGCTTGAACATTGATCCCACTTGTGCTGCTGCCTTCACTGTCTGTGCTCATTAAATGTGTTAATACTCACCTTGAGAGTGCGTCGTCATCCGGGAACACCCCTTGTTTTTATATATATATATATATATATATATATATATATATATATATATATATATATATATATATATATATATATATATATATTACCTACTGGCGGTCGCCAGTAGGTAGTTATAGTTAGGACCTAGTTTCCATAGGAAATCCGCAACATGGGCTACTTTAGCTAACTATAACTCGCGCGCCCGCAATGCACTGCTGATGACGTCACATATTATATCACTCATGACATGGTCAGTGACATCATTCATGACATCACTGATGATATCTGAAATAACATCACTGATGAAATCACTGATGACATCATCCTTGTAAAAGAGTGGTAGACCTCCTCTCAGCGTAATATAACCTTTGATACACACATTTAAAATAGAAGCTAAAATGTTCAAAGCATGAGTGATGTAATATGTGACGTAATCAGCAGTGCATTGAGGGCGCGCGAGTTATAGTTAGCTGAAGTAACTATAACGGGGGAATTTCATTGGTTTTATATGAGTAAAATGTCCAGTTAACTATAACCTGTGTAAAACCTTTGGTTTTTTCAGGGAAAATATATATATATATATATATATATATATATATATATATATATATATATATATATATATATATATATATATATATATATATGTATATCCAGGAAAGTCGCCTCCAGAACAGAAACGACGGGAGACTCAGCGGGCAGTACTCAGGTAGGTAGGAGTAGTGTCTCCTTCATCAGATGCCTTCATTCCCCCAAACTGGCGCCAAATGCAGTCCCTCATTAATATTCAAAGTGCTTCCTCCCCATTGGTGGTGACCCAGGAACTGCAAGTTCCAGCATCCTTCGTGATGGATGATGGAAAGGGCTGTCAGAGTCATGAAAATAGTTTCGTGGGGCTGAATAACCGTTCTGTGCTGCCCTACGCCTTCTGCAGCCTACGTTTTGGGCGCATCTGGGAAACGCCGTGCCAGTGCTCCGTGTCTCTCCGTGAAGTCACGGTCCCATCTAGGCCAGAATTTCGCCCTCCCGTGGCCGCAGCTCGCCAAGCACACTACCGCTTCCACGATTCTCCTCCAAAATTGCCACCGAGGTGCTTGGTTCGTTAGGGCGGGTCTCCTTAATTGCTCTGTGGCTCCACAAATATATCCAGGAAAGTCGCCTCCAGAACAGAAACGACGGGAGACTCAGCGGGCAGTACTCAGGTACGTTTATTAATTCAGAATGGTGTTGGCATGACGCGTTTCGGAGTAGTGTCTCCTTCATCAGATGCCTTCATTCCCCCAAACTGGCGCCAAATGCAGTCCCTCATTAATATTCAAAGTGCATCCTCCCCATTGGTGGTGACTCAGGAACTGCAAGTTCCAGCATCCTTCGTGACGGATGATGGAAAGGGCTGTCAGAGTCCTGAAAATAGTTTTGTGGGGCTGAATAACCGTTCTGTGCTGTCCAACGCCTTCTGCAGCCTACGTTTTGGGCGTATCTGGGAAACGCCGTGCCAGTGCTCCATGTTTCTCCGTGAAGTCACGGTCCCATCTAGGCCAGAATTTCGCCTTCCCGTGGCCGCAGCTCGCCAAGTACACTACCGCTTCCACGATTCTCCTCCAAAATTGCCACCGATGTGCTTGGTTCGTTAGGGCGTATACACATATATAATATACACCTATACTCCTACCTAGCACTTCCTACCCTGATGGATATAGGGGTTGTGAATCTGCCATAATACCATATAGTGGCCTTACTCCCCAGTTACCTATGGCTATGTTTCATCTGGGAGCTTGTCTTAGTGTAGAGCAGGCAACTGTCCTTCTCGGGAAGGTAACAGGTTTCAGCGGGGCTGGGACGACCTCAACAGTAACCGCGAAAGGCTCCTCTGTCTAAACAAATGATCGATGTAGCTTATATGATAAATGTTACCCATGCTTTCCATGCCTGGTCTCCAGTCTGGCTGTCATTATTGATTTCCACCCTAGCAGACATTTCGCCAAATGGACAAAAACAAATTACATTTTGTAACGTAAACAGTCTTTGTAGAGAATGTTCAAGGGCCTGAAAATGTGCCTACAAAGAAGTGTAAATGTAGGCAAACCCTTTTCTGAGAACATTTTCCCATACAGGGATGCAAGTAGATGTGCATCAAAAGTAATGTTTTAAAAAAGATGTCAACTTTAAACGTGAACATGTAAAATGGTGGTGTTCTGTGCCCGGGCCTATGTAGCTTCAGAACAGTTGTACAGCAACCCACCTGTACAAACAAAAAAGTGCTATGATGCACACTGGCGTAACATCTTGAGGGGGCCTCCCTGCAAGGCACGTGGAGGGGCCCCTTCCGGGCTCAATCAGGAGCTCTAAAGCCAGAATGCTGTGCTGAGGGGGCCCCCAGGAGCTTGGAGCCCCCGCACTACGGGGCCCGTATTACACCCCTGATGATGCAGTTATTGCTGGCAGCGTCATAGTGCCGTTTTTGAAATTTTTTTTACTTTCAGCCATGCTGCAGAACAGCCACGTCACTGTGCAACATGGCTTAAAAGAATTGATTAGGTAAATAGTAGAGCTATTTAGCTTTGTCAATGTTTTCTTTTTTTTCCCAAAAGAGAACGCTGCTGAGTACTACGAGTTTGTGTGAGTAAGCCAAGCCTAAATATGGGCGGCCTTGTGTTTGTGACAACATTTATTGCACTTAACAAAACCTGAATGTGTCGGGTCAGAATTTATCAGGTCTGATAAATAACTCAATCATGAGTTTGCCCCCAAATAAGTGGACGAAGATGTGAATGTTGGTGCTTAACACTTTACAATCCTCATGTCCTTTTAGCAATTTTTCCCCCAATAAATTTCTGCATGTTTGAGCTTCTGAAATATCGAGAGATAATTGCTGAATTGCAGTGGTAGCCGCTAGAATCCTAATAATGATTTTTCCAGCAACAGGAGTTACCACACACATCACATTTAACCATGCCCCTAATAATGAGGGACTTAATGTCATAAATTACAGTTTTTAGGAAACCGTCTCTGTTTGACCTCGCTACCGTTGAAAGTCAAAGACTAAAGAGGTGGTAGTTGGCAATTCAGAGATGCGACAGATGTATCTAAGTTCTTTGTTCCTAGGGTGTTAGAAATGGGGATCTCTAGTTGGCAGAGGTAGGTACCTTTGTCCAAATGGGTACCCTTTCAGGCCCACTAGTAGCATTTGATTTACATGCCCTGGCACACTCAATGCAATTTACTAGGGTCTTATCAGTAAATCAAATATGCCAATCATGGATAACCAATCATAATAACAATTTACACAGAGAGCATATGCACTTTAGCACTGATTCGCAGTGGTAAATTGCCCAGAGTCCTAAAGCCAACAACAACAGGTCAGGAAAAAATAGGAGAAAGATGCAAAAAGTTTGGGGAAACCCTGGAAAAGGGGCCATTTCCAACATAGGGACAACAGCAGTACTTCTCACAAGGATTGCATAGTTGCCTTTAGTTCAATAGACTACCGACCGAGAAGCAGGACACACATATTAAGCCAGTTCCTTTGGCTGTGTTTTTGCACATCACAGTAGAGGCCCAATCTGATCACGTCACTAAGGACACCACATGGCCAATGAACAAGAACTTCGTATTCTCCAGTTTACGGCCACAATGAAAAAACTGCTTTCGTATGTCCATTTGGAAAAAAACAAAAATGTGTGAATACCGCAAGTCTTGGTTGGTCGGGGGTGGGTGTCAGATTAAAACAAGAAGCATTGGTGAGGAATGGTGAGTTGCCTTCACGCGGCAGCAAAGCAATTTCATGCCATGTTTTTGCTATTTTCAGAGCCTTGAAAAGGTCTCGGGAGCAGATCACCTTAAGTGAACATGACTTTCAGCTAAGTGGAACGTGGCCAGAGGCAACGCAGAACATTTCCCTAGCTTCAAAGGTTTCAGTGATGATGTTGGCGGGTTCACTGCTGGGGGGCGGTAGAAGGGTCGCATCAGGGGAAATCAGCATACATGTCACAGCCTTCTTACACCTCCAGACCTTGCTCCTATCGTACAAGAAGTGTCTCCACTGACCCCATATACTCTTTAGGGCACTTTATCTGAATAACCCTTACAGGTGCGACAGATGGAAAAATAGCAAGGGTTCAAATTATTACAGAAGCTTTGCAGCGGTGCAGAAAGAGCACAGCAATTCCATTAGCAACATTTTTGTTTGAAATGTGCCACACGGTATTTGCACCAGAGTAAACATAGCACAGATAGACGTCATAATATTTTGATGTATTACACAATAAAAAGATAAATATAATTTTAATTTCAAACGGTTTGCCGCCTAGGGTACAAAATATTTCAAAAGACACCTCCTCCCCACCAAGCAAATCCACAGCCACCTCTCCTAGCCAACATATCTTATATATCTGGACATACAGCAACTACCTGCTGCAAATCTCTATTACTGGGATTCTGAAATAAACCCATTCTGCTTGACCGTCAGATTTCTTTTAGAAATAAAGGTTGAATTGCCACCTACCCATAACTCAACTATATTCACCTTTTAGTTTTGCTTTGTTCTAATTTTCAGTCCCGGGTTATTTTGCATGCTAACTGATCCTTATTTGTAAAGCACACTACTACCATATATAGGCAAGCATACTACATATACATTAAAAATACGAAATAAAACAGTAGAAAAGATAAAGTTTACCTGAATAATGAGGCTAATGAGACTCTTGGAAATTCAATAGAGAACGAGAAAGGGAAGAAAACACTATCAATGAGCTCAAATGGCAGGCTGGGCTGACAAAATAACCCATAGATAAGAGTGGGAGAAGCATTCCGCTTCTCAAATAAAGTGAACATTTTCTAGAATTTACACAAGAAACAGGGCGATCCTCCTGCAAATAACTAAGATTTGATTTTTATATATTACTATAAACTGGGAGGCCCTGCGCTTAGGTTGGCAGCCGTATTTATTATGGAGCTTATGAGACTGAGCTTTGTAACAATGCAAGGATAACAAATCATGATGAACAAGACTTTTCATTGCTTTCCTAAATGTAGCTTGCCTTTAATTTATTAGACATAACATTCAAAAGTGTTAAACCCCAACCTCGGAAGTAAGTGAATGCTATACACACTGTTTTTAAACATGGTATAAAAATACATAAAATTGTACGGGGACAGTATATAACGAATTTTGTTGGTGGATAGTTAACACAAAAAAATAAACCATGATTAATAATAAAAACAATATAAAATGATGTAGAAGCAGGATGGAATGTAAGGCGATTTGAATCTTTGTGAGGGCTTTTAGAAAGGAGAAGTTAATGTGAACCTGTGAAGGAATCCAGATCTTAGGCGCAGAAGCTAAAAAAGCGTGAAAGTATCATTTAGAACCCCGGAATTTTGTAAATGTCAAGCTCAATCCATCCCAGTGAGAGGCGACTCTGTCCTTCAAGACACTTGTATATTTTTTGGTCAGAAAAGCAGTTTGTCTTAGGAAATGTGCCTTGTGCTTGATAAAGCACACCTTCAAAAATACAGTAGAGAAGATGCAAAGATCAAGCTTCTACATGCGAATACTAAGCTGACTGAGATGCTGTTTGGGAGTGCTAAAAAAGAGGCCAGTTGCCCACCAAAACAGCCTTGCCACTGTTGGATTTTGGATGGAACTAAAAAATAGAGAGTGGGCTCAAAGTCTGAGGAAGATGGAAAATGTTTAGCTTTAAAAGAGAGATGTGTGAGTTAAGGTTCAGATAGGCAGAAAGTGAAAAACACTGCAGCTGAACAATCCACATCATTAAAGGAGTGATAACAAGACTCAACAGAGAAAGTCAGTTGGATGAAATGTTGATGCTGAACTGTTTTGTCAATAGTCTGTAATGCATTCCAGGTGGCTGGTTAGGTCAAAACAATAAAAGGTGTTCTAAACAAAAAATAGGAAGTTAGAGCTTAGGAAAGCCTGCAAAGAGCAAGATCTTGATTTCCTCGACAGGCTTCACCGCATGCTATCATGTAAAGTTACAACTACCTCCATGATGCAACAGGCCCTTTCGGCGTGCCATTGATAAAACTTGATCGGACTTGCTTAGTAGCAATCCTTATTGGTCACACATAGGCCTGACTGTTTTTTGTTATTCCTGTGAAATTCATGAATTTATTTTTATGCATATTTTCTGAGATTTCTCCTAATTCGACCAGGGCACACTGGTTTGAGCAGAAATGGTCTCATGGCAACAATAAAACCGTGGCTGTGAGACATTTTCTCCTCTAATCTGCCTTTTGAGGAGAAAATGAACTCATTGTGTGCACTCATGTTTAATTTTCACGCAGTACAAACAAATAGTTAAATTTCACCAAAGAAAATTAGGCGATTTTGAACAAATGTGTGGCAACCAAAAGCAATGACCATTCAGCATGAACGTTTTTAGGTCGAGCCTAGATTCAGCGAACATGCGCTGCTCTGCGAGGGATGCTGTATTCTCTCTGTGGATATTGAACATGCCCTTCACACGCCCACCGCTTTTCATTGGTTGCTTGGTCTGCCTTTACAAATTCCATATTTTTTTCGCTCGTGAATACAACTCATTTGTCCCGCCTTGTGGCTGTTTTATTCCCGCGCTAGCTACCGACCCTGCTACATGGATCCTTTTGATGGGGGGGCCATAGGTTTGGCTGGAGAGGTATTCAAGAAATGGCCTTACTCCGTGGGCAGAAGGCCATGCTCTTGGTTTATTGATCCTAGAAGAAGTGCAGAAACTAGAAATATTCATGCACCATTTTCTTCTGCTTTGTTGTATAACAGTTGTTGGAAATGGCCCTTTTTGCAGGGTTATCCCCAAACTTTTTGCTTCTTCCTCCTTTATTATTATTGACCCAGTGGTTGTTGGCAATAGGACTCAGGGCACTTTACCACTGCTAAGGAGAAAGCTGGAAGACTGAAGAGGAAGGGCTGTCCTGCTGTGTGTTTGTGGGCTGACCTGCAGTTGCTTTGCTGCGAAGGAGAGGGGAAGGACTTTCCTTTGTGCTGTGTCCCCTTGCTTGAATAGACCTCCAAGGGCCTGAGTAGAGCTAGCTCCCTGTTAAGAAGTCCCAGGAACAAAAGGACTTCACCCCCAGCTTCCCCCTTGAGCTCTACTGAGAGAGTTCTGTCCTTCCTAGAGCGCTTGGTCCAGTTGTGGTGCCTCTAGAAGTTGTACCTGTTTGGGAAGCTGGACAAGGAGAAACTAAGAAAATATGCAAATTTTCCAGGATCGCTCGCTTGCGGAGCATATCCCTGATAGTGCGAGGTAATTTCCGCCGCCGCGAAGATCGAGATCGTCGCAGCGCCTGTTGCCACTGCAAGAACCGACGCATCCTTTGCTTGCGGATAGCATCGCTCTGGTGCGGGAATATTACCATCGCTGCGAGTATCGTCACAGAGCCTGTCGTTGCTGGGTGAGGTCGCCACACCGCTTGCTTGCGGAGCGCATCACGTCGCTGCGAGTGTCATCGCAGAGCCACCGCATCAAGGGGCCGCGAGAGGAGAAGATCGAAGCTGCGCATCGCCGCCGAACCTGAGATCGTCGCCGTCCTGAAGATCGTCGCATCATACCTTTGCGAGACTCTTCCTACGAAACCTGCGCACCGGAATCCATACAAGGTACGCCTCCCTCCCCATACACCCCGGATTCGTCGCAACACACCTGCTGCGTCCAGCGGGGCTGTCGCATCGCCTCCCCAGGGTCTCAGGAGTGACGCGTCGCTTGTTTTTCAAAGCTGCAGCTTTCATTTGGAACTTTTGTCGCATCTAAAGGTACTTTTGGCTAAACATGACGCAACTGTGGATTATTTTAACTCAAACTCTAGAACTCTTTGAAAATCATATTCTTGAACTGTGTATGTAGGATTTTTGTTGTTTTAGTCTTGTGTAGTTTAGATTAAATAACTTTATTTTTCTAAACTGGTGTGGAGTCCATTTGTGGTCTTTTCACTGTGTTACTGTGAGTGTTGGTTCAAATACTTTACACATTGCCTTTAATAAGCCTGTCTGCTCGTGCCAAGCTACCAAGGGTGTGAGCAGGGATTATCTAAAGTGTGTATCCCCCTTACCCTGACTAGAAGCAAGGGTCCCTATTTGGACATTGGTACCTACCCCTGCCAACTATAGACCCCCAGATCTAACAACAGCATGATAGACGTGGCTGAGCTATTCAAAGCTTGTCCAGGCTCGGGCCAGATGCCCAACTCAGCGTGGAGTCCGCTGGGACCCTCGAGCTCTAAACCAAGCGAGCTCCCATGTAGCATCTGCCTGCCACCCACACTCTGACCGCCTGACCGCATGTGCCGAGAATTAAAGAAAACATTTTAACCTTTGATGTACACATGAAAGCTAAAGATACCCATTTAGCGGCTGAACAACACAAAGTGAAACCAGTAAATCTGGGATTATTTCACTGTACTTCCGTTTGCCTCATTGTTGCATTTAAAAGCCCTTAGCAATATGTGAGTTCATAATGTGTGCTGGTCCTTTTGGCTCAGTGGAGGGGCAGGGATCTTTTTAAGTTCATAATTGAAAACTGCCACTTCTAGTAAATGCCTCTTGATGCAATGATGTAATCTGATGTACTATGTTGAAACGCTCCCACATGTTCAAGACATTTGCTTTTTTGAATTTTGAACAGACTTTTCATATTTTACATGGTGTTTGTTATACCATTTATCTGCCAAACATTTTGGGATCTTAAAGCCCAGCCAGACCCTAGTCGCTCTGGGTTATGCTATTGGCTTGCCGCCACTACAGCACAATGGATAAGGCTCTAGTATTGTAAATAATGATTAGCTAATATTACCATGTGTATCAATGAATGGAAATCTCATGTACAGTACTCAATAAAATTGTTGATGCCACATTTATTGTTTATAAAAGTAAAAGAATATACATACGTTTTGTAAACAAAAGTCGTGTATTGCCTGCAACACCTTTGTTTTTAGAGATTTATGTATTTTTAATTTCTATAAACCGATATACTAGATATTTTGGTGCACATTCTCCGTGAACAAAGCAGCCTACTGCAAAAGGCAGGCGTGAATCCAGGAGGGCTGGAAAAAGCAGACCCCTGGACAGGTTCGGAATTATGAGTTGTGCAGACTTTATTACACCCAGTAATTACCAGATATGATAAAATTCTCAGCCCCGGTTAAATGATGGGAGGTCAGACCTGCCGGAAATACCATAAGAAAAATGCATGGTAATTATTGAGCCATATGAAATATGGTTAAAAAATGCACTCAAATCTGCGTGTTATGCCCTATGTTTAGGGCAAAAAGTCTAACCCTGGGCGTACTGCTACGCTCCGCCCACGGAGTGTGCGTAGTGCTGCCTACTCCGCTTTTTGCGGAGTAGGCGTAGTAGGCAGCACTACGCACGCTCCGTGGACGGAGCGTAGTGCCCGCCACCCGCCTCCCTCCCGCCCTCTCCTAAATACCTTATTAAATGTAAATATACGACAGAAGTAAATTAAAAGGCACTTACCTGGTCCGCGGCGTCGCGGGGCTCCCTCTTCTCTTTCGCGCCGCCGTCTGCCATCGCGGCGCAAAAGTGAAGAGGGAGCCCCGGGACGCCGCGGACCAGGTAAGTGCCTTTTAATTTACTTCTGTCGTATATTTACATTTAAAATGGTATTTAGGAGAGGGCAGGAGGGAGGCGGGCGGCGCGTAGTGGGGTGGGCGTAGTTTCAGGCCCACTTAGCGTAGCTCCGCGTAGCCCCACTACGCTCACTACGCCCACCCTTAAAAAAGTCCAACACACACACTAAATCCTTAACTCTATAGTGTCAGACTGTATTGGGTACGATAAGTAGCGATTAAGCCTGAGGAGCACTCGTAATCAGGGCATAACTAGTGCCTTCTCTTACCCACTACAGCCAGCTGTAAGGCACTACCACTTAAAGTCCGACTGGATACCTGGCTATAATGCACATTAATGTATTAACATTATCATCTGCCTCCTTTCAGTGTATGCACGCTATCTTGAGCTTTCTTTAAGGGAACACTTTTTTCGAAAAATTTTAATTTAGCTTTGTTCACCTAATATCATTTCACACAGATTTTTGATTGCCTCTTAAAATACTTAATACAAAAACAGGGCCTGGTTCACAACTGTGGCTTCACAAAGCGGCAAAGCTTCACTTGGGTTCAATTTTGTTTTCTTTTTTTTTGTTGGTGGGAGATAAATATTTACTGTTTTTCGAATTCACTTTGCCTTCTGCCTACTTTGGTTACATTATATGCACATTTTCTTCAAGGGGAAGCATTGCTTTTAGCTTCGTTCACCGAACAGCATATTACACACATTGTTGCAATTCTCGTGTCAAACACAAAGCTCCATCCTCAAAGCTAGATTTTGTTTGTGTTACCAATATACATAAACAGCAGATGCCATAAAACTGCATATTGGCCCTTAATTAGCTGACAATATTGTAACTCTTCTGTGTGCTTCGTGTTGGAGCTTGGGCAGCACTTTTATTGCCTTTCCGTTGCTTCAACGATCCAAAGTGACGCAGATTTTATAATGTTAATTCATAGTACTTTGCAGTCACACACAAAATGTTATAGTGCTGTTCACGTGCATCGAGGCACATGTCTTTCTGTCTTTGCATTAAAAAGCCCAGGAATGTGTCTATAAAGGCACACATGTATTCTTGAATCAGACTGCATGACCCAGTGTGTAGTAATTGTATTGCTCTTCAGTCCCTGGTTGCACAGCACCCAGGATACAGTGCTTCATGGCTAAACACTTATAAGGTCCCAAAGGCGAGACCAATTCCATTGCAAATGCTGGTTTGTTTTTACTCTCTGGTGCAATTAACTGTTATTTTGGAGTGGCTGGAAGCTGAATGAAGAGCTACCTAGTAATGGCGCTTCCGTCTTTTTAGATGAATTACAGTACCCCTCCGTGCTGTTTCCAGGAGAGGGAAGTATCCAAAACACTGTTGCAATTCCATCCAGCGGACTGATCTATGTGTTGTTAAGGTACATTTCCTTCACTTTGGTACTAAAACTGAGTGCTGTTGTCGGCTAGTGTCTGTCTAAGCCTTCGTCCGAGATCTCGCTCCAGATTTTGCCGTGTTGCTTCTCCTCAAGTTGCACTTTGTACTGCCCGAGTGTCTTGTTTTGGCTCTACATTTGTTGGAATGCTAAGTGATTGTTGTCTTCTTGAAACTTGGCCCTTGGCTGCACCTTCCCTTTAATTATGTTATTGAACTGGAAACAATTGTCTCAGGCACTGAATTCAGTCCCTCTTCCAAGGTGTCTGATGCGTTTTCTGAACAACCTGATGGTGCAACTTTTTATGTTCTGAAGTAATCCTTTATCTTACTGCCAGAATTTAGAAACTGCATATGAATAAAGAATTATCTAGCACCATTTTTCATTCAAAATGATGCGTCCATTACCATGGGTAGATGGAGTTACTGAAAATAATCAGGTCCTATGCTGCTAACTTACTTGTGCAAATTAAGTGCTGTCTTTATATAAAAATCTGAATTTTTTCTACGTTGTTTTGACCTAGGGTTTAACCCCTTGGCCACGGAGCAAATTCCACCATGGAGCTGGGGGCTAGGGGGCGGGCACGGCGCTTCGGCACTCGTGATGGAACCACACCGTCATGAGCCACAGGCGTATGCTCATGACGGTGGGGTTCTGTCAAGGCCCGCCCACTCATTAATTCGCCTGCACATTAATGCCGCGTGGGAGGAGCGGCAGCCACATGACTGAACTACGCCGTCATGAGCACACGCTGCCCATGGCTCATGTTGGCGCGGTTCCGTCATAAGCAGGCAATGGAGTTAAACTGTAACTTTGCACACCATGTGTCCTAGCCTACTAATACATAGCAGTCAGGCCATGTTACCAGTTGGCTTTCCAATAAAGTGTCACTTCGCTCAGCACCCCCTTCACTTTGGGCATGTTGCCCAGTCGATTGTGACACCCTACATAGAATACTCCTTTCATTGCTTAATTTGAGCCGGTGGTTTCCGGTGCCCGGCACCAGCTTTTAATTGACAACACCAGTGCTTGTGACAGGCTGCCACAAGGTGGTGCTGTTTGGCTAATTTAGAGATGACCACAACAGTTAATTATTAATTGAATATACATTAAAAATAACAATTACCTTCCGCCCAAGCCATTCTTATAGTTTTGGAAGCCTGAAATTGTCCAAATTGCAACACTTGTAGGAGTGTGATGGCTAGTAGTTGTGTTGTTACTATCATTGGCGGTACAAAAGGGGGTGGTGATGGACGGAGCATCTGAACCAATCAAACACTCACACCCAGTCAACAGATCTGGGTTTAATCCATCACCGTTCTTTAGCCCACTCTGCCACCCCAGTTCAGACATGGCCCTATGCAAATCAGTCTGACCCTGTGCCTCATGGGAACAGTCCAGCCCGAACTGCCAAGCCATGCCTTCGCTGTACCTGAAACAAGCTTCCTAGGACCGGTTTCTGGCATTTCAGCCGTCTTCAGCCAGGCTTGCTTGAATCCAGTGGCAAAGTGAGCAAGGGACTCACGTCTGAGCATACCCTGCCAACTTATGGCGAACAGAGTGGGATAAAGAACGGTGATGGATTAAACCCAGATCTGTTGACTGGGTGTGAGTGTTTGATTGGTTCAGATGCTCCGTCCATCACCACCCCCTTTTGTACCGCGTTACTATCATTGGCAGCATGGCAGGGGCAACGTGTGATGCAAGTTGCATTGGCCTCCTGAAAATAGCCCTGGCATGTTTTTTTTATTTTTATTTTTTTACACAAACTAAGCACTGCCCTTCACCAATCTACCACTCCATAGTTCCACTAGTTATGTAACTGATTAAAAGCTACTAAACAAAATGTACCACTACAATGAACATAAACCCCTTTCCCCTAAGCATCACACTTATTTTAACCCTATGCTCAGCCTACTTCTCATCTTAAATCCAAAACTAGACTTTACCCTAACCATTAAACTGAACCAAATTCAAAATGTAGCCCTAATTCTTAATCTTATTCTAATCATAACCCCAATCCTCACCCAACAATAAATGTTAGAATTATATTGTATCCTAATCCTGAATCGAAGCCTCACGTTAACCATAATCCTACATTTTACCATACCACTAACTTTAAACACAAACGTAAGGCTTATCCTACCCCTTACCTTAACCTTTAATCTAAGCATACCCCTTACCATAACTCTAATGCTTACCCTTCTTTATACTTCAATCGATGTAGTAGTATTCTCAGTAGTGGTACGTCTTCTACATAAATGTATATCCATGTAGTGAATATTGAGTAAAGTTGGAGCCCAGGTTAAGAAGACATAGGGAGGTTAGGTAATTTCCTGCAGTGCCCAAAGGGACATTTAGACTCCGGTGCAAGACTTTAACTGCACACTTATGCATTGCATTTATTAACACCAAGCTTTCGACCTAATTTATAGAGTTGTGTGATAAATGAAGAAGAACGCACACAAACCTTTTTGCAACTATTTTGGATTTGCCTAATACATGCAAATGATTTTTGCTCCATTGCCCCTTATAGCTCTATTTGTATCTATCTGTGAAAGGAAGACCAATGACACATATGAAATCCTTTCATAAGTGAAATGTCATCAATCCACTCCTCCACTACTACAAAACCCTTCCTTCCTCCACTCTCCGTACCGTGGAGTACAACTTCACTGTGAAGTCAATGTTTCCGATGTTATCACTTCAACTGCCACCTTTGCCGGTTAGCCACAAATATACATCAAAGGTATCCATCGCCACTTCACCTTCCTTGTATAGAAAACTAGTACTCCATAAACCCAGCTTTTGACAGGTATATGAAATGTCTTCTTGCTTTCCCTATATACATTTTCCCAGGCCCAGACTACCCACTTCCGTGAAGTCTTAAAACTGCCTAGAAACGCATCTGTTCTATGCTGAAGGGATTTTCACTGCCAATGACTCATTAATTCACTGACAATAGTCCACAACTCTCAGCACCCAATGCACAGAGCCTTGTTGAACTGTATCCCCTGGAACCTTCTCCACTGGTGATGCTGCAGGTACTCGGTGGAAGTGAAATGAGGGCACTTCATTCCGGCAGCATTTTTTACATAAATATAAATGTGCTACATAATGGCATCACCTACCCTATAATTTGCAGATATCAATTAAAGAATGCTTCTAGGTAATATGGGTCTAAAGTTATTAAATCGACAGACACTGTAAAAGATAACTGGTTATCTATCCGCATTTTATAACTGAATGCATTTTTGCAAGTTTGCTCAGATACTGATAGTCAGAGAGTTTTAGGATTTCCAAATAGTGGCTGTGGGACAGTGGCAGGGCTTTTGTATGCAGCAGGAAACAGAACCCTTGAGTATCTGAATTTAATTCAAACAAGGAGGAATTAAGTATTCGTTTTTTAAAGAAAATGTTGCCTCACTTTTTTTTCAAATTCATGTTTTGGTCGCTGTTCTCGATGCAGCAGTTTGTTCAAATGGCTCTCAGAGTTTAGAAGAATCCCAAACACTTTGCATCCCTTTTTATAGACTGATCTCATGAAAATTAATTGGTCTACTGGGGTATTATAGACATAGAAACATGCCAACGTGAATTACTATTTCGCAGAGCTGCTTCTTTTTTTGGGAGATGTTCAGTGTGAAATAAGGGGAACCTGAACTGATGCCAAGTTTTAAAACACAACTCGGGAAACAGATTAAAAGAGACATCTTTTATTACGAGAAGTGTCTACACGTTTCTTCTAGTGGCATACTGCAGATGTTTTACACAATATAACTATTGGAGGTAGACACAATGGGAATGCAGTGCCGTTCGTGTGCTGTCAACCAAGAGAAAGTGATAAATTGTTCGTGAATACAATTTTAAATGCTGGTGTATGTATTTTCTTTGGAACTGGGTTCGCCTTTGTGTCCGTGTTGTATTAAATGGCTGCTAAAATGTCAAAAAAGCTACACAGTAATAGCACAGACTATGCCACATAATTTACATTAATTGCATGCTACGAGGCATACTTAGTGTCTCCTTGCAGCATAAATTGCCTTTCCTTTGCTGTATAATTTATTCCATACTGCTGCTTAATTTAGCCTGCTCCTGTTGCATGATTTTATTGGCTCTTTGACATGCTTCCTTATTTTGATATGCTGTACAGCAGAAACCAAGAACAGCCATCCTAAGTAAAGCGTATTTTATTAAAGTGCTTAAATAGGAAATACAATATCTTCTGGTCGTGAATACAGAACAGCAGATATTTTGCACCTAAACATGACACCCTGCTTGCCTTGTTAAAATACACACAGCATGAAATTAATTGGAAATTCAAAACTATTAGGCTGGGTCACACTTCAGAGTGCTCGCAGCTTTCCATGCTGGAAGAGAATGGATTCCTGAGCCTGCATTTAAGAGGGCTTAGGTAATTTGCTGCAGTCCCAAAGTCTACCTCGGTTGCGTTTGACCTCAATATCATGCATGACTCCAATCCTGTTAGCAGAAGATCAAGGTGAATGCAGCCGACGGCAAATGCACTCTCACTACTTTTTCTGGCTGTCTGACAGCAGTTTCTGGGCCATGGGGATGTGTTGACAAACTGCATGTTTAAGAATTCATAGATGTGGTTTTCTCTTCACTGCCCCAACCCCAAGGCAGGAAGGAGAATACCAGCGCACTTGGACCGCTGTCTTCATTGGCTAGGGGTAACTGTTTGGGCCTGTGGAGTCATGAAACTATACCTTGAAATGTTTACATCTGGTTCCGATCACACACACTCCTTGAACACAGGCTGCTGAAGGCTCAGTCAGTGTGTAGTGGTGTTATAGCACAGTGGTTCCTAAGGACCAACAGGTAAAGTCTACTGGATTGTGTCTTAAAAGAAATGGACTACTAAGCAGGAAGTTGATGGATCCATCACATATTATTTTACATTTCCAAAGCAGTTGCAGTGCATGGAGGAAGCACAGTCCATTCGGTGCAGTGAAGGGGCATTGATACCTTTTAGGACAATGAATGCCACCTTAGAATGTGATTTGCTCCTTTGGCTAAAATAAGAGCTGCAGCTGCTATTAGTACTGTAGTCCTTCCATTGTGTTGAGTACTTCTCCATCCTCCCTAACATAAGCAGCTAGGCCCAATGCCCTCTGGAAAGGTGGCTCCTTTCTCCTCCTTTCCTATTCTCCTTACCTCCATTACAGTGACAGAGAGGCAGAGGGATACAAAGGTAGGATCACACACCTTACTTCTCCTCTCGTCCTCTCTCAGTCCCAGTGAAGGAAACAGCAGACTACAGAGAAAGGCAATATGTCCAGCTTATTTTCTGCACCAAAGATGGGGAGAGAGAGAAGTCAGGAGAACGTAGCTGTCAAAGGGCCTGATTACGATTGCCCCAGAGGAGTAGCCGAATTTATTGCTCTCGATAAAATCAGATACCCCTGGACTTTGAAATGTACCTAGAGCTATCAGTTCCACCTAGTGCAAGTTAGTGACAGGATGAACATGTGGATTTTGATGCTTATGGCACCAAAATCCTCATATCCGGATAAATACCTGGCCTTTTCATTTCTGGCGGGTTTCACATTGTAAAATTCATCAGGGAATACAGACTTTATTGCACTCAGTGATTACCGGTTGCGATAAACTCTGCACAACTCTGAAATATATATGTATATATATTACCAAGTGGGAGTCACCAGAGGGCAGTTATTTAGTACCACATTTCCATAGGAAAAGCATTTTTTGTTTTTTATATATATATATAATAGTTATAGTTAGGTCAGCATTTCCATGAGAAATAAGTTTTTTGTGTTGGGAATAACTTTGGCACCACTTGACAGATCTTTACAAAATGCTCGGAAACGGAGCTCTTTTTTGCCTTAGTTTGTGCATGGAAAGTTTTCGGTTGATCCTTTAAGCAGGGGTCAAGAAAAAGTGGGGTCCCAAAATGTAAAATTCCCATGCCTTTTCCATGGACTTCTTTAAGAAGCACTACGGTCAAAGCTGCTGAATGGAAAAACACCAAATTTGGCATGAATCTAAATCTTGGTCTTCAGATTGTGAGTTTTGTGATTTGCTGTAAATCCGTTCAGTAGTTTCCAATATATGAAGGTTAAAAACTATTTGTAAATCTATATATATATATATATATATATATATATATATATATATATATATATATATATATATATATATATATATATATATATATATATATACATATATACTACTTAGGTACAGTTGCCACATTTCCATTGGA
The DNA here is from genome assembly GCF_964263255.1 of Lissotriton vulgaris. NCBI lineage: Eukaryota > Metazoa > Chordata > Amphibia > Caudata > Salamandridae > Lissotriton > Lissotriton vulgaris. Next base: position 339,436,058 of record NC_141699.1, on the reverse strand, counting down.
AAAGCATTTTTTGTTTTCTTTTTTTTTCAGAACAAAATTTTATTATGTTGTTGAAAAGATGTCTGACAAGCACAGCGCCCCGGGCACCGGAGAAGCTGTGAGCATTAGTGGAATAATCACATTTAGGCAATTCAAACAACAGTTCTTTCTTGTTTTTTAAAGAAAAAATAAAGTAACATTCCTATATCCCCCCTCCCTTCTCCCTCCCACTTTCCCCACCCAGGACCCCCCCCCTCACCCTCCGCACAGCGTCTAGTTAGTCTATAAACAAAAAGCATATCAAGAAACATTTAGTGTGTACTCCTCATCACCCGGGATCAGTGTCCAATTGTCTAGCTTCAGCTTCATCGTGCACTGGCGGTTCCAGCCACAGTCCTCTATAGTCTGCCCACCTCTTCCAAATCTTATAGTGTTTCTGGGGACAGCCTCTGGCCTCAAAGATCGGGCGCTCCAGCCCCATATAAAAATCCAGTCCCCTTTTCCAAACTCCTACTAGGGGGGCCCTGGGGTCTTTCCAGGCTCGGGCCACATCTCTCTTAGCCACTGTGAGGCCCAAAAGCAGCAAGTGTTGTTTGTAAATATTCCCCCCCACTTGTTCCAGGACATGATGTAGCCCCAACTGTGGCAAGCGGGGGAGCTCCCAGCCCAACACCTCAGACAAGCAGTCCCACACTCCCGACCAAAACCTCCTCAGCCCGTCACACGACCATACCGTATGTATAAATGTTCCCACCTCTTGACCACATCGCAAACAATCAGGGGACCCAATCATGCCCGCCTTCCACAGCCGTTCTCTAGTATAGTAGGCTCTATGCAAATATTTGAACTGAATGAATCGCAGGCGTACCACAATTGCCGCCCCTCTCGGAGCCTCAAGCGCTACTCTGAAGTCCTACTAATCTAACGCCCCAACATCACTCTCCCATTTAGTCTGCAGGTTGTCTAGGGAGGAAGAACAGTGTGTGACTAGCGTTTGGTAAATATTAGATATTTTTTTACTTTCCAATTCCCCCATAAACACCTTAGCCTCCAGTGGGCTAAATTCAGGCAATGAGTCCAGGCCGTTCAGGGTGGGTGTGATAGCATGACGGAATTGTAAGTATCTAAAGAATTGGGTCTGGGGCATGTCAAACTCCTCCCGCAACTCCTGGAACGACTTGAGGGTCGTACCTTTGGTAACATGGCCTAAGGCTGATATGCCGATTGTGTCCCAACCTCGAAACCCTTGCAGGGACGCCAACGCCGGCAACAGCCCATTCTGCCACAATGGGGTTTCCCTCGTTAGTCTGTTCCACCACCCCATGCGGCGAAGTGCTCCACGCCATATATGAAACACTATCTGAGTAACCACTGGGAGCCTCTTTCTCTTAGTTGTCGAGTAAAGTATGGTGTGCAGCGTGTCAGGGTCCATTAGATGTCTCTGAAGGGCATAGGTCGGGTCACCCCAGTCCCCATACCACCACTCATTCAGTATCAATAAATGAGAGGCTTGATAATAGGACAGAACGTCCGACGTTGCTAGACCGCCACAATACGTAGAGAGGAAGCATGTGCGGAGTGCTACTCTCGCCATTCCCCCCGCCCAGAGAAACTGACTGAGTGCCGAGTTTACTTGCCTGAACCACTGCGGTGAAATAGGGTATGGGTGATTTTGCAGTTGGTATAATAGACGTGGGAGGGCCACCATTTTAAATATGGCCGATCGGCCGTACACGTTTAAGGGCATACGGGACCATGTAGCCACGTCTGATCGGACACGATCCCACACAGGTACCACATTGCGTGTCCAGGAGATCCCACGCAAGTCCGTTAGGAACACACCCAGGTATTTAAGGCCTCCCGTCGCTTCCTGCAACGCGGCCGCCCAGGACCCAAGGCCACAGCGCTCACCCAGCACCCACAGCACAGACTTACGTAAGTTCAAACGGAGGCCCGACACTTCCCCGAATATTCGCATAATGTCAAGGACCCACGACCCGGATCTATTTAGATCTGTAAGGAAAAATAGGACGTCATCCGCATAGAGTGCGATTCTATCGGAAGGTCCCGCCTCCCATTCGATACCTCGCATCTGTGCATCCACTCGTACCCACGCCGCTAGCGGTTCCATAGCCAGGGCAAATAAATATGGCAATAGGGGGCATCCCTGTCTGGTGCCCCGACCTATGGGGAAAGAGTCAGACACTGCCCCAGCCACTCTCACCGACGCCGTCAGATCCGTATATAGTAGCTGCAAATACGATAGGAAGTGGGGCCCGAGATTTAGGCGGGACAGGAGTGCGCGGAGGTAGACCCAGGTCACTGAGTCAAAGGCCCTATCTATGTCGGCCAGTAATCTCGCCGCAGGGATCCCCGCCACCCGGGCTGCTTCGACTGCCACCTGTGCGCGTCTAATATTGTGTCTTGTTGCTCTGCGTGAAATACAATTTACCACTTGTTGTAATATTGATAACAATTTTCACTTTAACACCGAAAGAGATAGCATCTCAATATAAGAGAGCTTAAATTATTTAAATGCTAATATGGATAAATATCAAGTAACTGCAAAACCTCTAAACATCGAGAGTAACGAGTTTTCTTGTTCTCTTTTTTCCTTTTTTCTCTTCTTTCTATTACTCTTGTTTTCTTCATGTTTTCCTTTGGCAGACCCCTGACGAAGGGGCCGCAAGGTCCCGAAATGCATTGGGTTGATGTATTTTACATTGTATATTTTGGTTGATTAATTGAATGCGATGAACTCGTTTTAGGTTATGTTGAAAAATGTCAATAATGTTTGCATACGATTGATATACTGATGCAATATATCACATAAATAATTGATTAAACAAGAATTGAAATGCTGAAAGCTAAATAAGAGTTTACTCATTTAAGAGTGCACCCAAGAGCCCTGGCAGCCATTCAGGTGTCAGGCTATATACATGTTGTTGCTCTGCGGGGCATAAACCCGGCTTGGTCTGGGTGGACAAGGTCAGTAATGTACGGGAGGAGGCGGTTGGCCAGTGCTTTCGCCAATATTTTTGCTTCGGTGTTCAATAACGATATTGGTCTATAGGACTCATGTTGTGCAGGGGGCCTCCCCGGTTTGCAGAAGACCACTATTTCAGCGTGTCGCCAGTCCTTCGGGAGACGGCCACACTCTTTGGCTGCCTCCAGTGCCCTTCTGTAGTATGTTCATAGTTGGAGGTGAAATTTCTTTAAAAAATCACAAGGGAACCCGTTGGGTCCGGGACTTTGCCAATATTTAGTTCTCCGAGGGCTGTGCCCAGCTCCTCTGCTGACAAACAAGGTTCCAAACGGGCACGCCCTTCATCCGAGATCGCTCGTGGCGGGAGGTCAGCAAGGAATTTGTCGATATCTTCTGCTGGGAGGGACTCTCTGGGGGCATATTGGGTCGCATAATACTGTGCAAAGCTGGCCGCCAGAGCTGCCGGGCCCGTCATGGTCGTTCCCTCCCCATCACGAAGACACGGTAGGGACTGCGCATGAAAAGTGCTCTGGCAAAGCCTATATAGCATCGAGCTGGATTTATCGCCCCATTGGTAGATCCTACTCTGAGTCGCCAGCCACAGCTGTTTAGCCTCATCCAGTAGCAAGGAGGCATATGATTGCTGCGTCAGTAGCAACTGTCCCACGTCATCCGCACCCCCTCCAGTATGGCATCTTTCTTCCTGATCTCTGACCAGATCCGCAGCCTTTGCTATGTCCTCCTTACATGTCTTACGAGCAGCCGCACACCAAGCAATGTCAACCCCGCGAAGAGTGGGCTTCAGGGCCTCCTGTCGACTTTGGGTGTGTTGGTGTCGCCATGCGTCAACCCATTCCATCCCTCTCACCATGCCATTCAGTTTAGTAGGTGTGTCCGCTGGCACATCACACCCCAGCCTGTGGCGATCCATTTGTGCATTCATCACATCGTTCCAGTCACTGCCCACCACTGCCAGAACATGTGGTATCTCGGTCCATACACCAAACAACTTTTCAATAAGAGCACCTTGTAGTGGAGGTGGGGCATATACACTACCGAAAACTATCGCCTCAGTGCCTATCCTGCCCTGGATAAACACGCATCTGCCCTGTGCATCAACCCACTGAGCCTCATGAACATAGGACAATCTGCGGTGTACTAGGACAGCTACTCCTCGAGATCCCCTCACAAAACCAGCATGAAATACCTGCTGATATCCGTAGCGCTGTAAACTAAAAGTCTTGGTACCCATGAGGTGAGTCTCCTGCAACAGTAACACATCAGCTTTCTCTTTCTTACCCTGCCGCAGGACTGCGCCTCGCTTTATCCTATCTAGCATTCCCCATACATCCCAGCTCACAACACGCATCAAAGCCCTCTGAGGGCCTGTCTCAGGAGTATCAACCGCCATCTATAGGCAGAAAGAGGAATGGCCCAGGCGTCAGAGACCACACACACATATTATGCTTCAATAGGACTTGAAAGAACACTGTGCAGATGAAAGCATCCCCCCTTCCCCTCCTCAACTCCCACCCAACTAATCCCCCAGCCACCTCCCTGCCCCTAGCCACCCCCACAACTCCCCCACCACCCCCACCCCATACCTCAGCAACATTGAAGTACCTGTCGCGGTATAGATCGTCTCCGGCCCCCAACGGGAGGTTCGAGACCCACTATCCCAATGGATCCCCATGAACTACCCACTTAGACCCAACCTACCCCCCACTTAACAAACTCCTCTAAACTGAGGGGTTATGACCGCCCTCCCCTTGTCGTCCCCCAACCCGCGTCCCATGGTCACAAAATTACTTGTTCATCAGGAGTCTCAGGTGATAAATTACAAAAGTCATCTCCGCCCAAGAGACGAGTACGATCGTCTAGCCACTTCCCCGGGCCCTTGTCTGAAATCCGCTGCGCATCTTTGGAGCTCATGATTCCAGATTCTGAGTCTGTAGCCCCAGTGGCCTCCGCCGCCCCATTGTTGGGAGGAGGGTTTTTCTTGGACCGCGATCTCCAATTGCTCCTGCTCCGCGATCGCCTGGGGGGTCCGCGGGGGCCCCGCCGTGGAGGATGAGTCCGAGTCTCGACCCAGAGGAGTATTTACTCTGATTCAGACTGTCTCGTCTGTCCAGGTGAAGTCTTCTTCCGGAGTATTAAAGAATTGGGTCCGGGACAGGAAGACCACACGCAGACAGGCCGGGTAGAGCAAAGCATACTGGATATTGAGGTCCCTCAGCCGCGCCTTGGCCGCTGACTGACGTTGTTGCTGTACCAGCCTAGTGTAGTCCGGGAATCTTAAGTTTTTTTGGTTGTCAAATAATAGAGGCTCCTTCATTCGCGCTTGTCGCAGAATCGTGTCGCAATCATGGTAATTGAGTAGCTTGGCTATCACCGGCCGAGGGCGAGCTCCCACCGGCGGCTTTTGGATCAGTGCTCCGTGCGCGCGCTCAATGATAAAACAGCGCGAAAGGGACTCTGGAGGGAGCCACCCCTCCAACCATTGGGTCAAAAAGGCTTCCATATCGCCCTTCTCCCAGCCCTCCGGAAATCCCACAAACCGCAGGTTGTTTCTCCGAGCACGCTCTTCCGCATCCTCGGCCGGCAGGGCAAGACCCTTCTGAATCCCTTCCATGTTGGCCACTTTCTTTTTCAGGGTCGCCACATCGTCCTCCACCCATTCTGGTCTCAGTCTCAGTAATGCGGGCCACAGCGTTTCGTAGATCCTGGCGCAGCAAAGTAACATCAGCCCCAACTGTCCCTGTTTTTGCATCTAGCATGTCTCTGGATTGTGTGATCGCCGCCATGAGGGCTGCATTGTCCGGGCCGGACACTGGAGAGCCCCCCGAGGCTCCGGCACCCCCAGTCGGCCCAGTAAAGTTGTCTATTGTGCCTTGTTTCAAGGTACCTCCACTGTTGCCAGCCCTCGTCATGGTAGTCTACGTATATGTGCACAGAGTCTAGGGTGCTGTGGGGGTGTAGATCAGCCACACCAACCTCTTCAGTAGCGGATCCGTGTCCGGGCCTTCCCCGCTGTCTCAGGCGTCGAGGAGGTTATTGTCCACTCCCAAGCCAATCTGCGTGCTCGCTCGTGTTATCGCGTCTCTTCACTCCAATGTCACACCAATGTCGCGGCGCCCCATCCAGTCTTACTATGAGCAAATACTCCACTTCCGATGCAGGGGATGTATGGGTCCCACCTTTGTTCGGGAGCCACTCCGGGGACACCGCCACTACTCCGCCGGGGACCTCCACCGAGAGCCAGGGACCCCAATGCGTAGGCAATCGCAGGGTCTGCGTTGGGCTGCCCGCCTCCACCTCCGAACACCTTTGTGCTACCGCCTGCTTTTCTCCGCTCAGGGGCTAGTCTTTGGCGCCCAGGAACCCCGCCCTGGAGGGTCTCCCCCGCGGTCCGATCACACCGCCGAGTAGGGGGCACGCAGTGGCGCGCTGCGTATGAAGCGCTGTTACATCGGGGTATCCGCCGGGCTCGAAAAAAGTCACTGCCTCCCCTGCAGCGAGCGCTGTCACTGGGGGGGGAAATAAGAGAGACTCCCCACAGCGCCCACGATCCAGCAGTTTCTCCGCGGTCCGACACGACCGCCGAGCGAGGCCCACCTAGTCTCTCCCGCACTCCTCTTGATCGTAGCTGGCACAGCCTCCGATAACTCTTTGTGGCAGCGGCGGCATTAATTGCATCGACCTCTCCGCGTCACACCGTTTACGCACTCCGGGCCTCCACTCACCGGAAGTGCGAACCTGCCCACCGCTTCCGCTCTGGCTCCGGCCGCGTCGCACTTCCGCCCGGGTGCTCTCAGACTCGAGGTCCCGGCTTCTGTGCGCCAGGAAGGCCGCACCTCTTCGGGGTCCGGGTCACCATCGAGCAGGCGTCGAAGTCGTCCAGATCACCGTTGGGGCCCCTCCGTCACCCCCGACAGCCAAATATCCCAGTTAGGACGTCTCAGGGTCGGGGAGACGCAGGATATTCGGCGGATAAGTCATCGGCGGGACAGAGCTCACCTAGGCTGCGTCCGCCATGTTCGCTGCCTTGGCCACGCCCGCATTTTTTGTTTTCTGTATAACTTTCTTAATAACTTTGCCCCATTTCACAAATCTTCACGAAACTTTAAAAAAGAAATCTCCTCCACCTCAGCTGGAATATTTCAGGTATTCACATTAATTGTCCTGGAAAAGATTGATTCTTTAGAATGAACTTGAAGAAACCAATCTGCATCAATAATGACTACATTACCTAGAAAAACTGGCTTGTCCGCTAGTGTGTGTAGCACAGATTAAGAGTCGTCTAAACAATATGGCGGCCTTTAAATTTTTGAATGGCGAAATATTGTTTAGACTAAAACTACTGTGCATTCTGGGTTTTACGAGGAAATATAGTGAGGTACAGTGTATTTTCTATTTTGTAGATCTGTATTTTATTAAAATTTCTGTAAGTACTGCAATACTTTCTAGGTACTACCGTGGTACTCTGTACATTTTAAAAAAAATATATAAAGTAATAAAACTACTTTTCCTTAGCTTTACTTTGGTAAGCTGCCTCATTCCTTCCTATGCACTTCTAAAACAGTACTACAATATATTTCCCCTTATATCCCAAAACGCTGAATAAGTGTGGTCTAAATAATATGGCTGCCTTTTAATTTTCGAAGGACATTCATTACCAAAATATATATATACTATTTTGCATATGCAATGTGCTGCGGTATACCACAAAATTACCCCACTATACCGCAGCACAATATATCACTACGTGTTTGTGCATTATAACAAACTACTGTACCAATTGAAATCTACTACCAAAAAGAACTCTTTCCACCCTATAATCTATATTTCTGCAAAATGTCATCTGAATCCGTTCAGCTATTTTCCCACTAAATCTGCTTGAACACTCTATGACAACACACCACTTCACAGTATGACATTCCACTCCACTCCATGACAGTACACTCCACTCTACTACACACCACTCTACCACACTCCTCTCCACAGTACAAATGCCACTCCACTGTACAATATCATAGTTCACTCTATTCCCTTCTACTCTACAAGACACTGTACAAAACACCACTCAACTCTACAGTATCACACTCCACTACTCTCTATGCCAATCCACTCTACAAAACGCCACTCCAATGTACGCCCCTACAATCCAAGACCCTGTACGACACACCATTCCACTGTACTGTACAGCACTCAACTCCACTGTATGCCACTCCACTCTATGCCACTGTACTTTACGCTATTCCACTTTATGCCACTCCACTCTATAGCACTCTACCCACTCCACTCTACTCCACTATATACCACTCCACGCTATTCCACTGTACCCCACAACACTCTACTCCACTCCATTGTACAACATTCCACACTATTCCACTCTAGATACTCCACTGTACGTCACTCCACGCTACTCAACAACATTGTACACCAAAAAACACTACGTCACTCCACTGTAATCCAATATACGCACTACAATACGACACTCTACGATATGGCAATGTACAACACTCACTCTATGCCACTCCATTCTGCTCAATGCCACTCTACATCACTCTATGCCACTCCACTCTGATCTATGCCACTCTCCACTACAACACTCTACTCCCCAATGCGACTCCACTCTACGCTATTCCACTCTCACCACTCTACTCTACACCACGCCACTCAACCCCATTGCACACTACGCTATTCAACGTTACGCCACTCCACTGTAATACAGGCTATTCTATGGCACAACACTTCACTCTACAATACGCCACTGCCCTCCACAAGATGTGACTTCACTGTACTCTACACCACTCCACTCCACTATACACCTCCCCACTGTAAGGCGTGCCTCTCTATGACAGTACACTCCACTCTGCTCTACGACACGTCACTCAACTGTACGCCACTCTACGACATGTCACTCCACTCTACACTATTCCACTCTATGGCACTCCTCTACACTCTACGGCATGACACTCTGCAGCATGACACCCACTCCACTCCACTTTACTCTACAAAACAGTACTGCACTCTACACCACCCAACGCCACTCTGTGCCACTCAACTCTATGACACTCTATGCCATGCCACTCCACTCTCCCACACTCTACGCCAAACCACTCTACTAGACTCTACTCTACCGAATGCCACTCTACTCTACACTATTCCACTCTACACCACTCCACTGTATGGTAGTCCACTCTACGCACCTCCACTGTAAGGCACTGTACGACACGCCTCTTCTAGGACACAACACTCCACTGTACTCTAAGACATGACACTCCATTCTACTCCACTCCACTCCACTGTACTCTATTCAACTCTACGCCACTCGACTCTACACAGTTCACTCTACAAATCTTTACTCCCTGCCACAACACAGTACACTGAGACTCTACAACACTCCACTCTACGCCATGACACTGTGTGCCGCAATACTCCACGATACCACACAAGAGTGTACGACTCTCCACTCCACTGAACTACTCTCTACTCCACTCTGCAACACTCTACGCCCCTTCACTCTACCACACTGCCCTCTATCACACTACACTACACTACACAAAACTCTACTCAACTCTGTGCCACTGTACAATGCTCTGCTCCACTCTATGTTACTCTACTATGCAAATCCCACTACACCACTTGACATCACTTTACTGACCTCTACACTATGACACACAACTTCACTCTCCTCCACTATGCTACTCGACTTTTCAACACTCTATGTCACTTCACTCTACCACACTCTACTCCAATGTATGCCACTTCACATTACTCTACTCTACGACACCCACTCTATTCTAAGACACTTTACGATACTCTACAACACCCTACTACACTCCATGACACACCACTCCACTCTATGCTACACCACTCCATGCCACTCTACTCTATGATGTGCCACTCAACTTTATGCCACTTTACTCCAATCTATGCTATTCCAGTCCACTCGACTCCCCTCCACTGTCCCACACTTTACCTCACTCTACGCCACAGTATGACACTCCACTTTACATCGCACAACTCTACACCATGCGACCCCACTGTACTACACTATGCAACTCCACTGTTCAACACGTTAACCTACTCTATGTCACTCCACTCTACAACACTTTCAACTCCAATCCACTGTACAATATTCCGCTCCAGTTTATGACACTTCACTAGACTCTATGCTATGCCACTCCACTCAACACCATTCTATTGTACAACGCTTTACACCACTTTATGCTACAGGTCGCACTCCACTCTACACCGTTATACTGTATAAAACTCTACTACACTCTATCAACTATACTCTACTACTCTCTATGCCACTCTACAACACTGTACTCCAAACTATGCCCATCCACTCTATGCTACTCTACTACACTATATGACACTCTACGATGCCCCACTCCAGTCTATGGCACGCCACTACAAAGTAAGACCAGACACTCCACTCTACTCAACGACAATCCAATCACCCAACAGCATTCCATGTCACTCCATTCTACAACACTATACTCCACTCTGTGCCACTCGATGACACTGTCCTCGACTCAACAATACTCCACTCAATGACACTCTACTGTGTGGCACTCCACTCTACAGCACTCCACTCTATAACACTCCACCGTAGAGTACGACATGCCACTTCACTCTCCATCCCTTTACTCTAGAAGACTCTAGTCCACGGTATACCCTTCCACTCTACTCCAGTCTGTGACACTGTACCACACTTCACTGTATGACATGCCACTCTACAACACTACAATCTACAACATTACACTCTTCAACAGCCTCCTTCACTCTACCGTACAACACTCCAATCAATACTGCTCTTTATGACACTCTCCTCCACCGTTAGCCACTCCACTCCACAACACTCTACTCCACTCTGTGCCACCTTATAATCAACTACTCAATGACACTCCATGATACTTCAGTCAATGACATTCTACTGTGCGACTACGATACGCCACTCTAAATCACTCAAATGACATCATTTGTGAGACCACTGTGCATAGTAGAGTATCACTACATTGTTACATAATATAGTCAGCGATGCACATAACTGAGGTTCAGGCACAGTAGCCAGGCTCAGCTCCCAACCCCCTTAACTTTACATTAAAAAAAATAGAAAGTCACTGGAAAAAACAAAGGTTAAAGTGACGTTATACTTGGGAATTGTAATAATTTCTTACTTTATATTAAAAATAAATTCAATGAAGAAAACAAATGTTAAGGGGACATTATATTTTGGCATAAATGCCTTTGAAAACACACCATTTTAAACAAAACAAATCCACTGAAATTCAACGGTTATAGTTATCTCAAGTAACTATACCTAGTACCCTAAAGTAATTAAAACTTGTGCCATTGCCATGCTAATTACCTCAAATATTCTGAAACGACAGTGACAACACGGTGCATGGCAGGGGCAAGTGTTATAGTTACTTTAGTGCATGAGTTACAGTTAATTGAGATAACTGTAAATGGTGAATTTCAGTGGTTTCCTTAATTTCAAATGGTATATTTTAACTGAAATTCTCACCTAATTATAATGCCCCTTTAATATTTGTTTTTCTCAATATATATATATATATATATATATATATATATATATATATATATATATACTAGCGGCCCGTCCCGACGTTGTCCGGGTAAAAAAAGGCTAGGCAGCAATGGTTTTAGTATCATTTTACATTTGTCCCACATAAGAGACACATTTTGAAGCAGTGTCCCCAAAGGTCCGTTTTTCCGAATAGAGCATATTGAATCCCTTTCCAGGGAAACTGTTAGAGGCAGTTCAAAGATAGAATGTGCTGTTTTCCCAGCTGTTAGCAAAGTGGCAGCTATTCCAGATGAAGCAACAGCTAGAGTCAAATTCCCAGAAGATCGAACTTTGGCAAGTATGAGGTTGATAAGGTAAGTCTTTCCTGTGCCACCGGGGGCGTCTATGAACAATAGTTTGCCTTGCTTCTTTTCAACACTATCAACTATGGTGTTGTAGGCGAGTTGTTGATCGGGAACTAAGTTAGGCAAGTGTTGAGCAAGGTAATATTTAGCTCTGGAATATTGTGTGCGGTAGCGATATTGTGGTATCCAGTTAAGTTAGTTCGAACCGCTGGCGGCAGGCTGAAATCTTGTAAGGACTTCTCGTTTAATAGATACAGTGAGTCTTATATTCTATAAATCCTTGGTTTATGATTTCATTGTTGATAGCAGCCCGTGCCGACGTTGTCCGGGTATGAATTGTTGCCGGCCAGTAGTATATTGTTTTGTAGGATTTCGTTTTGATAGCATTTCTTATCTGTGACAGGCCTGTGAAACGCTACGATTCACAGTGCACTGCTGATGCACTTGAGTGCGTGTTCAGTAGTGTGTGAACTCGAGTTTCCCTACTATATATTTCTTTGCAATATTATATAGCGCAAACTCGACAACATGGCATGAGCACAATTTACATTACAGAAGAACACATTCATTTGTGGTAGGCACGGGGAGACAAAGCGATTTGCCTGGAATCACAGGATGTTGAGCTGATGCCGAGATTCGAACGTAGCTCCCCAGCTCTAAAGTTCACAATTCTAGAACTTGTGGCGGGAGGTGTGTCTAAAAGTGTATGTTGGTGCTGGCCATCAATGAGAAAGACCTGTGCATTTTTCAAATGGGTGGTGAAAAAATATGAGTATGTTGCTGGAGATGTGGGCCGCCGTGCCACCAATGTACTTACCGGGGGAGGGTAAACACAGATTATTCCGCAACTTTCTTTCCGCATACCATCACTCCGCATACTTTCATTACGAAAGTACCATGACTCCGCAATGCCATTATAATGCATGGCATTACATTTTATATGCTTTTGCTACGCATACATTTACAACGAAATTCATTGTAAATGCATGAATGGTAAAAGCATGTTTTTTTTAAATGTTTGGATAAGGTAAGTGTGGGTATAGGGGTATATGTTTTTGGGTACTGAGGTATATGTTTTGGGGTGTTTGGGTATTTTAAGGGTTCAACTTCAGATATAGTTTTGGGTTATGGGGTACAGGGGTATTTTTAGGGTTCAGGGCTAGGTTTGGGTTTTGTGGTATAGGGGTATATTTAGGGTTCAGGGGTAGGTTTGGGTTTTGGGGTACAGGGGTATTTTAAGGATTCAGGGCTAGGTTTGGGTTTTGGGGTACAGGGGTATTTTTAGGGTTCAGGGCTAGGTTTGGGTTTTGGGGTACAGAGGTATTTTAGGGTTCAGGGGTAGGTTTGGGTTTTGGGGTACAGGGGTATTTTTAGGGTTCAGGGCTAGGTTTGGGTTTTGGGGTACAGGGGTATTTTTAGGGTTCAGGGGTAGGTTTGGGTTTTGGGGTACAGGGGTATTTTAAGGGTTCAGGGCTAGGTTTGTGTTTTGGGGTACAGGGGTATTTTAGGGTTCAGGGGTAGGTTTGGGTTTTGGGGTACAGTGGTATTTTTACGGTTCATGGCTAGGTTTGGGTTTTGGGGTACAGGGGTATTTTTAGGATTCAGGGGTAGGTTTGGGTTTTGAGGAACAGGGGTATTTATAGGGTTCAGGGCTAGGTTTGGGTTTTTCCGGTATAGGGGTATTTTTAGGGTTCAGGGCTAGGTTTCGGTTTTGGGGTACAGGAGGATTTTAGGGTAGGTTTGGGTTTTGGGGTACAGGGGTATTTTTAGGGTTCAGGGGTAGGTTTGGGTTTTGGGGTACAGGGGTATTTTTAGGGTTCAGGGCTAGGTTTGGTTTTTGGGGTACAGGGGTATTTTTAGGGGTCAGGGGTAGGTTTGGGTTTTGGGGTACAGGGGTATTTTGAGGGTTCAGGGCTTGGTTTGTGTTTTGGGGTACAGGGGTATTTTAGGGATCAGGGGTAGGTTTGGGTGTTGGGGTACAGTGGTATTTTTAGGGTTCGGGGCTAGGTTTGGGTTTTGGGGTACAGGGGTATTTTTAGGGTTCAGGGGTAGGTGTGTGTTTTGGGGTACAGGGGTATTTTTAGGGTTCAGGGCTAGGTTTGGGTTTTGGGGTACAGAGGTATTTTTGGGTTCAGGGGTAGGTTTGGGTTTTGGGGTACAGGGGTATTTTTAGGGTTCAGGGCTAGGTTTGGGTTTTGGGGTGCAGGGGTATTTTTAGGGTTCAGGGGTAGGTTTGGGTTTTGGGGTACAGGGGTATATTTAGGGTTCAGGGCTAGGTTTGTGTTTTGGGGTACAGGGGTATTTTAGGGTTCAGGGGTAGGTTTGTGTTTTGGGGTACAGTGGTATTTTTACGGTTCATGGCTAGGTTTGGGTTTTGGGGTACAGGGGTATTTTTAGGGTTCAGGGGTAGGTTTGGGTTTTGGGGTACAGGGGTATTTTAGGGATCAGGGGTAGGTTTGGGTGTTGGGGTACAGTGGTATTTTTAGGGTTCGGGGCTAGGTTTGGGTTTTGGGGTACAGGGGTATTTTAGGGATCAGGGGTAGGTTTGGGTGTTGGGGTACAGTGGTATTTTTAGGGTTCGGGGCTAGGTTTGGGTTTTGGGGTACAGGGGTATTTTTAGGGTTCAGGGGTAGGTTTGTGTTTTGGGGTACAGGGGTATTTTTAGGGTTCAGGGCTAGGTTTGGGTTTTGGGGTACAGAGGTATTTTAGGGTTCAGGGGTAGGTTTGGGTTTTGGGGTACAGGGGTATTTTTAGGGTTCAGGGCTAGGTTTGGGTTTTGGGGTACAGGGGTATTTTTAGGGTTCAGGGGTAGGTTTGGGTTTTGGGGTACAGGGGTATTTTTAGGGTTCAGGGCTAGGTTTGTGTTTTGGGGTACAGGGGTATTTTAGGGTTCAGGGGTAGGTTTGGGTTTTGGGGTACAGTGGTATTTTTACGGTTCATTGCTAGGTTTGGGTTTTGGGGTACAGGGGTATTTTTAGGGTTCAGGGGTAGGTTTGGGTTTTGAGGAACAGGGGTATTTATAGGGTTCAGGGCTAGGTTTGGGTTTTTTCGGTATAGGGGTATTTTTAGGGTTCAGGGCTAGGTTTCGGTTTTGGGGTACAGGAGTATTTTAGGGTAGGTTTGGGTTTTGGGGTACAGGGGTATTTTTAGGGTTCAGGGGTAGGTTTGGGTTTTGGGGTACATGGGTATTTTTAGGGTTCAGGGCTAGGTTTGGTTTTTGGGGTACAGGGGTATTTTTAGGGGTCAGGGGTAGGTTTGGGTTTTGGGGTACAGGGGTATTTTGAGGGTTCAGGGCTTGGTTTGTGTTTTGGGGTACAGGGGTATTTTAGGGTTCAGGGGTAGGTTTGGGTGTTGGGGTACAGTGGTATTTTTAGGGTTCGGGGCTAGGTTTGGGTTTTGGGGTACAGGGGTATTTTTAGGGTTCAGGGGTAGGTTTGTGTTTTGAGGAACAGGGGTATTTAGGGTTCAGGGCTAGTTTTGGGTTTTGGGGTACAGGGGTATTTATAGAGTTCAGGGCTAGGTTTGGGTTTTGGGGTACGGGGTATTTTTAGAGTTCAGGGGTAGGTTTGGGTTTTGGGGTACAGGGGTATTTTAAGGTTTCAGGGCTTGGTTTGTGTTTTGGGGTACAGGGGTATTTTAGGGTTCAGGGGTAGGTTTGGGTTTTGGGGTACAGTGGGATTTTTAGGGTTCAGGGCTAGGTTTGGGTTTTGGGGTACTGGGGTATTTTAGGGTTCAGGGCTAGGTTTCGGTTTTGGGGTACAGGAGTATTTTTAGGGTAGGTTTGGGTTTTGGGGTACAGGGTATTTTTAGGGTTCAGGGGTAGGTTTGGGTTTTGGGGTACAGGGGTATTTTTAGGGTTCAGGGGTAGGTTTGGGTTTTGGGGTACAGGGGTATTTTAAGGGTTCAGGGCTAGGTTTGTGTTTTGGGATACAGGGGTATTTTAGGGTTCAGGGGTAGGTTTGGGTTTTGGGGTACAGTTGTATTTTTAGGGTTCAGGGCTAGGTTTAGGTTTTGGGGTACAGGGGTATTTTTAGGGTTCAGGGGTAGGTTTTGGGTTTTGAGGTACAGGGGTATTTATAGGGTTCAGTGCTCGGTTTGGGTTTTGGGGTATTTTTAGGGTTTAGGGATAGGTTTGGGTTTTGGGGTACAGGGTATATTTATAGGGTTAAGATGGGTTAGTGTTTAAGGGTGTTGGGGTATTTTAAGGAGTAAGGGTGGGTTATGATCATGGGGTGCAGTGGTATTTAAAGGGAGCAGGGTGGGATTAGCACACAATATGAGGCATGGCATGAAGGGTGGAACGTGCCACATGCCCCCTGTGTTTGTCACGCCCCCAGCACACGCCCTCAACACACGCCCACAGCACAACGCAGACACGCCCACAAGGGACTACTTTGCTGGCACGGTTCTTTTACCTTTTAAATGTATATGGTGGGCGTCTGTATAGCCTATGTCCTTCTGCTGCAACTGCCCTTTCCAACGCTGTATTGGGTGTTGTGATTGGTGCTGTGGTTCCTGAGATTACCCGCCTCAAAGGTTTGGGCTCTCTCTTTATATTATTAGTATGGATATATATATATATATATATATATATATATATATATATATATATATATATATATATATATATATATATATATATATATATATATATATATATATATATATATATATATATATATATATATATATATATATATATATATATATATATATATATATATATATATATATATATATATATATATATATATATATATATATATATATATATATATATATATATATATATATATATATATATATATATATATATATATATATATATATGCTTAACTAGCAGCATGGAACTTTCACCACTATGCCTGGTGTCTCCAGCCTACAGGGAAGCAGTAGAAATCCATTTGTACAATGAAAATACACAGATTCTGGAGTTTAGTGGTGCTTGAGGGCATGCCTAGTTTTCCAGAAATAATTTTCCTTATTCATAGTCAACTATAGCTTGATTTAATCCTACATTGAACAAGTTATAGAATTCAATATCCCAGGGCGATCCAGGAGCCAGCATATACCACGATGCATTGGTGCTAAGTTATAATGTGATCTCTAAATTGCACGAGGCACGTTTCCTTCCTTGGATCTAGTGAAAGAGCATTCCAGTGTTACCATCCTACAGCTTGTAGCGTTTTTTATCCCATAGATTTCCCACTAAACTTTAAAGCACAAAGCAGATTCTTATCTTGAAAAGTCTGCATGAGGCCAAGATGGTAGGACCTTAACCTGTGGCTCCAGAGAATCTGGCCTGCCTCCTGAACAAAGTAGACTTCAAATAGATGATTAATCTAGCTCTACTTGGGCAGCAAAATTCTGTATTTGCTGCGGACCTCCATCTATCTACAACTGAACATCTAGTTTAGATACAATAATAGGATGAGCACTAGAAGCACGAATAGAGTAACCACAAGATTTTGTTAAACACTATACATGTCTTTCCACTGACAAGTAGATACAGAACACAGCTTCCTACGTCTTAACTTTGAGAGGGAGCCCAACATCAGCATCTCATTTCTTTGATGTCTAGGGAGTAATAATCATTGTATTTTTGGCCCTGTATCCTACAAGAAATAGCCCTGCTTCACTTGCATTCAAGTCAGGCTAGTTGTTTTGCATCTACGCTTGGATCAACTTCAAATGGATCCCCCCCGAATACCTTCAAATGAATCCCCCCCCCCCCCCGAATGCAGAAAGACTGTCACCCACACATTCATAACAAGCAGACTGGACTACGGCAAAGCCCTCTATGCCGGAATCAACAGTACTCTCCTACACAAACTCCAAACCATCACGAACTCTGCAGCCAGACTTGTCCTCAGGATTCCGTGTCTTGAACACATGACCCAACACCTATGTGATCTCCACTGGCCCCCCATCGACAAGAGAGTTACTTTCAAACTCCTCACCCACGCCTGCAAATCCCTCAACAACATCGGATCCGAATACCTCAACGAGAGAGTCTCCTTCCACGTACCCAGTAGGAACCTCCGCTCCGCCGACCTCGCCCTGGCAGAGATCCTCGCATCCGCAGAAACAGAGCAGGCGGGAGAGCCTTCTCCTACATCGCAGCCAAGACCTGGAACGAGCTCCCAGTGAACATCAGACGCTCTACGGCCCCCTGCATACCTTCAGGAAGGACCTCAAGACCTGGCTTTTCACTGATCTGGAGCTGCCCCCCCGCCCCCCCCCCCCAGCACTTTGAGACCCTAACGGGTGAGTAGTGCGCTTTATAAACTCCTGATTGATTAATTGATCGAATTATTAGGCTGTAGAGGAGGAACAAATCCAAATTAAAGCGACCACTTAAAGCAAGTAGCAGCTGGGTATCATGCATAACAATGTGGACCTGTGGCAATTTGTCTCCAATAAATCATGCAAAGGCTTCCAGTACACGTGAAGCACATGAGGAACAATGGGGAGTCTTGAGTATTCCACAGGAATAAACTACAGCTGGTGCAATAACACTATTCCTCACAACTTTATCCATCTCTAAAGACGCTCATCACCTAAGAGAGTTGACAGAGGCCCCAGCAGCTTGTTGCAAGTGGTTCAGTAGGAGCCCATGCTGCATGGTATCGAAGGTGGTTGACAGATTAAGGAACAATTAAAGTGCAAGTGGCACCTCGTCTAAGCTCTCTGGCAGTCTCCCTCTGTGATTTCAAGCAAGGAACGTAAGGCAGGTCTGTGCAGCACTTGCTGTGAAAGAGCCCCCCATGCTTTAGGGCCCCATATTCAGTCTAAAGCCTATGAATATCTATGAGATATGAAAGGCTCAGGGGCCTATCATCATATTATGCAAGGAGCCCCATCATTCTGTATAACACCATCAATGTACTATGGTGAGGCTGCATGAGTGCAGTTTTGTTGAAAAGGCATGCTTCCTGAAGACTGCCATCTATCTTGTTTCTAACTCTGTTGTGGCAGACTGTTCTGCAATGTTTCTAGTACCAGGAAACTATTTTCCGTGTTCTGGCTGCGAGTGAGAATGGAGACATGTGAAGTGAAACACAGCAAACAGAACTGCCTCAAAGTCTGCTTATATCCTGTATCAGGTTTTTTTCTAATACATTCCTGCAGTATTTTCATCTTGTTAAGGCTGGGACTGCCAATGCATCCTGTCATCTCACAGGCAGGCACAGATGCGAATTTAAGTCTAACAAGCTTGGCTTAGACTCCTTTTCGTCCAGTATCCTTGTCCCCATCTCTAGAATCTGCTTTTTCCGCCTTTGGTGATGATCTTGTTAAGCTGACTATTGCTAGTTTTCACCAGTGTTGGTCTATCCTCTACTTTCCATTAACTCAGTTTCTTCTCTAGAGTCTTGCTGGGATGTCTTTTTGGCACGTTTTAGTCTTCCATTTTCTAGTGCAGTCTACCACTTTCTTGTAGATGTTTCGAGATCCATG
This sequence comes from Lissotriton vulgaris, assembly GCF_964263255.1. Lineage (NCBI taxonomy): Eukaryota > Metazoa > Chordata > Amphibia > Caudata > Salamandridae > Lissotriton > Lissotriton vulgaris. The sequence goes on along the minus strand of NC_141699.1, from coordinate 339,416,725 downwards.
TAAGCGATGCTTATTGTCCTGGGTGCATGAAGTCAGTCTTGGTGAACTAGCCCTGCATGTCTCTAAAGATACAAGCCGGACAGCAGGATATGGTAGCATGTCTAACTCAATGTAACAGGAGGCAAACGTTAGCTCTCTCTACACGCCACAAAGAGCTTCAGATTGTTATTTTTAAATTATACAGGAAGTAGGACATTTAACTCAGCATTTCTTAAAGGACAAAGCATGCAAAATACAGTCAGACTGGATTGGAGTGGTGTGATCATGACATGAGGCATGCACCGTGAATCCCTTGAAAGTATTATTTTAATTACTGGGCGCAACAACATCATTTGCATCTCATCTACTTATCCAATGATTGAAAAACACATTCTATGTTACAGGAATATTTAGGAAGGTTGAGGGAATATCTTCCATGATTAGTAAGGTTGCACACAAGAAACTGCTGAGTGTTCCACATCTCTCAAGAAGTCAGGATGTTAAGGGTCATGACCTGAAAGAAAATCGGTGAACACTGGCGAAGGATAAAGCTATCCTGATAAAAAATCCCCTGATGTCATGAAGCAGATCAATGTGCAGCCTTGTTCTAAAAGTCAGTTACATGGGACTAACCCCTCATGTAGGTCCTCAGAAGATCAGGGTACCTGCAAGTCCAACATAAGTGATTAATTACAGTGATGGTCATACTGCTCCTTCAGACCATTCACTTGCCAGATCTCAATTTGAGGATCTACCGATTTCCTGCTGGTGTTGCTCACTTTCCGGTGAATGTCTATAACTGAAGAAGTGCAAATTCTGCTTCCCAAAGATAGTCTCAGGAGGTCACTGTGTTCTTTGCACAACTAAGCCGATTATCAATTATGGACATCCATTTTACCATCACACAAGATTAACCAGGGGAAACCCCTGGATTTTACTGGCACACACCTCCTGTTTGCCACTGCAGTATTCAGCATGGCCATGGGTTTTTATGGGCACACGGCATTCTAAAATGTGTCAAAGGCTGGGCCAGATGTATCATAGGGAGCTCAGTTTAAAATAGGACACAGGACAGTTTTATTAGGTACATTTCAACTTCTTACAAATAGGAGTCTGCAGCTCTTTTAGCATGCCTCCACCTCATATTTTGCTATACTCTTGTATTTAGGGATTCCACAGGAAGATGCTGAATTAGAGAGAAAGCCTGTGACTTAGATGACCAAAAAGCACATTAAAACTAGACTTTGATATTGATGGGTTTACCTACTTACAAATCATAAGGCAATCATTATAATATTTATAACATCCATATACCTTAGATGGCCCGGGGACTCTATTCTATCCTCTGCCAAACTTAAAACACAAGAACGGAAAACAAGAAAATAATGATTTCGTGTTTTACAAGAGCAACCAGCATTTTGGATGCTTCCCGCCACACAGTTTTTAAGCGTAATGCTAAACCACAAGCTGACCTTGATAAGTCATGACTGCTACAGAAATTACTTATCAAGTGTGGTTCAACATTATACTTAAAATAGTGGGGAAAGTCAGAGCCAACCAATTATACTCGAAGACGCTTCAATGGAGAGCTCCACTGTGATCTCTTCTTCAGGTGCTCCTCTCGCTGACCCAAGCAATCAGGAATACACCATGTAAGCAACAGCCAGTGTTTAATTTGAGCCAGTGGTTGCAGATAGGACCTACTGGCACTCATATTTGGGGATCGGCTCTCATTTTCCCTCAACAAACATTATTCCAGAGAAAGAAAACATAAATGGCGGAAAGACAGAGGATGTGCAAGACAGAAAAACAGTGGTAAAGGGAGAGGCATGGATGAAAAAGCACCTCCAAATGTGAGATAAATAAGCAAGGAGTGTCTGTTGTAGATTACTGACATATGAGGTGGAATCAAAACACTGCAGGCTTTGCATGCTGCTCCCCAACCATCAAAAGGGCCAGCACTAGGCTTCTGCACAAACGTTCGCCTTCAACACTTATTCTTTCATAAATTAAGCACTGGAAACTGATTAGGATCCAATAGAGCATCAAATGCTCACCTGAGAACTTGAGGTTCTGTGAATTCTGAACCCGTTTCATAAAGGTCATGATATCGTTACGAATTTGATAGTAGCGAACCGTAACTAGCGAGTGCAGTATGTACAAGTGTTTTTTCGTCATGTTCGATCGATGGATTCACTACGTATTCAGGGATTTCGTTCTGAACCCTTGGGCTCCATTTTGTGTACGGTAGCCATTTTGTGGTTGCCCTCACATAGGCCGATGACTACGGCCGAACGAGTCTTTGGTACACATACACTTTAGCGGACTTCTGAGTGACCTGAACGAACTGACCCTGTTGCCTGAAGCTAACCTTGCTAAGCCAGTTCCTTGTCCGGTAGTTGATCGAGATTAGGATCAAAAGAACAGGACATTGCTGAGTTTATTATACACGCACACACCCTTTATCTTGCTTCTCATCTGTTTCTGCTCCTTCTTTTCGGTCTGTTTATGGTTTGGGTTGTGGTCCTTTATTATGGGTTTGTCCGGCCTGTCCGAGCAAGAATGTTGGGCTTTCCCGTGTAATTGATGGTGGGCTGGACAACTGAAAAGTGGGATTGTCGTCATGTGATACCTTTTGCAATGCTACTTGTGATTGGACAGTTCGTAAATAATGAGTGTTTGTTAGGAATGTGATTTTTAGCATAAAAGACGATGTATGGCAATACGAAGATTGAGCAGATTCTGACGAACCTACTTGTGTCGTACTTCGTAGAAGTTCTGTTCCTGGTTGCAGCAAATAAATTTGATCTTTGACGCCACCGAGAAGTATCCCGTGTCTCTGTATTCCAAGACAGGAGAACTCGAAGACTTTGGGCGTTTCCCCTGGCGCCAACGTGGGGCGACTTCAGTGGTACCGGTCCAAGCCTGAAGATTGTGAGGAGCTTCCTGAGAAAATTCTGGAGGAAGGCCAACCACTTCATCGACCCCTGTATGTCGTCGTGGTCCGAAGGTTTTTGCTGCGAGGCTTCCCCGCTTTCCAATGGCTACGAAGGACTGCTGCCCTGACTGTCGCCCTGTCTTGGACCCTTTTGTGATGATTTGTAGAGCGAGACGATAGACGGGTCTTCTGGTGACGTGATCGATACTTCAGTTAAGTATAAGTGGAGCGTCTCCCAGTCCTTAGTTTTTGGTTTCCTTCGGGATCTTTGATTTGGAACTTGCAAGTGCCAAAGCCGAGGGACTCTTATATTTGCGAGACTATCGAGTTTGGTAATCCCTTGAAGTTTGAAGCTAGACTAGTGAGCGAAGATGCCTGGTCTTAGCAAATTTAGAAAGAGTTTTTGTTGTACTTGTAATAGGGATTCCCGGTTGGAGGATTCGTGTCCGATACCTCCGGTTGGAACTCCGACTTATGAGCTCTATTCTAAACATGGTGTGGGCCCCATTAAGTATAATGAATTGTGGGTCCGATACACTAGGAAAGACGGTGTTCTAAAATGGCCCCAATATGGTAGCTATGACACAGAGATTTTAGATAATCTGGAAGTTAAACTATTTAAGAAGAAAGCCCGGCCGGCAATGTTTGACTCTTTCCGCCTTTGGCGAAAGGAAGCCAAACAGAGAGAAATTAAACAAGCTAAAAGAAATAAAAGAGAGAAGGGTATATTGATAATGCAGGCTGCTATACAGTTTAAAGATAATGAAGAAGAACACTTGAGTGAGCAGTTGCATAGGCAACATAAAATGGCCATTGATAAATGTTATCCAGCTTTGTCGCCTCTTCCACAAGGTGCAACGAAGGACCCTGAAAAGTATCCTTTGATGTCACATATGTTGAGTTCACCACCCCCTTATGCGCAGAGTGCTAGGGCACCTCCGCAACCTTTAGTTGCGCAACCTCTAGCTGTTCAGCCTCTTGTTGTTGCGCAGCCGCCAGCTCCTCTTCAACTGGTTCCTCCTCCTTTGGCGCAGCCTTCTCTAGGGCCGCCAACTTTGCTAACAGATCCGTCTCCAATTCCTACGACTTTTTCTCCTGTATTTGCTACTTCTTCTGTTACTCCTGCTGCTACTGCTCCTACGTTTGCCTTATCCAAACCTGCTTTGCCTCCTGTCCTTATGACAGCAGTATTTCTTGATGATGATGATGATGACAGCTTCTCCTTCTGTTCGACAGAGAATGACTGACACTGTTACTGGTCTTTTGTCTCCTCTTTTTGGGTCACTGACTATGACCCCTGTTTCGGCGCGTAAACAGTTGCGTAGCAAGTTGCCTGGTCCCGAAGAGCGGGTAGTGTTGGATCATTTGGCTCGTAAATGGGTTACTAATCCCTTGAGATATGATTTAGAGTCAATTATGGATGTCTTCCATCAATGGGAAGCACCAAAGCAGAGGTATGTCTTCAATATCATGTGTACTTTCCTTCGTGAGGAATGGGAAGATGGTGAATTGGGTCAAACTCCATCAGAGTTGTTTCATGTACAGTCCGAGTTTGCGAAAGGAACGATAGTGGGTCTTGATGTTGAGAAAGCAATTGCGACGTTGCTTGCGTTTAGGAGTGAGCGTCCTTCTCAGTCGTTGTTTGAGTCTGATTCTTCTGTTAGTAGAAAAGCGCGACAGTATCCAATGAGAGAAGTTCCTCCGGTATGGAAAGAAGCAGTTCAGGCCAATGCTAATGCTGGTATTGCAGCTGTAGAAGCTCATTTTTGGGTACATGTTTGGGTACAGTCCACACTCCTGAGGCGGAAGCCGGGAGAGGTTCGAATTTGCTCGTTTTTATAAAAGAAAATTATCACTTTGTTTATGTGTGCTAGCTTTTAAAAGCACCTTGTTGACTTCTCTGCCACTCACCTGCACAAGCAGCAGATCCTAACGCTGCCGGCTGGTCGAGCAGTGAAACATTTCCTCGGACGCTCCCAGCGCGAGGACTTAGGCCACGCCCCTTTTAGGCCACGCCCCCCGCGTCAACTACAAAGCGCTGAAAACAAGCGCCTGACAGGCCAGCGGTCCACACCCCTGAGGCGGAAGCCGGGAGAGGTTCGAATTTGCTCGTTTTTATAAAATAAAATTATCACTTTGTTTATGTGTGCTAGCTTTTAAAAGCACCTTGTTGACTTCTCTGCCACTCACCTGCACTAGCAGCAGATCCTAACGCTGCCGGCTGGTCGAGCAGTGAAACATTTCCTCGGACGCTCCCAGCGCGAGGACTTAGGCCACGCCCCTTTTAGGACACGCCCCTAGACCTCCCCCTTGGCAATTACCTACATAATGTGCCTTGGACGGAAGCGCAGCGGACGAGCGCAGCGGGAGCGCCGTTTGCGCGCCGAAGGCGCGCCTAAGGCAAGCCCGTCTGCGCCCGTCATCGCCAGACCATCGCCTCTCGCCAGTCCCCCTGGTCCGTCCAGGCCATATCCACGCATACACTATGACGGTAAGGAACTCTTACATCTGAACCCCCACCAAAAATGTTCTAACGCCACTGGCATCTTAGGTCTTACGCATCTCTACTGCAACCGCTGCCATTTCTCCACCAACATGCCCACTAGGGTGCGGAGTGACCCACCCAACACAACAATCCCGCCACTGACGATACTCCAACTCAACTGCAGATCCCTCGTTAAACACCATCCTGAGGTGAATACGCTTCTTCAGGAGGAAAACCCTGACGTACTGTTTCTATGCGAAACATGGCTCCGAGACGACATAACTACCATCCCCAACCTAACGCTCCCAGATGAGTTCCACCTGGTCACCATTAACCGTGAATCTCGCGGCGGCGGCATCGCAATTATCCATAAAAAACACCTGACTTGTTCTTTTATCAAGGAACCTCTCCAAGACTGTGAATGCGCCCAATTTAAAATTAGCGTGACCCCCCAATTTACGCTATCTGGCCTATACATTCATCGTCCTCCAGGCCAGGCCACTAGATTTATTAATGCCCTCCTCGAAACGGCCACAGTGCTCACTACTAAATCCGCCAACTTCACCATCCTAGGTGACCTAAACTTGCACTTTGACGCAACCGGCGACCATACCATTAATAATCTCCTTGCAGACCTCTCGGCACTGCAACTTAACTCTCTAGTCCACACTTCTACCCACATAGCTGGACATACCCTAGATCCGATCTTTTCTAACATACAGGAGGCAGCTACAGAAACCCCCACCCCCATGGGATGGACGGATCACCACCTTGTTAAACTGAGTGTTCTGGCACCTCAACGTCAGTTTAAAACTGAATCCATTCAGCGTCTAAAAAGACCCTGGCACAAACTCTCCCCCCTCGCCCTACATGAAACCCTTGGAGAGTTCCAATACGATGCTAACCAGGAAATAGACGCGACCTATACCTCGTTCACCAACTGGATCAGCAATGGCCTCGACACTCTTATTCCGGCTAAATTGACTAAAGGACGTAATACACCCTCTAACCCGTGGTACGACGATACCCTTAGGGCAATGCGCAAGGAGTGTAAAAAAGCCGAGCGCCTATGGAGGAAACACTATGATAATCAGGATAAGGCAGAATATCTATCCAGGCTTAAGACCTACCATAAAGCCATCAGATCTTCCCGCGCTTCTTTTTATACCAACAAAATTAACTCCAATGCGAACCCATCTAAAATCATCTTCAAACTAGTGAAAGAGCTCCAAAACCCTAGGGCGCCCCCACCAAAAATTTCTTCCAACGAACAATGTGAGCAGCTCGCAACATATTTCGTTGAAAAAGTCCAGAGAATTTATGCGACCTTTCCACAGATCGCTCCTCTCCGTGGAGTTCCTAAGACCACAGCTCCTAACATCTTACCTCTGTCCCAAATTTCTGCCATCACCGCTGCAGACCTGATCAGACTAGGTAAGAAAGTGAAGTCTGGCTCCCCAGCTGATCCCATGAGTCCTTCTCATTTCCTGGACTCGATGGACTTTTTTCTATCCCCCATGCTGAACATCCTCAACCTTTCTTTTACTACAGGATCTGTACCCATAGCTTGGAAGCAAGCATGGGTATCACCGATAATTAAAAAACCTACCCTCGACCCCTCCAAACCAGAAAATTTCCGGCCTATATCCCTTCTCCCCTGGATTTCCAAAATAGCCGAAACCCATGTTAATGGCATCCTTTCGAAACATGTGGAACGTCACGGAATCCTGGACCCCTCCCAAAACGGCTTCCGCGCAGGCCATAGTACGGAGTCTGCCCTACTGGCCACTACGGAGCATCTCCGGACGATTTTAGACTCCGGTCAAAGTGCTGCGCTGATTCTCCTTGATCTCAGCGCAGCCTTTGACACGGTATCCCATGACATCCTTCTGAAACGTCTGGAGATGGCCGGTGTGACTGGCCTCGCACTTGCGTGGTTCCAATCCTTTCTCAAGGATAGATCCTTCAAGGTGTCGGCTCCTCCATTTCTTTCTAAACCCCACCCCATAGCTCAAGGTGTCCCCCAGGGTTCAGCGTTGAGCCCCTCCCTCTTCAATCTATACGTCCAGCCACTTACTGACGTGGCTAGAGAGTGGGGGCTCACGCTGGTCTCGTACGCCGACGACACCCAGCTGGTTGTCACCCTCTCGGAAAGCCCGTCCTCCGTGGCATCCAAGTTTAAAGAGGGTATGACTGCTGTGGCCCGCTGGATGACGGACAACTACCTCCAACTCAACGCCGGAAAAACCGAGGTGCTCCTCCTAGGCCGCAACACCAGCCTTTGGAACGAGCACTGGTGGCCGTCATCCCTAGGCACCACTCCACTCCCCAAAAATTGTGTCAAAAATCTGGGAGTCTGGGTAGATGCCAACCTCAGCTTCCAGTCCCACACTAAAAAGGTGGCAGCCACCTGCATAGGCCTTCTAAGGAACCTCAGGCCCATACTTGGGCTCTTCGACTCTAAGGCTCGCCAGTTAATCGTCCAGGCCACCACCCTATCGCGCCTGGACTACGCTAACGTCCTCCTTTTGGGAGCCAACAAAGCGGAAACAACTAGGTTCCAACGTATCCAGAATGCGGCAGCCAGAACGCTGGTCGGCCTCCCACGCAGATGTTCAGCCAGAGCTACCATCCGTAAGCTCCACTGGCTGCCCGTGGAACTCCGAATTAAATTCAAGGCCTTAGTCACGATCTTTAAGATCGTTAAACAAGGAAATCCCCCTCTGCTTCGTAGCCTTGCCCAACCTTATGTTCCTGGCCGTGCTCTGCGCTCTTCCAACCAACTCCTCCTGACAATCCCTAGGATTCGACTTTGCCGAACTGGAGGCCGTTCCTTTAGCGTCCTTGGCCCCAAATTGTGGAATGATCTCCCCCTTAGCATTCGTTCCATAGATTCCCTCCCAGCCTTCCGTAAAGCAATTAAGACTCACCTCTTCCCCGCTCCCTAGATTCCCCTTCCCCCCCTCCCCCTCTACCCTCAGTCTGTGTGCCTGTTTCTTAGCGCCGGGACACCCCATTGCTGGGGCAGCTGCTGCGCTTCACCAAATCCAGAAATAGAAAAATAGAAAGAGAGCTGAAGTTTTGGCCCTTAAACAGACGTTACCTGATCCCCGAAAGAATCCTGCGGGGTATTATAAAGAGTTATCACAGACAGCTGATGCATGCATTATGAACTTAGCCGATATAGATATGTTGTTTGGTAATGTGGTTCCTCAGCCTTTATGGGCGAAGATTCGTCATGAGAATCATGCACAAGAGTTAGGTGATACATGGGCTAACATTGCTGCTGCAGATGGTCGTCAAGGTGGTGGAGCTAAACCTGAGCCTTTAGTTGCAGAACTCCCTGGTAGGATTATTAATTTTATGAAGGCTTTGATGCCTGCTATGCGAGTGAATTGGGATAAATTGTCTGCATGCAAGCAGAAGAAAGATGAGAGTGTGTCTGATTTCTTCACTAGGTTTGAAGAGACGTTTATTGATCACAGTAGTCAGGATATGAGTACAGAAGGCGGCCAACGGTTGTTCGTCGATAAGTTTGTTCATAACTTGCTTCCCGAGTTATGTAATAAGTTGAAGGATTCAGAGAGTTCATGGGCTGTTTCTTCGTCTGCCCAGATATTGGCTACTGCACAATATTACGAAAATAGGGATAAGGATGAAAAAGAGAAAGCAGAGAGAAAGACTAATGATTTAAAGACGAAGGTTCTTTTGCAACAGGCGTATTCGCCTCGTTATAATCAGCGTAAGTTTCAGCAACCTCAGCAGTTTCAGAGAGGATCTCAAAGGTCCGAGTATTTTCAGCAGCGTGTTCCTCCAGGCCCTAATCAGTGTGCGTATTGTAGGGAAGAAGGGCATTTTAAGAATAGTTGTCCGATTCTGTTGCAGCGTATGAATGGTGCGTCTGGTGTGAGAGGTTGAGGTGTTCAGCAAGCTCCTAGAGGTAGAGGACGTGGTGTGTTCCCCCAGAATGCACGTTCCTTTCCTCCACAGAATACGATGAATTGTTTTGATCAGCAGAATTTTGCGTCTGGTAGGTCGACTCAGTACTATGCTGACGACTACTATGTTGAGAGTGAGAATGCGGACGGTAATGATTGCTAGGACAGCCATAGACAAAGAGAGGGAGTTGTGTCAGTTCCAGTAGATCAGAATGGACCTTATGTTGAAGTGATTACATCAGGTGTGTCAGAGCCTTTTCTGTTGGATACTGGTGCTGCGAAGAGTTCTATCATGCACTCTAAACTCCCTGGCGCACCTTTGTCTGGCTTGACGAATGTTTCAGTAGGTTTTTCTGGCGCCCCAGTTCGTAATCCAGTTTCTAGTCCTTTGTCTCTTTCTGTTGGACCTTGTAAATTTGAAGCACCCCTCATTTTAACGACAGGTTGTGGTGAGAATTTGTTGGGATTGGATTTGTTGAAGAGATTGCATGCGACATTGTATTGTTCTCCTTCAGGAGTACAGCTTACATTGGGTAAGAGAGTAATCTCTCCGATGTATTTGTCTAAGGATCGGCTTCCATTGGAATTGCGTTCTCTCCCTGATACTCTTTGGGCTACTGGTCCTAATGATGTGGGTCTTTTGGAGATTCCGCCATATGTTGTGACGTTGAAAGCGAATGCTAGATTGCCACGTATTCCCCAATATAGGATTTCTAGTGATGGCGAAAGAGCACTTTTAGCGATCATCTATGATTTGATTGAGAAAGGTGTGATTGAAGAGACGAGAGGAAATGTGTGCAATAGTCCGGTTTTGCCTATTTTGAAACGTACTGATTCTTTTCAACCGCCTGTGTATAGGTTTGTGATCGATCTTCGAGAAGTGAACAAAATTGTTATGCCACAGTTTCCTGTTGTTCCAGATATTACTGCTTTGCTGACTATGATTTCTGCTTCAGCTACTTGGTTTTCGGTGATTGATCTGAAGAATGCTTTCTTCAGCATCCCGATTGCCGAGGAGAGTAGAGATATTTTTGGCTTCTCTTTAGGAGTTCGAAGTTTCCGGTTTAAGCGCGCTCCTCAAGGCTATTGTGAAAGTCCATCCATCTATAGTTAGGCTTTGAAAACACAGCTTGATATGATTGTCTTACCTGATGGTGCTGCTCTTATTCAGTATGTTGACGATTTGTTAGTTGCTGCTGATGATGAGGAGACTTGTAAAGAAGCTACTCTTTCTTTGTTGTGACATTTGTCTGACCTTCATCATAAAGTGTCATTTTCGAAGTTGCAGTATTGTCGACAAGAAGTGACCTACTTAGGTCATCTCTTATCGAAGGAGGGAAGAGGATTGACTCCAGAACAAATTCAAGCAATTGCGAAAATGAATGTGCCAACTATACAGAGAGAAGTGCGTGCTTTCTTGGGTATTACTTCGTACTGTAGGCAATAGATTCTGAATTTTTCACTTCTTGCGAAACCTTTGTTAGCACTTACTGTTAAGGATACTCCGAATCCTCTTCCTTGGTCTGACGAATGCCAGAAGAGTTTTTCTGAATTACGTGATGCATCGTGTTCGGCACCTGTGTTGGGTACTCCCGACTACAGTAAGCCTTTTACACTCTATGTTTATGAAAAAGAGGGATGTGCATTGTCAGTCTTGACTCAGCAGTTTGGCGATAAACAGCGTCCATGTGCGTATTTCTCGCCGACTTTGGATCCGGTAGCTAGAGCATTACCGAATTGTTTGAGAGACACAGCGGCAGCAGCTGTTTCTATTCGACAGTCTGCTGGTTTGGTAATGGATAACATGTTGATTGTGATGGTTCCATATGCAGTGGATACTTTGTTAAACAGGACCAAGACACAGCACTTGACTAGTGCTCGATTGTCAGGTTACGAGTTGACACTTTTGGCGAGTCATGGGCATATAAAGCGATGCAACACGTTGAATCCAGCTACGTTGTTGCCGATTTCTGTAGAGACAGATGTTCAGGGACAGCATGATTGCTTTCTTAGGACAGAGGAGGAAACGAAGGGTAGAATAGATCTAAAGGACACTCCTCTTGCGAAGTGTGATGGTACCCTATGGGTAGATGGTTCATGCTTTAAGCTTCCGAATGGTGATACGACTGCAGCATATGCGGTTACGACTTTGCATACGATTGTTGAAGCTGCACGCATCCCACAGAATTCAGCTCAAGCAGCAAAGTTGATTGCACTGACAAGAGCGTGTGTGTTGTCGAAAGGAAAGAGAGTGACTGTGTATACCGATAGTCAGTATGCGTTTGGTGTTGCCCATAGTTTTGGACGTTTGTGGAAAGAGCGTGGGTTCCTGACTTCGCATGGTACGAAAATTCAGCATGGTCAGTTGGTGAATGAACTTCTTGAGTCACTTACGTTACCGATGCAAGTTGCAATCGTGAAATGCAGTGCATATAAGAAGGTTACCGATGACGTTGGTCGTGGTAATGCGTTTGCGGATGAAGTTGCGAAAGAGACGGCGAAGAATGTGATGAGTCGAATGTATGTTGCGGGTCCAGCAAGATGGGTTCCGGATAGAGAAATGTGTGAGGATACGATAGAGAGTGTGAAGTCAATTCAGGCTGAAGCTACGGAGAAAGAATTGAATGTATGAAGAGCGAGTACGGGAAAATCGGATTCGACTGGTTGTTGGATTTAGTTGTCAGAACATCAGCGATGGTTGTTACCTGATGCTTATGTGCTTGCAGTGGTTACGATGGCACATGGAATGGCTCACATTAGTGCGAAAGGGATTTGTAAGTTGTTGGCTCCAGTATGGCAGAATGCTGGAATTCCTAAGTGTGCGGAGAATCTGGTTAAGAATTGCATGGTTTGTATGATGTATAATCCTGGTAAGGGAACTCCAACTCCAGCTGGTCATTTTGCGCCTCCGACTTATCCGTTCGAGGTGCTGCAATTGGATTTTATCCATATGGAGAGATGTAATAACCTGAAATACGTCCTTGTAGTTGTGTGTGCCTTTTCAAGATGGGAAGAAGCATACCCCCTGATAATACTGCCTTGTCCACAGCTAAAGCCCTACTTAAGGAATTTTTCCCTAGGTTTGTTTTGCCAAGAATGGTGTGGAGTGATAATGGGAGTGAATTTGTGGGTCAAGTCATGAAGAGAGTATGTGAAGGTTTAGACATCAGACAGAAGTTTCACGCTGCAAATCATCCCCAATCAGCTGGCTTAGTCGAATGCTACAATGGCACTTTGAAACTGAAGTTAGCCAAGATTCAGGCGAGCTCTGGTCTCCAATGGCCCGATGCTTTGCCATTGGTACTTTTTTTTAACTAGGACGACAGTACATTCTCGAGTGGGACTTAGTCCTTATGAGATAGGTTTTGGTCGCCCGGTAAATGTATGGGGAGTGCCGAGGCCAACAAAATTTAGCAAGATTGAACATCCTGTACTGATTGACTACTTGTATGATTTGACGGCTAAATTGCGTATCTTACACTAACAGGTTCATGATACATTGCCACAAGCATCTGAAGATCCAGGACATGCCATCGATCCCGGCTCGTGGGTCCTCGTGCGGAACTTCCAGAGGACAAAGAACGATCAGCCCCGCTGGACGGGACCCTTTCAAGTTTTGTTGGCGACGCGTACCGCAGTGAGGGTGCACGGCAAAAAGAACTGGATCCACGGCGTACATTGTAAGAGGGCCCCTTTGCCTCTGCCGTACGACCAGTGGGTCCAGGAAGGTGTTGGTGATTCAGAGTCTGAGACTGTGCCACGTTTCATTCCGTTCAGCGATGCACGTTTGATTGGGACAAGTTCTGAGCGTGAGAACAACGACAATTTCTGCAGGAAGCTGAGCCTCCATCGGTCCGACTGAACACTACTGAGCCTGAGTTGTTGTTTCGTGATCAGACATTGCCTGATAAAGGCCGCTATAATTTACGACCGAGAGTCGATGAACTAATAAAGAGATAATTTCCTTTTTTGCCTCTGAAATTACGCTCTCTCATCCGGAAAACTGTTTTCACCTATTTTTGTTTTTCGAACCGCCATCCGGGTTCAGCTGTAGGATCGCGGTATAAAGACTCAGAGTGTACAGCTGGAAGACACAAGGTCGACAGTTTTGGTTTGTTCTAGGGTGTTCCCTGGGACATTCAGACGTACACCTGAGCAGAAGAGAACCAACTGCCGCGAACAGCACGGTTAGAGGATGGAGTTTTTTGAGATCGAGAGAGCTGTTGAAGAAATGAACTTTAGGAGAAAACTGTGTAAAGTAATGAGTAGAAAATGTTTTCTGATAATGTGTCTTTTGATGTTACTTAGCATCATGATGTTTTTGGTGGGATATGTAACTTTCTCTTTTCAAGTGACGTTTGCACCCACTACACAACCTATGCCTTTTCCTACTATTATTTCTTCGCATACTTTTCATCCTTTGCCTGAACATGAGTCCATTAGAAGATTGGAATTTGGTAATAACTACTTTGTTCAACTTTTGCATCAGCATCAGTTAGTAGTGAACACCACTAATTGTTGGGTGTGTGGGCTTATGACTCATACTACGGATAAAGGTATTCCTTATCTGGTTCTGCCATTTAGCTACAATGGTTCTGTATGGGCGTATAGGACGATGTTCATCTATGCCCGTGAAGTTTACCCCCTGCGTTCTATGAAAGATAATCCGAGGAATAGTGCTCTAGTTAAGGATAGTAGACATGATTAGAGGAATTAATTCCTAGGAGACTATTCCTGAAGATGAGACACTAGCATATATTGGATGGAACGTGACTGGATATGGTATTAGTCTGAGTGAAAAGCAGCGAGCTGTAAGGTCATCCCCGATTTGGATCGTACCCCATCGTGGTCATTTTTGTCTGCAAGGTAATGGCAAGAATCCGAGAGCTCAGTTAGGGAAGAGTGTTTGCACTGAGACGTATGTTTTTCGTCCCAGACTTCCCCACCGTTTTTAGCAGCTAAGGGTGCCTATTTTGTTTGTCACGATAGAGCATATACATGGTTGCCCCCTGATTTTTCGGGAACATGTTATGTTTCGTTCTTGTTGCCCCCTACGTATACTGCTGCGGCAGATTACCACAAAACGAGAGTTGTTAGAGGTGTCTTCAGTAAGGAAGATACTGCAGGACAAGAATTGGGGGATTTTCTTAAGGGTTTTCTGCCGTTTTGGGGACCTATGGTCAACAGTAGGAACATACGGCAATTGATGAGGGTGGTTGAGTCCACCGTAGTTGAGACTGCTGGTGCCCTTAGTAATCTGACTGCTGAGCTCCAATCGGATCGTCTTATGACGTTGCAGAATCGAGTTGCATTAGATGTCATACTTGCAGATAGAGGAGGGGTATGTAAATTGATCCAATCGAGCTGCTGCATTTTCATTCCAGACAATGCTCCGACAGTGTACCAGGCCTTTTCCAAGCTACATAAGATCTCCGAGTCTGTACATGTGGACGAAGGAGATTGGTGGTTGATGGGATGGTTTTGGGAATTGTTATCCACTTGGGGATGGAAGATTTTGATGATCATTGGGATGGTTTTAGCTATCCTTTTCCTGTTCTGTCTTTGTATACAGTGTGCTCCTGCTATATGTGGCCTATGTGCTACCACGTGTGCAAGGAGACCTGTCCAGAGAGAGTTACTAAGTACTAGGATGATGCTCCAGCAGCATCTTGATGACCTGATGAATATAGACCTGGATTCAGATTGATGTGAGTTTAGGTTATTGCCTATGTAAGGGCAAAAGGAGGGTCTGAGGTTCCGTGAATTCTGAACCCGTTTCATAAAGGTCATGATATCGTTACGAATTTGATAGTAGCGAACCGTAACTAGCGAGTGCAGTGTGTATGAGTGTTTTCGTCATGTTCGATCGATGGATTCACTACGTATTCAGGGATTTCGTTCTGAACCCTTGGGTTCCATTTTGTGGTTGCCCTCACATAGGCCGATGACTACGGCCGAACGAGTCTTTGGTACACGTACACTTTAGCTGACTTCTGAGTGACCTGAGCGAACTGACCCTGTTGCCTGAAGCTAACCTTGCTAAGCCAGTTCCTTGTCCGGTAGTTGATCGAGATTAGGATCAAAAGAACAGGACATTGCTGAGTTTATTATACACGCACACACCCTTTATCTTGCTTCTCATCTGTTTCTGCTCCTTCTTTTATGGTCTGTTTATGGTTTGGGTTGTGGTCCTTTATTATGGGTTTGTCCGGCCTGTCCGAGCAAGAATGTTGGGCTTTCCCGTGTAATTGATGGTGGGCTGGACAACTGAAAAGTGTTTGTTAGGAATGTGATTTTTAGCATAAAAGACAATGTCTCGCAATACGAAGATTGAGCAGATTCTGACAAACCTACTTGTGTCGTACTTCGTAGAAGTTCTGTTCCTGGTTGCAGCCAATAAATTTGATCTTTGACACCACCGAGAAGTATCCCGTGTCTCTGTATTCCAAGACCGGAGAACTCGAAGACTTCGGGCGTTTCCCCTGGCGCCGCTGGGTTCTAAAACCCGGTTCTTCAAACTTTGCTTAAAAAGTTGCTAAATTGTGTATAGTCGGACACCCAAATTCCTTTAGGAGCTGTGATACCCCAGAAACACCAGTGCTAGGGTGTCCCTGGGGGAGTGCAAACAAGGGACTTCCCTGGAAATGCAGTTGGGGCTACAACCATCTTCTAGGGAGTGCTCGGGTAGGCCTAACTACTAACGGCTGTGCAGCAATAAGGGACGTCCACACTAGTGCTCTGTCCGTGCCGTCACCCAGGTGAGCTGCACCCTTTATTAAATACTCCCTGGTCCAAGCCCGGGACTGGGTAACAAAGTATAGTAGCGGCCGGGTGGCTCACTACATCCCATCCATCCTCGGAACTTGGAACCAACAATGAAATGCAATGTCACACAGTCAGTGGACGGGGACCGCCCCTTGCACCAGTCCCATCAGCACTTATTGGTCGACGTTCCTTCCGGAGCCCTTAACGCACAAAGTCTCGCAATCGAGCGCTCGGTGCGGGATTGTTACGCAACACATATCGAGGGTGCCTGCTCTGCTCTTCTCCGTGCTCGGCACAGTTGGGGTTGCTGTCAGGACTCTTTGTGGGCTCCTGTTGTTCGACTCCCTCCCTTGGTCTTTCGGGAGGAGTACCGACTGACGAGGTCTCTTCTCTTAGCACCTCGGCATGTCCTTCCTCCCACGCCTCCAGTTCAGGCTCCACAACTGCCTCCCCCGGACAGGAAGCCTTCTTAAACCACAACATGTTCTGGGCTATATGTTGATGACCCTTCTCTGCCACCACCAGAGTACCTTTTATCCTCACCACCATCCACAGGTCACACTCGAACAGTGTGCGGAACTTGGACCCTGGGTGTCGATCTTTTCCCACCACATAGTCTCCCATCTGGATATCCGCCGGCCGAGCCTTTCTTTTCTTACTGGCTCGTTCATTGTTGCTCTGGCAACAAGCCTGAGATCTCTCGACATCCACAACTGCAGGAGTCCACACTTCACTGCTGGGTATCCCATCACGCACAGCTCTTTTCAACAGCAAATCGTGGGGCGCACATTTGGTGGTGCAGTGAGGCATTTGCCGGATGCCCTCAAAAACGGGTGCAGGCAGGTCTTCAAATGGCTACCTTGTGCCACCCCAATCCTCAGGGCTGTATTCCAAGTCCTCATGAACTGCTCTACATCTCCGTTCGCTTGGGGCCACTGCAGTGTTATTTTCCGATGCCTTATGCCATGCTGGTCCAGAAACTCACGAAATTCCTGTCCTTGGAAGGGTGGCCCAAGGGTGGCCCATTGTTTGTTCGGATATCCTAGGAGAGCCCCAGCAAGGCAAATGTCTTTTCTACAGCTGGTTGGAGACAATCAAAAGCTGTGGATGCGACTACTTCCAATACGGGGAATTTGGAATCGCAGTCCACCAACACCATCATTTGCCTTCCATCCGGAAAACTCCCAAAATCCAAACTCACCCTCGCCCAGGGTGACCGGCTCGGACCCTCCGTCAGGATTGGCACTTCTGGTGGGTCAGCCCCCGTTATTAAACACGCATGGCACTTCCGTACTTTGTCCTCCACTAGCCGATCTACCCCGGGGAACCACGCTTTTGTTCGCAGGTGAGCTTTGGTTTTCTCTCGACCCCCTGGTGTGCCAGATCCACTGTACGGTCTTGTAGGGGAACAGGTATGACGATGCGTGGGACTCTCAAGATTATACCGTCCCCCGCAGCACTCAGATCTTCTCGAGACCTCCACATGCTCTTCCAGTACTCTCTGTCATCGGACGTTCTGCAGTCATTTCCACGGAGGAACCACTTCCACTGGTGGTCCCGTAGCGTTATTGCCACTGCCTGTAAACACTCATCTGTAGCGATGCTTTCCGGATGTCTTCTTTCAGCAGGGCTTGGGGCTGGGCCTCTTCCAGTAGTTGCCTCACAAATACCTCGGCTCCTTCATCCACCTCTGGTCCCTGGACTCCATTCGGCGCCTGGGGGTGTCGCTACAGATAGTCAGCGGGGTTGCTTGCCCCCGGGCGGTACACTACCTTGAACCGGTACTGCTGAATTTGCCCAGCCCATCTCTCAATTCTTGGAGGCCCATTCCTCGCCGTTCCTGCAAAGAGGGGCACCAGCGGTTTGTGGTCCGTCACCACAGTAAACGTGTGTCCGCACAAGTAGATGTGAAAATGTTGACATGCCCACTGGATGGCCAATGCTTCCCTCTCGATCTGTGCATAGTGGGTCTCCACGGCGGTAAGCGCTCGACTGGCATATGCAATAGGCACCCACTCATTCTGATCATTCCTCTGTAAGAGCACTGCCCCAACTTCACTGGGCTCGCATCCACAATCAACTCTGTGGCCGCTCCCGGCTGAAAATAGGACAACGTTGCCCCATTCAGCAGCGCTTCCTTCACATCGGCGAATGCTTGTGCTTCCATTGCCACACTCTGTCTTTTTTGGTGAGTTGTCATAGAGGTTCCGATATAGTAGCAAACCGAGGAATGAAACGGCCACAGTAGTTGGCCATCCCTAAAAAACTCCTCACTTCTGATGGCGTCTGAGGGATAGAGGCCGGAAGGCCTCCACTTTAGCCGGATCCACCTGTAACTCGACCTCCTTTGTATAGAACTCACACTTCTTCTGGTGAAGAGTTAGGCCTTGCTCCGCTAATCGCTTGAAAGTGGCCCTCAATCTGCCATGGTGTTCCTCCAGCGAATTCAAGAAAATCAGAATGTCATCGCTGACATGGAGGACTCCCACTAGGCCCAATAGCGCTTCTTGAACTGCCTCCTGGAACACCTCCGCCGACACCCCAAAGCTCATCCTTTTGAAACAATGGAGTCCCACATGGGTGGAAAAAGTGGTGATGTATCGGCTCTCTTCTGCTAGCACCAACTGGTGGTATCCAGAGTTCAAGTCCACTTTCGAGAACCATTATGCCCCATTTAGTCACAATTTCCTCAAGTGTGATTTGTCTCTCTCTGCGGATAGCCTTGTTTGGCAGCCTCATATCCACGCACAACCTGATGGCCCCAGGCTGTTTCAGCTTTGGTGCTATCACCAGCAGCGACACCCAGGGCGTAGGGCCGGACACCTTCTCAATCACCCCATCTCGCTCCAGCCGGTCCAGCTCGGCTTCCACCAGAGGTCTTAGA
Organism: Lissotriton vulgaris; assembly: GCF_964263255.1. NCBI lineage: Eukaryota > Metazoa > Chordata > Amphibia > Caudata > Salamandridae > Lissotriton > Lissotriton vulgaris. The sequence goes on along the minus strand of NC_141699.1, from coordinate 339,397,736 downwards.
TGAAAGGGCACCCTACGGTGGCGCAGCGCTACTGGCTTGCAGACTCATCGATGTGAAGCTGGACCGCAACTCCCTTCAGCCAACCCAGCCCCTTGAACAGTTCCGGGAAGTCTTCAAGAATTTTGTCCGCCTGTGACTGGTGTATGTGCTTCACAAACATCACTAGCCCCAAATCCTCGGCCATGTGGCAGCTTAGTAATGAGCTGGCCTGATCGCAGGTGACATAGAATCAGGTGACAGTGACCCTGTCCTTGTACTTCACTTCTGTGTCGATGACGCCCTGTAATGGAATCGGAGTGCTTCCTCCGTATGTGAGAATTTTGGCGGTAGTTGGCATCAACCGAGGCCGCGGGTGGAGCTTCCTGTATTGTGCAGCGTCCAGGATGTTCACAGACGCCCCGTATCAATCAGCGCCCGCACACACAACTCCCCGATCCACACTTGGCATGTAGGCGGGTAGGCGGGGGTCTCTTGGGGGTATTAACCCCCCTGATGTGTGAAATGACAAACACATTGTCCTCCTCATCCGCCGTGGCTGACAACTGTTGATTGCGACTGTTCCCATCCTCTTCCTCCTGCGCGGTCTTCGCCGACTTTGTGAATTTCAGTCCTGAGGCTTACTTCCCCCCTGCTGTGCCCCGCTCTGGCACACCTTTGCGAAATGTCCATACTTGTTGCACTTGAGGCATTGCCTTCCTTGGGCAGGGCACACTCTTGGAGCATGTGGCCCCATGCCACAGTTTTCTACACTCACGCTTCTGGCGCCTTCCTTCCTGCTTGGCCCCAGCTCCAGCTCCTCGACCATCGGATTTCTTGAGTGCCTCAACCTTCTCCTCCTTGATAGGCGTTTGGAACACCGGCTGTGCTCTCGCCGACTTCCTCGCCAACGCCGCCTCCATCTCGCCTGCGTGCGCGTCCGCCAGCTCATGTGACCTTCCCAGTTCAAGTATCTCGTCCAATGTGATCCCTGGCTGGCGTAAAATTAATTTGCGCAGTTCTATTGACCTGCACCCTGCAATCAGCTGGGCCCGTGTCTCAAAGGCTCGATCGACCTCCACACACGTGCTGGTCACCTTCCGCAGTCTCGCAAAGAACATGTCGATCGATTTATCAGCCCGCTGTTTCTATTGTCTCAACTTAAAATGTTCAAAATCGTGGTTTATTTGCGGATCAAAATGGCGGTTCAGGGCTCGGACCGCCTTTTCATAGTCGTCACTTTCACCCTTATCCGGAAGGTCCTGAAACAGGTCATGAAGCTCATCGCCCCCCATCAACAGCAACAACGATCTCTTCACTGCATTGTCAGACTCTCGGGTGGCCAAAAAGTAGTTTTCCTGCTGCCCCAACCACTTTTTTCAGCACGGAGCCGCCGTCGAGGGGTCCGCAAGCTGACTGAACTGCTGAAGGGACTTCGCAGTCGTGCGACTCTGCCTTCCTCCAGCCGCCACCTCACTCGGGGCAGCCTCCCTCTCTGGTAAGTCAGGCATCCCCGCTGGGCGCTACACACCGCAATGCTGGGGTAAGCAGGAACAGATGTTTCTTCGGCACTGTGGCTTCACCAGGCCATGCTCCCCTTCACAGCGTAGGCCCAAACAGCCCCCACCACTTGGAGCTCCACTACAAGCCAGGCGTCCACCAAAGTCTCCGGCCTCAGGCCGTAACTCACCTGCCCAAATGAAGGAAGTTGACTGCGATACAAAGTATAGTTGCGGCAGGGTGACTCACTACTGGAGCATTTTCGCAACAAAATGTGTGTTAAAGAAGCAACTGTCGGGGCGTGGCCGAGACAGCGATGTAAGCGGACGTGTCTCGCCTGAGCTCCGTCGCCCCGCTGCTTACTTTGGCCTGTTTCAGCGTAGTTTCGGGGGATCGTCCACTCCTGGGGTCCCCCCCGTGAACCACCGATCCAGCTGGTGCCTTCTCTGGGCGGCGAACGGCGGCAGTGGAGCTCCCAGCGGTAGCGGCTCCGGCATCCGGGACCCTCGCAGTCGGCCGCTGGCCGCCATCTTCCCGTGGTCCCTCAGAGGCATATCTCGGCTGGCTCCCGGGGTGAGGCCCGGCACGGCGCCTCGGGCGAGGCACCGGAACACCCCCTACGCCCATCTGTGGACTCCCTGCCTCAGCGGAGTCGCCCTGTCGCCGGCGGAGTCGCGCCGGAGCTACCGGAGCTGGGTTGCCCCGAGCGGAGCGCGCTGACCCTGGCCTGGGCACCGAACCTACGCGAGCTCCCGGCTTCCACGAGGGACGCAGGCCCGGACGCGGGGGCCTGCCGGTGCCCCCTGCACACGAGCCTCTGCATCACCACCCGTCGCTGGACCCACCCGGTGAGCCGCAGCGCGCTGACCTCCTTCCCCTCCCTGGCTGCAATTACGGGGTTTGGCGGTTGACCTTCCCGCCATTCTCCCCCCTCGGCGGAGAGCTGCGCTGCTCCACAGGCTCTCTTGAACTTTCTGGCGGCGACTTGGGGAGCAGCCTGATCGCTGCGTGCAAGCGGACCCAGAGCCCTGGTGGACCACGCTGACCCTTACCTTCTGCTTATCCTGGCACCGGACCTCCTGCAGCTGTGGAGCTGTGACGCCTGGGGGGCCCCCTGGACACACTCTGGTCACCGCGCAGGGGCAGCCTGTCGCCGGCGGAGTCGCGCCGGAGCTGTTGGAGCTGCGGCGGTCTGGACGCCGAATCTACGCGAGCTCCCGGCTTTGCAAAGCCAGTAGGCCCTGCCACGAGGACTATCCGGTGGCCCCTGCCCACGAGCTCCTGCTCCATCGCCCGGCGCTGGACCCACCCGGTGAGCTGCAGCGCGCTGACCTCCTCCCTTCCCCGGCTGCCTTCCCGGGGGGTCCGGCGGTTGCGGGGCCTGGCGGTTGCTCTTCCCGCCTTCTTCTCCTCTCGGCGGAGGGCTGCACCACGCACGGAGGAACCCTGCTGGGAAGCCCTCGTTTGCCCTGCGCTTGCTGACGGCGGCCTGGGGAGCAGTCCGGTTGCTGCTTGTAGGCGGGCCCTGCTTCCTGGTGGACCCCGCATCGTATAGCTGTGCCCTCTGGCCGCCCCCTCGCTAAGGCCCGGTCCCGCCAAGCCTGGTGGGCCGCAGACCGGGCGCACCTGCCGCGCCTGCGCGGGGACCCCGAGAAACTCGGCCTTCTGCTTCTCCCGCCGCAGTTGGGGAGCTGGGACACCCGGGGGGCCCCCTGGACACCCTCTGGCTGCTGCTCAGGGGCGGACCGGACACTGCACTGAGACCTGGCCCTGATCCTGGTGGGGCATATGGGCTGCGCCTTGCCAGGGATCTCCGGCGGCCTCCACCTGTGGGCCTCAGGCCTGATCTACCGTGGGTCAACTGTGCCCTTCCACACCACACGCCTCACCTGCCTTGTCGCTGCCTGACCTCACCGGTTGCGCTGCCTGCTCCCGCTCCAGCGGCCCTGCAACGTTCAGACCCCCCCATCTTGAGTGCGCCCCGCGCCCTGCCAGCAGACGGGCCCCGCTACGGACTTGCCCTGCGACGTCTCGAGTGGACCATGACTCGCGGCAAGGGGAACAAACCGGACCCTCCGTCCGCGACGACCAGGGGGGCGTCGGTCGCTTCTATGTGGGGCAAAGCGGGCTCCTCATCGCCTTCCGGGGGCCCCCCCGCAGCTTCGGGGGGTAAGCCCCTGCCGCCAGCCGACTCTCCACCGGTGACGCAGGCCTTTATGACCTCCTTCATGGCTGATCTGAAGACAGAAATCGGATCCCTCAGAACGGAGGTCCACACCTGTGTTAAGGAACTGTGCAGGGAAGTCACTGATCTCGGCGATCGAGTCGACGGCCTGGAGAAAACGGTCGACTCCCGCACCGAAGACCTGGAGCAGATCTGGCAGAGAGTGGCGACTCTTGAGGAACAACACATCCAGCTCCAGATCAAGCAGGAGGATTTGGAAAACAGGGGGCGACGCAACAACCTCCGCATACGGGGTGTGCCACTTGGAGAAGAAGGGACTAACACCATGGCCTACGTGGCCCTGCTCTTGCAGGCGGTGTGGGGCGAGGAGGACGCCCCCCCGCCACGCCTCGACCGTGCACACCGGGTCTTTGGAGCGGGAGGAAAAGCGGGCCTTCTGCCCGACATCGTCACTAGACTCCACTGCTTTACCGAGAAGGAGGCCATCTTGAAGGCAGCCAGGGACAACCCGGACTTACAGTACGAGGGCCACAGGATCCAGATCTTCCAGGACTTGGCCCCTACGACGCTCCATAGAAGGAAGGTCTTCCGCCCGATCACCGAGAAACTCCGGACCCTCAATGTCTCCTACCAGTGGGGCCATCCTTTTGCTCTCATCTTCAAGTGGGAGGGCAAGCGTAGGGCTCTTCGATCCTATCGTGAGGCCGCACTCCTGCTAGGCATGCCGGAATCCCCGGACCACAGCTCGGCTCGCCCCTCCCGCCCGGAGAGGGCCCCCCCACGCCCGGACTGGTCCACTGTGCGCCCCCGCAGGAGGTCCCCCCCGGTGGACGCACTCTCTACTTCTCAGACCAAACAGGACATCATAGCACACATTCGCTCCCTCGAGGGTGATCGCGAGGAGCGGGCCTCCCAGCCCTTTGCTTCTGGCTCGGAGGGTGGGGATCGCCCCTCCACGCCGGATGGACTCTGATCGCTGCTGTTACGCCTCGAGCTACCCTGAGCACACGCTCAGCACCTGGGCGCCTGGCCTCGCCCTCATCTACCACGGTGGCCTGACCCCACTGTTCCACACATGGCTGGCGCCCTTCACCTCTCCCCGACCAAGCACCACGTCACTGCACCCCAGCGCCCTGTAGGCGCCTGCTCGGGCTGCCTGGGCCCCATAGCCCGGTGCACCCCCCGAACTACTTTGAGGCAGCGGGGTGGACGGACTCTGAGACGACTTGTCCTCATACTACTTCAGATCTCCGTTCTCCCCCCTTTGTCCCGTAGGAAGTGACATTCCTGAGTTCGTCCAAACCCTTGGGTAGAGGATGTCTGGTACCTGGGGCACTGTACTTTGGGCCCGTTGGCCTGTTATGATTCTGTTTTTCTTCTGTGTCATTTTCTCTTTCCTCCTCTCCTCTCTTCCTACTTCCCCCTTGCGCGTCCTTCTCTTCCTGTTCCTTCCCCGTGCTTGCGAAGGGGTGGTATGGTGGGTCCTGCGGGGGCTGCTGTGCGGGCGCTGTGCTGACGCTTCTACTGCCCCGCCTGCGGGAGGGCTCACTGGGCCAGGACTTGCGCGACCTCCACCTGCCTTAGCGCTATGACAGCAAACCCCCCCACTCCCCTGAAGGTCCTCTCCCTCAACGTCAAGGGGCTCAATTCTCCCAATAAGCGAAGGCAGATATGGCGCTACCTCCTGCACCACTCCCCTGACATAGTACTCCTCCAGGAGACACACCTCCTCGGAGGGGACTCCACGCGCATGGCGCACCCTAGGTACCCCACACAGTTCTGGGCATCCTCTGGCACCAAGACAGCGGGGGTGGCAATCCTCTGTAGGGCTGGTATCAGGCGGGGACCCGGGAAGCCCTTCAAAAGCACTGACGGGCGCTTCCTCCGAACCACAGTACAGATAGGCTGTGCACAGCTCACTCTGGGATGTGTGTATGCTCCCAACCAGTCGCAGGACAAATATCTCCAGGCACTATTGCGGGAACATTTCCCAACGGGCGACGCTGCTACAATCCTGGGCGGCGACTTCAACCTTGTCTGGGACCCCGAGCTGGACCGCGCGGGCGGCCCCCTTAACGGTGCAGGGGCGATGTCCTCTGCCCTCAAGACGCAGCTCACAGACCTGGGTCTTGTAGACGTGTGGCGCTATCACAATCCGGGGACCCGAGACTACTCCTTCTACTCACACTCCCATAGGACGTACTCCCGTATCGACTATCTGTTTACCTCCCTTGAACTAGCCCGTGACTCCTTGGCTACCGCTATATCTGACATCTCTCTGTCGGACCACGCCCACGTGGAGCTGTTATTGCAGGACCCTCGGACCCGTGCCCCTCGTGAACGTCGGTGGGTGCTTCCGCCGACTGTTCTCCGCGACCCAGACGACGTCGACAGCATCCGTGACGCCATAGACTCGTACTTCGCCATTAATGACACCCCTGACATGCCCTTTCACACGGTGTGGGATGCCTTCAAGGCCACCATTCGGGGCCACATCACCTCCTTGGCGGCGGCACGGAAGAAGGAGGCGTACAAGTTGGAAACCGACCTGGCCAGTGAGATCAAGCTGGCTGAGGCCCGAGACCGGGACGCCCCCAATCGGGCGACGAAAAGAACCCTTGCCAATCTCAGGGGGCAACTCCGCGCACTACGCACTAACAAGGCGGAACTCTCCCTGCTGGCGCTCAAGCAACGGTATTATGAGGGGGGGGACAAGGTAGGTCGCCTGCTGGCAGGCAGGCTGCGGGCGCGCGCCGCTAGGACCCACATTGCCAATGTCAAACGACCGGATGGCGCCCGAGTCACTTCTGAAAGGGCCAAGCAGGCTGCGTTTGTTGATTACTACTCCTCTCTTTATGCTGAGGAACCCACCTCTGCGGAGGCACGGGAGGCCGTACTCGCGAACCTTGAGGGCTCCCCGCTGTCTCCGGCATGTGCAGCCTCACTGGAGGAACCCCTGCGGGAGGAGGAAGTGACAGAGGCGGTCGGGGACCTCCCCGTGGGGAAAACCCCGGGACCGGACGGGCTGCCGCTGGCCTTCTATCGCCTGTTCCTGACACAGCTCCGCCCGCATCTGCTGCGCCTCTACGGCTCCTTTTCTGACACCACTGGCCCATCCCCTGACATGGGCATGGCGGAAATAGCCTTGATCCCCAAACCTGGGAAGGACCCTGATCAGTGTGCCTCCTACCGTCCCATCGCCCTCCTTAACACCGACCTCAAAATATACACCAAGATCCTGGCCAAACGGCTGGATCCGCATATGCCGGGTTTGGTGAACCCGGACCAAGTGGGCTTCATTCGGGACCGCCAGGGGGCCGACAATGTTCGCAGGTTGGCGCACCTAGTGGGAAAGGTACATCATTGGAAGATCCCGGCCTGCCTCCTCTCGCTAGACGCGGAAAAGGCCTTTGACCGGGTCGACTGGAACTTTCTGAGGGCGGTCCTTGAGAAGCTGGGTCTTGGCCCCACCATGATCTCCAGGTGTATGGCCCCTTACATCGGGCCACAGGCTAGGATCCGGGTCAACGGCCAACTGACACCGCCGCTCCCGATCCACAGGGGCACGAGGCAGGGATGCCCGCTCTCACCGCTCCTGTTTGCCCTGGCGGTCGAACCGCTGACGGAGCTAATCAGGCGTGCTCCTGACATCCATGGCATCCCCCACGGGGGACGTGCCAACAAGGTGGCGCTCTTCGCGGACGACCTGATCCTTACTCTCATGAACCCTCGAGTCTCTCTCCCTGCGGTGCATGACGCCCTCACGCTGTTCGAGCGGGCATCCGGCCTTAAAATTAATCACACCAAATCTTGGGCGCTCAATCTCACTATTCCCGAGGAGGAAGTCTCCTTCCTGAAGGGGACCACGCCCTACCGCTGGGCGGACGACCACATCAAGTACCTGGGTCTGGTCCTCACTCCCCACCTCGACTCGTGGTCCTCGCGGAATTGGGCTCTCTGCCGTAAGGAAGTACTGGCGGACCTGCGGAAATGGAAGCCCCTGATGGTTTCCTGGCTGGGGCGGCTCAACGCGGTCAAGATGTCAATCCTCCCCCGCATTCTGTATGTCTTCCAGTGTCTCCCCACCCCGATACCGGTCCACTGCATTAAGCACCTCCAACGCGACCTCACGTCTTTCATATGGGGGGGCAAACGGCCCCGATTCTCACAAAAAGTCCTCATGGAGCCACGAGACAGGGGCGGCCTCGCCTGCCCGAATCTCCTTCACTACTACTGGGCGGCGCACCTCAGGTTCGTGGTCGAATGGGGTGCACGCGAAAGCGACAAACACTGGTTCCACATGGACCGAGTGGTTACGGGACGCACCATCTGGGACCTGCCCTGGCTGCCGCGGGTGGCGCGCTCCAGAAGTGCATACATGGCGGTCCCCACGAGGACGGTTCTTGAGGTATGGGACAAAGTGGCAGTGCCCAAAGGTCTGACCACGTTCCCCTCTCCACACACCCCCATTGCAGGCAACCCGCACTTTCCACCTGCTGCTCAGACCCGGGCGTTCGAGAACTGGACCCAGGGTGACTGTAGGGTTGCAGGAGATCTTTTTCTTGGTGGGTCGCCTAAATCGTGGCCGGACTGCAAGGAAGAATTCAACCTCCCTTGCACCGCCAGCTTGCAGTACGCGCAGCTGCGCCACTGGACCACGGGTGACGATATGTACCAGGCTGCTTCCAGGGAGCACACTCCATTTGAGAAGCTGGCTCGCTCCCTTGGGGGACTGAAGCGGCTCATCTCCCAAATCTACAATATCTTGCAGCATCCCGCCGCTCCACCTGCACATCCCTACCAGAGACAGTGGCAGACCGCCACTGGCTCCGACATCACGCCGTCTCAATGGTCTAGACTCTGGAACGACATACCCAAATCCTACCGCAGCATCCCGAAGAGGGAGAACGCATACAAGATGTTAACACAATGGTACTACACCCCCCTGCGGCTCAGCAAAATGTTCCCTACCTCCTCACCGCTGTGCTGGAGGTGTGGCGCTGCGACTGGCGACTTCATACACATCTGGTGGTCGTGCCCTGCCCTGGCTGTCTTTTGGAAAGAGGTCCTCAGTCACATTAAGGAGGTGTTGGGTTTCCCCCTCCCTGAGGAGGTTTGCACACTACTGCTAGGCGTACGACCCCCCGCACTTAAAGCACTCACGCGCAGCGACTGGATCCTCACCCTCCACATGCTAGGCGCTGCCAAGCAACTTATTGCCCTGTATTGGAAGAGGGCCGAGCCACCGCCGATAGCTTCCTGGTTCGTGCGTCTCTGGCAGGTCCTGACCATGGAACTACTTACGGCTCGGATACAGTCAAGGGGGGTGCGCTTCAAGGCGGTGTGGGAACCTCTTGTGCGTCACCTGTGCTCCATCAGCTATACCCGCCACATGCCTCCCAGGCTCCGCGCTCTGCAACTGTTTGAGGACGCCCTTGTCCCCGCCGACCCAAGCAGGCTTGGCTCATAGTCGCTCCCCCCCCAGCACTGATTTGCATCTTAGGCCCCTTGTAGACGAACGCAGGCACACCTCCCTGGCCCCTCTTCACCCCACCCCTGCTCTCCCATTTCCGACTTTCACTTTCTTCCTGCCTTGCCACTCTGGCTTCCGCCCCCCTTCGGGGCAGTTTGGTCCCTGTTGGGCCGTTGAAAATGTGACACCACTGCTCTCCTTTCCATAAGCGCCTCCCCCGTACTGTGGCACATTGCCAGCGCACGGCTACTCCTTGCTTTCTGCTCCCTTAAGCCACGCGGCCGGCCCTCCCAGGGGTTGTAGGCAGGGCGCTGTGTTAAAAGCTTCATCTCCACTGGTTACCTGCTCCCATTACCGATTTTTTTCTCTGCGCGGCCGGCCCCGGTGAGGGGTTGTAGGCTTATCGCTGTGTTCACAATAAAAACAGATTTGAACAAAAAAAAAAGAAGCAACTGTCATATTGGGAGGAGTACTTGAAACTTCAGGAAGCTCAGTTCCAGAATGCATCCAAGTATATCAGAAACTGATAAACAAAAATGTTGCTACATATCATCACTGTGGTGTATATGTGCTGTATCAAGCAGACACTTATTTGGAAGCTCGGACATAGAATATTTTTGTGCTAAAAGTCACAGAGTTCTCATTGGTTAGAATGGTAATCATACCAGTTATGAGCACACAAATTAATAAACAAATGTGTACATTTTTGCGAAAAAAACGGAGATATTTTTATTTGGATCAGTATGAACAGATGAAAATGTAGGTCGCCACGTACGATTCTATATGGTGACTTATAAAAAACATGTGTTTAAAATCAATATTGTTTAATTTTCCTTAAGCGCTGACATTCAAAGAGGCCATAAATGGACAATAACTCCTGAAAGGTCGCAATACAATTCTTTGAGAAAAACGGTTTTACAAAAATCGTATGCATTTGTGCTTATTTGGAAAATGACTAAACAAACAACACAGGTTTAAAGAGGTTTATTTTCTGTATAATGCAAGATATTTTCATTTTCTCAATTTAATTCCTTGGTACTGGATGCATATTTATTGTTTTGACGTTTTATGTTAAGTTATACAACATTTTTATGTTTCAGAATTTAGTCCCCTGTGTACAGTCGTAGACGGCATAGGTTTTTTGAGAGCTGGTTTGTGCTACAGTAAAAATCACGTTCCTAGAGACATGCAAAATCAACAAAGAATCCAGTAATGATACAAGTGACTATGTAAAAGGGTGAGGTGTCAATATAATAATTTAAACCAGTGTCCAAATTTGTGTACATTGAGCAGGTCAGTGTTCCAAGGTGGGTTCTCACAGAGCAGGTAACCATGACTAATGTCATCAATGTGTGTAGCATCTGAGGTGATGAAGGTGGCTCCTTTAAGTTTGGCCACGATTCTCCAAAGTCAGTCCTGAAAAGCCGGATCCATGCCAGATTTTTTAGCATATCCACATTTAGATAAATGTAGTTATCATGGGTCTGGCACTCCAGGACCGACATTGGAGAACCCTGGTTTAGGCCATGATGGGCAAAGCCCAACCACTTTTCAGTCAACATTGAGAGATGCATGAGCTAAGCTGAAGAATGTGATAGCATTCATTAACATAGGTATTGATTCCTAGCACCTTTAACATGTGCTCTGGAAGGTTGGTCTACGCCAGTGCTTCTACATGCACTTGAAAACCAGCGTTTATCGAATGCATCTGTAATCTACTTATACTTACTTCCTTTATGCATCTATATACCTTCCATGCACTTGACTCTATAAATGTATTACTCTCCTACCAAAAAAATAACATATTCAATGCACTACCCTATTTCTCATCCTATACCTCCATCAATATCTTTAACTACATATACTTACTTCCTTTATGCATATATAAACTTTCCATCTACTTATGGATCTTTATATTTCTTTCTTCTAATTCAGCATATCCAATGCACTACCCTATTTCTCATCCTATACCTGTCTCAATATATCCTCTACTTCAACTCTCTGAATCATCTCAAACCTCTTTCTACTACTCTTTCCAATGCACTACCCTATTACTCACCCTATACCTCCATCAATATATCCTCTACATTAACTCTCTCATTCATCTCAACCCCATACCACTACTATGCTCCCCAAAATAGCCCTTTCTAAATTCTCCCCTACTCTACCCCTCCTTGCACCATCTGACACCTCTTTTACTATACTGATCCCCCAAAACAAGACTTTCTAAACTCTTCCCTCTGACTCTTCCCCTCCACCTCCCTTTTTACGCATCCCAAGCCTCCCACTACTGCTAAGTCCTCCAAAAAAAATCTAAATCCTTCACTCTTCGATCTCTTCATTATCATTTTCAATCAAAATAACAGACTAACATGTCCACTTCTCAAATTTCATATTTCACTATACTAATTGACCACTAATCCTTTATGGGTTCCAGCGTAGCGTGGTATTCACCGGAAAAAAGCGTTTGAACACCTCTTTAGGAGTAGCAAGCACTATATAAATACAAACCTTTTTTCCCTATTCTATTCCTCCGCCATCCTTCTCAATCCAAACAACTGACTGATATCCACCACTCAAATTACTTTCATATTTCACTACATTAATTCAACACTAATCCTTTAATGGGTTCTGAAGGAGTGTGCTACTCGCCCAAAAGGGCTTCAACACCCCATTGGGGGTAACACGCGCTATATAAATGCAAACCTTTTTTCCTCTTCTATCCCTCCACTATCCTTTCAATCCAAATAACTGATTAATATCCACCACTCAAATTACTTTCATATTTCACTATACTAATTCACCCCTAATCCTTACGGGGTTCTGTAGTAGCGTGCTACTCGCCAAGAAAGTGATTCAACACCCCATTAGGGGTAACAAGTGCTATATAAATGAGAACCTTTTTTTCCCTCTGCTATCCCTCCGCTAACCTTCTCAATCCAAATAGCTGACTAATATCCACCACTCAAATTACTTTCAGATTTCACTATACTAATTCAACAATAATCCTTTATGGGTTCCGGAGCATTGTGCTACTCGCCAAAAAAGTGCTTTGAGGCCTCGTCAGGGGTAGTAACTGCTATATAAATGCAATTACAATACAATACAATAAGGCCCATGCCCCACTAAGGAGAATTGTCTGAACGAGGGACGGGGTGTCGACAGATGCTAGACACACAAGTTGAAAGGCAAAAAGATATTAATAAGGCAATTTACTTACACACAAACAATCCTAATGCGTCTCCTTTGCTACCAGCACTCCCTCTTGTAGCTCACTAGATTTAATATTAAGTCCCTGTTTGGGTTCTAACCCAGAATGAGAATATACCAAGAGTCAATACATTTTCTATCAATCTAGAGGGTGACGTTTCTAGAGAGAAAATGTTGTACTTGTACTCATGTCAACTATGTGTGCTGCATCAGCTATTTCACTGGACAGCCAAATCCACTTCATCCTGCCTCAGTCAAGGTCAAGATGCATGCCCAAGAAACAGTTCTCTACCTTTCCCGGTCCCGATCCCATCAATGGGATCAGGACCCGTGATGACATAGCAATACACAAATGGTGAAGCATTTATGCACATCCCAGGAACTCTACATGCTGCATGACCTCTGGTGAACTCTCAATTAGATTACTGCAACTCCCTCTTCATTGGCTGCCTGTATATTAACACCTTGGCTGCGCAGGATATTTCTCTGCTGTGCTGGGCCATAATGATAATGAATGTGGTCATGACGAGCTCAGCTCGTCATGAGCACACGAGCATCATGCCTCATGACGAGCTGAGCTCGTCATGAGCACCAAAGGGGTTAAATAAACAGATTTAAATAGACCCAAAAAGACAGGGTCATCTTCAAAACACTTCGACTCATGTTTAAAAGGCTTGATGCGTATCAAACTACAAGATCTGTGTCTGATTGGACTCATGACTCACGCTAGGAAATGAAAAGATATATATTAGATTATCTAGATACAAGACTTGTTGGCTACAGTGTTAAGATGTAGATTGCTACATGTTTTTATACATACAGTTTTAAAGATGTATTATTAATGCAATGTTGTTCTTTTTTTAAAAATATTTTGTTCTAGAGCTTTGTGTGGCTACTCCAGAAGAAGGCGCTGGTTCGCCGAAACACGCGTAGAGATCCTATCGGCCACTTTTCTATGTTTTCCCTTTTAATCCAAGAATTCGTATATATATTTTTTTGCCACTAATGTATAAATTTGTTCAACCTTTACTTATGTGAGAGTAAATTTTAATTCATGTCCATTGTCGATTGTACTATATGTTATGCATTTTTTTAATATATAATCTGAGAATAAAGCAATATACATTTTCTTAACCTCTTGTAGCCATTTGTCTGTGATTATATTCTATAGGTTGCCTAGGTTGTTTTTTGTCAATTGGTTCTTTTTCCCTGGCCTAGGAACTTTGCTGTATCCGAATCCTCAGGGGGTCCTTGTTAAATATTCAAGCGTATCAAACTACTTACAACATAAAATTTTAAAACACCTCCCAGACCACACCTGGATGACCCCAGATACTTATAAAACTTGCACCTCAAAATGTTTTTAATCAGGGCTATCCTAAATTACTAAAAATGAAATTTCTTAGTTATTGTCTGAGCTTCTCCCGTGTGCCCAGAATCTTCCACTCTGGCAGAGGGCCGGACCCAAACTTCTTGTTGCAGATTGTGTGATATGGGTATAGGAGATAATCTGCATTTAATGTTCACCTGCAAGGAGCTACTACAAGAAAGGATACAGCTGCTAAAGGCTTCCTTCAAACAGAGGGGAACTTGCTCTAGAAGACAAGCAGTGCTGGTGTGCTTTAAGCCGGGGGTAACTCAATTGAACTGTAGACTGGCAAAATTTTGCATGTTAACCGAACAAAAAATGCCACAAGCTTAAGACTGCAGAGGTGGCCAGGCTACCAGTTGAAAATGAACCGGTAGTCAACTGAATAGTGCACATAGGCAAGAACTCAGCACTAGGCCTTCATGTCAAGAGGGTCTTAAAAAACATGTTGCTCTTTTTAAATTAACCTTGCAGTAACAACAAAACGTGTCACAACATATTCTGGCTGCCCCATAGCTGCTAGGTTTTACTTTCAAGCCTGTATTTGCTGTACTGTACTTCGTTGCAAGTATCAGGCTGAGTGCGAAAAAACTAGACCAAGGGCTAGATGTATCAAGCTTTTTTTTTGTCGCAAATGTTGCGAATCGCAAAATTGCAGTGTTTGCGACAAAAAAAACGGGAAATGCGATGCATGAAAAAATCGCATCGCAAATTTAAGGAATCACAAAATTTGTGATTCCTTAACTTTGCGTCAGCATTTAAGGAATCGCAAATTGCAATTCCTTAAATGCTATGCATCAAACATTTCCAATTAGCAATTTTTCCTTAAGAAATCGCAAATTGGTGAGACCTGACTCACCTACTATCTGGGCTGAAATGGACAATGCTGTGAGAGAGGTCGCTAGAGAGACGGCGACTGGAGAGGTCGCTTTAACCGCCTAGAAGTTCTCCGGGGGGAGATCGACATCGCTTCTTTTTGAGCTGCAGGTTTGGAGGCCTGGGGGGGATGGGAGGGGAGCAGGGGTTGTGTGGTGGCTGGACGTCCACTTTTGAGACTTTCCATAGACTTGCCTGTTTGGGCTGGGCTTGGACAATGGTTCCTTCGACTCCATTTTTGGGGGGACGGGGGCGGAGTTCTGGGAGTAAGGGGGGTTGTGTTGGGGTGTTGGGGAACTGGGAGGGGCTGTGGGAGATGGGAGTGGGGGTAGGAGTTGTCCAGTGCGCTGTGCTAGGATTTATTGCTTTGTCTGTCTTTCTCCACCTTGTCTTGCTCAGCAGGGGAGGGGAGGCGAGAGTGGTGGTGGAGTGGGGGGATGGTTGGTGTGGGGGGGGAGGCACGGTTGCATTAGGGCTCCTGGCGGATGCTAGGTTGCGCGGCGCAGGGGGAGTGGCTTCGCTTATGGTTTTTGGCAGATTGTTTGGTTGCTTGAGTTGTGGGGGGTACACTCGCCCACTATGACCACCACGCAGAACGCTAACGCCTTTACCTACATTTACCAATATGCCTCCTCACACTTTTAAAGTTGTGACCTTGAATGTTCGGGGCCTGAACAATCCTGTTAAGCGGCGGGCGGTGCTGTCCTTGTTAGAAAATGCTCAAGCGGACATATGCCTCCTTCAGGAAACACACTTGTTACCACAAGACACACACAGGTTACGCTCTTGTAAATTTCCGACGCAATTTTTTTCCTCTGGTT
Organism: Lissotriton vulgaris; assembly: GCF_964263255.1. NCBI lineage: Eukaryota > Metazoa > Chordata > Amphibia > Caudata > Salamandridae > Lissotriton > Lissotriton vulgaris. The sequence continues at coordinate 339,382,326 of NC_141699.1, read as the reverse complement.
CCACCAAGACAGCTGGGGTGGCGATTCTGGTGGCTCGACACTTCAGAGGAGAACACATTCACAAATTTGCAGAAATAAAAGGGAGATTGCTGGCGCATAGGTTCAAGGTGGGGGGAATTACATTCACGGTAGGTTCCCTTTATAGTCCCAACGATAAACAGGAGCGGTTCTTGCAGTCTGCGATAGAAGAGATCACTGCCTCGCCGGACAGGCATATTATCCTCGGGGGCGACTTTAACATGGTCTTTGATTCTGCTGTAGATAGATCAGCGCAGCGCTCCCCGCAGGTCGGGGAATTTTCGGCGGGTTGTAAGGCTAGGCTTGCGGAGATGGACCTTCTGGACCTTTGGCGTCACATGCATCCCGTAGATAGGGACTACTCCTACTATTCCCACGCGCATAAAACCTACGCGAGGCTTGATCATCTTCTGGTCACCTCCCCAGTGCGGGCTCTGGCGTCCACCGTGGACATGGGGGTAATCTCCTTGTCGGATCACACTCCGGTCGAGACCTCTTTCTGCTTGCCACCCTCTGCCTTACCGGCGAGGACTTGGCGCCTCCGGGATACTTTGCTGCATAGGAAACCGGTAACGGACCGTATTGAGCAGGTGCTCCGTGAATATTTGGCTCACAACGATAACATGGATACCACCCGGGCCACACAATGGGCGGCTCTGAAGGCTGTCCTCAGAGGGGAGTTCCTGACGATTTCCGCGGCCGAAAACAAGGAGCGCAGGATAAAGAGGGATGAGCTCACTGACAGAGTCCGAGAGCTGGAGTTGATCCACCGTAGGACTGGGGCGCCAAGGATTTGGCGGCAGCTTAAAGAAGCAAGGAAACTTCTTGCCGCCTTGGATGTGGACCGAGCGGAATACGCGGCCCTCCGACTGCGCCATGCCTTTTATACTGGGGGGGATCGCTGTGGCAAACTTCTGGCCAATAGACTCCGGGCCGCTAGGCAGAGTCAGTTAGTGAAAGAACTCTATGAATCCGCGGGCACTGCAGTAACGGACGACGCCCGTATCTCGGCCGTTTTCCGAGGGTTCTATGGCAATCTATACGCCGGTGACCCGTCGTATGTGCCAGCTATGGCCTCCTATTTGGACTCGGTCACTCTGCCCTCCCTGGAGCCTTTGCAGGCGGACCACCTAAACAGGGACATTAGCATAGAGGAAGTAGTGACGGCCATTGCCAGACTCAAACACAGCAAAGCACCGGGCCCGGATGGCTACTCTGCCCTCTTCTATAAGACATTCTGCGGATCGTTGGCCCCAGTTCTCACCCGCCTTTTCAACTCTTTTGCGGAACCTGGAGCCATCCCGCCGCATCTCCTGAGGGCCTCTATCACGGTCATCCCCAAACCGGGGAAAGATCCTAAATACTGTGGGTCCTATAGACCAATATCCCTCTTGAATGTAGATTTGAAACTCTATACTGGGATCTTAGCCATTCGTCTTGCGCCTCACCTGCCAGGCCTTGACGATCCGCATCAGGCGGGTTTTGTGCCAGGGCGGCAGATGGTAGATAATACGAAGCGGGTGGTCCATCTGCTGGAAAAGGCTTCCCGGATTCCGGGTGAAAGGATGATGCTCACGGTTGACGCAGAGAAGGCGTTTGACCGTGTGCATTGGCCTTTCCTGGAGCAGGTACTGGTGAAAGCGGGTATTGGGGAACGGTTTCGCACTATGATTCTCAACTGCTATAAGGAACCTTCAGCAGTGGTCCGGGTGAATGGCCACACCTCCGCAGCCTTCACCATTGAGAGAGGCACCAGGCAAGGCTGCCCACTCTCGCCCTTGCTCTTCGCGCTATACATGGGAACATTCGCCCAAAGGGTGCGGACACGACCAGCGGTGGAGGGGATAAGGATGGGTGGATTTACTCATACAATCAGTCTTTACGCTGATGATGTCATCTTTACGTTAGCTGCACCCCAGGTAGCTCTACTGGCCTGTATGGAAGAACTGGCGGCGTTCGGCGCGGTCTCTGGCTTTAAGGTGAATATGGGGAAGTCAGTGGCTTTGGATATCTCCCTGGCGCCTGACACCAAAGCGTATCTTCAGAACAGATTTCCGTTACTTTGGTCCTCAGAGGCGATACCATATTTGGGGATTCAGATAGCCCCCACGCTGCCAGCCATGGTCTCGGCTAATTACTTAGCCCTGGGAGTCAAGATCAAGAACGAACTAGGCCATTGGAATCGCGGCATCCTCTCCTGGTTGGGTAGGATTGCTGCCGTCAAGATGACGATCTTGCCGCAGGTGCTCTACTTGTTCAGGGCCCTGCCGCTTCAACCACCGAAGGGTTGGATACAGCAGTTACAGTCGGATGTGGCCCGTTTCATTTGGCAGGTGAAAAAGCCTAGGTTGCGCAGGACTCTCTCCCTCTTGTCTCCTGAGTCTGGAGGTCTAGGCATTCCGGACTTCCGTAAATACTTTCAAGCGGCGCAACTGAGGTATTTGGTCGAATGGTGCAGGTGGGAGTCAGATAAGCACTGGCTTTTCCAGGACCAGGCGGTGGCGGGGCAGCCTCTGCAGGAGATACCGTTCTCGCACCGGACCCATCGGCCTAAGAATCTCTACGCCTCTTTTATTACTAGGGTGCCTTTGCGGGTTTGGGACGCGACCTACCTTCGGTATGACCTCACCACATTCCCCTCGCCGCTCTCGCCGCTGGTAGATAACCCTGCCTTCACACCCGGAATGGAGAAAGGAGCCTTTACACATTGGCGGCAGGCAGGGTGCAGAGCATTATGTCACTTGTATGGCCCTGAGGGAGTCATCCCGTTCATACAATTCCGACAGGAATTCTCTTTCCCCAAAACGGAGAGACACCGTTATATGCAGGTCCGGCACTGGGCTCTTCAATCTCAGGTGAGGGATGTAGTGGACAGGATGCTTTTGCCGTGTGAGAGATGGCTGTTGTCCCGTACATCGGACTCGAAACTGATCTCGGACTTGTATAAGTTCTTACAACTACCCTCAACACACTTTCATAATCCCGGGAGGGCTAGATGGGAACGGGAGCTTGGGAGGACATTGAGCCCCAAGGAATGGGACCACATAGCCTATAGAGCGCGCCATTCTGCTTATCACATGGGCCTCACTGATACCTTCACCAAAGTGTCCACTTACTGGTACTATACACCTGAGCGGATCCACGAGTTCGACCATAGTAAGACCGATACATGCTGGCGGGGGTGCGGACACCGGGGTACACTCACGCACATTTTATGGGATTGTCCTCTCTTAACTAGTTACTGGAAGGAAGTGCTGGACGAAATTGATTCGCATTTTGGCATAGAGCTCCCGCGCTTCCCGGCGTATACCCTGCTAGGACTCCCGAATGATCTAATGTATCCCCTCAGGTCTAGAAGAGGTAGGCAGATCACCATCGCCCTTGGCTCTGCTGTTCAGAACATCTTGATATACTGGCGCACAGTCACAACGCCCACGGTTACGGGCTGGCTCCACAGACTGTGGCATGTGCTGGGTATGGAGAAACTGTCTCTAGTGGTGGCTGGGGATGTAACGCAATTTAATGAACTGTGGGAACCATTTCACTCTATGCTGATCACAGAGTTCAGGGAGCTCACTTGTCCAAGATACCTACGCCTCCTGCGGCTCACGAGCCCGCTGGCGTCGGATCAATGAGTAGGGTGAAGCCCTCTTCCCCAATCACTTAGAGCTTTGGGGTATAGGTTGCTTGTTGGTAGCGCACTGGACAGTGGGTGGGGCGGGTGGGGGGGGGGGGGAGTTGGGTGGGGTAATGGAACGTTGGGGTGGGGGGGGCGTTTGTACTAAAATGTTGTGTCATGCCAGACTTCTGCTCCTTTTCATTTGCCGATACTATACTGCTGTGTATCTGTTTTGGTGTGTCACGCTGCATGAATAAAATACTTTAAACCTAAGAAATCGCAAATTACCACCAACTTGTAGTTGGTGGTAATTTGAGAATTCTATTACAAATGCCTTTATGCAATTTGTAAAGGTGCCATGTGCTGCTCATACATGCCCTTAGGGCATGTATGTGCGCCATATACGCACACATGTCATTTTCAAGGGTGCAGCAGGGTGCCCTTGAGACACCCCTGCACCCTTGAAATTATTCTCATTTTGCGATTAGCAAATTGCGAATCGCAAATTGAGAATAATTTCACATTCATTGCTATGGGCCTCCTGGCCCATAGAAATGTATGGGAAATTATTCCTTATTTGCGATTAGCAATTTGCTAAACGCAAATAAGGAATTTTAAGAAATCGCAAAAAAATAGCGAATTTCTACATACATGCCATTTTGCAATTCCCAAATAGCGATTCCTTAAAAATCGCTATTTGGAAATCGCAAAAGGGTATGTTGATACATCTAGCCCCATAATTTGACAATGCTGCTAATTTTTATCATACTGTAGCAATAAAAAAACACCGTTCTAAGATGCACTAAATTTTACTCGCTCGTCATCTGATAGGTGCTAAAACCAGACATGCACTGCACTTTACTGTGTGTATTATTGGTTTTATAGATGTGTATTAATGGTTTTATTGTTTTATTGTATTGCAATGGTTTTTAGTAACTATGTAAAAACAAATAAACTTGAAACTCCCAGACCAGGCCACTCAACAATAACATTCTCATCTACCATAAAGTCCCCCAACTAACTGCAAGACCACCCAAGGTGACAGGAGCTTTTCATTGACAGGACATTGCCTCTGGAATAACATGCCTCAATATCTACGCATTTCTATCTCCTGGCTTTCAGAAAGCCCCTTTTCCCACAACCCCTCGTCCCCCCAGCTTGCTATTTTATCCCACACTAGTGCATAGAATTCTCTTATACAAGAGGCACCATACCAGTATGTATAACATAAACATATAAATAAATAAGTGTATTCTGATTTTTTTCTCTGCCTATTGAGGCACAAATTTGATCTATCGCCTCTTCCTTGCTAAATATATGTAATGTTGGTAGTGCTCTCTTTGCCAAAACAAGAAGAATATTATTTTTAAGAGTTTGTATCTAATTGCAGTCAATATCAATCAAGATCTCAAAGGCTCATACTCTGACTCAGTGAAATTACTTTTAGACAATGTCAGCCTAAATAACTCTAGTCTACAACATTTTGATAGCATATCAAGGAAATACTCACTGGCACAAAGTTTGACTCATTTCAATGTTTATGCCTATATATATCTACTCTACATGTGCCTGCAGAGTTAATTAAGGTCTAATAAGATTGAATCTATCTTACTCATGACTCCCTGATTACTTCCTATCATATAGTACAGCCGCAACCCCAGAGATTTCAGTCAACTTATTCACCAAAAGTACAAGACCACCCTAAGTGGTGTGATGGTGTGAGTCAAGGCAACCCACTGAATCCTTTGAACACGACAAACACTTACCCGACTTTACGAATGTAAGTGGACGCTTGTTTTTCTCATTTTGAAGGAAAAACAAGATTTCAAATCAGACGTCAAGACAACTAGGTAAGTGAGACGGTCCTCCGCATCAAACCATGCCACTAAAATGATCTATGTCGTAAACGCCATAGATGCATGATTACTTTGTGCAATATCCTTATTTAACTTGCAATCATTAGAAAACTAGATGCTGCCTTGTAAATACTACTCACAGTGGAAAGGTGAATGATGCCTCAACAGAACATCAGATGTTCAAGTATTCTAATGCAGGCAGACAGTTCTGAGTAAAGCAATTCTATGAACGAACTGATATTTTATGAAAATAGCTCAGAAATGCTCCTTGATCAGATGTTTCCCGTGCACTGTAATCATGCATTTGGCAAGAGACCCTTGAGTGATCCACTAGGGTGTAATTACCTCACGTAAACCTAAAGTGGATGAGCTCACCAGAGCCTTCATGCACAAATTATGAGATAAATGGCACTCCTGCGGGATGCTACTTCAAAGAAGGCTGCACTATGTGTTGGCAGATATTCAAGGGCATCTATGAATTCTTGCGTCAGTGACTTTTCTCGAAATAGGCATCTGGACCTTTTACTCTGTTGCTTCAATTCCCACCCACACAGAACCCATAAGAGTTTTTTCATCAACTATGGGTCTGATTTAGATCTTGGCAGACAGATTACTCCATCACTATAGTGATGTATATCCCGTCCATCGAAATATAAATCTCATTATAATACAATGGGATTTAAATTTTGGTGGACGGGATATCCACCCCCATTGTGACAGAGTAACTCGTCCGGCAAGATCTGAATTAGGCCCTATTATAAATTTACTTACTGTTGGGCATGGTCAAACATACAACACTTACATTGTTTTCCTCTTAAATCAACATTTATAACCCCACCAATACATCATGACTTTAAAGAAACTTCCTGATTCAGACATGCCTCTCCTATGGACAATTTGGAGAAGTAAGTATCATCGGATATCCACTCTGGTACAATGAACAGTAAATCTGAGACAACTTTTCAATTCAGGTGTCAGAATTATTGACCAAATTACAGATTTCAAAAACGTACCTAATTGAAAGGTGAGAGACATGTGCGCTCAACTTTGGCAGGGAATGATAATATGTGCAATTTGTCCGGTGATGCTTCTGCAGGACCCCATCTTCGATGATGTGTCTTATCACAGACCAAGAATCTGAAACCTCTATGCATAAAAAATACACTAAGACCTTGCTCAGAAGAAAATTGGCGTTTTGATTGCCCCATAACATTACTTTATATGGCAAATTCCACTTATTTTGTACGTTTCCTAATAAGCTACTGTGATTGCTCTCAGTATATTTATTTAGGCGATGAAGGCAGATACTGGAGGATGCTGGTTCTGACTGAACATACAGCTCTATTAACTGCAAAACTAATTGTTTGTTTTAGAAAGTAATTGAACTTTGAAAGAATGTGTACAACAATCTTCAAGCTCCATTGCCTGGTTTAGGTAGATGAGAAGCTAACATAATTTATTCTGTTTGTTGTTTGTAAACAGACAACCTGCAAGTTGTTTAAATAACCATAGTTTATTATGTATTGCCCAATGGATGCTAAATAGAGTATGCTCATTGGGATGGTTACTTTTATGTTGGGTCGCCTTTGCACTCACTTTAGTGTATGATAAATATCTATAGTGTTGTGTGTTACTGAGGCAATTGTACCGGTATTTTTATAATGAGTTTAGAGCCCTGACAATGAAGGCCAATATTTGAGTGTTTTAAGAAACTGGGTTACTAGTTGACTGGGGTGTGAGCCCTCATCAAGAAGCAACCACACTCCTTGTCAGAGTAAGGCACAAGCAAACCCAAAATGAATCTGTGCTCAACCTCCTTGTAGCTTGGCACAGGGCAGTCAGACTTAACTTAGAACAATGTGTTAAGTATTTGTACAACACATTAAACTGTAAAACAGTGAAAAAAACACATAAAAAGAATCCCACACCAACTTAGAAAAACCGAGCAAAGTTTAACAAATAAAACAAGACCAGTGCAACAAACCTTCAGTCAATAGAACCGGAGTTATACATTTTTTAAGAATAAAGTGTAAAATAGCACATATCTGATCACGTTGGACCAGGTCAAAGTCAAAAGTTCAGGCCGACCTTGATAGAGTGCAAGCCGGATATAGTCCCAGACCTTAATCCTGTCAAGAGTCCCGTTCGCATTGGAGGGGCCACGAGGAGCAAGGAAAGCGTCGCAAGAGGCTGTCTGCATGGTGCAGAAAACAGGCCAGGCTTTGTGGCCAAGTTGCCTGGAGATTCGCGTTGGCAATTTCCCGCAAGTGGGCAATGTTGCTATGTAAAGAGGTGGGCAGGCTCGCTCTGGTTTTCGGTGTGACAGCGCTGTCTCAGTTTGAACAGACCCATTTGTGGTTGCTCAGAACCCAAAAGCTTGATTTAATCTTGCTGAGCCACACCAAGGGTCTAGGACCTGTGAGGCACCACTTGGGGGGGCAGAAACTCGCTGCAGCTAGGTCCAGAAGCTGGTTGGGGAGTCGTTTATGCCTCTGAGGCTCAGATCAGAAAGCCAGCAAACTAGCCCTTGCAGTAACTCTGGGGTCCTGAGCTCAAGATAAAGTTGCAGGTCCAGTTCTTCTTCCCCAGACAGCAGGCCAGCACAGCAGGGCAGAAGTTCCTTTAGAACAACAGTACAGCAGAGTGGCAGTCATTGTAGTAGCACATCAGTGCTTCTTCCTGGCAGAGTATCCACAGGTCCAGAAGCATACTCAATAGTTGTTTTTGAGGTCCAGTATTTATACCCAGTTGTGGCACCACAAGATATAGTGATCTACCCTTCCGGGGTAGCATGGCAGACAAGACAGAATTTAAAGAGGGCCTGGGCATTTCAAACATGGCCTTTTGAACTGACTGCATCGTCAAAGGCCATTTTGGGTATAACTACTGGGGCTCTGGCCTCAGAACTTAAGATACGCTTTTGGATTTGGAATCCTACTACGTTGGTTCAATGCTGAGACATCAACAAGAGGAATCATTAGGGCAGGAGGGACTGCAACTGAATTATCCGCAGACTTGTGGTGGCCTTGAGCTTGCCATGCTCCAGGAACAGGACTATCACTTGGTGGATTCTGCCTGGATGTTGCTGGCCTGCAGCTAACTGTCAGGGTGCGGAGGAAACAGGTGGAAGTGATTGTTGATTGGGACAAGGACCATCCTGACGTACACCGTCATCCTGCTGTACAGAGGAGTGTGCTTGTAAAGATCAGCAGCCCACCTGAGGTACCGGGAAGTGAGGAGTTTGAGTAGTGCGGGGGAAGCTTGCAGAGTCCAAGAGACCTGTCCTTGTAACCAAGACACCTGTGCTAGATTGTACTGTGGAGCATGTGGTCTTCGAGGTTTGTTGGGGGACCTCAGCTGGGAGCTGAGACTATCTTCGACCTCCAGATCGGGAGGACAACAGTACCTGTCATCGCTACCTAATTGGAGGTAGTTGGTTCCCTCTCCCTTAACCCATGTCACAAGGTACTTTGTTGAGGAGAACATCATGACTGGGCCAGAGGGGTTTCGTTGTGCCTTGTGGGCATCTACAGCTGGCTGGCAGGAGCTATGGTAGATCACACCTCCGCCGGAGGGAAAACACTGCTCCAGACTTGGAAGTGCACCTGCTTCCAGGGTCACAACGTTTTGTCTATGGGAGGGATAGCACTTTTGCACTCACGTAGGTGCAGCCGGAGGCTTGGAGGACAAAACTAAGTAACTGTCTTTCCGTTTTAGGTGGTTCCGATAGTCTAATCAATAAGGCGCAAGCAGGGCAACGTTATCGTTGGCTGATGTAGTTGAGTGACTGAGGGGCTGGGTCATGAGGCGTAGTCAAAGACCTGTGATTTCTTGAACATTGCAAAAGCTGGGGTAGGCGAAATGGGGAATGTCATGTTTGTTGATTACCCCTGAATAGGGCATATGTGAATGTGCCGTCCTACTGCTAATGGGAAAGATGGACAATTGCATACAACTGTAAAGTATCTATTCAATGTGCAGATCGTTTGGATTATATATATATTCACTGAAAAAACCACAGGTTTCACACCAGTTATAGTTAGGAATTAGCATTTAAAAAACCTTTGAAATTCACTGAAAAAAACCATAGGTTTCACACCAGTTATAGTTAGGAATTAGCATTTAAAAAACCTATTAAATTCACTGACAAAACCAGTTATAGTTAGCTGGAAATTTTACTGATATAAAACCAATGAAATTCCACGTTATAGTTAGTTGGACTCACTATAACTTGCGCGTGCAATGCACTGCTGATGACGTCACATATTACATCACTCATGACATGGTCAGTGACATCACTCATGACATCACTGATGACACCATCCAGTGAATATGTGTCTTTCTGAAAAATAAATATTAGTGAGTAATGTTTAAATATTTAAATATATATATTATTGTTTCACTTTGTGTATAAGTGGCTACATGTGTTGGTAAGTAGCTACATGCGTATGTATATGGGTTATTAGATGTTTCTCTTAGTATCAGTATGAGTGTCTATATGGTTTGGTGGGGGTATTACTTAGCACATAGATGCATGAGTGACTGACTCGCTGTTTGTATGTGTTTTGAAGACAGCATATGTGCAGGACTGTATGGATGGATGAGTGTGTATATGTGTTTGTTAGTGAGTGAATGACTGTCTCACTAGTGTCTTTATCAGTAACTACATATGTTTTAATCTAGTATATGTGAATATTGATGTATATAAGTGAGTATATGTGAGAGTAAGAGATTGTAAGAGTTCCTGTTTAAATAAGTATGTGTTTCTATAAGTGATTGTTTAAGAGAATAAATATGTGTAATTTTCAATACAAGTAAGGTGGAAGTGTGTGTATAACTCTATATTCAAATAAATGGATGTTCAATAGTTTATTTGCACGTGTGAGTATGTGTGTGAGTAACTTTTGGATGACTGTCGGTGTGTAACAGGATGTATAGGTGTATCACTTCATATGATAAGTGAGTATATGTATGAGTGACTATATAGAACTGTTGGTGAATGACTGGATGTGCATATAGATGGTGGAATTACTGAATTGCTTGTTGTAACTGATATGGGTATCTCCATTTTTTTTAAAATTTCAGTTTCTATTTTTGAATATGTGTTTCAAGGGTTACATTACAGTGAAAGGAGGTCTGTCACTATGTCACAAGGATGGTGTCATCAGTGATGTCATGAGTGATGTCACTGACCATGTCATGAGTGATGTAATATGTGACGTCATCAGCAGTGCATTGCACGCGCAAGTTATAGTGAGTCCAACTAACTATAACGTGGAATTTCATTGGTTTTATATCAGTAAAATTTCCAGCTAACTATAACTGGTTTTGTCAGTGAATTTAATAGGTTTTTTAAATGCTAATTCCTAACTATAACTGGTGTGAAACCTATGGTTTTTTTCAGTGAATTTCAAAGGTTTTTTAAATGCTAATTCCTAACTATAACTGGTGTGAAACCTGTGGTTTTTTCAGTGAATTTCAAAGGTTTTTTTAATGCTAATTCCTAACTATATAAGACCTGAAAGCCCACCAGGAATCTCCAGTATGCGCCAGGGGACTGCATTGCAGAGAGGTGTAATGAAGCCACAACCCTTTTTACACCTCTCTGCAACGCAGCCCCCGTGCATGTTTGAAGAGGGGAAACTAATTCCCCTTGCATACTGGGGGCCCCTGGGGGCCTATTAGCCCACCTGGAACCTCCAGTATGCGCCTGGGGCTGCATTGCGGAGGTGTAATGAGACTATGCCCCTTGTTACACCTCTCTGCAACGCAGCCCACTGCCGCGTTTGCAGAGGGGGAACTAATTCCCCTTGCATACTGGGGGTCCCTGGGGTCAACTAGTCCACCAGGAGCCTCCAGTATGCACGAGGGAGCTGCATTGCAGAGAAGTGTAATGAGGCCACACCCTTGTTACACCTCTCTGCAATGCAGGCCACTGGCGCCTTTGCAGAGGGGGGACTAATTCCCCTTGCATACTGGGGGTCCCTGGATCATATCTGCCCAAACACCGATATTCCGAACGATTGTAAATGACTTTTCTTGAGAAACATTTGGATTTGGATTATCATGTCCTATACTTTGGAATTTTTGAAAGACTGACTTTGAGGATGCTATAAATTACTCAAGTCTGCCCGAATTGTGTGGGTAAAATTGATACCTAGTCACTTTGAATAGGAATATACTTATGTCTCGTCTAACATTTGGAAGAAATATCTAGTTATATGACAACGGGATACCGACATAACTTGAAGGAAATAAGAACGCCCTGAAGAAGTTCTGTTGTACAGAACGAAACGTTTCGGCTGGCTGTGGTACATAAACTTAAGGAAAATAAAAGCATTTGAATATACACCAAGATTCAGCGCTTCAATAAGTACTCTAAGTGATATGATTTGATTGGACTCATTGTGAAAGTGGTGCTGTGCCAAACTTTGGAATATTCTCCACTACTCTCTACTACTTACTCTCTCCCACTCTCAACTACTCACTCTCTACTGCTCTCTACTACTCACTCTACTACTTACTCTCTACTACTCTCTACTACTCAGTCTCTACTACTCACTCTCTACTACTCTCTACTACTCACTCTACTATTCACTCTACTACTCTCTACTACTCACTCTGCTACTCTCTCTACTGCTCTCTACTACTCTCTACTACTCACTCTCTACTCTCTATTACTCACTCTCTACTCTCTACCTCTCTACCTCTCTACCTCTCTACCTCTACACCTCTACCTCTCTACCTCTCTCTACACGCACACATATAGACATATATGCATATATATATGTGCATATGCATTTATATATATGTATGTGTATATATAAAAAAAACAACGAAACATTTTTTTTTCTAATCAGCTACTTTTAAAACTGTCATTCTTTTTCCCCATGGTACACTCCCCGGTACGCTTACCGGTGCGCGTACCGGGCGCTCACCCCGCGAAAATCAAAAAATTTTTTTATTTTTTTTTTGCCCCGTGGGGCCCTTTTATGGCCCCCACATCAAACCTAGGGGGTCAAGGGGGGTCTACTCTGCCCCCTTATGGTCATTTCCCCCTTTGTTTTGGCCACCTCTTGTGTCTCGATCCTACCGAGACACAAGATGGCGGCCGCTCCGGACTGTTTAGAATGTTTACAGACCCCCCAGAGCCAATCAGCTTTCTCCGCGCAAGTCGCGGTAAGCGCCCGGTGCGCGTACCGGTGCGCGTACCGGAGCGCGGCTATAGATATATATATTTTTTTGAACCTTAATTACTCAAAATCCACTGGAGCACATATCTTGAGACATAGCAAAGGCACATCGGGCTACCAGTCCCTACAATTTTGCCAAGTTTGGTGGAAATCCATTCAGCCGTTCGGGCTAAAAGTGAAATCGACCGCCCTATGGAAATTAACATGGGGAAAACGCGTTTTGGGACCCCCCTTTTATCTCGGCCCCCGCTTGATGAATCCCCCCCAAACTTTCAGGGAAGGACCGGACCACCATGAGACCATTTTCCTGAAAATTTCAGGCAGATTCGTCAACCGGCGCCAAAGTTATTCAAAATAGAATGTTGAGATTTAACATTGAAAATTATCCTAACTATAACTACCTACTGGCGACCGCCAGTAGGTAATATATATATATTATATATATACATATATATATATTATATATATATATAGATATATATATTGATCACCAAATTGCCCAGAAGCTTGTAGGGGCGCACACCAAACAAACGAACCATCCGTTTTTTTTTTCCTCGAGGAAGAAACCTGCGCTGTTGCCAACGCGTTTCGAGGCTCCTGCCCCTTTGTCAAAGGTCACACGTTAAAATGAAGTGCACCAGAAGTTCTGCATTCAATTTATTCACACATGCCACCCCCTAAGTGGGCTTCGCATCAAGCGGGACAACAGTAGTGCATGTTGGGTATTATAGTCCATTCACAGAACACATTGCTTTACCTATGGTAGGTCCGGTGTTTCATAGTTTAAAGTCCCATTCTTTATCACCCTAAGTGGGCTCCAGGGCAACAGCCAAGTTCGTATCACCTTCATTTTAACGTGTGACCTTTGACAAAGGGGCAGGAGCCTCGAAACGCGTTAGGTCTTTAAACACAAACAGGAGGCAACAGCGCAGGTTTCTTCCTCGAGGAAAAAAAACGGATGGTTTGTTTGTTTGGTGTGCGCCCCTACAAGCTTCTGGGCAATTTGGTGAGATTATATATATATATATATATATATTATATATATACACACACACACACACTGGTTTCAAAAACAATGTAACAGGCTCAATCCAGCCGCAGCACCGCCAAGAAACAGGAGACCCAGATTTCCGTGAGCAATTATTTTATTTCTGCAACGGACAGCATAACGTTTCGGCCTCCCAGAGGCCTTGGTCACATGGCGCCATAGAGGGCGACGGCAGAAATTTAAAGTGCAAGTGAAATAAACAATTTCATTGGGTGTCAGTTTCAAGCACAAGGAACATAGTAAAAATACTACACATTTTCCCTTGATTTTCAATGTGCTTCTTAACCAAAAAACAGTATTGGGATCAATCCCTATAAGCTTACTATTGCATATAAATCGACATAATGGATCGGGTCGCATGACACTAGTAATCTTGCGCACGCTAACCTCGTGGTTAAACACAGTATTGGGATAAATCCCTAACCATAACATTTCCTATATACAAACAATATAAATCAATAAACATAATATTTTTTAAAAACCTGCCTCAGGATCAAAATTGTTTGTATTGATAAATATTCTGTGCGTTATGGTACACGATATTGTGGAATAAATAGGTATATTACTATAAATAATTATATATGTATATATAAAAAATACATAAAAATGCTTGGCATGTGATAAAAGTTGACCTAAAATCCAATTCTCTATATACAAAAAGAATGAATAAACATCAATACTGTGACATCAGCTGATTCACCAATGCATATACATTATGTCTATGTGCAAATTCGCAAATTTATGTCCTGTATCATGACACCCACATGAATGAATGAGTGAAGAAAATTATAAAGTGCTTGATAATGTGTGCAATGGATGGTAAGGATATGTGCTCAATGAAATTCATCACTTTTATAAGAAACACACCCACCAATACCTGATTGCAATTTTTTTCAAATAACTTGTTTTCTATAAAAAATAAATTTTTAATTATTAAGCCCTGAATGGGCCTTCCCAATTGATTAATATTATAACAACAATTAGATATTCCATCTGATACTCTTAATCCGTCATTAAAGTAATACATTGAGATTCTAGGGAGTAGTACCAGAACCAAAATTAAACATGAACTATACATAGCATCAACTTCAAATGAGACAAGTTAGTTTTATATTTCACATTTTCTTTATGATAGATGGATTGCTAGCTCCTCTTCTTTGTTAAGACCTCCTGGTATTTTTGTTTGGAGATATATTATGTATCGTGATTCAAGTTTTGTTAAGCAGAGTTCTCGATTCCCTCCTATCTCAGTGTAAGGTATGTGGTCAATGCCGAAGAATTTCAACAAATTCCTATTACTTGAATGAAAATCAGCAAAATGCCTCGCTATAGGGCATGTTGGGTCTTTCTTCTCAATTGCCCTGGCATGCTCAAGAATCCTCATTTTGGTGGGTTTAATTGTACTGTCTATGTACCATAAATGACATGGGCACATCAGTACATAAACACAAAATTGTGTATTACAGGTGAGGAATTTATTGATTTTCCTTTCAATTCTCAAACCTGGCAGCAGATAAGTTAGCTTCTTGCTGCTGTGTTTACACGCCTTGCATTTAATACAAGGAAAAAACTCCATTACATCCCTAATCCGTGAGTTCTTTTTTACCCCTTCCAAGTGACTTTGAGTTAGACTGTCCTTAAGTGATCTACTTCTCCCATATGTTATTTTAGGATAATTGGATAGATCTGATCCTATTATTGGATCAGTCTGTAAAATGTGCAAGTTGTGTCTTCTTATTTTTGCAATGTTATATACCATCACTAGTGTAAGTCATTATTAGTCTTGTGTTTGCTATACTTGAATCATTAGATAATTTTTCTGTCTCTGTCTTTTAATAGGCTGGTTCTTCAGATTCTACCAACACGTGTAAGTGTTGTGTCTAATAGATTTCTTGAGTAGCCTCTTCTGTCAAACCTTTTGATGGTTTCTGTTGCAGCTGTATTAAAATCCTCTTCTCTGGTACAGTTCCTTTTTAACCTTAAAAGTTCTCCATAAGGTATACTTTGTTTTAAGGGAACTGGGTGGCTACTGGTGGCTTCTAAAATCGAATTAAAAGCCGTGGGCTTACGGAACAAGGAAGTACAGATGTTATCATTAACAAAGACTTTTAAGTCTAAAAAATTGACTTCCTTGGAACTAATTTCTCCACTGAACTGTAGATTGACATCATTATCATTCAGAATTGCAATATATTTCACTGCCTCTGTTCTAGGACCTTTCCATAAAATGAAAAGGTCATCTATATAGCGGTACCAACCAACTATATTAGATACCCATTCTTGGTTGATGTCAACCCAGGCCACCTGCTTCTCCCACCAGCCCACAAATAAATTTGCGTAGCTGGGGGCGAAGCAGGTTCCCATTGCCGTCCCTTTGAGTTGTAAATACAGCTGCTGCTGAAAAAGAAAGATGTTATTGCAAAGACAAAATCTCAAAAATTCAAGGAGCATTTGGTTGTGTTCTGCCAGTTCCAGTGATCTTCCCTTCAAAAAATACTGAGTCGCTTTCAGTCCTTGTTCGTGGTCAATACTAGTATATAAACTAGTAATGTCCATTACCATCATTAGCATGTGGTCTTCCCAGGTGATATCCGATATTGTTCTTACAAAATCCGTTGAATCAGGAATATAAGAAGACAATGTCTGCACCCGAGGTGCCAGAAAAACATCGATAAATTGCGACATATGTTCTGTTAAACTGCCTATTGAGGAGATGATAGGACGACCCAGTGGTTTACTTGCATGCTTGTGTATTTTTGGTAAGTGGTAAAATGTTGGTGTTGTTGGATCTGAACATTTAAGGAATTTTAATTCATCTTGATCTAGCATTCCCTTTCTTGACCACTTATCGATGAGTTCATTGTATTCCATGATACTTTCCTTGTATCTCTCCTTGGTGATCTTGAGATAGTTAGTAGGGTCAGTATATATATATATATATCTATATTTCAGCGAAAGAATCTTTACACGGCACTCTCCTTGGTATGAATATAATTCTTTTTTTCAGACCTCCTCCTCCTCCTACGCGTTTCAAACACAGAATAATATATAAAATACAAAATATGAAACTCAGTCAAGTATATAATGGATCTTCTTAAATCATGGGCTGCAATATCTCAACAACCTCTACTATGAGCATTGACTTTTGGATTCAAGCGAAATAATGACTATCTACACAATATTTGAATCTTATGTTTGATCCATGGATGATGTCTATTTAAACTAGTTGTGAAACTATTTCCACCTAATGGGATATTTGATCTATGCCTTATTGGATTATTTGTAAATAATTGACGTGTATTTAACTAATCATTGTGTGATGGTCATCCACTCCAACTCACTGACTGGGCCCAGTCAGCGGTTCGGAGAGGGGTTTTTAGATGGTTGTGTGTGGTTATCATATGAATTTTATGCACATTGCACTTTTTTTTAACAACAAAAACACTTTTTTTCATAAATGTTAGGTGATGTAGACTCTATAACATAGGGGCATAACGATATTTCTGTGTGAACAATGTGGAAGTTTGAACTCTTATATGGTTGGCTTCTTAGGAAAGGTTCGACAGTTCTATACTAAGGTGGTCGAATTGAGTGTAAATAATGTATTTAACAATTATTAAGCAACCATTCTAAAAGATAATTGTTGTCATCAACACTTTTATCAAATTAGATGTGCGATATTCCTTTTATGTATTAATGATGTATTTTACTAAGCATTTTTGTGTATTTTACTAAAGGATCTTGATCGCATTGTATTAGACAAGGATTACAAGTCTGTCTTCTAGCTCTATATGTGAGAGCCCAATCACAACACAGCACTTGCACTTTAAATTAATCATTCTCACCAAAGTTCGCTGTCATGTGAGCAAGGCACCTGAGTGCCGAAACGTTATGAGGAAGCCGGAATGCGAATAAAGAAATTTTGAGCACCGCAGAAAACTGGTCCGTGTATTGTGTTCCTGGCGCAAGCTGAGGCGAGCCGCAACGCGCAGGGAAACTTTGGTTTATATATATATATATATATATATATACATATATATATATATATATATACATATATATATATATATATATATACATACATATATATATATATATATATATATATATATATATATATATATAACCTACTGGCGGTTGCCAGTAGGTAGTTATAGTTAGGATTTTTTTCAATGCAAAATCTCAAAATTCTATTGTGAATAACTTTGGCGCCGGTTGACGTATCTGCCTGAAAATTTCCTCAAATTTGCCTCGCGGAGCTTCGGTCCTTCCTTGAAAGTTTGGGGGGGGAGTCCTGAAGCGAGGGCCGAGATAAAAGGGGGGTCCCAAAACATGTTTTCCCCATGTTAATTTCCATAGGGCGGTCAAACTCACTTTTAGCCCGAACGGCTGAATGGATTTCCACCAAACTTGGCAAAATTGTAGGGACTGGTAGCCCGATGTGCCTTTGCTATGTCTCAAGATATGTGCTCCAGTGGTTTTTGAGTAATTTAGGTTCAAAAAAATATATATATCTATGGCAGCGTCCCGGTACTCGCTCCAGGGAGCGCTCTGGGCGCGCGACGCGAGGTGCGCACCGAAAGCTGATTGGCTCTCGGGTGTCTGTAAACATTCGAAACATTCCGGAGCAGCCGCCATATTGTGTCTCGGTAGGATCGAGACACAAGAGGTGGGAAAAGCAAAGGGGGAAATGACCATAAGGGGGCAGAGTAGACCCCCCTTGACCCCCTAGGTTTGATGTGGGGGCTATAAAAGGGCCCCGTGGGGCAAATAATTTATTTATTTTTTATTTGCGCGGGGGGGAGCGCCCGGTACGAGCACCGCGGAGCATACCGGGGAGCGGGCCATGGGGAAAAATGAATGAAAGAGTTTTAAAAAAATGTAGCCTTTTTTTTAGAAATTGGAGGTAGTTCTAAAAAGTTTTTCTTCTTTTTGTTGTTTTATATTTTTTTTAATGTTTTTTGAACATTTTTTTTTTTTTTTGGCTTTTATGAACTATTTTGTTTGGTTATTTTTATGGGGAGAAACAAAAAACGGAATTGAAAATGGCCCAACAGGAGCAAAAAAAAAATAAGGAAAAAATTAGGGTTTTTTGGGGCAATTGTTGTTGTCACCAGCAAGGAGGATGAGCTTTAGGCTCTGCTCACCATAGGAGATGGTCTTACCACAAAAAATACAGGTGACCCTAGATTCTCCAAATCGTGGTTGAATGCAAGGGATTGTCTCCCTTGTCCATGGTCCCGATGGAGCGGGTTGTTTTCGTTTGGAGGTGCTGGGTGTAGATTGGGGAGGGTTGCTGGCCAGTTCTCTCATTTCTGCGGCAGCATAGTTGTTAGGGTGCTTGCGCTGCATGTGCCTTATCATGGTATTGTTCCCAAATGAATATTTTTTATTTGGGTTATCCCTTGAGAGTTCCGTGTCACAGATAAGGCAAGTCACCTTTGCCGCATTCACTTTCTTTTTTCCCTCAGGGATGGAAAAAAAACTCCCATACAATGTGTGGCTTGGGTTGGTATGGGGTATTGTGTTCTTCCAGCCACCTCCTCCTCGTCCCCTCCTCCTCTTCCTCCTCTTCCTCCTCCTCCTCCTCCTCCTCTTCTTGACCACCAATGTGATGTTGTGGTGGTCCTCTTGGTGGTGGTGGTGGTGGTGGAGATGCTCCAGCTGATGCTGCTACTGTAGCCATTTCAAAGTACAAAATATACCTCAAAGATTGCAAAACAGGTCTTCCTCAGTCAAAGGACAAAGTCAGAATAAGGAAAAAAGGTGGGGTCTTTCATCATTTGGAAAAAAAAATGTCCTGAACCAATGAGAAGTGTTATTTTCAGGTCACAAGACTAGGGATTTCATCATTATGAAACCAAAAATGTCCTAAACCAATTAAAAGTGTTATTTTCAGGTCACATGACCTGACGCGCTTACGCGACGCGCCCACGGGCGCGCCCGTAGGCGCGCCCCGGGTCGCGTCGCGTAAGCGCGTTGGATGTTTACGTTGCGCGATCGTATTCGCTCAAGTGCTTCCGGGTGCGCTTACGCTGTGCGTATCACGTGGACGCGGCTACGCGATACATCACGATGTTGTTTTCGTTTGCGGCAATAGCGCTAACGGGACGCTCTCCGGAGCGCGCCCTGGGGCGCTTCAAAAGACTACGCTTTTCGGGGCGCTCAACAGGGAGCGCTCCAGGGCAAAAAAAATATATATATATACATTAAAAAAATTGTTTTAAATACAAATATAATATAGGATTTATTCATTTTCGAAAATATTACATTTCATAGCTATAGACATTTGCTATTAACAAAATTTTGAAATTTACTGAAAAAAACATAGGTTTGGGGCCTTATATATAGTTAGGAATTAGCATTTAAAAAACCTATGAAATTCACTGAAAAAACCATAGGTTTCACACCAGTTATAGTTAGGAATTAGCATTTAAAAAACCTATGAAATTCACTGGAAAAAAAACCATAGGTTTCACACCAGTTATATTTAGCTGGAAATTTTACTGACATAAAACCATTGAAATTCCCACGTTATAGTTAGTTGGACTCACTATAACTTGCGCGCCTGAAATGCACTGCTGATGACGTCACATATTACATCACTCATGGCATGGTCAGTGACATCACTCATGACATCACTGATGACACCATCCTTGTGACAGACTGACAGACCTCCTTTGGGTGTAATGTAACCCTTAAAACACATATTCAAAAATAGAAACTAACATTTTCAAAAAAATTGAGATACCTATACCAGTTACAACAACCAATTCAGTAATTCCTCCATCTATATACACATCCTCTCATTCAGAAACAGTTCTATATAGTCACTCATACATATACTCACTCATCATATGTAGTGATACACATTTACATCCTGTTACACACCGACAGTCATCCAAAAGTTACTCACACACATACTCACACATGCAAATAAACTATTGAACATCCATTTATTTGCATATACAGCTATACACACACTAGTACATTACTTCTAAGAAAACTTACACATACTTACTCTCTTAAACAATCACTTATAGAAACACATACTTATTTAAACAGGAACTCTTTCAATCTCTCACTCTCACATATACTCACTTATATACATCAATACTCACATATACTAGATTAAAACATATGTAGTTACTCATAAACACACTAGTGAGGCAGGCATTCACTCACTAACACACACATATTCACACTCATCCACCCATACAGTCCTGCACATACGCAGTCTTAAAAAAGCATACAAACAGTGAGTCAGTCACCAACCCATGCAGCCACTTATACACAAAGTGAAACACTGATACATATATTTAAAAATGACTCGCTAATATATGTATTCACTAAGATACACTTTATAAGCCAGTTAACCAATCAATATTTTAATGTTTTTTTCCTATCAAGCAGGCCTTGATCATCAAAGGGTTCTGACCAGCCACTGTAAAGTGGATGTAGTGATGTCTGCATCAGAGCTGGCAGTGTGTCACAGGAACACAGCCATGGATTAGCAGACTCCAGTCCGTGGTTTGCAGACTCCCAGACTTGTCGGGCGAGGAGAGAGACGCTGACTGTGGCGGCTCCGCTGCGGGGGGAAATCGCGGAAGCTGAAAGCGCCTCAAAGCACCAGATTGACCGGCATCACTCCGGCGTGCAAGGCACAAGGAAAGACCATCTCAGCTTCACTAATGTGCGACACACCACAGAAGCAGTAAGTTGCTGACACCACCCCAGGTCCCGGTGCCAGTCAGCGTGCCGGGGAGTGCAAGCGAGTGGAGGGAAGCAAGGGGACGGCTCCTCGGCTCCGTTCAACGTGTCAGAGCGGGGAGAGGAGTGGATTGTTGGTGCGGCTGTGGTTGTCAACTGCGAACTGCGGCTGGTGCTGACCGCTACTCGCAGATCACCCGCGGATTATTCCCGCTGCCGCTCCAGCCTCCATTGCAAATACCGCTTTGTGTGATAGTGCTTGCAAGTGTGCAGTTGTGTACGAACGCGCGCAAGTGTATCCCTCTGCTGGCTAGGAGTTGTGTTCACACGGACACGGTTTTAGACTGGCTGCTGGCCCAGTCATACACTCTTCATTTCGTTACGGGGGCTTCTAGCGAAAAGGCGGACATTTGGGGGCTCTCGCTGGTTTCCCGCTGTAGTGTCCCTGAGCGCCGCTCTGTCCACCACGCGGCAGGAGACTAC
Organism: Lissotriton vulgaris; assembly: GCF_964263255.1. NCBI lineage: Eukaryota > Metazoa > Chordata > Amphibia > Caudata > Salamandridae > Lissotriton > Lissotriton vulgaris. The sequence continues at coordinate 339,360,399 of NC_141699.1, read as the reverse complement.
AGCCCCCAGGAGGCTCGGCGGTGACACGCCCACCAGCAAGCAAACCCGGTGGTGCAGAAAAGGGTGAGAAGACTACCGCCCGTTCTTAGCTGTATATAGCGCACTAACAACGTTGTGAGAGCACCTGAGGTGGGGCATCTGACTGTTAGATATATTCTACCAGCTATTGACCTCCAAACATCCCTCTTCCAAAATGAATAAACAGGGAAATAAAACCATAACCCCCGCAACACGATCTCACACCAAGCAGTTGGCAGCCGAACCACAACCCCTACCAACTTTGACGGCTATCGATAAGATGCTGCAACAGACTATCGGTGTTGTGGTTAATGCTATTGAGAACACCGAGAGGAGGCTATCGATAACCCCAACACTAGGTATGCAAAACCCGGGAAGAGACATCTCAGCTACCACGACTGATGTCTTGGACACTAGCTCATTTTTGGCGCCATCATATGTAGACTTGCCCTGCAGTCAGAAGCCCGTTGAGACTTTTATAGACGTGCAGGAGCATCCAATCACCCTGTCTTCCCCTTCCCCGGAGAAAAGGACAGCAGTACGCAAACCATGCACGAGGAAAAAGAAAGGAAATATCCTAAATAAATTGGGTAATAATAAATTGGCAAACCATGACCTTGTGACACCAACTAGCAGTACTACTGGCCCAACGCTAGGAATACCATGCTGGGTCACAAACATGGTTGCCGATCTACAAGCATCCTTGGAGCGGACTATTGTTGCCCAACTCAAGCCTCTGGTTTCAAAACTTGATAAACTCATTGCTGCCACTAATACAAAGGGGGGAGGGAAAATTGAGCCAGCCAAACAAGTGAGAAACTCTGCACCCCATGTTATTGATACTCCATCCCAAAGTGTCCCAAGAACTAGAGTAGTGGAAAGCAAAAATCCCCTAGTACAGACCGCTAATGTCGTAGCTACACCAACTCCCCAAAAATCCACGCACGATCCACCACAACACCTGCCAAGGACCAACACTCAGAAGCAGGTCTGCAAAGCAGCAGGAAACTTGGCAAATGCCATAGCGAAAGATATGCCAAAGACAAAAGAGGGAGATAAGGGAATTAACAAAACAAGCCCGCCACCGAAACAAAGCCAAACATCAAGAACCTTTTCTCGACAGCCACCAACAATTAACTTACCCCCCGAAGCCCAATCCTATGTGGTGGCACTCGCAGGAGTTCCTCCGTTAACTGAGGGGAAAAGAGAAAGGGAGACTGAGCTGAAAAACAAGTGTATCCAGTGGCTTAGTGTAAATAGACCCCTCCCGGGGAACGTCTCAGGGGAAATCCTGTCAGCCAGAAGAGTGGGTTGGATTGGGAGGAGCCCTAAAACAGTGGCTGGTGACGTGATAATTCTGAATTTTAGGGATGCTTCTGCTGTAGGGTATATTTGTAATGCCCCGCACTATAGTTCAGACACGCAAATATGTCCTCTGCACCTCTCGTATTTTTACCCCACTCCAAGCTTGGAACCATGTTGCCCTAGATTAACACACAATAACAGGGGGGGGTTTCCTACATCACATAGAACTTTAAATGGGGGGGTATTTAGGGAGGGCATGTCTTCCTATGGTCCATTACTCCCGATACAGCCACATTGGAATAGGTTCAGTGTTTTGGAAAATGTAGATTGACTCAGTCAAGGAGGAATGCCACCCTCAGAAGCCACAAATGTAGTACATAGAAGTTTAGGGGCACTAGAGGAAAATATCCTGACACCAACGTTGAGGGAGGCTCCAAAAGTTGTCAATATAGTAAGGAAAAGGACTAGCAATAGGGGGATTAGGGAAGTCGAAGGAACAGAAAGCTCAGAAGAAGGATGCCTTAAATTGGTTTCCTGGAAACTGCTTACTCCAGAGGGGCCACCTTTATGGCAGCATTTGATATCTGCCTGATGCAAGAGACCTGGGCACTAGAAGTGACCTTGAGTGCGACTTTTGCAACGTTTGATATCTTGGCAGTATCCACAGGTAGAGGGCGCCCGTCGGGCGGGCTATCAATTTGGATAGGAACTCACCTGGGAATCCAAGCAACCAAGATTCAAACAAATTCCCCGGACATCCAGTGTGTCTTAATAGAACCCCCAAGCCAACCGCCAGTAGCAATAATAAACACCTACTCGAGGCCATCCAGGAACGGCCAGGAATCAGCTACAATTAGAACCCTGAATTCTTTAATTCAAGGGCTAGATCCCTCTATCTCAATAATCCTCGGAGGAGATTTTAACTGCCAATTTGAACCTCTGGGTAGTCTAGAACTGGGTGACCAAGACGAGGTAGATGCACTATGGCATATCCCAGACCCGAATATTGCCCCCGTCAGGGCATGGACACCTCTTGTGCTCCAAATAAAATGTTTCTCCCTTGCGACATCCTTGCGGGCGTGCAATGGAAAAACTGGACCTTGACCGCCCAGCAATGGCAACCTTTAATCGGGCAAACAAAACAACCATCATTGACTACCTAATGATGGATGCTAAAAACTGGGACAAGCTGAAAGAATTTAAGGTCATTCAAAGACAGGACAGTGATCACAATGCCCTGGTAGTAACTTTCAAACCAGAGTCATTTGGACTAACCACTCCTGGCCACATACCTGCCACGATGACACTTCCCCTCACGCTGACTAATAACAGAAGGAGGGTTAAGTGGCCCCACCTTGTAGATTCAACCTCGAAGCTTGCTAAAATCTACCAACTCGCTATCCCCTTTATAGCGCAGATGGGTAACTCGCCTGGCTGGCAGCAGGCAATAGATATGCATAAACAGCTAGTTGAGGTACTAGGGGATGTGTTCTACCCCTTAAATAGAATTGAGAAGCATGTTCCAAAAACTCACCCCTGGTTTAATGATGCATGCAGGAACTCAAAAAAGGAGCTCCTTGCGGCAATCAAGGCAAAAGATAGAGAGAACATTAGGGCAGCTAGACTGATCTATAAAAAGGAGCTGACCAGGGGCAAAAGAGAGTGGGAAGAAGCCAGGTGGGAGGAACTTAGAGGTACTTAGAGGTGCCCTTGTTACAAAAGATGCCAAACTATTCTGGGCATTAGTAAATTCCGGTACAAATGATGGTGGGGGGACTCTTCTACCAAATATCCCCCCTCAGTGTGGGAGGTGCATTTCTCTGCACTCTATACTAGCCCTGTGTCCAGCTACAGTGACCATTTAGATGGGTCTGGGATGCCGGAGTTAGAAGGTCCCTCCTGGGTCTCTCTTGCCCGAGGCCCCCCGCACGAGTGTCGACTGCGGGGGGCCTTGGGCATGGAACATCAGATAGACCATGGGGACATCGAGGTGAGGATGGCCCCGAGAAGTGGCGAGAGTATTTCAGCAAAGGAGGTGGAGACTGCAATTACCAGACAACTCCCTAACAAAGCACCAGGCCTGGATAGGGTACCGGGTGACCTTTTTCGTTCTCAGCCAAAGATTTGGGTTCCGTACCTAACCGTATTGTTTAATGCGGTCTTATTGGGGGCAAAGATACCCGACACCTGGGCGGGGGCCGAGATCGTCCCCATTTTCAAGAAGGGGTGCCCTTTGGAGCCGTCAAATTATAGACCAACCAGTCTCTTGGACACTAGCCAGAAACTGATAGGCCGGATACTCCTGGATAGAATACTGGGATGGGCGGAGGAGCATGAAGTAATGACTACCCTCCAGGCCGGCTTTAGATCAGGGATCTCGACCACGGACCAACTCTTTAGGCTGCAGGTCCTTTTCTGGAAGACCGTAAGTGTCGAGGGTGGCAGCCTCTACCTGGTCTTTGTAGACCTGCCGGCCGCTTTCGACCTTGTGCCGAGGGAGAGTTTATGGAGGGTCTTAAAAGATCTTGGCCTTCCTCCCTATCTATTGGAGGTCTTGAAGCGGTTTCATGCAGGCATCTATGCCCGGGTGAGGTGTGGAAAGAACGGGGAACTATCTGCACGTTTCCCTGTAACTAGGTGCGTACGCCTGGCTGCGCGCTGGCTCCCACGCTCTTTAGTCTCTATATAAATGGCCTGGTGGGGGAACTTGAGAGAGTCAGGGATAGCGACGCCCCTTGGTTGGCGTCAGGTCGGGTGCCTGCTCTGATGTTCGCAGACGACACCCTATTGTTGTCGCGAACATCAACAGGCCTCCAGCGGGTTCTGGACGGTTTTGTTTCATTCTGCGCCTCACGGGGACTCGAGATCAATTTAGAGAAAACAAAATGTATGATCTTCGGTCCCCCGAAACGCACTCGCCCTAACCCCACATTAAACAGCATCCCGCTCGAAAGGGTGAGAACTTTTGTATACCTGGGGGTCACTTTGACTGAAGACTTTGGTTGGGGCCCTCAGGTATCCAAATCTACCCTAAAGCTCTCACAGATTTTAGGGGGCATAGGTAAGTTCCAGCGGACAACGCAATTTAAGCCAGTCTCCCCAGCGCTTGAAATCTACAGTGTTCAAGTTAGACCTGCTGTAACTTATGGTGCAGAACTTTGGGGACATTCGAGTACAGCAAGCCTTCTCAGGGTTGAACGGGCCTTTATGAGGAATTTGATTGGACTACCCCAAAGCATCCCGCTCATACCCTTGAGATTTGACCTAGGTGTGGAGCCCATCTCTGAACTACTAGCGGCCCGACCCCTCCTGTACTGGAGAAGGCTCTGGACAGTACCGGAGCTTGCGGATTATAGAGCTGAGTTCGCTGCTGTCTGGGGGTCGTTGAAGAGCAAGATAATACCCTGGTTGCTCCATAATAAAACTATTGCCTTTCGAATAGGAATGCCCCAAATATGGGAGACTCCGGCGGAGAGTTGTCCGGTGCTGAGGAGAACTGTGCTGCTGGCCTCTCTGAGGCCCTACAACCTAAGTCTGCTGCACCGTTCACCAAGTATGGGCAGGTTGTCTTCGGAGTTTTTGCAGGTAAAACTCGTGCCTAGCAGGGAGGAATTTCTGGATCAAATAGAACCTCACCCTGCAAGAAAATTATACACGCAATTAAGGCATGGCTGCCTGCCACTTGGGACACTGACCTGCAAATGGGCAGGTCAGGAGGAGGGAATCTGCCCTGTCTACAACAATGGCAAAGAAGACATTGCCCATGTTTTGTTTTTTTGCCCTGCTTATAGCGTAATCCGGAGAGCCTGGCTGGTACCACTATGTAGAAATCTGGGACTAAAACATTGTGCTCAAGCCGTTAGAATTTTAAAATATGATACATCCCCCCTTATTGTGTTCTCGGTCTCCCGCTTTTTGTATGGTATGTGGCGCAGAAGGTCCACTTTGATTAATTGAGACTAATTTTTAATGATGGCCATTTTTCGTGGATAACTGATTGTTTAATAATGTTTTAACTGCTGGTTCTTAATTATTTATGTATTTTATTGTATGTACATACTTTGCTTGTGCTTTTATGGTCATTGACCGAAATAAAGTTATCACGAACGAATAAAAATAAGCATCCATTTACACACTTATTTAACCATTTATTCGTCCATCGACCTTTACAAATACATATATAAAACATATTTATTTTTCAGAAAGACACACATTCACTGGATGGTGTCATCAGTGATGTCATGAGTGATGTCACTAACCATGTCATGAGTGATGTAATATGTGACGTCATCAGCAGTGCATTGCAGGCGCGCAAGTTATAGTGAGTCCAACTAACTATAACGTGGGAATTTCAATGGTTTTATGTCAGTAAAATTTCCAGCTAACTATAACTGGTGTGAAACCTATGGTTTTTTCAGTGAATTTATTAGGTTTTTTAAATGCTAATTCCTAACTATAACTGGTGTGAAACCTATGGTTTTTTCAGTGAATATATATATATATATATATATATATATATATATATATATATATATATATATATATATATATATATATATATATATATATATGTATATATGAGAAGCAGTTCTTACTAAGTATATGCTTTACTGTACTGATACTCCATTACAAAATGGCGGTACTTTTCAGACACGATTTGTTGTACATACATTCTAAGTTACCTCTTTTATGTTTACCTTCGTGCATAACAAGCCAACCTGACCTGGGTGGTTCACATGTGATCAAGACACAAGGTGTGTTGAAACGCGTAGCCTGTAACTGAAAATAAACATTCTGCTGAATATGGATTCCTGAGTGCGCAATTTATTGCTTTGAAGCAAATCTGTACTCATATATATATACACATATATATACATATATATATATATATATATATATATATATATATATATATATATATATATATATATATATATATATATATATATATATATATATATATATATATAGTGGTGATTTTGATGTGTGTGTGTGTAAAACAAAGCAATAACAAAGCTTTTTTGGGGGCTTATACCAGAGCATGGTCATCAAGAGATTTTTGAGAGGTCGTCTCACCCTCAACTTATCAAGGCATGCTTCATCATCTGACCCATCGGAAATCTCAGAGAACTATTGCAGCCAGCAATGAGCAACCAGTCAGACTCATCTGGGCCTATAACAGTCAACATGGGGTGCTGAGAAAAATCATAAATCAGCACTGGAATCTAATTAAACTAGATCCAGTTATAGGAGATCACATGCCCAATAGACCTGCGATCACCTTCAGGAAGGCGTTTTCGTTGCGAGATGCCCTGGTTAAATCCAGCCCGGAAGTGATCCCTCCCAAAAACTGGCTAGCAGCAAGCCACGGGTTTAGGAAGTGCTCTAGCTGCAAGGCTTGCTCTCAGGGACTTAACAAAACCGAGTTCTTGACAGCATTTTCTACAGTGCCCCGTAAAATTACCAAGCAACTAACCTGTAAATCAGAGTATGTGGTGTATGTGCTGGAGTGCCCGTGTGGCCTGCAATATATTGGTAGTACCAAATTGCAGGTACACAAGAGGGTGCTCCAGCACATCCGAGCAATCAACACAAATGATGCCACATACCCAGTAGCCAGGCACTTTAAGGAGTTCCATAACAATAACAGTGGGCTCCTTAAATATTATGCGATTGACGCTATAGGTCCACTCAGAAGGGGAGGTAACCGAGAAGGGATCTTGAGGGCTCTTGAGACCAGATGCATCCTGGAGATGGACAGCAAAAGCCCTAATGGTCTTAATTCCACGGAGGACTTTTATACATGTCTATAGTTCTGTCTATCTCCTCAGTACCTCGTCAATACCCCCCATCCTAGTGCTGCATGTTGCTGGCCGTGCGCCTGTATCTTATATTAGGGAGTTGTTCTATCAGTCACTGTATTAGATCTTCCGTAGCTGAGTTAGCTGTAACTTACAATCTTATACTGACTAAGAATCAAAAAACAGTTTTTTTAAACTTCACTTGTTTTTTAGGGTGTTAGTAACTAACGTCATGGGCATAGTTGGCACCAGTAATCTTAGTAGGGCGCTTGTAAAAGTTGTAGGGCATATACTATTTTAGGCCCTTTTCTTGTTATCCGGTGGTACATTACCAGTCAATACTCCAAAGGTGATTACTGATAATGGTATGTAAGATTCCTATTGTATATAGAAGTATATAGATGAAATTTTTGTATATATTTTATTAGGAAGTCGTGAGGACTCTCGCATTGTACATAAGGGGCTATATCATTTATGCAGTGATTACTCAATAGCCAGGTTGCACACAGTGATGCTGCTACATTTTTGCACAAATTGTAAATATATGAAATTTGTTGATAAATCTGTACAAACTTACTATGTATTGTGGGAATACCCAGATGGTCCCTCGTTTACAAACTTCTCATAGATTTTACCGGATAATGAAACTGTATTCATACAGGTATTACCATGCATTTGCCCAATACTGCCGCTTTTGCCCTTTTATCACCTGTAAAGAAATTACTGTTACAATGGTGTTGTATATTTGCACTGATTAAGCTACAACCAATCAGTGATGTCGTTGTTACTGCACTAGCACTTTAAATTCACGCAACTTTTTTCAGTGCGCCATGTGACCAAGCCCTCTGTGTAGGGCGAAACGTTATCCTGGCATGGTGTACTGCAAAATAAAAACTCACCTGCACTTTGGGTCTTCCGTGTTCTTGCTCGTGTGTTGGCTGAGGATTGAGGGCTGGCGTGGCAGCAGGAGCACAAGTGTGGAAATATATATATATATATATATATGAGAAGCAGTTCTTACTAAGTATATGCTTTACTGTACTGATACTCCATTACAAAATGGCGGTACTTTTCAGACACGATTTGTTGTACATACATTCTAAGTTACCTCTTTTATGTTTACCTTCGTGCATAACAAGCCAACCTGACCTGGGTGGTTCACATGTGATCAAGACACAAGGTGTGTTGAAACGCGTAGCCTGTAACTGAAAATAAACATTCTGCTGAATATGGATTCCTGAGTGCGCAATTTATTGCTTTGAAGCAAATCTGTACTCATATATATATATATATATACATACATATATATATATATATATATATATATATATATATATATATATATATATATATATATATATATATATATAGTGGTGATTTTGATGTGTGTGTGTGTAAAACAAAGCACTAACAAAGCTTTTTTGGGGGCTTATACCAGAGCATGGTCATCAAGAGATTTTTGAGAGGTCGTCTCACCCTCAACTTATCAAGGCATGCTTCATCATTTGACGTCCTCTCACACCGAGGTAGGAACAATACCACCTTGGCGGACTCAACCAGAGGAAGCTAGTCTTCCCCAGGGATTTCTTATAAATCTATGATCAGGAGAATGCACTTGGCCCTGTTTTTTATGGGCAAGAAAAAGGTGTTTAAAATATACCTAGAGGTACACTCAAAATAGTCCTTTATTCAGTGACTGGTATGTTAAAAACGCTAAAAGGATGTCGGTCAACTGGTGAATTGTAATGAATCACCAGATCTGAGATCTTTCCCTTACCAACATGTTTCAACCACTATTTTAGCCTAACAAGGTCTAGGATCTTCTTCAGGATAACCAAAGTATGGTACGCACTCAGATCATGCAACAAGGGTAAAACCTGTAACCCTACCAGTCCCTCTGCTAATTCAGCTACACCCTAGTCATATTCAACTATGGGCCCGCATTACAACAGTGAACTATGGGTGTAGGAGAGTAGGGTCTGCAGTCCTATGATCACCCCAGATTTTTGCTTTTTGCTTCACTGGTTTACGACTTCCCTGGCTGTGGGCCTGCTAATCAGACCCACAGCCTAGCTGTTCTCTCACTAAATTGACACGTGTACCTTAGGTGCATTTACCAATTGGTACTGGGCCACCTTATCAGACCCTGTAACTCAGGGCATAGGTGTACCCAGGGCCTACCAAGGGCTGCAGCATGTATTATGCCACCCCTGGCTGGCCATCTAAATCTGACACAACTGGCTGCACAACAGCTGGGGCAAAGTGGTGTAATCACCCTTTGCTGTAGATATAGTATACCTATATCTAACCCTAAAATAGACACATGTATTCCTATCAGTCACTCCTATGGCAGGCCTTAACAATCCTGAAGGCAGAGTGCTTGGAATTATGTGAGATGGTGCTCTGGCATGAGCTGAGCCCGTCTGCAGCTTGCGGAACCAAGTCCTAATAGCTGTTCTATGATAACGCGTACCATATACTCTTAAGTTCATTATAATCCTCGCGGTTATATGCCAACTCTGGTATCGCTTTATCAAAACATGTCGAGTAAGGTGTCATATTGGAATACTAACCCCTCGCCAATTCTGGCGACGGGGTTAGCATTCCACCCTTCTAGAGGGACACGACATGCATGTAACTGTGAACCCCGGTTAAAGTTAACTCGAGCCTCAGCATCACAAAATGGATGCTGCCACCACAGACACAAGTCTGACCTCCTGCTGCTGGGAGTCCTTCCAGCGAGGAGAGCTTGGACAAAGGGTTTCCTGTCAGGGCGGTGCTAGCACCATCCCAGACAGGGTTTTGTGTATCCTAGGTAGGCAGGGCTGAATAGGAAGGTGACTGCAAGTGGCACCCCGGTGCTCACTATGCATCTGCCAGTTTGATCCAGTTCCAGGGGCACACCAGCCCCTGAGCTGGGGAAAGTCCGGCATGGGAGAGGAGTGTAACCACCCCCCTTCCTGGTCCCACCCATGGGCAGGACCTAGTCCCGTACCAGCCCCTTTCTTTAGAATAAAGGTAGGAGCGGGGACCCTTCCACATTAGATCATCTTTGAATCCTGAAACTACTTTCTACGAAAGGAACTCAAGGCTTCTTCCTAAGATTTCTCCCTTGTGACTAAGGAGTAGTCACCCTGCATCTGCGGGCACCAACTAAGTAACCTGCGGTTTGCTGCACGTCCTTCCTCCGGAACCAGACCGACCAGCACGACGAGACCCGGCTTCCCTGGCACCTCAGACCTCTACCTACATCATCAGCCCAGTTGAGATTCGTGGGTGTGACGAGACCTCGAGGGACCGGCCATCTTCAGAACTGCACTACGCTTATCCAGCACGACCTCCGAGGGATCCTTGAGTGAGTGCTTTGGGGTTTGAGAAGCCCTAACCCTGAGCAGCTCCAGCACCGAAGTCCAGCCCCCCAGCATCCACGAGATCTGCGTGGGGCCCTTCTGCTCTTTGCTGCTCAACGCGTTGTCCGGCCACTTGCCTGCTAGCTTGTAGCCCTCTTGACGACGAACTACGACACTTCCATCCCTGGTCTGGTTGCTCCAGACTGGCCTTTGCTCCCCTCCAACAGAGGAGCACCCCGGAACCTCCTGGTCCACTCCAGACGCCATTTTGTGTCCACCGCGTGGGCTTGCATTTGCCAACAAAGTCTAGGATCTTCTTCCGGATAATCAAAGTATGGTACGCACTCAGATCATGCAACAAGGGTAAAACCTATAACCCTACCAGTCCCTCTGCTAATTCAGCTACACCCTAGTCATATTCAACTATGGGCCCGCATTACAACAGTGAACAGGGGTGTAGGAGAGTAGGGTCTGCAGTCCTATGATCACCCCAGATTTTTGCTTTTTGCTTCACTGGTTTACTACTTCCCTGGCTGTGGGCCTGCTAATCAGACCCACAGCCTAGCTGTTCTCTCACTAAATTGACACGTGTACCTTAGGTGCATTTACCAATTGGTACTGGGCCACCTTATCAGACCCTGTAACTCAGGGCATAGGTGTACCCAGGGCCTACCAGGGGCTGCAGCATGTATTATGCCACCCCTGGCTGGCCATCTAAATCTGACACAACTGGCTGCACGACAGCTGGGGCAAAGTGGTGTAATCACCCTTTGCTGTAGATATAGTATACCTATATCTAACCCTAAAATAGACACATGTATTCCTATCAGTCACTCCTATGGCAGGCCTTAACAATCCTGAAGGCAGAGTGCTTGGAATTATGTGAGATGGTGCTCTGGCATGAGCTGAGCCCGTCTGCAGCTTGCGGAACCAAGTCCTAATAGCTGTTCTATGATAACGCGTACCATATACTCTTAAGTGCATTATAATCCTCGCGGTTATATGCCAACTCTGGTATCGCTTTATCAAAACATGTCGAGTAAGGTGTCATACGAATTGGAATACTAACCCCACGCCAATTCTGGCGACGGGGTTAGCATTCCACCCTTCTAGAGGGACACGACATGCATGTAACTGTGAACCCCGGTTAAAGTTAACTCGAGCCTCAGCATCACAAAATGGATGCTGCCACCACAGACACAAGTCTGACCTCCTGCTGCTGGGAGTCCTTCCAGCGAGGAGAGCTTGGACAAAGGGTTTCCTGTCAGGGCGGTGCTAGCACTATCCCAGACAGGGTTTTGTGTATCCTAGGTAGGCAGGGCTGAATAGGAAGGTGACTGCAAGTGGCACCCCGGTGCTCACTATGCATCTGCCAGTTTGATCCAGTTCCAGGGGCACACCAGCCCCCGAGCTGGGGAAAGTCCGGCATGGGAGAGGGGTGTAACCACCCCCCTTCCTGGTCCCACCCATGGGCAGGACCTAGTCCAGTACCAGCCCCTTTCTTTAGAATAAAGGTAGGAGCGGGGACCCTTCCAAATTAGATCATCTTTGAATCCTGAAACTACTTTCTACGAAAGGAACTCAAGACTTCTTCCTAAGATTTCTCCCTTGTGACTAAGGAGTAGTCACCCTGCATCTGCGGGCACCAACTAAGTAACCTGCGGTTTGCTGCACGTCCTTCCTCCGGAACCAGACCGGCCAGCACGACGAGACCCGGCTTCCCTGGCACCTCTGACCTCTACCTACATCATCAGCCCAGTTGAGATTCGTGGGTGTGACGAGACCTCGAGGGACCGGCCATCTTCAGAACTGCACTACGCTTATCCAGCACGACCGCCGAGGGATCCTTGAGTGAGTGCTTTGGGGTTTGAGAAGCCCTAACCCTGAGCAGCTCCAGCACCGAAGTCCAGCCCCCAAGCATCCACGAGATCTGCGTGGGGCCCTTCTGCTCTTTGCTGCTCAACGCGTTGTCCGGCCACTTGCCTGCTAGCTTGTAGCCCTCTTGACGACGAACTACGACACTTCCATCGCTGGTCTGGTTGCTCCAGACTGGCCCTTGCTCCCCTCCAACAGAGGAGCACCCCGGACCCTCCTGGTCCACTCCAGACGCCATTTTGAGTCCACCGCGTGGGCTTGCATTTGCCAAGAGTTGTTGCCCCAATCCTGGGTCCAGCATCGCCGACAGCAGATACCTTCGTGGGACAGCTCGCACCTCCATCCTGGTCGCCGACAACGCCTCCTGGTCCGAGAGACTGCAGAGCCCAGCGTCGCCCACTCACCTGGTCGAGGTAACTTCATCCGGTGCCATCCTGGTGCCCATCTAATCACTGGCTAGTGATTCAGAACTTGGTCCCCTCTGCTTACAGGTACCCTCTTCAGCTGATCCAGTCCTTGGATCGGCCCAGAACATCTTCACTGGTTGCCTGCCAGCAACTTCCACTTCAGGCTCCTGATTCCTCGACGAACAAACCCGACGACACTTGAACCCTATGCAGCCGCAGCCCCTGGGCTAGGTAAACCGAGTACCACTGTGCTCCAGCGTAGACCAACTCTCTAAGTGTCTAGATCCACTTTCGTTTTTGACCTACCTAGTCGGGTTCGCCCGAGAACACTAACTTTTGCATTTACTAGTATCCATAGACTTTGTCCCGCATCAAGCGTGAGAGTTCCCACTCTGCACACGACGTCCCTAGGCCTCCTGCTTCTAATCCAAGGGTTCAGCATTGTAGGCCTAGCGTTTCTAAAGTCTCTGAGAGTAGTACTTACCTGCTAGTAATTTCGCATTCCACTTTTGTAGTATATGGTTTTCCGTGCCCCTCGGGCATTTGCGTAACTTGTGCGACTTGCAGAATTTCTTTAAGAGTTTTGTATTGTGCTTAGCGCCCTGTCCTCATAAAGAGTCCAGGGCTGTTGTGTTATAAAAAAATATCCTTTTATTTTCATAACAACTTGTGTGGTGTCCTTTCACTTGGTGTTCAAGGGGTATATGTGATGGTATAACAGCTGGCTTAACACGCCCTCTAGAGTTTAGCCTAAAGACTGCTCTTGTCCATGCTACTAGGATAGCTGGTCTATAAGGTTGACTTACAACTAATCATCAATAAGGGTCGTTTGGAATGATACACAGTGATCACTAGAATAGTGAGCACTACATATCAGGCCAACTTCTCACAAGGGGCTCGTTAGGTGACATCCACATTCTCTTCCTCCTGATGAATGTGTGACTACGGAGGTGGCGTACCCCACATCTTTGCCATGGGGCTACAAAAAAAGAGAAGGGAAGGAGCCTGCGCTTCTGTTTTTTGGCATGAGCAGCAGATCCAGCTTGACTGCCACCAACATTTTTTTTAATGCTTATTTGACCCAGACAGCCTAGGTTTTCAGGGTATTCCTACCTTCTTTTCTCTTTTGTTTGTGCGACTCAGCTGAAGCCGAGTCTGATGATGGCAGCCAAGACTTCCTGGTTAACATGTTTGCAGTCAATCACATTTCAGCACGGGGACTGTTGAATCCTCGGAGGATTCACGTCCCTATATATACAAATTTGAATTTCATTTAATATCTTCACAACTATGAACGGATTTACACCAAATTACAAAAAGCACCCTTTGTAGACGAAGAGCTACCTTTTTGTCAAATTTAGTGTAATTCCATCCAGCGATTTGGGCTGTAGTTGTGTTCAAAATCCCTACATGAATTAACATGGGAAACATACTTTTTTGACTTCCGCCCCCTTTTTCTCAGCCCCCCCTTGAGGATCACCCCAAAACTTTCCATGAACAACAAGAATCACCAGTGCACATTTTTGTGGAAACTTTTGTTAAGATTTGTCAAATGGCTCTAAAGATATAGGCAAGTCAACAAACGATTATCCTATGGAAACATGCTCCTAACTATACCCTACTTACTGGCAACCGTGTATATCGCTCTATATATATTACCTTATCAACCCCCAATCCCTAAACTCAACCACCCCTATAACGTAAATATACTCTTACCGCCCAATGCCTTTACCCACCCCATAACCCTAAAAACACCATTACACCTTAATACCCTTATGCACCCCTTTTATTAAAGGCTTTTTACTACTTGATACATGGTTAAATTTTTGTTGTAAAGGCATGCATGGTAAAGGCATATGCGTGGTAAAGACTTGCGTTTTCAAGGAATTGCGTGGTTATGAACATGCGTGGTAATGGTAATGCGTGGTAATGACCATGTGGTAAAGGTGGTTTCCCTCCTGTACACCTTCCATAGCCTGTCAGCCAGAGCCCTGGACAGCTGAACGTACCACCCACCTGAGCTGTGCACCCTAACACACTGTCTGCACATTCTTGCACGCCTTGCATACCCTGTCTGCACGGGTGGTGAAGCCTAGCTGGAGACAAGGGAGCTCAGTGATGGTGCGAGCAACCGGAGGAACAAGAGGGCCAGATCTAACACTGCAACAGGTAAGATAGGTCACTCTCTTCTCTCTGTGACAGCTGCGTATGTGGCTGCTCCCTATGCTTCAAGCTCTGTCAGACCTATGTATTCACGTGGGCGTTTTAACTTAAAAGAAAGACCTTTAAATAAAAAGAAACTGCAACAAGTCTACGTCTCTTAAGTTCCTTCGGGTATGGCTGAAGTTTCCTGTGCTAAATGTTTTTAAATATTGGTCTTCTCTGAACTGTTTGACCTACTGCGTGTTCTTCCTGTTTGTTATACAAGTAAGAAATGTGGGTCCTCCAGCAACAAGATGGACCAGCGATAACCATATAGGCTCAAGGACGTCAGTGTATCTGACTGTAATTAACTTTTCTGAAGCAGCAATTATGGACAGACAAATGGCAGGCCATGCTTAGAAACGTGTTCACCTTGAACAGCAAAGTGCAGCCCCATCTCCTCACCCCTGCGATCTACCAAACAAAAGCGCTCAGAAAACAATATTTGGCAGCACCTTGCAAACGAAGTTAATAGAATGGCTAATAGTAGTCCTACATCCTCCTCACTTCATTGTCTTGGTCTCCACCCTCCAGCCAAAGGAATGCATACAATACAGTTCTACTGTCTGGAAAGGTTTTCTCACCCCCATCTTGTGACCTGCTACAACCAAGGTCATCCAGAAGAAATACCACTTTCCTTCTGTAATTAACACTCTGAGCCAAGGTTTGAGGGTCAACATCAGAAGACATCCTTTCTAGCATTATCTCCTTTTGATGTTTGCAGTATTTTCCCCACATACTCTCCCACCTAGCTTTGATAATGAGGTTACTGCTGCCTCTGAGCAGAGCCTAAACTTCTCAAAATGTCCCTGCGTATGTAAGCCAGCCATTAATTTATGCTTCTTGCCATTAGCTGATCAGTTGTTCTCTTAGCCTTCAGAGGATAGAATGTTTGCCTGATTCTAGGGCTTATCAAATGTTTCTAAGATTGCACTGTTTCAAATGCAAATAATATTTACTTTTACAATTTGGCATTTTCAGATTGCATGCAATCTCAAAAAAGCTTCCACTGTATTATTAAGAAAACTGACCTTGTCTTAAAACTTTCAACTGCTGCCTGTCATTTTCTTTCAAATGACCCTCTACTTATTTTCCATCCTCTACTTACTTTCCATCCTCTGCATGTCGCCTGTCTCTAAGCACAGCTTTCTCTAAATCACATGCATTTTTGCTCTAATCCCTGCTATTGTATTTTTGCAAATTGTCACACATCATTTCAAACATCACCACCTTTCCTTTAAAAGT
Organism: Lissotriton vulgaris; assembly: GCF_964263255.1. Taxonomy (NCBI): domain Eukaryota; kingdom Metazoa; phylum Chordata; class Amphibia; order Caudata; family Salamandridae; genus Lissotriton; species Lissotriton vulgaris. The sequence goes on along the minus strand of NC_141699.1, from coordinate 339,344,196 downwards.
CCATAACCAACAATAACAATTGGTGAAAAAAAAGCGAACTCTGGGTTCAGGAGCAGCGTGCTGTCTGGCAAAAAGCACTTTAATGCTTTGTCATGGGCAGTAAATGCTATATAAGGCTACTAAAACACTCCAGAACTAATGCCAGAACACTCAGAAGTCTGGCGGACAATTGTATTTCATAGAGGTTGCATAATAGTTCTCTTATGCTGTCTGACAGTCTTACATAGACATAACACAAAATTGCATACACTCATGTCCATCACCCAGTACTGTATCAGTCCACAGCAATAACACACCCGTTAGCCACTGAAGAGCACGGAATAACGGAACAGCTCTGCCAAACGCCGCTGGCCAAAGGAAGACATTCATTTAGTCCACCACTGCAGGTCCCTACAAGCTACATACTAAACCGCTTCTTGACGTCTTACAGTGACAACCAGATATGGGATGATATTAACAAAATCTATCCTGACAGACCTATCCACCATTTCTCTCTCCAACCTACTCCTGCTCAAGACCATAAGCTTGAAACAAAATATCTCAGAATCGGCATCGTAGTCAATTAACCAGCTAAGTGGACTATTATTATAAGAAATACCATAAAGGGATCTACAGAGCTGCTAAAAGCGACCAGCTTACTAAAAATCATAAACTGTGTGCCTCTCTCTCACACCTCTCCATTTGTAACACTGCTAAGCGTTTTGACCTGTAACTTAGTAATCTCTGCTGGGTGGTCATCATGCACAACATGGAAACACTCCCCACATAAGATCAAAACAAAGACACTTCCAACCATACACCCTGCATGGTGTAGGGTGCTACCCATTTATGCAAGCGCATCAGTTCCCCACATAGGGATAGTCAGCGCTATATACATGTTGCAATAGAATATAATATAATACAACTTAACGAAATAGGCAACACATTTCGTTGGAATGACTGGTTAAACCAGGCTTCTCCAATGAAAAGCTTGTGAGCTGTTGGTCAATCTCCAGTCCCGTTAGTAGCTTTTCTGTGTACAGCCCAACATACTATATGAGAAGCTTTTGCTTAGCTGAATTAACATATGTATAGCAAAATTGAAAAATGTATATTCAAAACGAAAATGCGTGTATATTTAGAATACATAAGCTGATGTTTGGAAAAAATGGCTGAATTTCCAAAATGTATTTAAAGCTGCTATTTTAGTGACAAACCATACAGTGTTGAGACAGTTATTACTACTGTGACTACCTTGGTGCCAGGGATGAGCAGTGCAGCAATGGCTATTATGTATTATCCACATAAAGCCATTCCAAATTGACAAAGTCTGTTTCACCTTACTGCTGAGACCCCTTCCTTATGCATTGAGTGTAACTGCTGATAATCTTGCATTGTTACGGCGCAACTTAAAAACCTGGCTGTTCTCCAACCTCTAGCCGTGTTAGACATCCCTGCTGCTCTTAGTCCGTAGCGCTGCGACACCCCCGTTGGGGGTAGCCGTGCACTTTATAAGCTTCAAAAATAAAAAATAAATAAATAAATTGTGTGCCGCTAAGGTATTCTAGCTGATGTGCTGGCTATTACAACACTAATAATATTAGTAGCTTGGGATAACTTTATTTTACCCAAAGTAGCTCTTATTACAGAATAGGGTGGAGAACCCTGGGATAAACACACGTGTTTCATGCTTATAAAAACAGCAACATTTAGAAACAGAGGGAGGGTGATTTAGAAAAAATACATAGGAGAAAACGAATTAACCTAATGAATTGTGTTCAACGATTGTATGTTCAGATTATTCAAGGTCCCCAAAGCTAAAGAAATGGCTGGGGAGGCAAGTATTAGCATTTTTTACTGTACATTATATTCATAAAAAACTGTTGTTCTGCTCATCTCTAAATTTGATAAGCAGCGCCACCATGTGGCAGAGTGTCATAAGTGTGGTGATGGCAATTAAGTGCTGGTGCCGAGCACCGGAAACCAATTAAGCACTAGTACCGAGCACCAGAAATCACCGGCTCAAATTAAGAACTGGTCTCATAGTTCATTTTATTTTCCTTGAAATCACTAGTTCTCTTGTACTCTGACTTGTTCATCACAGGGCCTGGGTGGACCACAGAGACCCGTGCATGTGGGAGGAGGTGTGGTGGTGGGGGGGGGGGGGATCTGTTCATTAATTTGGCTATTCTTTCTGTGCTCCTGGGGGCTCCTCAGCATTTCAATGGATTGCTGCTATTCCAATGGGTTGCCCCCTGCCACTCCAGGACAACTCTTCAAATCATATTGCCTATTTTATTGTTGTGTTCTTACCATTCCTCACGCTTACTGTCTGCCGCACCTGGGGAGACTCACAAGACAAGCTTAGATGTTTATAATGGAACCCTTAGAGTATATACTATGGCTGGTACGATATCAGTTGCTCCCTGTAGGCTTCTCCGGTATATTTAATGGAACTGGCTATTTACCCGACCACCACCTAAATAGTCCATATTCTCTGCTATGTACCAGGTGGATGGCAAAATAGTACATAATCTCTTCCGTTTAGCTGGCCATGGGCTACACAGTAGAGATGATGTACAATTTGGATGGGCTTTGGATAGTGTGAAGTAGGTCTTTATTTAGCCGGCCGTAAAGGAAAATTGGACAACAGCAATGGTAAGGAGGTGGCCATCTTACAATGGGAATGTAACATGTGTGAGGTATTTGTAAGAGCATATACAAATGCGCTATAGTTTGTGGATTGATAGGTGAATGAATTAAGCTAAGCTGCTTACAGATGAAAACATTGTAAAATCAATTTTGAAATAAAAAATGTTTTATTTAAATAATCAGATAAGAAATGTAGAAATTAAACTTCTATTTCAGAACTTCCAAGTATGGCACACAGATGTTGTGTGCTGCAGTCTTGCAGTACTTGGCTATTTACAAAGAATGAGTATGGTTTAAAGCATGTACATAAACATTTTATTCACTTATGAGAATACATTGGATTTTTTGAATGCTCATGATCCTCATTTGAATATTTTTGAGGGCCGGGCCCGTTTTTGGCTTCTTATGGATAACCTTGTGCTAGTTTTTGACTTCTTTTCTAAGGGGTTGTGCTTGCTTGATATTTCAAGCCTGGAAACTAACGAACAGTCAACAAACCATAGAAAAAAGGAAATTCAGGCAGATAGGTAGTATCTGGGCCTCAGAGGTAGGGATATACACAGTAGGAAATTGGTGCTTGGGGGTACAGTATTTTGGGACACTTGCAGGAGGTAAATTGAGTGCGACTCAATAATGGGGCTTCTGTGGAATGGGGACATCAAATCAGGAGACAGGTAAGTAATACATTTTGATAACTCACAGAAGTAGTTCACTTTGCTCCTTGTAAATAAACACACCTACTCATAGTATTCATCCAGCTAAGTGGGATTCAAACGTAGATGCTTACTGATCCCATGTCATCAGTGGCCCTCTCATCAACACTGACATTTAAGTCACCTGCACCGTGTATCTTGGGAATGGTAGGTTTGGTATTTATAAAATGCTAAGCAGTGTTTTAAGTGGGCAAGGTCATGTCTCTACTGAGCCCTCATGTATGTCCTTGACAGTGGTGCCTCAGCTAAAGAAACCTTTACACAAAAAAGATATCAAATAAAAATCTGTGTGACAGGATTGGAGGCAACACCTGACTAACGTCATTGAGGAGGGAATGGGGAAAGAAAGAGTAGGACCAGCAGGAAGAGGATGATGACAAGTAGAAGAATAAAGGCAGAAGATGGACCGCCCGGAGGTTTAGGACAACCAGAGGCCAGACAACCAAGACTAGAAAAACCAGATCCAGGGAGACTTTGTCAACGAGAACCAGGGTTACCAATGAGAGGACCAGGAACAAATGGACGATAAGGAACAGGACAAGAAAAAATGGGACTAGTGATATCAGGACTAGGGTGATAAGGATCAGGAGGGCCAAGATAATGTAGAATGGAGGATCTGGACAAAATGAACAAGGGCCCGAAACAACAAGAGCACCAGTGGTTGAGGAGCAGAAGGCCCTGGGCATAATGGTGAGGAGAGCTAGCAGGGCCTGAGATCACCGACCATGACCAGAGGAATGAGGATGACCCAGGCCAGGCACAGCAGACCAAGGTAGACAAACTAATGAGGGCCCATACCAGGAAACCAATGGAGAGAAGGAGCAGAGATAGAAAGTCCAGGACAGCAAAGATCAGATCAAGGAAGACCAAGGGGCCAGAAGCCAATGGACCACTACTGGAAAGTCCATTTGCAGAAAGGACCTGAGCTAGCAGGACCTGGAGCCCCTAGATTAGAATGACATGGGGATATAAAAGACCAGGGAGATTAGACCCAGTGGGGCCAGGGTCAGGAGGTCCAAGTGGATCAGATTCAGGGGCATCCTAAACCAGGGTGACATGGAAAACATGAACCAAACTGATCCGCAACAGGGGAACTCTGAGGACCAGTACCAGAGGGATGTCGTAAGATCAGTCCCAGAAGGACCATTACTAGGATGACAATGACGTAGGGGACCAGGGTCAGATTGACAAGGACAAGGTAGAATATGCAAACCAGGAGGAGGAGTAGTAGGACTAGGATGGAACAGGCCTGGGGGACTAGGAGGGAGAGGGAAACCGAGGCCAGTGGGACCAGCACCAGAAGACTAGATACATGAGGACCAGACAAAGGACTACCAGAAGTAAGCCCAGTGCTATGTGGGCCAGGAGAACCAGTGGCAGAAGGATTAGGAAAAGGAAAACCAGGTCAATAGATAAATCAGGGGAGCAGGACCAGGAGGACTGATGATTGAAATTATAGTGAGGTGGTGAAAAGGTCCAGGACCAGGAGCCTGTGAAACAGGAAACCCAGGGTACAAAGGACTAGGTGCAGGAGTATATAGTAATAATAATCAGACAGACCAAAAAGTACAGGGTCAGAATGTTCTAAGGCTCTAGCATGCAGAACTATGCTGGCAAGGAGCAGGAGGATCCGGATCAGATTTAAGAGGACTATGGAGAGCACGACATGTAAGGCAATGGTCAGTAGTACCAGGAAACAAGAATAAGCAGGACAGGAACTAGAAAGACCAAGGGGACCGTTACCAAGGGCACCCAGAAGACCAAAGCAAGGAGAATTAGGTGAACTAAACGATAATGACCAAAAGGTCCAAAAACAGGGCTAGAAGGGCCATGAAGATTAGGACCTAGGGGACCACAGCTCAGGTTACCAAGTGGGAGAGAGCAAGGGGATGTACAGTGGTGGCTTGGAATACCAACATTTCCAGGTTCAAGAGGACCCGAACAAGGAGAACCTGTATCAAAAGGGCCAGGATCAATGGTTGCTGTACTAGTAGGACTAAAAGAACAAATACAAGTTCCAGCAGGACAAGGGCAATCCAAACCAGAAAGACAGAGGCTAAGAGTGTTAGGACACTAGAGGCCAGATGGGCAAGGACCTGTGGTACCAGAGCTAGCAGGTTCTGGGTGAATAGAACCAGGACAAGGGGACCAGACCAAGACGACCAGAAAAGAACAGAGGCAAAGGGGGCAAGACTGGCCGGAACGAAGAAGGGCCAGAATGGCCAAGAGACAATGTTTATGAACAAGCACAATACGACAAGAAGGACCAGGGCAACCAGGAGCAAGGAGACCAAGTTCTGGATGGTTGTTGAGCCAGGTCCTTAAGAACTAAGGCTAGGGGAAATCAAATTATGAGGACGAGGACCAGAAAGATCCGAACCAACAGGCTCCTAAGAAGGACAAGGACTATGAAAAACAAGAATAGCATGACTATGGCCAGGAGTGCCAGGAAGGTGACCCCGGGGACACGGGCAACCAGAACCAGTAGAAAACGTTCTAAGGTGATGAGTAAACAAAGGACTAGGGAGACTAGGAAGATCAGGGCAAAGAGAATCAGGTCCTTAAGTGCTAAGACCAAGAGGACAAGGGTGAGGAGGAAAAAGAGGATCAGGATCATTGAGATGAGTATGAGGACGAGGATGACCACACCCTTGAGGTCCATGCCACAGGGCGAGGAACAAGAAGGCCAGGAAGATGAGGAACAAGAGGACTAGTACCAGGAAGACAGGAGCAATTAGGACCATAATTAGTTGCTGTAGAAGCAGAAGGACAAAGAGCAGGAGGCTCAGGACCAGAGGCTGTAGGACCCTGAAGATTAGAAGCATACATATTTTAGCGTTGAGGACAAGGGGACGTGCATTACTAAGTAAGATGAGGAGGCCAGTGCTAAGGATACTAGTAGGAGCAGAACCAAGATGACCAGAGCAAGGAGGGTTAGATGAATCAGCCCTTAAGAGGACCAGTAACAGGCCTAGGCATTCCAGATGAACCATAACCAAAGGACCAGAGTAGTACGTGGAGCACAAAGACCAGAACTTGGAGATAGCAAGATTCTGACGATCAGAAGGACCAGAACAGCCAGGAAGACTAAGGAAACTGGAGCTGGATATCCAGGAGGACCTGCACTGCACTTAACAACCTATAAGTCACCCCTATGGCAGGCTCTTCAGTTCTCAGGGCAGGGTGCTTTTTATTAAAAGTGTGAGGGTGCCCCTGCATAAGCAGGGCCCCTCTACAACCCCCAGAATCTATTTTCCAGGCTTTGTAAGTGTGGTCAGCCATTTAATACATATAGTGGACATCCAGTCAAATACAAGATATCTAACTATATATTGGCTGTACCAAAACAGGTCATCCTTGGTATCAAACATGTTGGAATCCTACCCCAAAACAGATTGCAGTGTTGGATGTAGGATCCCATGTACTGTGGGAACTCCCCTAGGGTACCCCCCTGTATTTATAGGGCCAGCCTTTTAGGGTCCAACAGCAAGCTATTGCTGCTGCCGACCATAGACATGGTTCTGCCCTCTTGCTGCTGAGCAGAGCTTCAGCAGGTGGAGGTAGAATAATAGGTTTCCTGTCACAGGGGGGTGTGATCACCTCCCAGAAAATACTTAGTGTATTGGGCTGGGGTGGGGGTGCTTGCCAGCGCCACCAGACTGCTCTGAACTGGCAAAACTCTGGCTCACTTATATGTCGCTTATAAAAGGAACAAATGGTAGCAAATGCCTTGTGATCAGAGAGGGTCTCTAAAGGCTGCAGCATGTATTGTGCCATCCTAAGAGACCGCTCACAAAACACAGGCATACTGCCACTGCAGCCCGCGTGTTGTTTTTATGCCAATAAAAGTGAAGTGTTGACCTGGCACTGCAAGAGGCATAGGTAAGTCACCCCTACAGCAGGTCTTATAGCCTTAAGGCAAGGTGCACTATACCTAATGTGAGGGCATAACTGCATGAGCAGAAATGCCTCTATACTGTCTAAATACATTCTTACCAAAAACACAGTTGATGGACAGAATGTAGAACAATGTCATACATTCACCCCAGTACAAGGATCTGGGCCTAAATCCATCGTTTTTTTGCACTCCACACCACCCTGGGTTAGACACTGGCTATATGCAAATCAGCTCTGACCCTGTGCCTCATGGGAACAGTCCAGTCCGAACTACCAAGCCATGTCTTTCCCAGACCGGAATCAAGCATCCAAGGACCGGTTTCTGGCTATCAGCCTTCATCAGCCTGGATAGCTTGACTCCAGTGGTGTGGAGAGCCTGGGACTCACGTCTGAGTATACCCAGCACACTCGGGGTGAAAATTACAAAAAACACAGTTGATGGACAGAATGTAGAACAATGTCATACATTCACCTCAGTACAAGGATCTGGGCCTAAATCCATCGTTTTTTGCACTCCACACCACCCTGGGTTAGACACTGGCTATATGCAAATCAGCTCTGACCCTGTGCCTCATGGGAACAGTCCAGTCCGAACTACCAAACCATGTCTTTCCCAGACCGGAATCAAGCATCCAAGGACCGGTTTCTGGCTATCAGACTTCATCAGCCTGGATAGCTTGACTTCAGTGGTGTGGAGAGCCTGGGACTCACGTCGGAGTATACCCAGCACACTCGGGGTGAAAATTACAAAAAACACAGTTGATGGACAGAATGTAGAACAATGTCATACATTCACCCCAGTACAAGGATCTGGGCCTAAATCCATCGTTTTTTTGCACTCCACACCACCCTGGGTTAGACACTGGCTATATGCAAATCAGCTCTGACCCTGTGCCTCATGGGAACAGTCCAGTCCGAACTACCAAGCCATGTCTTTCCCAGACCGGAATCAAGCATCCAAGGACCGGTTTCTGGCTATCAGCCTTCATCAGCCTGGATAGCTTGACTCCAGTGGTGTGGAGAGCCTGGGACTCACGTCTGAGTATACCCAGCACACTCGGGGTGAAAATTACAAAAAACACAGTTGATGGACAGAATGTAGAACAATGTCATACATTCACCCCAGTACAAGGATCTGGGCCTAAATCCATCGTTTTTTGCACTCCACACCACCCTGGGTTAGACACTGGCTATATGCAAATCAGCTCTGACCCTGTGCCTCATGGGAACAGTCCAGTCCGAACTACCAAGCCATGTCTCTCCCAAACCGGAATCAAGCATCCAAGGACCGGTTTCTGGCTATCAGACTTCATCAGCCTGGATAGCTTGACTTCCGTGGTGTGGAGAGCCTGGGACTCACGTCTGAGTATACCCAGCACACTCGGGGTGAAAATTACAAAAAACACAGTTGATGGGCAGAATGTAGAACAATGTCATACATTCACCCCAGCACAAGGATCTGGGACTAAATCCATCGTTTTTTTGCACTCCACACCACCCTGGTTAGACACTGGCTATATGCAAATCAGCTCTGACCCTGTGCCTCATGGGAACAGTCCAGTCCGAACTACCAAGCCATGTCTTTCCCAGACCGGAATCAAGCATCCAAGGACTGGTTTCTGGCTATCAGCCTTCATCAGCCTGGATAGTTTGACTCCAGTGGTGTGGAGAGCCTCCATACTGTCTAAATACATTCTTAGGCATTATAAGTGCACAGTGAAGCCATTCTGAGTACATGGATTGAGAACTTGTCACTACGAGTTCCACAGCTCCATGATGGCTTCACCGAATTTTCAGATGTTTGGTACCAAACATCTCATCTTAATAATCCCACATTGATGCCAGTGTTGAATTTATGAAAAAATACACCCAGAGGGCACCTCAGAGGTGTCCCGTGAAAACCTACCAACCCACTAGTGTGCACCCGACTGGTCTGCACTAGCCTGCCACCTCAAAACATGTTTCTGACCCCCTGAGGTGGGAGGCTTTTACTCTTGTGGATCAGAAAGAATGCCTGCTCTGGGTGGGGGATGCTTCACACCTACCACCAAGCAGGAACAGCATTGAAAGGCAGTGAGCCTCAAGGTTTCCCGTCTTTTGTCATGCTGACCAGGGCCTCTCCAGCTAGTGGAGTATATACCCACCCCCTTACCAAGCCCCACTTTTGGCGGCAAGGTCGTGGGAAAATTAGTAAGCAGGAGACGTGTGTCCCCTCTCAGCCAGGGCCACCCCTAAGTTTGACCTAAGCTGAAGTGATCCCTCGCCTTTCAAAATCCTCCATGTTGTTTTAGAGCATTCTAGCCAATAGGGTTAAGGGTATGCTCCCTCCCAGAGGGAGTGGACATACAAAGGGTGTAGGCACTCTAAAGGTAAGTAGCCCATTGGCTACCACCTTCTAAACCCTTTATCACACCTAAATTCAGTACTTTGGGGCACCCCTGAACCTTAATCCTCAGATTACCAACAACCTACGAAGAAGAGGACAAAGAAGAGTCATGCAGCAGTGAAGTCTAAAAACACTAACTGACTTAGCCCCCGCCCTACCGGCCTGTTTGCAGCCCTCGAAGACCCTACGAAAGAAAAGCAACTTATCCCGCAGTACAGTGACCTCCAGAACTCTGGGTGGGCTGCCTGCCTTTTAAAAAGACTCCTAATCGCCATTGGACAGCGAACCTGTCAAGAAGAAAACCAACTTTAAAGACAAAATGCTCAGCCCGCGGAACCATGAAACTGACTACCTCTGCACCAGAAGCCCAGGACACAAGTTCCAGTGGCCCACTAGTCCAGCAAAGGTTACACAGCGATTTAGAGCAAGAGTTTACCCTGGGTTGACCCTTGCAGGACTCCACGTTGTCGCCTGCAGCCTCTGCACAATGACCCCCCCAACCGCGACCTGCAATGGTAAGCTGATTTCAAACGCCAAAGGGCACCCCTGCACCCAACTTTGGGGAGATCAAGCGATGCTGTCCTTGCACCCCGATTCAGAAAAGGGGGTGGTGATGAACAGAGTGTCTGAATTAAGCAGACCACTCTTACCCAGTCCAAAGATCAGGGCTTGATCCATCACCGTTATTTAACTCACTGCCCCATCCCAGCTCAGAACCTGGCTATATGCAAATCAGTCTGTCCCTGGCCCAGTGCATCATGGGAACAGGGCAGACCAAACTACCAAGCCAATTCTTCACCAGAAAGGAGACAAGCTTCCGGGGACCGGTTTCTGGCATTTCAGCCGTCGTCGGCCCGGCTTGCTTGAATCCTGATGGAGCAGTGAGTAAGGGACTCATGTCTGAGTATACCCTGCCGCACCTATAGTGGCCAAAAACGATTCAGAAAAGGGGGTGGTGATGAACAGAGTGTCTGAATTAAGCAGACCACTCTTACCCAGTCCAAAGATCAGGGCTTGATCCATCGCCGTTATTTAACTCACTGCCCCATCCCAGCTCAGAACCTGGCTATATGCAAATCAGTCTGTCCCTGGCCCAGTGTGTCATGGGAACAGGGCAGACCAAACTACCAAGCCAATTCTTCACCAGAAAGGAGACAAGCTTCCGGGGACCGGTTTCTGGCATTTCAGCCGTCGTCGGCCCGGCTTGCTTGAATCCTGATGGAGCAGTGAGTAAGGGACTCATGTCTGAGTATACCCTGCCTCACCTATAGTGGCCAAAAACGATTCAGAAAAGGGGGTTCCCATGATGCACTGGGCCAGGGTCAGACTAATTTGCATATAGCCAAGTTCTGAGCTGGGATGGTGCAGTGAGCTAAAAAACGGTGATGGATCAAGCCCTGATCTTTAGACTGGGTAAGAGTGGTCTGCTTAATTCAGACACTCTGTTCATCACCACCCCCTTTTCTGAATCGTTTTTGGCCACCATAAGCGTGGAAGGGTATACTCAGATGTGAGTCCCTAGCTCATTGCACCATCAGGATTCAAGCAAGCCGGGCCGAAGACGGCTGAAATGCCAGAAACCGGTCCCCGGTAGCTTGTTTCCTTCCCAGTATAAGAATTGGCTTGGTAGTTTGGTCTGCCCTGTTCCCATGATGCACTGGGCCAGGGTCAGACTAATTTGCATATAGCCAAGTTCTGAGCTGGGATGGTGCAGTGAGCTAAAAAACGGTGATGGATCAAGCCCTGATCTTTGGACTGGGTAAGAGTGGTCTGCTTAATTCAGACACTCTGTTCATCACCACCCCCTTTTCTGAATCATTTTTGTCCACCATAAGCGTGGAAGGGTATACTCAGATGTGAGTCCCTAGCTCATTGCACCATCAGGATTCAAGCAAGCCGGGCCGAAGACGGCTGAAATGCCAGAAACCGGTCCCCGGTAGCTTGTTTCCTTCCCAGTATAAGAATTGGCTTGGTAGTTTGGTCTGCCCTGTTCCCATGATGCACTGGGCCAGGGTCAGACTAATTTGCATATAGCCAAGTTCTGAGCTGGGATGGTGCAGTGAGCTAAAAAACGGTGATGGATCAAGCTCTGATCTTTGGACTGGGTAAGAGTGGTCTGCTTAATTCAGACACTCTGTTCATCACCACCCCCTTTTCTGAATCATTTTTGTCCACCATAAGCGTGGAAGGGTATACTCAGATGTGAGTCCCTAGCTCATTGCACCATCAGGATTCAAGCAAGCCGGGCCGAAGACGGCTGAAATGCCAGAAACCGGTCCCCGGTAGCTTGTTTCCTTCCCAGTATAAGAATTGGCTTGGTAGTTTGGTCTGCCCTGTTCCCATGATGCACTGGGCCAGGGTCAGACTAATTTGCATATAGCCAAGTTCTGAGCTGGGATGGTGCAGTGAGCTAAAAAACGGTGATGGATCAAGCCCTGATCTTTGGACTGGGTAAGAGTGGTCTGCTTAATTCAGACACTCTGTTCATCACCACCCCCTTTTCTGAATCATTTTTGTCCACCATAAGCGTGGAAGGGTATACTCAGATGTGAGTCCCTAGCTCATTGCACCATCAGGATTCAAGCAAGCCGGGCCGAAGACGGCTGAAATGCCAGAAACCGGTCCCCGGTAGCTTGTTTCCTTCCTAGTATAAGAATTGGCTTGGTAGTTTGGTCTGCCCTGTTCCCATGATGCACTGGGCCAGGGTCAGACTAATTTGCATACAGCCAAGTTCTGAGCTGGGATGGTGCAGTGAGCTAAAAAACGGTGATGAATCAAGCCCTGATCTTTGGACTGGGTAAGAGTGGTCTGCTTAATTCAGACACTCTGTTCATCACCACCCCCTTTTCTGAATCATTTTTGTCCACCATAAGCGTGGAAGGGTATACTCAGATGTGAGTCCCTAGCTCATTGCACCATCAGGATTCAAGCAAGCCGGGCCGAAGACGGCCGAAATGCCAGAAACCGGTCCCCGGTAGCTTGTTTCCTTCCCAGTATAAGAATTGGCTTGGTAGTTTGGTCTGCCCTGTTCCCATGATGCACTGGGCCAGGGTCAGACTAATTTGCATATAGCCAAGTTCTGAGCTGGGATGGTGCAGTGAGCTAAAAATCGGTGATGGATCAAGCCCTGATCTTTGGACTGGGTAAGAGTGGTCTGCTTAATTCAGACACTCTGTTCATCACCACCCCCTTTTCTGAATCATTTTTGTCCACCATAAGCGTGGAAGGGTATACTCAGATGTGAGTCCCTAGCTCATTGCACCATCAGGATTCAAGCAAGCCGGGCCGAAGACGGCTAAAATGCCAGAAACCGGTCCCCAGTAGCTTGTTTCCTTCCCAGTATAAGAATTGGCTTGGTAGTTTGGTCTGCCCTGTTCCCATGATGCACTGGGCCAGGGTCAGACTAATTTGCATATAGCCAAGTTCTGAGCTGGGATGGTGCAGTGAGCTAAAAAACGGTGATGGATCAAGCCCTGATCTTTGGACTGGGTAAGAGTGGTCTGCTTAATTCAGACACTCTGTTCATCACCACCCCCTTTTCTGAATCATTTTTGTCCACCATAAGCGTGGAAGGGTATACTCAGATGTGAGTCCCTAGCTCATTGCACCATCAGGATTCAAGCAAGCCGGGCCGAAGACGGCTGAAATGCCAGAAACCGGTCCCCGGTAGCTTGTTTCCTTCCCAGTATAAGAATTGGCTTGGTAGTTTGGTCTGCCCTGTTCCCATGATGCACTGGGCCAGGGTCAGACTAATTTGCATATAGCCAAGTTCTGAGCTGGGATGGTGCAGTGAGCTAAAAAATGGTGATGGATCAAGCCCTGATCTTTGGACTGGGTAAGAGTGGTCTGCTTAATTCAGACACTCTGTTCATCACCACCCCCTTTTCTGAATCATTTTTGTCCACCATAAGCGTGGAAGGGTATACTCAGATGTGAGTCCCTAGCTCATTGCACCATCAGGATTCAAGCAAGCCGGGCCGAAGACGGCTGAAATGCCAGAAACCGGTCCCCGGTAGCTTGTTTCCTTCCCAGTATAAGAATTGGCTTGGTAGTTTGGTCTGCCCTGTTCCCATGATGCACTGGCCAGGGTCAGACTAATTTGTATATAGCCAAGTTCTGAGCTGGGATGGTGCAGTGAGCTAAAAAACGGTGATGGATCAAGCCCTGATCTTTGGACTGGGTAAGAGTGGTCTGCTTAATTCAGACACTCTGTTCATCACCACCCCCTTTTCTGAATCGTCCTTGCACCCCAGCACATCCTAACTGTACAGCTGTAGGTTTTTCTATGTTTGGCCTCCTGGCCTGTGCCTGCAGCCTTTTTCCGACTTCACGATTCTAAATTTGTTTGCATTGGGGGTCCGAAGCTGTGTTGGGGCTCTTCACCCGGTCACCCTTATGTCGCTGAGGGTGTAAATTTGGTGCTGTCTTGTGGCCCCCTCTGTGATGACCTTAATTCCTGGAGACTGGTTTATCAAACCGTTCTACTTACCTGTAAGTAGCACAACTTCGATTGCCCCCTTTCTCCATTAGATAACTTTGGCACCAGATTCCGAGTTTGATCTTTGCACCCGGCCACCCCAGTGCCCCTGGTGGTACAGTTTTGCCTCGTACCTGAACCATGCCTAATATCAATTCTTCATCCTAAAGCTCAACATCGTAAATCGTTTACTTACCTGCATATTGCTGATTGTGTTTCCTCCCATAGAATAACATTTTATTGATTGTAAAATGTATTTTACTGCAACAAAGTATCTTTCGTGCTATAAGAAAATATACAAAAAGTAATATTTTTACAAACCACTGGTCTCGGATTAGTCGTGGAGTGTGTGTAATCATTTATTGTCTGTGTGTGTGTACAACAAATGCTTACCACTGCCCTCTGATAAGCCTAACTGCTTGCCCACACTACCACAAAAGAGAGCATTAGTATTATCTATGTGAGCCTCTATAAAGCCTCTGGGGATCCACTGGACTCTGTGCACACTAAAACTCATTTTGGTATAGTATGTACAGAAACACCTTCCTACAGAGTATATTAGTGGAACTGCGAAAGGATCGATTCATAGGTCAAAAGAATGGAGGTAACAAAATCTCTGTTATTCAGTTTCCTATTACTTACAATATTTTTAATGAATCCAATAATAAAAAATATCTCTGGGAGTGTTAGACATGGGATTTCTGGTTGGCTAGGGCAAGCGCCTAAGCCAGGCAGAAACCACTACACTACTCAGGGCAAGAGAGTTACACGCTGAAGATAACCCAAGCTCACCCCCTTGGTAGCTTGGCAGAACAGTCAGCCTTATCCCAGAGGCAAGGTGTAAAGCGTTTGCGCAACATACTCACACATCAGTGACACACAAGGCACACTACATAAGAAACCCCACACAAGGTTATATAAAAAAATATCCTTTGTATTACTCATAAAACACATTAGTACACAATCACATATATTTACTGTGCCCACTGGCACTAGGTATGACTTTACAGTGGATTATATACATTACAATAGAGCCTGGCATAAAATCCAGCCAGATGAATTTGCTGAGGCGACTGCTGCTACCCCCTGCCGATTGGAGCAGGACGCAGATCACAACATTGAAATTCTCTCTAGTTGGCTCAATACTGCGATGGACAAATAACCCACATCTCTAGTATATCAATAAAAAGTAAACTGTCCCAACCCTGGTACAATGAGAATCTGAGACTATCTAGCCAGAAATGTCATAGGCAGGAACAAAGATGGAGAAGAAATTATATGGCAGAAGAGAAAATCGCATATAAAGTCAAACTTTCAAAACATAAAAAAGAAGCATAAAAGCCAAAATAGATTACTTCACTGAACACATAAAAAATGCTTGTGATACCAATAAAACCCTATTTTCGTTAATCAATAAGTTGGTCAAACCCAATAAGGTCAGCCATACGGAATCAAACCAGGATTTCTGCGACCTACTAGCGAACTCCTTTCAAAAGAAGGTGATTAACATCTATGATAAATTTGCAAGCATTAACATCCAGACTAAGCATACACCCAACCTTAAGAAATATATAACCAGCTTCTCGAATTTAGGAATCCTTCCAACGACCAACTAAAAGAACTTATTTTATCAATCAAGTCTGGCTCCCCATATGACCCATGCCCGCCCAACATAATGCACTTGATACCCACCCAACTGGCAGTATATCTGGGCTCTATCATCAACACAATATTCGCCAGGGGAATTTTTCCCGCTCAATGGAAATGCACCTCTATTCTCCCTCTCCTAAAAAAAGACAATCTTGATAGCTCAGAACCTGGCAATTATCGCCCTATCGCAAGACTCCCTTTCGCCGCCAAATGCTTTGAAAAATCAATTAACAAACAAATTACAGAACATATTGAATTAAATTTACTATTAGATGACATACTACTGCTCAGGAGGCATCATAGCACTGAATCTGCCCTGATCACAGCCACAGAAGATATCCATGCAATCCTAGATGGAGGAGGAACAGCCACGCTGGTGCTGCTTGACCTCTCAGCGGCCTTTGATATGGTCAGCCATGAGATCTTGGCTGACCGTCTGCAGGAAGCAGGAATAAAAGGCACTGCATTTGAACTTTTAAAATCATTTTTAACCAATCGGCAACTAAATGTAGCAATGGGGTCAGCAGCCTCCAAACAGTTTTCCCTACCATGTAGAGTTCCTCAGGGCTCTGTCCTGAGCACCACACTTTTTAATCTATATGTAGCGCAGTTAGCCTTGATAATAAAAGAACTAGGAGTCGCCCTAGCTTCCTATGCTGATGACACACAGATTGTGGTGTCTTTAACAAATGGAGAAAAGTACTTGGGTGAGGCCTTTAAGACCTGTATGAAGAATGTGAGTGACTGGATGGATGGCAACTGTCTGAAGTTGAATACGTCTAAGACGGAAGTTATCATTTTTGGTAACAAACCCTCCCTCTGGACGCCCGACTGGTGGCCACCAGTACTTGATACACTGCCTACACCCTCCACCAAAACAAAGGATCTGGGCATCATCGTTGATAAAGAGCTCAAATTCAAGGAACAAGTCAGCAAAGTCACATCCATTTCCTTTTGTGCTATAAGATTAAGACACACATACCAGAGGAACTCCTCAAAACAGTGACTCTGGTTTTGGTCCTCTCCCGCTTAGATTACTGCAACAGTCTCTATCTCACCATTAATTAAGACCTGATTAACAGGCTTCAGATAGTACAAAACGTTGCAGCACGTCTCATCCTAAAAATCCCCCAAAATGTATCTGCGAGAGAAGCCATAAAAAAATTACACTGGCTTCCAGTCAGGCAGAGATGCAAGTTTAAAGTCCTATGTCTGGCTTTTAAATCACTATACGACCAAGGACCAACACAATTCAGGAACAAACTAAAGTGGTATGTTCCTAACAGAACCTTACAGTCAGGAATGGCCTGGAACATGGCAACTATCCACTTCAAGAAGGCCACCTGGGGAGGCAGGAGCCTTTTCAGATCAGCAGCAATGCTGTGGAATACATTACCTATTGCCCTAAAAACAGCACCATCCTTGATGAGTTTCAGGAAAGGTCTGAAAACGTGGCTCTTCACAGAGACCACCTGAAGGAATTAACTTTGATTGCCGCCTGCACTATTGTCCCTTCTGTCCCCAGCTCGTTTATGGCACCAGGACACCTTCGGGCATTAGCTGCGCTTTATAAATCTAATTTAGATTCAATTCAATTCATCATATCACAACTCACAGATAGTGAAAACAACCAGTAAAACTGATAAGGGTGCACTTAGCAAAACGCCTTAGGCATAAAACCTCACATGTTGGCACGTGTACCAAATATTATGCATACATCATATAGTTGTACTCAGCATAGTCCCTGGTGCCTACCCAGGTTCAGTACAGTGCACCAGAACATCACCCATCAGGCCTCTCTTAGGTATAAACTTAACAATAGGTTATGCTATCCATCTTCAAATGGACTGTGTTACCTTGTGAAGAGTTTGAGATGCATGTAAATTCAATTACACTACATATCAATACAACACTTTGAACCACAGGTTACGTTTACTGCATCTACTCTTGCACCTTGATGGCATTGTTTTCTACTTGTATAGAGTACCTGCTTGATTATTTTCTGGTAAATATTGTTTAAGTAATCATGTACATTATGAATTATGGCCAAGTAGAATACCCACCTTCAGTATCATATTATTGTTCTTGGCACTTGTAGTGTTGCAGATACACTACACTAAAAAGTAGCTCACCCCTATGTTGCCCCTGTTGCTGGTTTTTCCTGTGACATATTGCATTGGTTAAATAAAAGTTTGGGACACTTTTGCCTGCAACTTAACATAACCTGCATACTCTGCTTGTGTGGTGTCAAACACCTGAACTCAAGGATACAACTTTGCCAATTTGGAATGGGCATCTTTTATCCTCACCTACATTTTACAAATAGTGGATCTTCCTCATAGAAACATTTATCTTCAAGATCCTCATTCTTCTACATTCTAATCACCTCACACCCCTGGATTCTCCATCGCTGGGACTTCTCTTGCTGGCTGCTTCAAGCTAGACACGGTCACACTTTGCCATTTCTCTGCCAGCCTCCAATATGGCCCTATCTGTTACTGGCTGAGTATAGGAAAGTTGCCAGTGTTGCTCCAACTAATGTATCAGAAATAGGACATGGTACAAGGCTTGTGAGTGCGTGAAGGAAGATTCCATGTATCCATCCCATCACACAATGGTCTGGCTATACCATAATACTTGTTGCACCATCTTGCCCTTGACAACCTTAGACCGACTAACGCCACAGAGCATTCATTGTCTGGCTTCCAAGCCGGTACACCTCCTTGAAACTGTTGGCATGTCATTATTCCTTGTTCCTTGAAATGTACTTTTCTCCCACAAAAGTCAAAGACAAGGCAAAAATACTAACATTTCTTCATTTGGTGAAGGAAGCAGTTTTCATACTATCGCAAATGCAACTACTGACCCATCCTTCATGTAAGGCACTGCACAGCAACAGTCACACTGACTATGAACATTTCTTACTACAGCAAGACAGGCAAGGCTTGGAAGAGTCAAACGACAATTTTCATGTGTGCGTCAAAGACCTGGTAACCACATGCACAATGCATGATGTAGCAGAAGAGAATTGTGTGCAAATTAAGCAAGGGTGTACCTCAGGAAAACTCAAACATTATATTCTCATGGAGCTTGGGATTCACTACCAAACATGCTCACTCTAGGCCACTCAGTTAAACTGTCAAGCAAAAAAGACTCCCAATTCAAAGGCATGCTCAAAGCTCTGTGGTAAAGATTAAATTGGGAGGTCCTCCACCAAGCAGAATACCTGTAGCTGCTGTGGTGGTGCTTGCCTCATTCGGGTGAGTACTGCATTTACAAGAAGTTCTGAACATGCTGAAACTGAATCACTTTGCAAGTCTGTTAGATCAGCATTCAGCGGCCGATCACAGAATACCTCTCCACTTCATGAGATCCAAGCAGATTCTACACAATCCAGATGCCATAGTTGAAGACTTAGATAAAAACAAAGTGGTGAGAGGGGTTTTTCAAGTGCATAGTCCATTAGAGCCACCAGCCAAAAAGGCAGGTAGAAATATGCACTGAGCTAGTTAAACCATGATCGATGATAGGGTCTCCACCAATGTGAAACTAAAATGATTGTATATGGTTCTAAAAATACCACCAACTCTGCATCCAACCAGGGTTTGCATTCTTGCCTATGGCAATACTGTATCCCTTCCACTCCGTGGAGTATTCGTTGCTCGCATCACCCATAGAGATCATAACTTTTGTACCCAAGTATTTGTCACAAATCTGGATATAGAACTTTGATCAGTTGTCACACTGTCCAGAACAGTTTGCTTTGAGTGTCAGCATGTGTGAACTGAGCAACATTATCAATACTCTGCAAGGGCACAGAATAGATCAAGACTACAAAAGTGTGGGGGGCGTGGCCAACTACATGGCCGGTTAGGACGTGCTCCTCTGTAGCTCCTGGCGAGCTGCTCTGAATCTGACGTTTAATGACTGCCACGAAGCCCCGTTTTGATGGAAAAGGAACGGTAAGAGACCCGACACACACTGGGGTCCGCAACTGCAAAACACTATGGCCGAGAATTGAGGAAACTCGGTGCCGAAGTTGGCGCGAGCCTGGAAGCGCGATCCGAGATGGCGGCGGTGCCCTGAACAGTGAGGACTAACCCGGAGCAGAGAGGGCTGCCGTGCAAAGGAGCCGGGAGGTGGCCGGAGTCGCTGATCGGAGCCTGGCGCTAGCGGTGTGGAATCCGGAGTGGAGGGGGAGCCGGAGTGGGGTCCTGACGCCGGAGCACAGAAGCCATTGGGGAACCCCGGTGCCGGCTCGGACGAGAACCAGAAGACGCCCCAGGGCCGCAAAGACGTGAGAGATAGGTGCGTCACGGAGGGGCCCGACCGCACTGCTGGGGGCCCGCGGCGCCCGGCGTCGCCTGGACAGAGACGGAAACAGACGGACAGGGCCGGACTGAGGCCTCGGCACCGGAGAGCAGAAAACATTGGCTCCAGGGCCCCAGGGCTTAGCGGGGGGCGACGCTGCAGAGCCCGCCCGCATTGCCTCAGGAAAGCAGCACCCGGCACCATCCGGGCAGAGACGGGCGCAGTGGGTTGGGGCCTCCTTTCTGAGTACAGGGGCCTGACTCGGAGGAGTTAAGCTGGTGAGGGGAAGGCCTGGACTCAGAGCCCACGGAAGCGAGTTGACCCGGCGGTCTGAGGTGGCCTGACACCCGGCCCTTGCCTTGTTGAGCCGAATCATCGAGAGCCTAGGGACAGGCCTGCGGCGCCCGGTACGAGACGGCGCAGTTTGCGGAAGGCACCCTCGGGGGCCGCAAGGACAGAGACCGGGAACACCAGATCCGGGGACCTCGGCAATAGGCCGGTAAGGCGGCGGCTGACGGGAGGCTCCACAACTCCTCCCCCTCCCCCTCCCCCCGAACACAGCTACAAAAAAAAGGGGGGGGGAGGAGAAGACTCACAGGCCTGGGTACACAGGGGGGACCCCCGATATTGGTGTAAACGGACACGGGAGCGGGCCACTGGATCCGGGACGACAGCGTGGCTCCTGGCACCAGAAGTAGGCCTCGGATCGCAGAGGGCTGACGTACAGACAGCCGGGGCCGGAGTCGGAGTGGCAGTTCGGGCCCTGCCTCCCAGCTCAACCTGATCTGAGGCGGAGAACTACCTAGAGCTAGGCCCCGGTGACAGATCCCGTAAACTCGCTGCCGCTTAGAGGCCAAGATAACGGCGAGACCCGCAGTACGGGCCGGAACTAGGCCCTTAGATGGAGTAAGGGACGCCCGAGGCCCTGACGAACCGGACGGATCAGCACTGCCTAAGCCCAAGGGAGGCCCCAACCCTGAGGACGGGAGACCTACCCGCTGAAGAGAGGACATAGCTGCGACAAAAACCTGCTGCCATCGGCTTGTGCCCTACATGTCACGGGCTTCCGGGAAAGACGAGGAAGAGCCAAGGGAGTCCCGTTGACTCCATTAGACAAGGTGCTGATGGTGGAAGGGGCCTGCGGGATACGAGAGCACTCCGGAAACAGAGGAGAAAAGTGGCCGAGTGGCGCCTCCGCGGAAGGGCGAAAAGAAGAACGAACCTTCCCCACGGCCTCGAAGAGAGGCAGCGAGGGGTACGAGAGTGAGACCTCCGCACGGATGGTCACACCGAGGTGCGGGACATGGGGAAAAAGAATTGGCCGCTAAAACCTCCAGGCAGGGAACCATGGACAACTACGCCACATCCCGGCCGCCGGCAGAGGCTGCACCTCCCGCCTCTGGCTCGTGCTCGGACACCGAGTTGCTGATGGAAGCCATTCAAGCGTCTAGGGCCGACATTCAAGAGTCCCGGGCAGCCCTGGAGGTCAAGATCGGCGAGGTGGGCTCGGAAGTGACGCTACTGAGACAGGACTTCCGAACTCTAACAGAGAGGGTGACGACGGCGGGGACGCGGATAGGCGAGGCAGAGAACTCGCTCACTACCCTTCGAAAAGACATGGCGGAACTCCAGGCCTCACATCGCCAACTGATGTGGAAGGTGGACGACGCAGAAAATAGGGCGAGACACAACAACCTGCGCTTTGTAGGCTTTAGAGAAGGCATCGAGGGGACGAACATGGTGACTTACCTACATACTTGGCTGAAAACAACCTTACCAAATACGCAGTTCTCGAATTGCTTTGTTATTGAACGAGCACACAGGGCGCTGTTAGTAAAGCCACCGGTGGGTGCGAGACCAAGACCGGTCATTGCACGCTTCCTCAATTTCGCAGACCCAGACCTGATATTGCGAGAGGCCAGAAGGCTGGGGGAGATCCGACTAGACAATACGAACATTATGATCTTCCCAGACTACAGCCAAGAGGTACAAAACAACGTCGCTCCTTTGATGCGGTAAAAGCGAAACTGAGGGACCTGTATATCACATATATGTTGCTCTTCCCGGCAAAATTGAAGGTGATATACAAGGACAGAACGCACTTTTTTAACCATCCGGAAGATGCATGGCAATGGCTGGAGGAACGACCTACATTCCGTAGAGCAGAGGCCACAGGAAGCAGGGTGGTGGACAGACTAGCAACCATTGGACTCCAGGGGGGAACTGCCAAAGACTCAGAGACCGAAGAAACCGACGAGCAGGAGACAGATACAGACAACGCCTTATCCAGGACACAGGTCGACGGAGTAGAAACTCTGCTTCACCCAGAAGGGGAGACGCGACGGGATCTAGATTCAGCTGGCTAGAGAGGAATGCCCGCTACGAGGGAGAGGAGGACACTGGGGGTCGCTCCTCCGGGGGGGGGAAGAGGAGGTGATGCGCTTCATGCACCCTTTAGTGGAGGCGATCCGAGAAATGGAGCAAGATGCGTCTGGACGGACAGACGACCCGAGAACAGACACTCACAACTCACATTCCTGAACGGGGGCTGATCAGGCAGTAGAGATTGCAGCTCATCGCTAAAAGGGGACCGCAAGTTGATACACCCCTTTACCTATTGTTTTGTCTTTTACTTTTAATCCGTGGCGACTTAGGCAGTGTAGATTGCAGCTCATCGCCACAGGGGCACGCAAGTTGACACACCCTTTTTCCTATTGTTTTGCTTTTTGTTTTTTCTATGTACTATTTCCTTCATTTAACTCTTCCGGTTGATCTGGTGGGAATGTGTTACATGTTCACTACGCCGATTGCTAGAGTAGGCTGAAAGGGGGGTTACACGGGAGGGCGAAAGACCCTCTCCGCCGACAGTCCTGCTTTTGTGGAAGATGGGACTGAAGGGGGGGAGGTGGGGAGGGGGGAAAGGGGGGAGTTGTGCACGTTCTCAGGTTGGAGAAGTTGGGGGACAGAAAAGGGAGGGGGAGGGAGGAAAGGGGGCAGGGGGAGGGATCGGGACATGTCAGAAAGGTCACATATGCCGCAGCACGGGACACTCCACTAGTGAGGGACCAGAACAACATCCACAGCAGGTTGTGGTAAGATGTCGGATAGACACATGGAACAGAGACAGGATCTAGAGGGGCTCTCGATATTAACATGGAATGTAAATGGCCTAGGTAGTAAGATCAAGCGGGGCCTAGTGAACACGTACATTAAAAGGGTAGGCCCGGATATCGTATTGTTACAAGAAACACATCTCATGGGTAGCAACTGCAGTTTCCTAGCAAGAGGGGAATACAAAGTTCTGGCGCATGCGGGATTTACCAAAGGCTCGAGAGGAGTGGCGATACTGATTAGACGGAACCAACCATTCAGGGTGGCGCAGATCTGGGCAGACTCACTGGGGACATCTGTGGGGGTGAGGGGCACCTGGAAAAGGAAGGAATATACAATAATATCGGCGTACGCACCTTCTAAACTACAAGCAGCTACACTGTCAGGGGTAACGGAGGTCCTCCTTAATTCAGCCGACACGATACAGATACTGGGGGGAGACTTCAATGATGTGATGACTCCGACCTTAGAGAGAACAGGAGACAGGATTAGAGACCAGACCCCGACGGCCCTAGCTAACACGATCAATGCTATCGGGCTAACATACATTTGGAGGTGGGTGCACCCGGACGATAGAGCCTATTTCTTTTTTTCAAACGCACATAGGGTCCACTCTAGACTAGACTATATATTCCTTGCCAAACATGTTATGGCGAGAGAGGACACTGCCGAGTACAAAGCCAGGGGGATAATGGACCACTCCCCACTCATGGTCAAGGTGGGAAGATGGACTCAAAGACAGGGGACCTGGAGACTGTCGGCCTGGGACTTACAGGACCCGAAAATACTGAAAGGTATTAGAGCAGATGTCAAAGTCTGCATAGCAGGAAAAAAGGGCTCGGTACGTCCAAAGTGGTCCTATGGGAGGCCTTCAAAGCAGTCATGAGAGACAGGGCCCAAAATAGGCTGGCTGAGGCGACCCGAGCCATCCAGAGAGAGCTTGAGACATTGGAAGCCCGAATATTGGAGCTAGAAAGGGAATACCAGGTTACTAAAGATATAGGGACTCTACGTAAATTGATGGATACCCAAAGTCAATACAGAGAACTAGTAACGGGAGAGGCCAAAACGCAGGCACTGGCGACATTGCATCGTCTGTATGACGTAGCAGACAGATCGGGCAAACTGCTGGCATGGCTGAGCAGGAGGGAGAGAGATGCTAGGTGGATTGAACAAGTGCGTGACACCCAAGGTTAACCTAACGGGTTCAGACGTCCAGATTGCGGGCGCTTTTGCTAAGCACTACCAGTCATTTTATGAGGCGCGAGATCTGGGAACATAAGCGGATGCCATGAAATATATGGAGCATCTGGAACTCCCAGTACTGACTGACACAGATCTCAAAGACCTGGAAGCGCCCCTAACGCTGGAGGAAATCAAACAGGTCCTGGCTAAACTACGAACAGGGAAATCCCCCGGCCCGAATGGGTTCCCGGCAGAATTCTTTAAGAAAACGGCGGACCTTTTGGCTCGGCACCTGCTGGGGCTCTTTGAGGGGGCACTCCAGGACGGGGAACTTTGTCCGGACCTCCGCATGGCCACGATTATTCCGATATTTAAGGAAGGTAGACCGCCAGAGGAATGCTCCTCTTACCGCCCTATTTCCTAACTAAATATTGAAGTGAAACTCCTGGCGACGGTACTGGCGCTCAGATTGCGGAGGATGATCCCAGATTTGGTCCATTTGGACCAGACGGGGCTTCTCCCGGGTAGGGCGACTAGATTCAATCTCCGACGGTCGCATAACTGACTACAGGAGGTGAGCAAGAGACAAGACCCCCACTGGTTCCTATCGCTTGACGCTGAGAAGGCGTTCAATGCGGTTCATTGGCCCTTCCTAGAGGGAGTTATGATAAGGCTGGGCTTCGGCCCAAATTTCAGGCAATGGGTGCAACTGCTGTATACAGACCCCAGAGCCAGGGTCAAGGTGAACGGGATCATATCCTGGGATTTCTCAGTTAGGCGGGGAACCAGGCAGGGATGCCCCCTGTCCCCCTTGCTCTTCACGCTGACAATAGAGGTGCTTGCAGCAGCAGTCCGGCAGCATCAGGAAATCAGGGGTTTTCAGTTGGGACCATTAGACGCCGCAGAGGAAAAGATATCCCTCTACGCGGACGATGTCCTCCTATACATTACGCGCCCTGCCACAATGATCCCGGTGCTTTTCTCAGAGTTAGAACGCTATGGAGCGCATGCGGGTTACAGGATCAATTGGCATAAGTCAGTGCTATATGATCCTAGAGGACGAGAACAGTGGACGGCCCTTCCAGAGAGGTTGCAAACGACGGCGGAAGGCTTCACCTACCTTGGTGTATTCATGACGCTAGATAGAAACAACTCGTACGACAAGAATGTCGGACGAATTATACATAATTTTGTAGAGGACGCAAATAGATGGCGCCCCTTCCCCTCGCGCTCTTAGGCCGCGCGGCCATGTTCAGAATGATGACGTTGCCCAAGCTTCTATAGGCGTTCCAAAACGAATACTACCCCCTCCCTCGAAGGGTGTTTAGGGGAATAAACTCGGAAGTCTGCACTGGCAACCCTACAGAGACACCAATATAGTGGGGGGATTTCACTTCCCAACACAGAGGCTTACTACTGGGCAGAACACCTGGTGGCCATCAATGACTGGTTTCATGCCCTGGCCGCACACCCCACATACGCATTGGAGCGGTACGTTATGGGTACGCGCCCGTATAACTACTATCTATACAGGGGCAAAGGGAAGGAGAGACTGCTGCCAGCTACAAGGCTTACGCTGCTGCTATGGAATAGAGCAAATAAGTCCATAGGATGGGAAAAGAAGCCCACCAGACAAACGCCCATATGGCACTGCACATGGCTGAAAGAGCTGAATAAACTGAAAGGGTTCAAAAAGTGGGACGACATCGGAATCTCGACCCTAGGAGACGTGATTGCAAAAGGGGCGCTGAAGTCG
Source organism: Lissotriton vulgaris (assembly GCF_964263255.1). Classification (NCBI taxonomy): domain Eukaryota; kingdom Metazoa; phylum Chordata; class Amphibia; order Caudata; family Salamandridae; genus Lissotriton; species Lissotriton vulgaris. The sequence continues at coordinate 339,318,079 of NC_141699.1, read as the reverse complement.
TTCCCAGCCTTGAGAGCGGAGTTTGCACTCCTCCGCACACAATACTTTAAATACGTTCAACTGAGACAAGCGTGGCGGGCGGAGGGGATCACGGAAGGCACACTCCCTGAATACGCACCCCTAGAGGGCCGTCTACTGCAAGAATAAATATCAGAGAGAGCGGTGTCCCTTACATATAGGACCCTTATGAATAACATGCCCGATGGGATCGGTACCCTTCGCAGTAAGTGGGAGAGTGACGTGGGTGCAATGGATGCGGTAGACTGGGACACTGTTCTTATACATCCAAGAAAGGTAGCAATTAAATCCCGGCTGAGCATTATACAGTTTAACGTCCTCCACAGGACCTATTTCGATAGGGTACGTTTACATAGAATTGGAAAGATAGGAGATACAAACTGCCTAAGATGCGGCCAAGAAGGAGGAGACTTCTACCATACACTCTGGTCGTGTCCGATGATTCAGGTTTACTGGGTGGGGATTCTGAAAGAACTGGGTGAGGTCCTGGAAGCGCCCTTGCCGACAGATCCAAAACTAGTCCTGCTGGGCATGACCAATGATGTAGATCTCGCCTGCCCGTTATTGATCTTCCTGGTCCTGGCCTTGGTGGTAGCTAAGAGGGATGTGGCAAAGTACTGGGGTCCAGTTACGTCACCACGGATAGAGGAATGGCGAAGAGGTCTAGACCTTTATATAGCGGCTGAGAGGGTCACATAAAAAGCACGGGATGCCCCAAGAAATTTGGCAGAGTCTGGAGTAGATGGAGGAAGTATTGTGGCCTTGATGGGGGACTGTGAGAAGGGAAGTGGGAGGAAGACACATTCAAGGACAGGAGAGCTCCGAGGGCATTCGGATGGGGAACGGCAGATTGGGGTGCAGACTGTGTTAGTAACATGGTGCGGGAAGTATAATGATGTATTGTTTTTATTGGTGTGGCTGGGGGGGTGGAGGGTGGAAGGCCGGGGAATGTTGACCAGTGATGACATGACTGTTTTGCTGTAATATGAAAAATGCAAATAAAAATGTTTATAAAAAAAAAAAAGAATACAAAAGTGTGATTATATAGTGAACATACTGTGCTTTCTGTAAAACTCTTATTTACGTGCCTCATTCCACAAAGAACGTAAATCACCATAACATAACGTGTATTTGTAAAGTGCACATTCACCAAGGGGTATCTTGGCGCTGTATAACAGATGTTTATTGTTACCCAATTCAAAGTACTCAGTTTATCGACCTTAGAAGGATGAAAGGCTGAATGGACCCACCAGGAATTTAACCTGTGATCATGAGGTCAAACACAGACCCTACAGTGGACGTATTAGTCCACTAAGCCATCAGACCCGGCTAGAAGCAGAAAAAAGTAGAAGCAGAACTAATTTGACTCAGAAATGTTAACATTATTGAAAAAGGTGAAGGACCGCACCATGTATCTTCCTAATCGTTGTGGCCACAAAACCAAAAGTGTGTATCTGTATAGACATGCGCCTACGTGACACTACCATCAAGCTTGAATGCCACATAATAATGAGAGTAAACAATCTGGTCACCGATGTCAATGGAGTCTGCTAGTTCCCACAAACTGACCTAACCTCAGCATACCATCAGCTACTTCTTGACCCGAGTCGAGCTATATCACTACTTTCTCAATGCATTCTGGCTTTCAAAGGTTCAAGAGGAGGAATTTTGGCATTTTTAGAGCTGTCAAATTTTTTCAAAACCGCTCCAGACAGCTTCATCAGGGGTATCCATTGGCATTAATGTCAGCAATGGCATTGTTTTCAAGCCAAAACCACTGAAGGATATAACTCTTGCTTGAGGGTCATCCTGATGCACCTCTAGGACTGTGGCCTTACCTTGAGCAAGAAGAAATGTGATTTGAATTTCTTAGACCAAGTAGTGATCCCACCAAGGTATTGGAGATCAAAGTATCCAAACCATTATAAGTATCCAACGTTTGCAATTTCCTGGGCATGGTCAGGCACTCTGGGTGGTTCGCTAGAAATCTCACCACTCCATTAAACAACTCCTTGACTGCAAATCCATGTCAGCTTGTAGGTGCTGCATGACCATCGGTGGGTTTTCCATGCCCTCTCATTGGATATCACACTACAGTTCTTCGACTCTACCAAATAAGCTTACCTGTGCATTGACGCAACTCGCACAGGACTAGGGGCTCCCCTTTTTCAAAAGCAAAGGTGTGTGGAGTGGGTCTAATTAGACTAGGTCTGAAAAGGACTAGTCCCCCAAATAGAGGCACTTGCAAATCAAGAAACAAGCATTTGTCATCCACTGGGGGTACAGACACTTCCAACTCTCTCGATATGGCGACATCTTTCAAATATGATCAGACTACAAATCTCAAGGACTTTTGCTGTAAGCTGAAAAGTAGATTCTGCAGCTTCAAAAACATTAATTTAAAATCCCCAACCAACTATGATCTCAAATACCAGCAGACTATATGTTCACACCACACTTGGTCTGTCAGCAACATAAAGGCAGAGACTGTTCTGGAAACAGAGGAATACATTGTTTATGTAGGAGATGTCATGGCGTTTCACAATGTCCCCACATTCAATGTGCAATTCAAGATACCTCATAAGGCTCCTGGAAAACTGTCTTTCACAACAAACCATGTCGCACTACTGACGCTCCCTAGATCTTGACATTCCTGCATCATGTGCACAACAAATTGCAGTAACTCATAATGAGTCAGTCTTGATGGTCAAGCAGTTTGTCATTCCTTCGCCCTTACAAACCGAGTCCTGCAACCTTCTCTCACACCAGGGATTGGGAAATCCAAGGTTAGACTGAGAATCAAGGTGTTATTTCTGCAACTGAACATCATGGTCATAGCCATGATCAGAAAGTCTGTGGTGTGCCAATCCACGTGGCCACCAGAGAGGCCCCTGTCATTACTATTGACATCCCATTCATACTTGAGTCCAAGTCCAGTGCTTGAAGTTAGGAGAACATCTTTATTCACTCAGAATATGGAATATCAGGGTCACTCCTTGATGGCCCCAAGCAAATAGCAAAGAAAAAGATTCATGAGGATCCTGAACAAGGTCCTTCAACAGAAATGCATGTGGACAAATCTTTGAGTAGTTCATGTTTTCTGTTTTTTGTGGGAGTATTGATACACCCAATACCCAAAAACCAGATGTCCTCCAGGCCAACTACAGTGCCTTGCTCCGTGCTGAGACACACATCTGTGTGCCTGTGCTCCAGCAAGGAGCCAGACACTGATCTGATTTTTCATAGGGTAAGAAAAAATACAAAAAATATCTTCATCCCTGCTAGGACAGAGTATTGTAGTGGAAAACAGAGCAATGGGTCACAAGCTTTCGCCTGTATATTTTCACTCAGATGGCAGATCCTAAAATATAATATACAATCAGAATTTTGGGCACAGTGGAATTTTGTACTAACCCATATTCTGTATAACCCCCATGATTCTTCGGGGGATTTCACTCATTGTGCTTTTGTGGGCAATGATCTACCAAACAAAGCTAAAAATGTAGAGAAACTCAGTAGTTAATAGCAAATATCCTACCATGCTGCATTTCCATGCTTCTCCTGATTTGTAGTGTAGCCTAAAACTATATTTTCCGAGACAGGAAATACCCAAGTACCCAACTGTCAGAAGCACAAGAAAGAAGCATGGAATTAGGCTGATTGGTTGCTGAAGCATTTGGGCCTGGGATTGGCCACCATGTAAGGAAACCTAACAACCCTAGACCTTTTTGAAAAATTGATACCTGGAGGAAGCCTGGTGATGTATATTTTGTGGGTGTCACCACTTTCATTCTCAGAATGCCTTCCACAGATCAAACATTGGCAAAAAAAAAAAGATTTGCTGACATTTCTGTGACAGAATATTTTTGATTTTGTCGGGACCAGCAAATCCCCCCACCCAGTATTGCCTACATTTCAACCGATGTAAACAGTACCTTACATGCATGTGCGAGTCTATGTACCAAACAAGAACGGCGTTTTTACACGCTTACAGAGGGAAAACACTGTTTACGGGAGGGATAGTGTGGTGTAGAATGGGGCGCTGTAAACAACTCAGTGATTCATATTGACATGTGGTAATAAGCACATTATGTTAATGGCAATACATTTAATTTTAACTTTACAGATATGAACCCCTGACGAAGGGCCGCAGCGGCTTGAAATGCATTGGGTTAAGCATTTGTATTCACTTTTGAAACAAGGGATTTTAACATGCTGTATTGAAGGCGATTGGGCATTATACGTGCACTTGAAAATTGGAATCACCTTGCTTTGAACAATTCAACAAACGAACAATAAAAATTGAAAATATGAACCGAAAACAGTGGATTGTGGATTAAATTTGGTTTACGATGAAGTTTATCATCCAACATGGTGTGATGCATCCTGGGACTGATAGTACTTTGTATATCAGTATTTTTTTTACGTATACTACCGACGCTTAAAGGATGAAGCGTATACCAGGATAGCTCCCTAAAAGAATAAATCCAGACGAACTTGTTAAATAGAGGAGTGCGAGGCATAAACCTTTTTCATTGTCGAACAGTTCTCCTACCCGACTCAGCACCCATAAATAATGTGGATTATTGGAGAATGTCAATCACACAAGATTGTCAATTAAGTATAAATTAAGTATAAAATTGAAGTATTGTATTACTGGACCAAAAGAAAGAATATTGTATTTGTTGTATGTTTCAGTTTGCTCACATTACATTTATATCTGCAAGCTTGTGCCAGCTAAGAACTGTTGCGGAAACAGCATAGGGATTAAACATGCGAGGGAAGGGCGGCGAACAATGAGGCCAAAAATGGTGGCTTATGGGAGTTACAACTCTTGACTACCTTGCAATAGATGATCGTTGAAAAAAAGGTAATGATTTGGGCGTGGTTGAGGAGCTGCTCAAAACCACCAGTTTAAAGGGGAGAATGATAGGAGTAACATTTTGGAAGAGAAATTCAGAATGTCACCTTCGTAGTTGATTAGTGAAGAAAGGTACGTTAACACAATGTACACTTGATGGTAAATAATAATGGTTAAGAACACGTAATCTCTAGGGCTACTGTTTATTGAAAATCTTGTATGCTGATAACACAGATTTTTATTTTAAGCGTAATAAGTAAGAATGGCATAACTCGTTAAACCGATTCAGCAACAAAGTTTGATGCGTTTTTACACGCTTACAGAGGGAAAACGCTGTTTACGGGAGGGTTAGTGTGGTGTAGAATGGGACGCTGTAAACAACTCAGTGATTGATATTGACATGTGGTAATAAGCACATTATGTTAATGGCAATGCATTTGATTTTAACTTTACAGATATGAACCCCTGACGAAGGGCCGCAATAGCTTGCAATGCATAGGATTAAGCATTTGTATTCACTTTTGAAACAAAGGATTTTAACATGCTGTATTAAAGGCGATTGGGCATTATACATGCACTTGAAAATTGGAATCACCTTGCTTTGAACAATTCAACAAACGAACAGTAAAAATTGAAAATATGAACCAAAAACAGTGGATTAAATTTGGTTTCTGATGAAGTTTATCATCCAACATGGTGTGATGCATCCTGGGACTGATAGTACTTTGTATATCAGTGTTTTTTTGACCAAACAAGAACAGGCCATGTGAAGTCAATATAGTATGAATATTGTCTAAAGGGCACAAGTCCTATAAAAAGAAGAGGGGGGACTGATAGTATGCAAATGACCTCATGACATCACGTGCTAAACGTGTCCCGGTGTCTGAAATTTACACCGGGACACGTTCAACATATTTCTGTGGGCCCTAGCTTCTTGGCATGGGGGACAGCGTCCACCCTGTGAAAAGAGTGGGGGGACGCCGTCCACCCGCGTGACCCCCGACTCGAGCCCTGGTTGTCTTCACTGGGTCACAATTTCAGCTTCCTTCTGCAATAGGCCCACCCACACTTCTATGAGCACTGGTTTATTGTTGTAATATGTCTGAAGTTCTGGAGGGTTCTGCAACAGAAAAGTGAAGAAATTTTGATTTCTGTAACTATACTTTCATATTTGTAGAGGATTCTGAGTAATAAAACATGATGACATTCACACAAATCAACCACATCACCCTGGATTCCTCGGTGTCCCAAATTATATAAATTTGACAAATGTCACTTTGACATGATCTCTCTGCCAGCTAACCAGGGTGAGGGAGGTCTGGCGCCATGCAAAAGAAACCTTAGGATATGTAACAGCTAGAGAAGTCGACCTCGAAGCTGGGGAACCGAGTTTGAGTCTCGACAAGGACGCTCAACATCCTGTCACTCTGGGCAAATCATTTAATCTCTCCATGCCTAACAAAATGAATGTGTCCATCTGTAGTGCAGCTGGTTCTCATGTAAAGGGCTCTGATACCTTTGGGTCGAATTCGCGCTATATAAAACTTCCCCCCAAAAAAGTGTTGATGTTTTGGAAAACGAATTGTTAAAAAACGTACCAACGTCATGTTCACAGCATTCTATTGGCCAGCCAGTCAGGGCAATGGAGGTCTTGTTTGCATTAGGTGCTGCATGACCAGGCCATACAGAATTAGAAAATATATCGTTTTATATTGTATTGTATTGTATTATATAATTGTATTGTGTATAGTTAATTAAAATATTTAAAAACTGACAAAAAACACCAATACAAAAATACATGAAACGAACAGTTTTTCCAGATAAAAGAGAACGTGCAACTAAGTCTGTCGAGGAGTCTTGGCTTGAATTAAATCAATACGTGTTCCATCCACCGCCAGCAGAAGCCCTACACAAAATACTTCCTCACTATCGTATTGGGATCCTCTGGGCTCGAAGCGTGCTTCACTGTGCTTAAGCAAGTGTGCGGCACTGGGCTGGGCCATTGAACCCCTTGTGTGTGGATGTCTATCAGCCTGCGCCCTCTTTGTACTATAAAAGGTCATTAATGAGATGGACATTTACTGGAATACTGTTGTTCAGCTATGATTGTTTATAGTTATAGAATACGTTACACATAATAAGGTGTTTGATATCTGTCATGAAATAAACAGCGTACCATGGACAGTGATTCTGCCACGAATTTGTGATCTGCGCAAATATTACATAAAGATTTCACTCCCTAGGCAAACACACACACAATTTGGAATCCGCGGACTCCAGACATTCAGGGCAACATTTCCTTGGTTAACATATTAGGAGTTACGTTTGTACAATTTCAAAAAGCAAAAAAAATGTATTACATTTGTTAAAACAATAAAAATGTCTTCAAATGTTTAATACATCTTTACACTGCAATGAGATATTGATGTGAGGTTTGCGCCAATACAAAGCCATAAATGTGGTGGAATAAACATAGAGTTTGAATGGTGTACATAGAGACCAAAGTGGTGCATGTGTTTAAGCAATATAACAAGGACTTTGTTTGGGTTTTATTTATTTTTTTAAAAGCTTCCGAATAGAGGTGCGTAAACACCCCTGACTGCATCAACACCCCAGAGTGAAAGGGTTAAGATGTGTCACATCTTTGCATTAGCCTTGGTATATTCTTAATTCACTAAGAGCTGTAAAGAGGAAAAGAACTAAATGGGTAATAATAAATACGAGATAAGTGAGCTGTGCATTCTGCATTAATTGTGATGAACACAATTTCTTGAGAGATATTGCCCTAATGGTCACTTACCTCTGCTGCTTGCCCCAATGAATGAAGAATGAGTTTTTTGGCCTCCAGGTACAGAGGCTGTCCAAGCTCCTGATAGGGTTTGTAACTGGGTGAGCGGAACCCAACGGTGAGCTGCCGCTGCCTCCTCTGGTAGTTGGCTCTGAAGACCTGCTCCCTGGTGACCCCCCAGCTACTGTAGACGGTGTCACTCCTTGCCTGGACCTTCACTCCTTTTTGGTTCGGCACTGGCAGTGGCTTTATGATGACATAGCTGCGCGGGTCTTTGTGCCCCGAAGTTCCTGGCATCTTGGCACTTGCTATGACACGATTAGAGAATCACCCCTATCTTCTTACGAACCAGCAGCTGGTATGCAGAATCCAATGATAAAACAGCGCACTCCCAAACTCCAGAGAGAGAAAAACACAGAAGTGGACCAAACTTTTTTTGCTTTCTTTTTTAGAAACTACTTGGTGTCAATTAATCAAATGACTTTTAAAGCGTTCTATGAAGTAAAAGTTATTTTGCCTAAATGCCGACAGGTCTAAATTCTGGAAGTGGAACTATGTTCGGTAGCAAATTCAAATAGGCAAGCGCGTGAGAACGTTACGTTCACTCTGTTGCATTGTTTGGTCAAAATAGAAATTGTAACGACTGTATGAGAAAATAAAAAAATAAAAGCCGATATACTGTTTTGGAATTACAGGGTAGAATTGTCGGACCGGAATCGCAACCTGATTATATATTTGAGACACGAAGGAGCATTTTAAATGTACTTTATGGACCCAAAATCCAATTGCAGATTTTCGCAGAAAGGATACTTGGAGAAGCGCAGGAACACAGCCTAAGTGAAAGCGCCTCTCAATCTCGCTCACTGGTACAGGCAAAGAATGAAGTTTACTATACAACAGCATGAACAGAGACCTAAACACGTGGTCGCCCATAGTTACAAGGACGCCTAGGCATATTCAGTTCTCAGAAGCGGAGGGGGGTGAATGCAAATGAAAATTGTTTCACGAAATAAATCAATGCAATACGCTACAGTAGTAATTTATAGAAACGCATAAACATTCAAGTATTGACACTAACTGGGACGGATCGGAACTAAGAAGGAAAACACTCTCTGTCTGCCTGTTTTACTTTAATTTGAATTATGGACTTCCCCATATTCGTTGTATCTTTTTCTTTGAACCACGCCCACATGTTGCAGACAGCAGCGGAAATGTTAACTGCAGATCAGTCGAGGAAGGTAAATTTGGCGGCCATGTTAGAACGGATACTGAGTGCGTGCATTAATGCAGGAGTGAAGGCAGGGATAGCTGAATTTACAAAGCAATTAGGTACATTTTTACTGGTGTTTGGAGACTAGGATTTCCACTTTTCCCAATGAAAAATACTGGGCGTTTGGTCCCGTTTTTATTAAGATTCTGCAGCGGTCCGGACATGATATTTGAATAGAACGTTATAGAAAATTGCATGTTTTCATTTTCAAAATGTTCTTTTAGCAGACATGCTAACATTTTAGAACAGGAAAGTGAGAGATTAAAAAATAATAATTGGGAGAATGTATTTTTCCCATTGACTTCTATTGAAGCAGAGTTCATTTCAGGCAGGAGAGAGCCATAATCCAGTCTATTGGCATGTGTGTTTTTCTCTTTGGTTACTTTAATTATCAGTCAGGGAAAAAGATAAAAACATTTTTACAACACTCTTGTCCTACATTTACTGTTAAAGGTATGTACTAATAAGGGTAAAAAATACCGGTTTTAAGTGAGTTTCCTAATTTTTGTACTGATAGGTACATTAAAACCCCTGCGATGCTTGTGACGGAACGGTTCCGTCACGAGCGCCGGTTGGGCTGTGCTTATGACAGAACCGTTCGGTCACGGCCACGCCCGTTTCTTAGAACCTTCAGCACAGCGAGAAAAATTTGCGCCGCGCTGAAGGTGTTAAAATACTGGTCACGTGGATAAAGAAACAGCCTTTCAACCTTAGTGGAGAAATGAATGTTAAGCCTATGGTGGCTAACATTTCGTTGTTACTTTATAGAACAATTTGCCCTCAACTCTAAATCAGGCTATCTCGAAAGATACACCTCTGCAGGTTTGTGAGTTTATTGAGTGTGATGACTTTGTCATACTATAGTGAATTTGTTGTACTGTTTTTGAGTTCCAGTTCCTTCACAACCTTCTGAATTAAGCCTTGACTGCTCACTATTGTCCAGAGCAAAACATCATTGATAAAGTGATGGAACGCAACTAGGGCATTACAAAGGCCAAATTGCATTATGCTGTCTTCATTTCATGTCCTTGACAATTGTATAGTGTTCGCATGTATGAATGTGGACAAAATATGTTATGGTTGTGATAGAGCGCGCAGGTCACCCAAGTGTAATTTTACCAATACTCACCTGGGCCCATTATTCAATTATACATTTACTCAATCAGGTAACTAACACTCTACGACCAGTTTATTTTATTCTACTAATTCCTACACCATTGATTTACTAATCCTTGTCACTGATACCTAAGACCACATGGATCAGAGAGTTATGTAAAGAAAGGCAATCAGAAATACCATAACATTTTCACTCATATAATAACCACAGACTCAGGGTAGGTTCAAACTCTTTATTTAATCATCATCAAAAGTCATGAGCCATAGATTAAAGGCGATTAAACTGTCAATAACCAAGATTACGAATAGTGTATACCTATGCAACAGATAGATTATGCCAACCATTTAGCAAACTTGAAATAAGGGAAAGGTAAAAACAAGGAACATACTATTTTTCAAATACAGTCTTTCGCAATTTGACTAAGGGGGGGGGGGTAAAGAAAAGGAACATACTAAACCCAAGAACTTTCGCAATTGCTAACAGTTTGAAAAAGAGAACAAAATATGCAATATCGAAACTCTAATTTAGCACTTAACTATAGTGAGGGTAAAGATTTGGATCACGCTATAAATTCAGCATAACTCCTTATAGGGAGGGTAAAGAAGGGAACGATTATTCAAAACATTTAGCATTTAACTAAAAGGTGGGTAAAAGTGGAACACACTAATAAACAGCAAAACGCAAATGTATCATTTATCCACGGGAAGGTTGAGAAGGAACATATGCAATCAAAACTTTGCAAATCAGGGAAGGTAAAGAAAAGGACGCAAAATAGAATGACAATTACCCACACAGATTTATATTTACCTAGAATGGTGTGAAGACCAACCCTGGCCACGGGTCAGTTGGAAAGGACAGGAGAAACCTCAAAGATTTCAGTGCCAGTAGGCGAGCAGGTGCAGATCAGAAAAAATCAGGACAGGATAACCCCAAGATTTGGATCAGGACCGGACCACCAAAGGTTAAGACCAGCACCCGCAGTTTCGGTTGCAACGCCTGCGCTACTCCCTCTCTGCAAGGAATCAGCCAAAACCCGTGATTGGGTTACAGCTTTCAACAGCAAAGTGCTTCGCCAGCACTTCAACTTCCCAGAACCCCGATTGGGTTCTCGAACCTTCCGACAGAGTGCTCCACAGCCCTCTCCTCTTAGTTACCTATTGAGTGCGTTGGGTCAGTGACAGGTCAGCTATTCAGACAAGTCGGACAATTTCTCTAGCTAAACCTACGCTAGTTATACTATTTTCCAGGTCAGTGTACCACCCCCCAATGTTGCAAGTGTAAGGATCCCCAATTTCGATTGGACAAAGGAGGAGGACAGGTCATGACACCACTTAAATTTTAGACTTTCGCCGTCTCCTTATTCAAATTTATGTCCACGCCCATCAAATTCAGGTTCTCATGCCGATTTCTTCTTCCTAACAATGGATGTTCTATTGACAATTACAATGTATACAATTTAGAGTTCATTGGGGCAGCTTCTCAGGAGCATCTTCGAGACAGTCAGCTCCTTGGCAATAGTCCAAAGGTCACTGCTCCGAAGACTGGTGATTCTCGCGCAGACGCAGTTTCAACAAAGATGGAGTACAGCGTTACGAGACAGGCCAGTTTTCAAAGTGTAACATGAAATGGAAAAGAAACAGTTTTAGAACACAGAATAAATGAATACACTGTATACCATGAATTTCTACACTATACCCATTACTTTATAATAAACTATAGCATTAGGATTAGGCAGAACGAACAGCTTAGCAAAAGCAGAAGTGCAAGCCTCTCGCATATGAAAACACAGAACAGCCATATTAACACTAGTGCGCAGATGCGACAGAGTTCCCTCCAAAGCTGCGAGTACGCCATGTCATGTGGGTATGACAGATGCATGCGCAGTAGAAATTACTGCGTAGCAGCAGCCATTTTTAGATGCAAGCGTATTAGGATTAGAAAACACATAAGCAAGCTTCACTCAGATTCCCAATATCAATAGAAAAGGGGTAAATTATTAAAACAAACAGGTTGATTATATAGTGAGGGTTATTTGAGGTTCATGAATTCAAGCAAGTCGCTTTTCGTGCGAATCCTTGCTCCATCAGTTGTTATGGTTGTTACTCCTCTGTTTTTGTGTGGATTTCAAATGTGAAATCAAAACTAAATATACACTTTTCATCGGTGGTGGATTTTGACCCAAAGTAATAGGAGAAGGAGAAAGCCATCTTCTAGTGCTCCTCAAAGGCAAGAAGAGCATTTTACATTATCCTGTCTTTACTCCCAGGCCTCATGGGTTTATGGGTAGCTCTTGTAGCTGCGTACGCAATCTTGGCAGCAAGATATTAGATTTTATTGTTAAGCAATTGGAAGGTTACAATTATGGGGGCACACTCCACTGATTTCTTTGTAGAGCCACATTTGACTTTTTTTTTTAAAGGCCTTGCTTTCTTTTGAAGACTATGGGCCTAATTTAGAGTTTGGTGGATAGATTACTCCGTCACAAATATGATGGGTATCCCATAGACCTTATTGCAAATGCATTATATCCTATGAAACTTGTAATCTGAAGGACAGGATATGCATCATGTTTGTAAAGGAGTAACCCATTTGATAAACTCTAAATCAGACCCTAAGTCTAAGTCTGATTGTGTTCTTTCATGGCAGTGCTCAGACTTTACTCATAGTTTTCTTCTTTTTCTGGGCCACATATTGGGCTTCACTTTTTAAGCGCGGGGACGAATTTGAGTTGTATATTTTGTTTTATTTGACCTCCTTTGAGGCACAGTGTTTTTTTCCTTCTGAATCATGTGTGGGCCTCTTAATTCCTTTCATGCCAACATCTTAAAACAGATAAAATGGGGATTTAGAAAAATAATCTGAGTAAGTTAATTTCCCCATTAATTTATGTTGAGGTGCAGGGTGTTTTAGTCAGGAGAAAGTAAAATAAAGACAATTTTGATAAACAAAATTTAAGAGTCTCCCTTCTAAATTGGGAGGGCTGATATGAATGTAATTCCTTTCCACTGTGGGACAGCTATTCTTTTTTTATGGGTCCTGATTTCCAGTCATGTTCTTCCTATCCCTTTAGCCACACCTGGTTCTGATGTTCAGTTCTTCTTCTGGAAAGCACCTCGTCTAAGTCTTCTTATTTTCCTTTAGACTGAATTTAAGACAGATTTCTTTTTTTGCGCTACGTCTTCCATTACTGAGGACATCTGCCGGGACCACATCTTTGAACAGCGCTTTCTGCTGCTCTTTGTCTCTGCCTTAGACTGCTTTTTCCACTTCTGTGAGGCATATTTAAGCAGTTGCACTTCTTCCATGCTGCTTCTGTTGATCGTTCTGCACTTTTGGTGTGACTCAAATTCCAGCTAGTGTGAGAGCCGGTAGGATCTGCACCGTTTATGTGGTTGGTTGAACGTCTGCTGTGGTTTGGTGAGTGCTTGGCTATGTGTAGCAAGAAGAACAAATGATGGAAGGAATGCTGAACAAATTAAACTTTCACCCCCAGTCACGGGTCTTGGTTTAATTCATTGTGTTTATTGCTCACCACCCCACCCCAGTTAGGACACAGCCATTTGCAAATCAGTCTTGACTCTGCTCCCCATGGGAACAGACCAGCCCGAGCTACCAGAACAGGTCTTCCCTGGACCGGAAACAAGCATCCTGGGACACATTTCTGGGTATCAACCCTCCGTAGGCAGGCTAACTTGAATCCAGTGGCACAGTGAGCACCTAGGGTGACAAAAGCAAAAAGAACAAATGATAGACGGAATGCTGAACAAATCAAACATTCACCCCCAGTCACAGATCTTGGTCTAATCCGTTGTTTTCTATGTGTAGCATCACATGCTTAGACAGTTTAACAATACTTCTCAAGTAACTTCTTGTATTTGCTGTCTTTAGTTTATATTTGAAGCCAGAAAAAAATACTGAAACTAGCAGATTTTTGTCAATATGTTTTACTGGCCTTGACATACATTTCTGGGCCATGTCAGTAAAATAACTTTGTGGTAACTTTAAATCCCTGCCCTTTCTACTTTTGTAGTTCTGAGCCTTTACGTCAGGTGTCACTCATCTGGCTGAGCTGAGAAGGTTTCTCAGGTTTGGCATGTGGCTGGCCTCTGGCTATTTGACAGCGAGTTCCCTGCTGTTTTGCTGTATCTAAGGACTGATGGTGTGCATTGATGTGGGGATGGTAAAACTGGGTTGGCGTTAAATTGGCCTCAGACGTTTGCAAATCTGGTTTTGGGGCCTGCTATAGGCAGTTGAACTATCTACCAGAGCTCATATCTTGAACAACAAAACTTCCACAGAAAGAGAACATGGGTCAGCCCCGTTCAGTCACTAGTTTATATGGCTCAGTGTCTATCCATTATTGCTCGAAGACAGTGTCTTTCACATTTGGGCATAGGCTAGAGAAGTGTTTTAGTCTCATTGTTAGCTAATGCCTGTTGGGTGTATTAGTTTGCCTGCTTAAAGAGTGCTTTCATCAAGTGCTTTCAGTGAAGTGAAACATCCATGCACTGCAATGGAGGCATGTTTGTGTTCTTAAAAGTGCTTCCCTTCTTCTGCTGATGCTGCACCAATTGTGATGTTGCAACTTACTATGATGTTGCTCCAATATGTGATAATTGCTTCTAAAAGTGTTTACACTCTTCTGCTAGTGCAAAAAACAAGATTAATTTTGTACCTTATTTTGCAATTCGATGTCATTTTATTCTTAAACATGACATACAATAATGCTTACCTCACATTAAGGTTGATTTTGCATGCAAAGTTGATTGTGCACCTAAACGTGATTTCACCACAAAATGTGTTTAGTGCTCTGAAATGTTTTCCACATTCGTGCCAATGTTTTCCAGTGATTTTTCTTACTAGATATGTTTTTTCTCTTGAGATCCGTATCTCATCGTTGGAAGATCAGATGGCAGTACAAAACGACCTAGTTGTAGATATGCAGGCTAATAAAGAGGATGTGTATAATAAGCTGGCTGACATTGAAAATCAACTGCGTCGTAACAATATTCGTATACTGGGCGTACCGGAAGGTCTGGAGGGGCAAGATATCCGGAAATTTGTCATTGAAATGTTTGATGAAGCGCTCCCTGAACTTAAAGAATGGAAATGGTCTTAGGAAATACAACGTGCGCACAGATTTCCTTTTCGGCAACGGGTGGTAAGAAATGGACAGTCGGCGCAACCACGATGTGTTATTTCTGGTACAGGTAAGGAGAAGGTTGATCATTTGGGGAGGTGGGCCATTACAGAGTGTATTATAGGTGACACTAAATTAGTTCTGTATACAGTATATGGCTCTAACTTGGATGAGGCCGACACCCTTGAATTCTTGAATGTTGAACTGGCGCTATGGATAACCCTGTTGATATTGTCTGGGGATCGTAAAATACACAGGGGAGGCCAGATGTGGGACCCCGTATATGTGAAGTATAGTGGACGTAAACCCAAAGTATACAAGGCCCTACAACAATTATTGCAGAATCATGCGCTAGTAGATGGCTCGGCTGTTGTGAATCAAGGTGATCCAGGGTATACTTTTTATTCATACCCATATAATAAATTTGTTCGGCTTGACTATGTGTTTTTGCCCCGGTCACTTACGGTCGGCGCAAGGATGCAAGCATGGCCACGAATCATGTTGGATCATGGACCATTGTTAGTAGATCTTACAGGCCTCAGTCTTGTGAGGGAACATAGATCTTTTACTTTTAATAAGAAGTTATTATGTGATGCTGACTACATGAATCATATTAAGACTTGAGCTAAATTATTTCTTGAGAGCAACAGAGGCACGGCTACTCAACCAACTGTCTGGGATGCACTTAAAGCTGGGTTGAGGGGGGAAGCACTTGCCTGTGGGTGGGCTAAGCAAAGGCAACAAAAGGAGCAAATGTTGGGTCTATTAGAAGAGATAAAGCTTGCAGAGCGGGAACTTATACAAGTGGTTAGAGACCACGTGGATCCCCAAAAAATTCTAGCAAATAGAATGGCTCGAGTTATATCTCCACTAGTCTCCAGGTATCAACATGGCTTTATACCGGATGGGAGTACGGTCTATCATATACATAGGGTGATTGCAACTATAGATTATGTCACTGCACAGCAAAAGCAAATGGGTATAATTTTATTAGACGCCAAAAAAGCGTTTGATCGTGTATCAAGGCCGTTTCTCTGGGCCGTTATGCGTAAGATGGGGTTTGGGCCTGGCTATATAACATCTATACAAACAATGTATAAAAGGCCACGGGCTAAAATATGCACTATGGGCAGAGAGTCACCCTTTGTAAATATCACTAGGGGAACAAGGCAGGGATGTCCGTGCTCGCCCCTTCTCTTTGCTATTTATATTAACCCATTTTTAACCGTGTTGGAGACAACCAATGAAATACAGTCACTGACACTTGGGCAATATCAAGTGCATGTCCTTGCTTACGCCGACGATATAGCGGTAGTGTCGTCCGATCCAGAGCAAGCAGTAAGAGAAATTAAGAACCTAACTCAGAGATATGGTGCAGTTGACGGGTATAAGTTGAATGTATCTAAAACCCAGATTGTTTGTACTGAAGGACTTTGTCTAGGAGAAGCAAGGGTTACGCAAGAAGCTAGATATTTGGGTAATAAAATCCAGATGTCACTTCAAGAGGTTGTGGATGTAAATTGGGCAGAGATAGTATCCTCGGCACGGCGACAACTGAAGCGGGTTGAGTGTTTGCATCTGTCAATGGTAAGGAGATGCAATGTGCTTAAAATGTGTTTACACCCTAAGGCAATGTACTATTTTAGGACTGTCCCACTTGAATTAAAACGCCTTCAATTGTTACAGCTGCAATACATTGCTGATAGGTTTATCTGTGGGCAGAAGAAACCTCGCTGGGCTTTGAAGTATATGACGCTTCCATTAGAACGTGGGGGATGGGCAGTACAGAATTTTACATTTTATTATTTAGTGTGCCTCCTGCAAAACATGCAATATTTAGTGACTGGAGCGGACGTAAACATGCAGGAGCGCCAAATATATATCAAATGCTGATGGAGACTCAGGTCAGTGATGATTTACTTAAGTTGTATGAACCTAGCTACTTTACGAAGACGTGGTTTAAAATTTTTAGCACAGCATATAAAGCCTGGAAGATAGTACGCAAATTGGTATTGATTGGTCGTATAAATTATCATACACATCTAAACTCCATAGAATTATTCCCTGCTATATTCTGGCGATGCAATGATCGTGAGATGGCATGATAAGGGGATTTGGCATCTAGGAGATCTGTATAGCGGTGGGATATTAGTTTCTTTCACAGAATTAGCTGAACAGTATAATCTATTTAAACATGACCTCTTTAAATTTCTACAAATCCGTAATTACTTAATTAAACATTGTAAACATCTAGCAGTAACAATTAATATGTTAATAGAGGCAGTGAAGAAAAGAGCCAGGATTGGGTTATTATATGGATTCTTGATAGAGACTTTAAGTGATGATATTGAGAGACATGATGCCAGGAGAATGTGTGCAACAATCAATTGATACCGCAGCTAAAGTTATGTTGAGAGCTAATCTGCGCACTCAGCATTATAAAACGTTGTTAAATTTATACCATTCCCCCGTTAAAATGAAGAAGTGGGGGGGACCCCATGATGGGAAATGTTATAGATGTCAGATGGAGAATGCTGATATTGTACATATCATTTTTGACGGTATAGGCTTAATTCTGTTTCGGCACGATATAGCGCAGTTTTTGACTCATATTACTGAGGTCAACGGGAGTGGGTGACGGTATTCAGCCTGCTCTGGCATGTTATCCATTCAGATATTTGATCTTTATGGCAGCGGCATTTGCTCGACTGTGCGTTGCGTCAGTGTGGCTTCAACCTGAAGCACCTTCGTTTGAAATGTGGCGTGCAAAGTTTTATATGTATTTAATTTAGAAAATAGGTTGTATAGCATTAAATATATGAGGAAAAAAAGCTGTGGGTTCAAATTTGGGGGCCTATGTTGCAACATATGGGCATATCATTGTGAAAAACAACATCCTATATATTTTATGTTTTACTCTTTCAGTTGGAAACATTATGTTCGCATTAATGATTTAATTACTGATTTGTAAGTATGCACATGCAATGAACTGAACAATAAAAAACATTATTTAAAAAAGATATGTTTTTTCTCCTAAATGTGATTTGTGTGCCTAATGGTGTTTTCGCACTCCTGTTAATGTTGCTGCTAAATTTGTTTTGGACCTAGTTTCCCCTCCTAAATATGATTTATGTGTCTAACATGCTTCCACAGTCCTGCAGATGTATCATTAAAGATGATTTTGCACCTGAATATGATTTTTCTCCACTGTATCCTGGAAGTCGAGGGTCTAAGAGAGGTGACATGCAGAGACTCGGAGGACATACTTAATGCATTTACCACACAATACTCCAAGTTATATACCTCGGGCAGGCGGGATACCCTTGACCTTGAGGACATTTTCGCGGATGTAGACCTGGGTTGGCTGGGCGACTCGCAACAGGAGCTCCTGTGTGTCTCATTTGAACAGGATGAAAAACGGAAAGCAATCATGCTAATGTAGTCTGGGAAGGCCCAAGACGGACTTGCAATTGACTTCTATAAGGCTTACATTGACCAATTAGTTCCCATCCTCTGGCAGGTATACGAAGATGCCATAAAGCAGGGTACGCTTCACCCGTCAATGAGAGAGGCGCTCATCATCTCCTTACTTAAACCTGGGAAGTCGGCCACCCACTGCGACTCGTACAGGCCATTGTCCCTCATCAACTATGACACCAAAATTCTGGCCAAGGTCATCGCCAACAGCCTAAATTTACTCAAGGAAAAGCTCGTCCTCCCCGACCAGTCGGGAAACATCCCTGGGCGTTCGATCACACATAATTTACTCACTTTTTTATCCATATTGCACATCGCAGACCCCAGCCTGGCCCTGGCGGTTGTCTTTTTAGATGTCACCAAGGCATTTGACTCTGTTGAGTGGGATTATCTATTTGGAGTATTGCAGCGAATGGGTTTCCATCCACTTTTTCTTTCGTGGATCCATTTACTTTACCATCTCCCTACGGCTAAAGTCATGATCAATGGCGACTGTCTCGAGCATTCCTTATAACCAGAGGCACCAGACAGGGGTGCCCGCTTTCCCACTTTCTCTTCGCCCTTTCGACTGAACCTTTGTCAGGTAAGATGCAACAGCATCACCAGAACAAGGTACTTCGCTGTTGTAATATGGGCTGAGGCCTACGTTGCGTGCATGTTATGTTAGCATGGCTTTTTAGAAGTTTAAACACCATTTTACCTTTTGCTGCTTTTGCACACAACACTGCATATAACTGTTTTTGTAAGTTAGGCTTTGCGAAGGTATATACAGGAGAAAAGGTTTGTTTTCGACATCTCTAGACTTACATCGTTCCCCTAGTCTGCACAGTGAGTGCTGAAGCCGTCAAGGTTATCATAACGGTTGATGTTGTTCGACATGATTGAATAACGCGGTTAGACATAACAATTTGGCAGCTGTGAACCAACTAAGATTCTGGCGTCTTTATTATCACACACTTGCCATGATTTCAGACACTTGGAAGATTTCCGTTTCCAGGGATACAGAGAGCTTATGCTGATCCAGATGTAATATACTCTTGCTGAGCGGAAAGGTAATGGGGTCCCCCAAACAAGCCTAAGAGACCTTCTTTAGTTTATAATACATAGTTCCTATATAGGGAGGGTGTTAAAACTAGGCACTATAAGACCTGTTTTTCACTATCATTGTAATATGATTTCTCCTTTTGTATTTTATGGAATTGTAACAATGCTGACCATATTATTATTAATCATATGTCTGCTTATGTTGGCTAGGATACTGAACCTGAGATCACGTCGTTGAAATAAATATTTTAACCTTACAGTGTCTCTTATTTACTCCTGTTGTGGACTGGTATGAGAGTATAACAAAAGAGTGTTCTCACTTCCCACCATTCCTGAGATGGTCCTAAGTCGCATGTTCTAGCTTGTCTATGTGAGAAGGTGGCCTGATATGCAGTGGTCACTATTCTAGTGATCACTATGTATCAGTCCAGCAACCCTTATTGATGATTGGTTGTAAGTCAACCTTATAGACCAGCTATCCTAGTAGCATGGATACGAGCAGTCTAAGGCTAAAGACTCGAGAGGGCGTGTTAAGCCAGCTGTTATACCACACATATACCCCTTGAATACCAAGTGAAAGGACACCACACAAGTGTTATGAAAATAAACAGTTATTTATTAAGAATCACAACAGCCCTGTACTCTTTATGAGGACAGGGTACTAAGCACAAACCAAAACTCTTACAAAAATACTTAAGTTAGCACAGTATATACAAATGCCCGAGGGGCACGGGGAACCATATACTTGAAAAGTGGAATGCGAAATTACTAGCAGGTAAGTACAGTACTAATAGGCTTTGGAATCGCTAGGACTTGACTATAGAATCGTTAGATTACTTCTAGGAGACCCAGGGGACTCGGGTGCAGTGTGTGCACTCTCACGCGAGATGCGGGACAAAGTCTATGGTAGCTAGAATTTGCAAAGTTAGTGTTCTCGGGCGAACCCGACCTGGTAGGAAGAAAACGAAAGTAGACTCGGACCCTTGGATACTGAGGCTATGCTGGGGCACCGAAATGCCGAAGTTACCTAGCCCAGGGGCTGCAGCTGCATAGGACTCAAAGGACGTCGGGAATCCTCGTTGACGGACCAGGAGCCTGGAAGAAAGAAGTTGCTGGCAGGCGACCAGTGAAGAAAGTTCGGTGGATCCAAGCCTGGATCGATGGAAGATGACACCTGAAAGCAGAGGGGACCAAGTTCGAGACTACTAGCCAGTAGTCAGTGGGCACCAGGAGGGCACCGGATGGTAGCCACCTCGACAAGGCGAGTGGGTGACGCTGTGCTCGAAGATCTCACGGACCAGGAGGCGTTGTCGGCGACCAGGAAGGAGGATCGAGCTGTCCCACGAAGATAGAAGCTGTCGGCGTCGCTGGACCCAGGATTGGGCAACAAAGCCTTGGCAAATTCAAGCCCACGCGGTGGACCTAAAATGGCGTCTGGAGTGGACCAGGAGGGTCCGGGGTGCCTCTCTTGAAGAAGGAAGCAAGGGCCAGTCTGGAGCAACCAGACCAGCAGCAGTGATGTCGTCGGGCGTCGTGTAGAAGGCCACAAGCCAGCCGGCTAGTAGCCACACAGCGCGGTGAGCACGCAAAAGCAGAAGGGCCCCACGCAGATCGTGGAGATGCTGGAGGGCTGATCTTCGGTGCTGGAGCTGCTCAGGGTTGGGGCTTCTCGGACCCCAAAGCACTCACCAGTGGAAGACTCGGTGGGCTTGTTACAAAGAAGTCGTGCAGTCTTGGCGATCGTCGGTCCCTCGAGGTCTCGTCGCACTCACGGTTCTCAGCTTTGCTGTAGAGGTGAGTAGAGGTCAGAGGTGCCAGGGAAGCCGGGTCTCGTCGAGCTGGGTCGTCGGATTTGTGAAGAAGGACTTGCAGCAGACCGTAGTGTTCTTAGGATGGTGCCTGCGGATGCAGGGTGACTACTCCTTAGCCACAAGGGAGAATCTTGAAGAAGAAATCTTGATGTCCTTTCGTAGAAAGTCGTGTCTTGATTCCAAAGATGATCTAATTTGAACAGGGGGCCCGCTCCCATCTTTATACTAAAAAAGGGGGCTGACCCGGTGACTAGGTCCTGCCTATGGGTGGGACTAGGAGGGGGGTGGTTACACCCCTCTGCCATGCCGGACTTTCCCCAGGCCAGGGGCTGGTGTGCCCCTGGAACTGGTTCTGACCGGCCTATGCGTAGTGAGCACCGGGGTGCCACTCAGCAGTCACCTTCCTGTAAAGCCCTGCCTACCCAGGATACACAAAACCATGTCTGGGACGGTGCTAGCACCGCCCCTGACAGGAAACCCTTTGTCCAGGCTCCCCTCGCTGGAAGGACTCCCAGCTGCAGGGGGTCAGACTCGTGTCTGTGGTGGCAGCATCCATTTTGTGGAGCTGAGGCTTCGTTTAACTTTAACCGGGGTTCACAGTTACATACATGTCGTGTCCCTCTAGAAGGGTGGAATGCTAACCCCGTCGCCAGAATTGGCGAGGGGTTAGTATTCCAATTCGTATGACACCTTACTCGACATGTTTTGATAAAGCAATACCAAAGATAGCATTTAACCGCGAGGATTATAATGCACTTAAGGGTATATGGTATGCGATATCATGGAACAGCTATTAGGACTTGATTCCGCAAGCTGCAGACAGGCTCAGCTCATGCCAGAGCACCATCTCACACGATTCCAAGCACTCTGCCTTCAGGATTGTTAAAGCCTGCCATAGGAGTGACTGATAGGAATCTGTGTGTCCATTTTTAGGGTTAGATATAGGTATACTATATCTACAGCAAAGGGTGATTACACGACTTTGCCCCAGCTGTCATGCAGCCAGTTGTGTCAAATTTAGGAGGCCAGCCAGGGGTGGCATAATACATGCTTCAGCCCCTGGTAGGCCCTGGGTACACCTATGCCCTGAGTTACAGGGTCTGATAAGGTGGCCCAGTACCAATTAGTAAATGCACCTAGGGTACATGTGGTAATTTAGAGAGAGAACAGCCAGGCTGTGGGTCTGATTGGCAGGCCCACAGCCAGAGAAAGTCGTAAACCAGTGAAACAAAAGCAAAAAATCTGGGTGATCATAGGATTGCAGACCCTACTCTCCTACATGACCCCCCCCCCCAAACTTTGGGACAATAAGCTAACCTTGACCAGGTGAGTCTTCTTGTTCTAAGTGGAAATATCTGGAGAGCCCATCGGCATTGCCATGATCAGTACCAGGTCTATGTTCCACTGTAAAGTCCATCCCCTGTAGGGAAATGGACCACCTAAGCAGTTTGGGGTTTTCACCCTTCATCTGATTTAGCCACAAGAGGGGCTTATGGTCGGTCTGAATCTTGAAGTGAGTGCCAAACAAGTATGGCCTCAGCTTCTTCAGGGCCCAAACCACAGCAAAGGCCTCCCTCTCAATAGCTGACCAATTCTTCTCTCTGGGGGTCAGCCTTCTGCTTATAAAAGCAATGGGCTGGTCTTGACCATCAAAATTCAGTTGAGAAAGAACAGCTCCCACACCCAACTCAGACGCATCTGTTTGGACAATGAATGGTTTGGAGTAGTCTGGACTCTTAAGGATAGGTGCTGTGCACATGGCCTGCTTTAGGTCATCGAATGCTTTTTGACAGCCTGCTGTCCACTGAACCTTTTTTGGCATTTTCTTACTTGTCAGTTCATTTAATGGTGTCACAATTGAACCATAGTTCCTGACAAACTTTCTGTAGTATCCAGTCAGGCCCAAGAAAGCTCGAACCTGAGTCTGGGTGGTTGGAGGAGCCCAGTCCCTGATTGACTGTATTTTGCTCTCCAGTGGCTGAACCTGGCCTCCACCTACAAGGTGGCCCAGGTATACAACCTGTGTCTGCCCTATCTGGCACTTGGTGGCCTTGATAGTGAGGCCTGCTGCTTGCAGAGCCTCTAACACTTTCCTCAGGTGGACCAGGTGATCCTCCCAGGTGGAGCTAAAGACAGCAATATCATCTAGATATGCTGCACAGAAGTCATCCAGCCCAGTAAGGACTTGATTCACCAACCTTTGGAAGGTGGCAGGTGCATTTTTCAGACCAAAGGGCATTACCACAAATTGATAATGCCCACCAGGGGTTGAAAATGCTGTCTTGGGCTTGGCATCCTCAGCTAACCTGATTTGCCAATACCCAGCTGTTAAGTCAAATGTGCTTAAGTAGTTGGCAGAAGCCAATCTATCTATCAGCTCATCTGCCCTTGGTATTGGGTGGGCATCAGTCTTAGTGACTGCATTGAGACCCCTGTAGTCTACGCAAAACCTCATCTCTCTCTTACCATCCTGGGTGTGAGGCTTTGGCACTAGAACTACTGGACTAGCCCAAGGGCTATCTGAGGGTTCAATGACTCCCAACTCCAACATTTTCTGCACTTCAGTTTTTATGCAGTCTCTAACATGATCAGGCTGCCTGTAGATTTTACTCTTAACTGGCAGACTGTCCCCAGTGTCAACCTCATGGGTACACCAATTGGTCTGACTGGGTGTCAGAGAAAACATATGTCTGAAAGACTGAAGAACCTGTTTACAGTCTTTCTGTTGATGCTCAGTGAGGCTGCCACAAAAGACAACACCATCTACTGACCCATCATCAGGATTCTGAGTGAGCAGGTCTGGGAGAGGGTCACTCTCTTCCTCCTGTCCCTCATCTATGGCCATGAGCAAGCTCATGTCCTTCCTGTCGACATATGCTTTGAGCCTGTTGACATGGAGCACCCTGTGGGGGCTCCTGGGAGTTCCAAGGTCCACCAGGTAGGTGACCTCTCCCTTTTGCTCAAGAATTGTGTGGGGCCCAGACCATTTGTCTTTGAGTGCTGCTGGGGCCACTGGCTCCAACACCCACACCTTCTGTCCAGGCTGGTAAACAGTCAGGACAGCCTTTTGGTCATGCCAAGCTTTTTGAAGTTCTTGACTGGCCTTAAGGTTTTCAGATGCCTTCTCCATATACTCAGCCATCCTGGAGCGGAGACCAAGTACATAGTCCACTATGCTGGTTGCAGGCTTTTTGAGAGGTCTCTCCCATCCTTCCTTCACCAAACACAGGGGGCCTCTCACAGGATGCCCATACAAAAGTTCAAAAGGGCTGTAGCCAACCCCCTTTTGTGGGACCTCTCTGTAAGCAAACAGAAGGCGGGGTATCAGGACATCCCATCTACGCCTGAGCTTTTCAGGTAGTCCATGAATCATCCCTTTTAGGGTCCTGTTGAACCTTTCAACAAGCCCATTGCATTGTGGATGATAGGGTGTAGTGAATTTGTAATTGACACCACATTCCTTCCACATAGCAGTTAAGTAGCTTGACATGAAGTTTGCACCTCTGTCAGAGACAACCTCCTTAGGGAAGCCCACTCTGGAGAATACTCCAACTAGGGCCCTTGCCACCACAGGTGCTGTGGTGGTCCTAAGTGGAATAGCTTCAGGATACCTGGTGGCATGATCCACTACCACCAGTATAAACTTGTGCCCTGATGCTGTCTGGGGTTCCATTGGACCAACAATGTCAATCCCCACTCTTTCAAAGGGCACCCCCACCACAGGCATTGGTATAAGGGGGGCCTTTGTTGTGCCACCTGACTTACCACTGGCTTGGCAAGTGACACAGGAGCGACAAAACTCCTTGGTATCCCCATTCATGTGAGGCCAGTGAAAGTGTGAGACAAGCCTGTCCCAAGTCTTTGTCTGGCCTAAGTGACCTGCTAAGGGAATCTCATGGGCCAAGGTAAGTAGGAAACCTCTCTGAGACAAGGGTACAACCAGCCTCCTGGTCATGCCAGGCTTGGGGTCTCTTGACTCAGTGTACAGGAGTCCATCTTCCCAGTATACCTTGTGGGTACCTGTGGCGTTCCCAGCAGCCTCAGCAGCAGCCTGCTGTCTGAGGGGTTCAAGAGAAGGGCAGTCTAACTGGTCCTTCCCCAGGTCTTCCCTTGAGGGTCCCCCTGAAACCAAGAATTCAACTTGATCAAGTTCAAACTCTCTGGGCTCAGTTTCCCTCAATTCCTGTAGGTCAGCCTCCTCTGAGACTTGATCCTCAACCTGGGGCAAGGGGGAAGGCACAGCCTTAACCCCACTGCTCTTCTTCTTGGGAGGTGTCTGGTCCATTGTTCCAGGATCCAGCACCTGTTCAGTGGGGCATTTCCTGACCTGTGACCTGGTCACAGCAAACACATGTGCTGGCAAGCCTAACATTTCCATGTGAGTCCTCTGCTCCACTTCTGACCATTGTGATGACTCCAAATCATTGCCCAACAAACAATCCACTGGGAGGTCTGAACTAACTACAACCTTCTTTTGGCCAGTTACCCCTCCCCAGGAGAAAGCTACAATTGCCATACTGTGATTGGTAGTGACATTGCTTGCATTGGTCACCAGGAATTCTGTACCTGGCATGATCTGTCCAGGGTCCACAAAGTTAGGTGTCACCATTGTGACACTGGCACAAGTGTCCCTATAGGCCTGAGCCATTTTTCCATTAATGAAAGGTGTCTGTCTGTATTTGCCCAAAGTATTGGGACTTATATCAGGGGACATATCCACATCCCCTGTACAAACAAGGACAGCCTGAGTGAGTGTGCCAACTAAGTTGTCACTCCCCTCAGAACCCAGGGTTAACCCTACTAAACCCTTGGGAGGTGCACTACCACTGCTGACTGTACTAGGGGGCACAGGTGCCTTAGGGGCTGCAGTGGCAGGAGTCTGCCCTCCTCCTTTCTTGGTGCACTCACTAAACCAGTGAGTTTTGCTTTTGCAGTATTGGCACCACCTTTTAGATTGGCCTTCTTTCTTCTTTTGGGGAGCCTGACCCCCACCCTCTTTGGGTTGTTGGGGACCTGTCGAAGACTTCTGGTCATTTTGTTCCCCCTCAGAATCTTTACCCTTCTGGTCTGCTTTCTTCTGACCACCTTGATTCTGGCCCTGGTTCTGTTTAACTCTTGTTCTCACCCATCTGTCTGCCTTCTTTTCCAATTCTTGGGGAGAGGTCAGATCTGAGTCAACAAGATGCTGATGCAACAACTGGTTCTGACAATTGTTTAAAATTTGTTCTCTCATGATCAAATTGTACAATCCTGTATAATCAGTAACCTTACTGCCCAGCAACCAGCCCTCCAAAGCCTTAGTGGCACAATCTACAAAGTCAGACCAATCTTGAGACTGAGTTTTCTGGGTATCCCTGAACAGCAACCGGTACTGCTCAGTGGTTAGGCCAAACCCATCAATCAGTGTGTTTTTCAAGATTTGGTAATTGTTAGCATCCTCCACTCTAGTAGTGAGGAGCTTGTCTCTTCCTTTACCTTCAAAGGAGAGCCACAAGATAGCTGCCCACTGACTCTGGGGAACACCTTGCACAGTGCAGGCCCTCTCCAAAGCAGTAGTCCATTTGTGGATGTCATCCCCTTGCTTAAAGGGGGGCACTATCTTACCCAGGTGTTTTGTATCAAAACTCCTTTCCCTATTGCTAGGTACAATGCTGCCACCAGTGGGGACTACCCCACTTAACTGTTGCTCTCTAGCAAAGGCAAGCCTCTCTTTGGCCAGGGCAAGTTCTTCCCTTTCAATCCTCAGATTGGCTGCCCTTTCTTTAGCTTCATACACTCTCCTCTGAGGGGAAGTCATCCCTCTTTGAGAAGAGTTGTGAGAGCCATTGGTTTGAAGGGATCTGCCAGAGCCTCTTGACAGAGATCTGGCTCGTCCATTCCCAATGTTAAGCTGACCTGATAGTGGCCCCAGGGGTCCCCCAGTACCACTGTCATGTTTGCTTAAGTTGGACCTGGTTAGTCTGCTGACTTCTACCTGTCCCTTGTCTGCCTCATCCCCAGAGGGATCCTCATCCTCATCCTCCTCTACATCCTCGTTCTCAGGTGAGAGGTGGATTAGGTCAGGGTCTCCTCTGGTTCCCTCAAGGGGAGGCATGCCTCCATCTGGATTAGAAGGGCTAAGAAGTCTCTCAGCCTTTCTGGCATCATAAGTCTCTAGGAGACCAATCAGAAAGGAGGTGGTGGGGTTAGCCCCTTGCTTAATCTTCCTTGTGTTACATACTTGTCGTAACTCACGGAAGCTAAGCACAGTATATCTTGAAGGGATGACCTGTGGAGGGTCAACTGACACAAGGGGAGACTCAGAGTTTCCTCCTTTGTCCGACATACTGTTTCTAGTGTGGTGTAAGTGATGCACCTACCTACACTATGTGTTTGCCTACTGATCCCTTGCTAAGAGTTGCAGCCAAGGTGTGCTAAGCCTTGAGGAGCTGCAACAGCTGGTTCAGTAGAACTCAGAGTATTCTAAGCTTAGTTATATGTACTAACAGTACTTATGTGATCTTTCAACAAGATATTCTTAGGATACGTGTGGTAAAACAACAGCAAGCTCAAATCCCAACCGCTGCTCACCAATGTGAGAAGGTGGCCTGATATGCAGTGGTCACTATTCTAGTGATCACTATGTATCAGTCCAGCAACCCTTATTGATGATTGGTTGTAAGTCAACCTTATAGACCAGCTATCCTAGTAGCATGGATACGAGCAGTCTAAGGCTAAAGACTCGAGAGGGCGTGTTAAGCCAGCTGTTATACCACACATATACCCCTTGAATACCAAGTGAAAGGACACCACACAAGTGTTATGAAAATAAACAGTTATTTATTAAGAATCACAACAGCCCTGTACTCTTTATGAGGACAGGGTACTAAGCACAAACCAAAACTCTTACAAAAATACTTAAGTTAGCACAGTATATACAAATGCCCGAGGGGCACGGGGAACCATATACTTGAAAAGTGGAATGCGAAATTACTAGCAGGTAAGTACAGTACTAATAGGCTTTGGAATCGCTAGGACTTGACTATAGAATCGTTAGATTACTTCTAGGAGACCCAGGGGACTCGGGTGCAGTGTGTGCACTCTCACGCGAGATGCGGGACAAAGTCTATGGTAGCTAGAATTTGCAAAGTTAGTGTTCTCGGGCGAACCCGACCTGGTAGGAAGAAAACGAAAGTAGACTCGGACCCTTGGATACTGAGGCTATGCTGGGGCACCGAAATGCCGAAGTTACCTAGCCCAGGGGCTGCAGCTGCATAGGACTCAAAGGACGTCGGGAATCCTCGTTGACGGACCAGGAGCCTGGAAGAAAGAAGTTGCTGGCAGGCGACCAGTGAAGAAAGTTCGGTGGATCCAAGCCTGGATCGATGGAAGATGACACCTGAAAGCAGAGGGGACCAAGTTCGAGACTACTAGCCAGTAGTCAGTGGGCACCAGGAGGGCACCGGATGGTAGCCACCTCGAGAAGGCGAGTGGGTGACGCTGTGCTCGAAGATCTCACGGACCAGGAGGCGTTGTCGGCGACCAGGAAGGAGGATCGAGCTGTCCCACGAAGATAGAAGCTGTCGGCGTCACTGGACCCAGGATTGGGCAACAAAGCCTTGGCAAATTCAAGCCCACGCGGTGGACCTAAAATGGCGTCTGGAGTGGACCAGGAGGGTCCGGGGTGCCTCTCTTGAAGAAGGAAGCAAGGGCCAGTCTGGAGCAACCAGACCAGCAGCAGTGATGTCGTCGGGCGTCGTGTAGAAGGCCACAAGCCAGCCGGCTAGTAGCCACACAGCGCGGTGAGCACGCAAAAGCAGAAGGGCCCCACGCAGATCGTGGAGATGCTGGAGGGCTGATCTTCGGTGCTGGAGCTGCTCAGGGTTGGGGCTTCTCGGACCCCAAAGCACTCACCAGTGGAAGACTCGGTGGGCTTGTTACAAAGAAGTCGTGCAGTCTTGGCGATCGTCGGTCCCTCGAGGTCTCGTCGCACTCACGGTTCTCAGCTTTGCTGTAGAGGTGAGTAGAGGTCAGAGGTGCCAGGGAAGCCGGGTCTCGTCGAGCTGGGTCGTCGGATTCGTGAAGAAGGACTTGCAGCAGACCGTAGTGTTCTTAGGATGGTGCCTGCGGATGCAGGGTGACTACTCCTTAGCCACAAGGGAGAATCTTGAAGAAGAAATCTTGATGTCCTTTCGTAGAAAGTCGTGTCTTGATTCCAAAGATGATCTAATTTGAACAGGGGGCCCGCTCCCATCTTTATACTAAAAAAGGGGGCTGACCCGGTGACTAGGTCCTGCCTATGGGTGGGACTAGGAGGGGGGTGGTTACACCCCTCTGCCATGCCGGACTTTCCCCAGGCCAGGGGCTGGTGTGCCCCTGGAACTGGTTCTGACCGGCCTATGCGTAGTGAGCACCGGGGTGCCACTCAGCAGTCACCTTCCTGTAAAGCCCTGCCTACCCAGGATACACAAAACCATGTCTGGGACGGTGCTAGCACCGCCCCTGACAGGAAACCCTTTGTCCAGGCTCCCCTCGCTGGAAGGACTCCCAGCTGCAGGAGGTCAGACTCGTGTCTGTGGTGGCAGCATCCATTTTGTGGAGCTGAGGCTTCGTTTAACTTTAACCGGGGTTCACAGTTACATACATGTCGTGTCCCTCTAGAAGGGTGGAATGCTAACCCCGTCGCCAGAATTGGCGAGGGGTTAGTATTCCAATTTGTATGACACCTTACTCGACATGTTTTGATAAAGCAATACCAAAGATAGCATTTAACCGCGAGGATTATAATGCACTTAAGGGTATATGGTATGCGATATCATGGAACAGCTATTAGGACTTGATTCCGCAAGCTGCAGACAGGCTCAGCTCATGCCAGAGCACCATCTCACACGATTCCAAGCACTCTGCCTTCAGGATTGTTAAGGCCTGCCATAGGAGTGACTGATAGGAATCTGTGTGTCCATTTTTAGGGTTAGATATAGGTATACTATATCTACAGCAAAGGGTGATTACACGACTTTGCCCCAGCTGTCATGCAGCCAGTTGTGTCAAATTTAGGAGGCCAGCCAGGGGTGGCATAATACATGCTTCAGCCCCTGGTAGGCCCTGGGTACACCTATGCCCTGAGTTACAGGGTCTGATAAGGTGGCCCAGTACCAATTAGTAAATGCACCTAGGGTACATGTGGTAATTTAGAGAGAGAACAGCCAGGCTGTGGGTCTGATTGGCAGGCCCACAGCCAGAGAAAGTCATAAACCAGTGAAACAAAAGCAAAAAATCTGGGTGATCATAGGATTGCAGACCCTACTCTCCTACAGTCTAATCATTGGTTACTTTGCTATAGGACGAGCTAATGTGGCACTGACGCTAGCTGGTTGGGGTTTTTCTAGGTACTGAGGTGAGTTTTTGGTACACCACAATTCACTGATGTCCTGGGTCTCTGTGCACAGTTCTGTGTATGAGCAGGATCCTTGCAACATGGCGCCGCCAACGAGTGTGGTCTTATTGTGAGACTCTCGAGTAGCGCTTGTATCAGTCCACGACCCCCTCACTATTGTTTCCGGTTAACAGTAGTGGCGGAAAAAACCTACCTATAGTTACATAGGTCTATTCAAGCTTGATATTCTAAAAGGGTTTCAATTGAATTACTACTCAGTTGTGCTACATTTAATTGCATTGTACTTTATTCTTTCTGTGTCATTATGGCCGTTGATATCCTGCAGCTCAGTCGTTTGGCTGTACGCAATCATTTGCAGGGGTTTAACGTCGCCTAGGAAGGCATGGCAGTTGTTTTTGTTGTGGAGGCAGACGCAGTGTACTCATTTGAGCTTTTCTACTCCTGGGTTACGTTTCCTGCGGTTGATGCAAACACTAATGTGTTTCATACTTACACTCCCACTTCCCTGCCTGTGCAGTACACTCCTTGTAGGACACAGGAAGTTCTGATTTCTGCTTGGCAGAACCGCGTTTGGTTTGATGGCACCCTTCCCCACCCTCCTTTGTCCATTCCAGGCACTTATTTGCTTGTTTTGGCTGGATTTACCCCGCACCCACGTGCAGGTGAATGTCCTTAACTTGAATTGAGACCCCTCTATACCTCTGCAGTGGAGGTTATTAGGGCTTTAGTTCATTATATTTTTGGCAACTTGCCAGGTGGGGGTCCTGGCGTTAGGGCGCATCCAGTTGGCCTGAACGGGTTGAAGCTTAGTCCCGTTATGGTTCATGCAGTTATGGGCAAGCGTCCCACAGATAAGGATGAAATGCCTTTCTGGCTTGCCGAGAAATTTGACCAACTGGAGGCAGTGTTTCCTAATGCAACTCCTGTCGAGAAACACAGAATTCTGACAATTAGTTTGCCGAAAGACTTAGTACCGGGTGTGACTGACTGTACCTCATGGGGTATGATTTTTGTGGCGGTCTACACGAGGGGCTTTGGCACTCCATCTATGACTGTCCTACCCTCCGTCATTAAGCGTGTTCAGGATGAGCACGGACGGGAGGCGCCTGTTAAATTGGGAAAAAGACTTGTTGGAGTGTTTGACGTAGTTTCCGATCTCGTCCTTGCTAATGTTAAGGGAGATGCGGTAAGCTTCCCGGTGTCAAATGCTTTGCGTGATGTACCCGATGCAGAGAAACCCCGGCAATTACCGTGAATTATCACGCCAGCCTATAAGACCGTTGGATGTAATAGTTTGGGTGTTAAGCCTTTTGCTAAAAAACAAACACAGCAGCAAACGCAGCAGGTGTCATCTGATAAAGATGAGCGCCAGAAAGTTCTGAATCAAAATTGGAGTAAGAACAAGAAACAGGGGAAACAGCAACAGAAACATGGGTCCTGTCCTGCATCACCTACACCTGCCTCTACTGAGCGTAAATATATGTTGCGCAACCACGCTACGATTAAGTCACCTGATAGATTTCATGTTCCTGAACAACGTTCTCCTCTCTATTTTCAGGAAACATCGGTCTCACCCACCGGTGGAGGAGGCGGCGGCAGAGGACAAGGTGCCCAATAGAGCTGTGAGCAGCATCGCAAGGCTGACGGAAAAGGCAAGCAGGAAGAGACGGAGCGTCAAAGGCCCTAGTTTCAGAAGAAGAAAGTTTCTGCAGTAACAGCGAGATATGCCACAGATAGTGAGAACGCAGTTTCGGAATCTGACATGGGCGCTGACACTGTTGGACAGCGCGGCAAGATTATCATAACTCGAAAGGCGTTGCGTCCACTACTGAAGGTGACAGCGACTGACACCTTTGTTGTGGCTAAGACAGCTGATACTAGAGTGGCTCCCCCTGAAAGACTTTATGAAATTGTCCTTATAATTGAAGGTGACATAGAACTTACCATAAAAGGGGTATTTTGGGAAAATCCAACTACTACCTATGATATTTTGTTGGCGGCGGTCAACTGGCCCCCACCCTTTGTCTTAGCTGCTCCTCAAGGGAAGGAGGTGATCCTCCCTACTTTCGTGCACACAATGTCGAAGGAGCAGGCGCTGCATTTTGCAGAAGATTGGGCTAAGGCACTTGTGCCGGCATTGTACTGTACTCACTGTGGGTGGGACAAATTTTCCCCTCGACATGAGATTCCTTTGCGGTCGATGCCACAGCCTCAACCCTAATAACCCATGCGGCTTGAAGCAAAAGCTTCCGCTGCGGAAATACTTGAACAATTGAAATATCAAGGTGTAATTGAAACATCTGGGTCTCCAATGAATAACCCTCTTTTTACTGTGACCAAGCCGGATGGCTCGTACCGTTTGGTTTTGGATTGCCGCCACTTAAACTCACATTGTCGTACGGGTGCGGTGCAGAATACTCACAGTTCTGCTCTTGTGGATAGTCTCGTGCGATAACGGTTCAAAACAACACTTGACATATCCAATATTTTTTTTGCCCACAATCTGTCCCCTCTTAGTAGTCAATAGACGGCTTTTACTAGTGGTGGCAAACATCGCCAATTCCACCGTTTGACTATGGGCTATAAGAATAGCCCAGGCGTATTTGCCGCGCGCATTGTCTCACCACTGGAGGGGCTCGACACAGATGCATGTTCGTATGTGGATGATATCTATCTCAGGGACGACAAATTATGGCCGCATCTGTGCCGTGTTGACCGCATATTTTGCCGTTTTACGGATTTTGGCTGTAAGTTCAACTTTTCGAAAAGTCACATTGCAGAGTACACAGTGTTGTTCCTGGGCTATGAGCACAACAATGAAGGTCGAGGTTTGGCTCCTAACTTCCTGGAGAAATGCGCACTTCTGCGAGCTCCCACAACACTGAAGAAATTACAATCTTTACTGGGCTTTTTGAATTTCGGGCGTACCTACATTCCCGAATATGCCCAGTGTATCAAGCCTCTTTACGCTTGATGCAACCAAATTGTTCCAAATCGTGCTGGCTGCCTGAACATTCAGCCTTCTTGCAATCTTTGCAGGCTGATCTTCTAGAATCTAAATTCTCGTTGACTCTTGATAACCACACCAACCTGGTAATAAGAATCGTGCCAGGGGTGGTGGGTTTCACGTACCTCACTTTTAATGAGGGTAACACAGTCCCTATTGCTTACAAGTCACACTTGTACACTTCGGCTGAGTTGCGGTTTTCCACTGAGGAAAAAGTTTTGACAGCAGTGCAGATGGCGATTCTTAAGAAACGCGCACTGTGGCAGGGAAAACGCATTTTGGTTGTTACTCCGTATCCTGCCTTGGAGGCAGAGACGAAAGCCAGTGTAACAAATTCCAAAGCTTTGCACCCTTGGTGGATACAATGGGCCACGTCCTTGACATCCCCGGATGTCACGTTAATTTTTGATTCCTCTCTGCAGACTCAGGAGTTCTTGCAGTATGAATTTGTTCATCCTGCTCCTCTGACTATGCGCCCACTTGAGGATTTCTGTTGTATCATTTACACTGATGGAAGCGTGCAAGCGGCTACAGTTTCAAAGCACCCATATTCTTCGGCCTGCGCAATTGTAGTTGGAACTATGGTGGATGATGAATTCAAGTCCGATGTCATTCATACACAGACATTAGGGGACTGTACCGCCCAGTTGGCAGAACTTCGTGCTCTGATGCTTGCATTGGAGTACACCGATCCCAGTGTGACTACTCTTATCATAAGTGACTCTTACTACTGTGTGCAATCATACAATGACAATCTCCACTTTTGGTCACAAAATGTATATCGTGATTCCAAAGGACGCACAATAAAATATATAATGATCTGGGTTCGAGTGGCTGAGCTTAAAGAACTGCTGCCACTCTTGTTTGTAATTCATACTCTGGGTCACCAGCTTGTCGGAGTTCACGCTGTTGGCAACTATCTCGCGGACGAGGCTGAAAAGACAGCAGTTGCAGCATATGCAGTAGCAGCAGTTATACGTTCCAAAAGTAAGATTGATGATGACATCTTGGCAGCTATTGCCGCAACAGAGAAGGGAGGTAATTACCCTAGAGGTTGCCCTTCTAAATACTCTTATTATTTAAGTCCTTATAAAGTTCCTTATGTGAGAATTAATGACGTTGGTGACAGGTTAATTCCCAACGCGGACCGCAGACAGACTTTGATTACAGCAGCCCACGCTGGGATGGCCTCATCGCATGCCGGTGTGTCAGCTACTAGGGGCCAGATGTAGGTGGCCATTTCAGGCCATTTACCGACCGGTAACGGCCGATTTTGGCCGTTACTGATCGGTAAATGGGTGACAGGTATGTAGGGGGCATTTTTTTACCGATTCGGTAAAATTACCGATTCGTAATTTTACCGAATCAGTAAAATAAAAATTCGGTAAATTTACCGAATCTGAGGCACCCAGATGTAGGTGGGACTCTTCTGAGTCCCAGAGGCCTTACCGAATCGGTATTTTACCATCAAATCCAATTTGATGGTTAAATACCGATTCCGGTGTGCATGCACATGTGTGCATGCACACCTATGCCATGTGACAGGCAGACCTGCCCTTAGGGCATGTATGCCTGCCACATGGCACCCGAGCCTGTTTTGGGGGTGCCAGAGGGTGTCAAAGTGACACCCCCTGCACCCTTGTTAAAATCGGTATTTACCGATTCTGTAAATACCGAATCGGTAATGCCCATTCATTCCTATGGGCTTCAAAGTCCATAGGAATGAATAGTCATTACCGATTCGGTATTTACCGAATCGGTAAATACCAAATTTTTCCGATTCGTTATTCCAGCACATCTGGAATACCTACATATCCACCCCTCAGATTTACCGATTCTTAATTACCGAATCGGTAAAATTCGGTAATTTTCGGTAATTAAGAATCGGTAAATCTATTTTACCTACATCTGGCCCTAGATCTCTTCTCCAGCAACGGTATTGGTGGCTGGGTTTGTACAAACAGACGCATGATTATGTCCTTCAATGCGGCAATTGTCAGCAAATTAAACCTTCTACTGCTACGCGCCCGCCCCAAACTCAGTTGTACATTTCTAATAAACCTCTTGGGTGTGTTTATTTGAATCACTGTGGTCCTTTCTCATCTGATACTGCGTATAAGTACATCTTATTAGCAGTTGACTCTTGCACGCGCTTTGTGTGATTGTGGCCGCAACGTAGTGCTGATTCCAGTTCTGTCGTAAGGGATTTGCGTATCTTTGTGGGAATTTTTGCATGTGGTACCTTCCATTCGGACCAGGGTCCAGAGTTTGCCTCTAAGGCATACAAGGATGCCTTGAGTTCTTTGAGGTCCAGGTCAAATTTTCGTCTCCATGCAGGGTAATTCAGTTGTGGAGCAAATAAACCATGACTTAAAGCAATCCTTGACAGCTAAGGTTTAGGTACTGGCCGAGACTGGTTTACCCACCTTGTCAGGCTTCCTAAACCTCTAGCCATGCAACCTCACTCTGTATGTGTCCTGAAATCAAAAGACTGTTGGCTAAACAAAAGAATCCGACTCGGAACCGCTTTTGGAGCCTTCTGGTTCACGAGCGGAATTCCAAGATGGCCGCTGTCTGGGTAGACAAGTCAGTGGTCTAGTTGTTGTGTGCTCTTGCAGGTGCCGGTATCTAGATGAAGCGCGCGCTTGAACTTGAATGCGCACTTCACCTGAGTAGACCGAAGAGGCAAACCGTAGATTTTGTGCTGGTGTACCTTTTCCCAATTTTTCCCTTATCTTTTGGGGTCGCGCTTCCCCGTTTCGTCCGCTATCTCGCCGGACATCTTCCTTCCCCTTCCCTTCCCTCTTAAAGAAAATACCACTGAGTTTGAGTACGAAAGAAAGATTATTGAACATGACTCTCCCGCAATCCAGAGCATTTCCAGTGAGGAACGAGAGCATCATACCTGCACCTAGAAACAAAGAAACTGACAAAAAGAGACAGATAAGTGATTATAGTACCAGTGAAAACATCGAGAGTAATATTTCCATGAGGAAGAGTTTAAAGTTACTCAGAATTAGCCATAAGTAAAGGAGAATTTACAGGGCTGAATTTAAATAATAAAATGGACAATACTTACCTGAATAGAATAAGACATAATAGAAGTAAACCTGAAAAGTAAGCAGAGAAAGTATAAGACAAATAACAAGAACATTTAGCAACCTAAAAAAGAATAATTACTCAACAAGACGAATGCAAATGAAGAGCTACCAATTCCAGACATGGTGAGAATAGTAAAAAAGCAATAATATAAGTATTACGTCATCAGAAAAGATTAGAGGTAAATGTATGTGAATTTACAGATTTTCAGCTAGATTCATGAAGCTAAATTGCGATCGCAATAGCTGCGAAAAAGCAATTGCGATCGCAATTTGATGAAAAGGAATTCAAGACAGTGGAAATCCAAAAATTGCGAATTAGCAAATAACTTTTTGCGATATCGCAATTAATTTAGCAGAATCCTGGAAGAAGGCCATTAGCGAATCTGAAATTGCGAGAAACCATTGATTCTGCAAATAAAACTGCGAAATCGCAAATAAATCGCAATCGCAATTCATGATAAATCGCAAATTGCATAAAACCCGAAAATCGCATTTTGTGACGCGCAATTTAAGGAGAACCCAAACCAGGTGGTAACCAGAAAGGAAAAAAAAAGTATTTGAAAAAAACGTTTCCTAATTAGCAACAGGTGCAGGCCTGACCAAACACACTTAAGGAGATGCAGCTGCAGCATCAGGACTCTCACAATGCCAGGACTCTACATGGTGGTCAGGCGGCGAAGGCTACAGCGAGCAGCACGGAACAGACGTAGGATCCAGGAGCGGATATTCCACCAGCGGGTCACCCTTCTGGGCCAAACCAGGGAGCAAATATACGCTAAGTACGCCTGAATGGGCCAATGATCATCAAGCTAATCCAGGACCTAGACCCCCTTATGCAGCACCCAACAAGGAGGACCAATGCCGTGCCCACACATGTCCAGGTATTGTGCAGCCTGCACCTTCTGGCCTCCGGAAGCTTCCAGGGGATAGTTGCAGTTGCAGGGGGGATATCCCAGCCCACCATGTCCCCCTGCCTAAGGAGTTTCCTGGATGCAATGCTGACCCGGCTACACCACCACATCTCATTCCCCACCAGCCAACAGGACTTGGATGTGACGAAGCATCAATTTTACAACATTGCACAATTTCCACATGTGATAGAATGCATTGACTGTACCCACATTCACATCTGCCCACCAGCTTAAACGGAATACATGTACCGCAACCGCAAGTCCTACCACTCCCTCAACATCCAGATGGTGTGCAATGCTAAGACATACATCACGGACATAGTGGCACAGTACCCGGGGAGCACACATGATTCCTTCATATTCTGGCACAGCGGCCTCCACACACGACTGGCCAGGGGAGACTTTGGTGAAGGACACCTACTCAGTAAGTACACTTGCCTCACAATGTTACACTGTGATGATGTAGCTGCGCAGCACAGGCACTCACCCTTTGCTCCTCTCATTCAGGTGACAGTGGCTATGCTCTCCGTGAGTACCTCCTCACCCCATACCTCAACCCTGCTACACCACAGCAACGGCGTTACAATGCAGCACACATACGCACAAGAAATTGCATTGAGAGGACATTTGGCCTTCTGAAGAGCAGATTCTGCATACTTCACAAGACTGGTGGGGCCATCAAATACGAGCCTGAGGTCTGCTGCCGCATTGTAGCCATGTGTGCAATACTACACAACATTGCCACCAAGCGCCGGATACCTGTAGAGATATCTGGCAGTGAGTCGGAAGGGGACCACCGCCCACCTGCGCATGCGCGTCATGCACGCGGGGAAAATCCTGCTGAAGGACACAGACTGCGCAACCAAATCACAATGAACTGTTTCTAGTGCACCCACTCCCCTCACCCAACACTTCACTCATGCATGACAATGGAAATAATGACATGAGTCTGATGTAGTATTGTTGAATAAATATTATTGTTGGTTGCACAATAATATGGCATTATTTCAAACAGTAACATTTGAGGAGTATTGCGTCATACCACTCAAGTTTTTGTAGTGGGCATGCTTATGTCAGCAGCATGTCCCTGCCCTATGTACATAAATGTCATTGGCGCCTCCGGCGCGAAGCTCCCAGTCGCCTCTCAACCTCTTCCTCCGGCTGAGCACGTGATGCCGCAGTGGGCCTGCTGTTGCGGCGTGGAACACTAACCTGTGACAAAGACAGGCTGATGTGACTAGATGTCCCCTCACTTGTGTCATCCCCTCCAGCATGGCCATGGCCAGTTGGCTGCTGAGCCTGAACAGCAGTGGTTACCTGCTCCAGTGCCCGTACCTCGTCCTGACAGCATTGGACCATCTGGAGTTGCATGGCCAAAGACCTACGGGACAACTGGGAAGTGGCATTTCCAATTACATAATTGGAGCGCGTGTACGCCAAGAGGCGTGTGAGGAGCTGGCGGCGGCGGCGGCGGGTGAGGTTTCACTGGCTAACCATGGCCGCAGTGTTTGCCTCCATAGCTGTGCACATCCGGTCCATCCTGTCGGACAGATGGGCAACATTCCTGCCTGGATTGTGCAGCTGCAGGTGTATAGCTGCTAGGTGTCGGGCCTGTATTTGGTGCACGCGCAGCATGCGGCGCTCTATTGAGAGCCCTGGCACACGCACGGTCATCCCCCTCCTGCCGGTGCGTGGTGTACTTTGGCGCCGCTCCCTGTCATGCCTGCTGGGCTGGGTGGGCACAGTAGGTGTGCTTTGTGTCACTGGTCTTGCAGCTGCTGGTGTTGACGGTGCCACTGGCATGGGTCTCACAGCTGAGGATGGTGGTGCGCCTGTTGTAGCTGGCGTTGCAGGTGGTGGTACGCCTGCTGGCACTGGTGCTTGGCCAGATGGAGCTGGTTGTGTGGATGTATCTTCCTCACCCTCAGGATCCTCATGTGTGTCATCAATTTGCAGCCCCTCACTGTGGCTGCTTCTGTTATCAGCGCCACCTGTGATGGAAAGTGGACGTTGATTAATTACATGTATCTTTCACATGTGAGGTTGCTACATGCATGCTGGCTACCATTCCCTGACTGGCTGATGCATTGACTACATTAGAACATGTCTGGCTGCATGGGACTTTTTGAACATTGTGGTCAGACTACATGTCCCACAATGCTATAGGGATGTTCTGGTGTGCATGGGCTGCATGTCTGGGCTTTACTATGGGTAGCTATAGGTCATGGCCATTGTTAGGGGACAGGGTCGCTGTCGCATGGCACTTACCTTGGCTGTCTTGGGTGGATCGGGATGAGTCCAGCCGGGTAACCCCCACGCATGCCTCAGGTTGCAATGTGTCCTCCACACGATCCTCCAATGGGGTGTTGGGAGGGACTGTAGCCTCTCCCCCTCCTGTTGCAAGGCGCTCACCCAGCCTCTCAGCCACCCTCTCCTTGGCACGACCTCGGAGGTCGTACCACCTCTTTTTGAGATCGTCAATAGATCTCTGTGTGACTCCAACAGAGTTCACTTTAGTGCGGATGCGCAACCACAGGCGCCGTTTCTCGGCCTCTGGCACCCTCCTGGAGTCCTTGCCAAAAAGTCTATCATGGTCTTTACAGACTCCATCGATGAGATATTCCAGCTCCTGTTCGGAGAATTTGATTTTGCGCTTTCTCCATGTGTCACTGGGCCCTGCTGCTTCCTGTGACATAGCTGCAGTCTGCAGTATCCAAATGCAAACACTGGAGGTGGTTGGAGTGGAGCTCTGAGCAGTGCTGCTTCCTATTCTGCCTCTGTATTCAGAATGAGGGAGGGAACTGCCTGCTTCCTGGTTGTGATGTCATCACAGTGCTCGAAATGCGACTTCCCTCGAAATGCGACTTCCCGTTTTTGCGATCTCGCTAATAGCGAGATCGCAATTTCAACACTGGATTTGACCGATTTTGCGATTTTTCTGCGATTTCAGATTATTCGCTATCGGCTTTTGCGGCCGAATGCGAATCGCTAATTTTTATCGCAGATTTACATGAATCCCATTATGCAAATTCTAAATTGCGGTTCGGTATTAATCGCAATGTAGAATTCGCAGAATATGGTTTTCATGAATCTGGCAGAAAAAGTCTCTAGAAGTAAGCTCTTGAAGAGAAGAGTGATAAAGAAAAGAAGAGAAGCACTAGTCTCTGGACGGTTAGGTAAGAAGTAGATAAGATTGATAATAAGACACCTTGGAAATAGGGAGGAGGAGTACTTAATTTCTCTTTCTTTATTGTATTAGGACTTCAAAGAAATTGTCAACTATCAAGTGAAGACAAGAGAAGCTAAGAACTGATCCAGAGCAGTCTCTTTTGTTGTTTATTGTTTTATCCAATTCCCTCCCCCCCTTGGGGGTCCTTGAGGGTCAAGTTTCAATAACTGACCCTTGGTATCCTTGAGGTGGATTTGGGACGAGGCAACAGTCCTGTTTGTGTGCAAGTACCTGGCTCAATAAGATATCCTCTCCATGCCTCTGGAGGGTTAGGTAAGAAGTAGATAAGATTGATAATAAGACACCCTAGAGATCGGGAAGAGAAGTACTTAATTTCTCTTTCTTTATTGTATTAGGACTTCTAAGAAATTGTCAACTATCAAGAGTTTATTGTTTTATCCAATTCCCCTCTCCCCCTTGGGGGTCCTTGAGGGTCAAGTTTCAATGACTGACCCTTGGTATCCTTGAGGTGGAGTTGGGACAAGGCTACAGTCCTGTTCCTGTGCAAGTCGTGATAAGAGTTCACTATAGTCCTTGACAGAGTGAAGTGCCCACGCTAATATTGAACCCGAACAGGATGGCAGAAGGCATTAATTTACAAACCTTGGGAACGGTTCAAGAGGCCATTCAAAAAGAGCTGATAGCTGTTAGGGAGGAATACCAAAATTTAAAACAGGAAGTTGTAAAATCCAGAAAGGAAACAGCTGAGTTAGCGCAAAGAATGGGACAACCTTTTAGTGCAGGAAGAGAGAATTTAGGGGCTACAGCAGAAGGTTCCAACCGACTAACAACGCAGGTTATTCATTCCCTGTCCCAGTAATTCCACTGCCCCCCCACAGCAATTTAGTGGGGACCCCCAAAAGGCAAAAATATTCCTCACCCAATGTTCCCTTCACTTTATGTGTCACCCTTCAATTTTCCCAGATGCACAGTCAAGAGTCGCCTTTGCCCTGTCATATTTAAGTGGTGATGCAGCATCCTGGTCAATGCCCCTAGTTTCCAGAGACAATCCAATTTTGCAGAATTACGATGAGTTTAAGAAAGAAATCCTCTGAATTTTTGACAGATGAAGAATATCGCAAGCTGTAGACAATGAATTATTAGTATTACGACAAGGCAACCGAGACCTAGTGGCTTATCTCGCTCAATTTAATAAGTTGGTAGTAGAAACCAACTGGCCAGAGAGTAAAAGGGCAGCAGTTTTCTATCGTGGATTACGAGATGAGCTCAAGGATGTGCTGGCACAAATACCAAATCGACCAACTGAGATATCAGAACTAGTAGATTTAGTACTAGAAATTGATTTCCGTCAAGGAGAAAGAAAAGGTGAAAAAAGGAAGGATTTTAAACCAATCCCGATACAATAGAGCCCGATCCGATTATAACCAAGCAGAGGAAGGACAATCCAACTCCGAACCAATGCAAATTGGAACTATAAGGGGTCCATTGACGAAAGAGGAGAAGGAAAAGAGGAGAGCTGGAAATTTATGCATGTACTGTGGCTCGAATGGACACTTTGTGAGAGGTTGTCCGAAGAAACCTAAAACCTCTTTTAAACCGAAGGAAAACTCGCAGCACCACAAGTAGGAGGAGTTGGACCGGTGGATGCTAATCAAGAATCAACTCTGAAAGAACACCAGATGGCAAATACACTTCAGTCCTCCTCACTTCATTTGGTTCAGTCTATGGTAATCAAGTTCCGGGAAATAACTCTAACAGATGTGTCGGTGATGGTGGATTCTGGGGTCACTGGAAACTTTTGTGATCTAAAGTTTGCATCAAAGGTAGGGTTAAGAGCCATCCCCAAACCCAAAAGCGAACCAGTAAGGCCAGTGGATGGTACAAACCTTTCGTCTGGACCGATTGTGAGCCATACCGAGCCCTTGCAGATGATATCCAGTGACGGGCACGAGGAAGTGTCGTGCTTGCATACAAAGACGTGGTTGGCAAGCGTCAGCCCCTGATGGTTGGCAAACGCACGGCGCATGCGTGAAGAGCCAAGCATGCGCAGAGAGAACAGACCCGTCATTAAACCACCCCCCTTCCCTGCATTGAACGCTTCGCGTTCCGTTCCGGTACTGAGGTCGTTGGTTTGTTACGTTTCCGGGTCACGGTGGTGGCGTGCAGCGGGATCCGTCGGGTCTTCGCCGGGCGTCGGTGCTTCTCCATTCAGGTACCGTCGACTATTAGGAGATTCTGGTTGTGCGCATTATTTAGTTATACCTGAAGCGTGTTTGTGTGTTCATACACGTGTGAACGTTTGTTTTGTTTATTGAGCCTCGAAGCCTTCCCTGAGTTTAAGGGATTTGTTTAGTTTCTATTTATTATTGATTCTTGATTTGGGTTACCACGCGGTGCGTGGTGGATTGAAGGTGATTTAGTTAGTGTGCCTTCATTCTTGGATACTATCCGGGACTAGTGGAGCATTGATACTAGTCCCAGCGCTGAATCATTGTTTACATGGAACTAGAGGAGTATCGATTCTAGTTCCAGGCATTAAGGCTTCTTTATAAGCTATACACAGGTAGGCAGTAGTGGTTATTTACTCATTTCCCTGCATAGAATAGAGACAGGTTATTCACTTTGCATTATATTACACAGGAGACAGAGATTACCATTCCTGGATGCCATCTCTTCCATATTTTACACCTTCCCAGCTTTACTCATCCAACTCCCCTGTAGGTACCTGCTCTCTCTATCAGTATCCTTGTCTGTTACACTTAGTATTACTGCACTTACCATATGTTCTTTACATCTACCTAGGAATCCGGTATCCAGACATTCTGTGGTTCCAGGAATAACAGTTACTCCTCCGGTGCAAAGACGACACCTGCATTTTCTTTTTTCCCCCACTTTCCTTGTTTTGTCTCCCTGTGTTCCCTTGACGGGCATCACTATTCCTGCGCAGTGATATAATTCTGGCAGGTGGTGAACCGGTTAGGGGAGACAAGGAAAAAACATCGCCTTCCTGGTACTTCTGAGGCAACATTCGTGTCAAGCATTACAGGAAGTCATTCAATTTAATTTGATTGATGCACCTCAATTTCAGCTCATTCTAGGACTACCATGGCTCACCAAACACAATCCCACCATTGATTGAAGCACCAGAATGATAGCAATGAATTCGAACTACTGTAAGGAGAATTGTTTTGGAAGACAAGAAAAGATTTATGAGAACAACCCTGCTCTTTCACTATGTATGACGGGTGCAGCAGCTTGTGTTATCAAATCACAAGAAATACCCCAAGAATATCGAGATTTCAAGGACGTTTTCAATGAAAAAGAGGCGGAACAATTACCTTCTCATCAAACCCACGACTGAACAATAGATTTGGAACCTGGTGCCAATCTACCTTGCAGTCGAGTCTATGTGCTAACCGAGAAAGAACACCAACATCTGAAACAATACTTAGGCAAGTATTTGCCAAACGGGTTAATCCGGCCGTCCAAATCCCCAGTTTCCTCGCCCCTGTTTTTTGTGCCAAAGAAAGAGGGTGATCTAAGGACCTGTATAGACCATTGGGCCATCAATAAAATTACAAAGAAGAATCGCTACCCACTCCCACTCATTTCCCTCCTTTTGGACCAGGTCAAAAGTGCACAGATATACACCAAACTAGACCTGAGGTAAGCCTATCATTTAATCCGGATGAAAAAGGGGGACAAATGGAAAACGGCCTTCAGGACAAGACTTGGACTATTTGAGTACCAGGTGATGCCTTATGGGTTATGTAATGCATCGGCTGCTTTTCAGCACTTTATCAATGACATTCTGAGAGAACACATCGATCAATGTGTAATTGTC
Source organism: Lissotriton vulgaris (assembly GCF_964263255.1). NCBI lineage: Eukaryota > Metazoa > Chordata > Amphibia > Caudata > Salamandridae > Lissotriton > Lissotriton vulgaris. Next base: position 339,273,124 of record NC_141699.1, on the reverse strand, counting down.
TACATCGACGATATCTTGATATACTCAGATGACACCTGCAAACACCAAGAGCAAGTAAGAGGAGTTTTGCAGAAACTCAGAGAGAACTGACTGTTCGTTAAGCTAGAAAAATGTGCTTTCAATGTCTCCAAGGTGGAATTTTGGGGATTTATCCTTTCTCCAACAGGGATAAATATGGATGAACGCAATATCCAGGCAGTGGTACATTGGAAATCTCCTACCTGTGTGAAGGAAGTGCAAAGCTTTATTGGTTTTACAAATTTCTACCGGAGATTTATTGGTGAATTTTCCAGGAAGATTCTGCCCCATACCAAATTACTTCGCTAAGGGGTTCGTTTTCAATGGACCAAAGAAGCTGAGGAAGCCTTTAACTCATTAAAGGAAAGTTTTACTTCAGCCCTAGTGCTATTACATGCCGATCCGTCTGAACCATTTTATGTGGAAACAGATGCCTCAGACAAAGCAATAGGTGGTGTACCATCCCAGAGGCATAAAGAAACTGGTCAACTGCATCCAGTAGCTTACAGGTCTAGGAAGCTAACATCTGCGGAACAGAATTACACGATTATGGAAAAATTGTTGGCCATTAAGGATGCTTTCAAGGATGGGCGCCACTAGCTTATGGGGGCCAAACATCAAGTAACGGTCTTTACTGATCATCGAAATTTAAAATTTATGAAATCCGCTAAAACCTTGACGCCCAGACAACTCAGATGATCACTATATTTTGCTGAATTTGACTTGGCGATCACTTATTGACCACGGGCTCAAAATGGAAAGGCGGATGCATTGTCTAGAATCGGAACCGAAGATCAAAGATCCTTGGAAAAGAGTCAAACCATTATACCCATCTCAAAGATCGTCTGTGCCACTACGCCTGTTAGTTTTGGAGAATAGATTGTTCGAGTCATGAGTCAGTTTTCAGTTCAAGAAACTTTATTTCGATTCAAAAAATGGGATCATAAAAGTATAAACAATTAAAAGGAACATTACACATTACACAAATAATTTAAAAGGACCATACAGTTATGTTAACATCCATAAAACATATTATATATCCAGAATTTAGTTTGCAATACATTTGGGATACATTAAAAAGGGATTTTTGTAAAGTGCCTGTGCAATCCATAAGGATACCAATCTACACACTGTTCTCATTGATATAAATCAAAGAATAATCTATAATAGAAGTCAATATCGATTTCTGATAGTGAGCGCCAGTCTAATAAAGCTAAGCACAGCACTGCATATAGCTGGAGTTGATAAAGACAAAAAGTATTCATATCCCTCTTTGTAATAGCGTGAGCCAAGGGTTAACAAAACAGGCCTAATAAATCGATTTCTTGGATCTTTGTACAAATTACAAAAAAGAATAAGGTGCACAGTGTTTTGTGAAACTTTGTTATTACAGGGGCAAGGGGGTAGTCTCTCACACCACCCCACTTGCTTTGGAAAAGCAAAAAGAAAATGCAGTGTGTTAAGGCGAAACCTAGTCAAATAAAAACGCCATTGGATATGCGCAATATATGAAAGGTAAGGCTGCTGCTGCAACCTTCCCCTATCATATACCACACTCTCACTATTTCTCAACATGCCTAAACCTGATGCGATAGGCCTCTTTAATTGTTAACTTGGTCTCCCTACCGACAGTTTCGGGGTTTAAATAAATATAACCCAAACCTATCTTATAAAATGTTTCCCTGACATATAATAACCATGGGATCTTCGCAGAATACTCAAGCTTAAGGCAATCTTGCAATATTTCCTTTGTGAGTTTCAATTCTTCAGAACTCCAAACCTTGCTCCATAGCAGCAGGGGGGAGACATGGATAGTGTCACTCACAAATTCAAGGCCACCCTCAGTATGGCAGAAAATGTTTGAGGTACCAGATGGGACAGATAAGAGGCGCTTTATACATTTATTTTCCGTAATTTGGATTTTGTTACAGTTTTGTATACCCCACACGCCCGCGCCGTATGTTGCATAAGGGAGGCATTTTGCTTTATATAAGGTTTTTAGTTCTGCAACCGACTTCTGACCCAATTTACTTGAGAAACGGAAAATGGCCTCTATGGATTGCGTAGCCTTTTGAACGCGAGCTGATATTAGAGGATCCCAGCTCAGGGTTTTATTGAATAGATTCCCCAGATAATAAAACTATCAACTTTCACAATTGAGTCCTTCACCATAAGCCTGAGAGATTTTAACCCTTTTGGGCCGCAGACCATGGCAAAGGACTTTGTGAAGTTGACCCTTAGATCTAATCCTTGCATAAAAGTTTCAAAAGCATTCAAACAAGTTTGCATGCTATTAGCGGTTAGGGTCATTAGCACCGTGTCATCTGCATAAGATAACATCGGTATCCGTTTACCATTAACCTGGGGAAAGTCTACACAACTTTCCAACAGAAAGGCTTCCAGACCATTGGTGTACACCAGGAACAGAAAAGGGGCCAAGATACACCCCTGGCGGACACCTTCAGTCGATGGAATCGACTTTGTCTTCTCCCGGCAGGGCCAAATCTGATCCTCACTGTTGTAGCAGCATGTAGTCTGCGGAGAAGGGTGACCAACGGTTCTTCAAACTCCATGGACTCCATCATTTGCAACAATTTGTTTCTATATACAGTGTCAAAGGCACTGGATAAGTCCATGAAGGCCAAGTTGATACAACCACGCTTAGCCCTCATGTAAATGTAAATGTAAATGTACATGTATTTATATAGCGCAAATCGCCCACATCGCAGGCATCTATGCGCTTGCTTAGGGAACCCGTCCTGGTATTCCCCTGTGAGATACCCCGGCAGGGTATCCACAAGGTGAAAGCCAGGCATCCCGCCGCGAGGGGCCGTTGTGGAGATTAAGCAAGCTATTGCCCAGAGTCGCAGAGTGTGAACCCATGAGTCGAGTAGGCACCGGAGTGAGAATTATCGAGTCCGTGGAATTTTTGAGCCCAACCCCCGTCGGGTCGGGGAATTGAACCCTGGTCCAGGACCGATGATTAAAGCCAAATTAAGGCACTGCTCAGTGGTTCCTTTTCCCCGCCTAAACCCGTTCTGGGAATCCACAATAATACCTGTTGACTCAGCCCAGGTCTCCAGGCGAGCCAATATCACCCTACCCATCAGTTTACAAGACGCATCTATTAGCGATATTGGCCTGTAGCAACAAGGGTCGCATTTGTCGCCCTTTTTGAATATCGGAACCACTAACGCCTCTTGCCAGGAAGTCGGAATACGCCCTACCACAACTTCTCTAAACAAGAGTAATAGAAGTGGTGCCCACACCTCAATGTGCACCAGTTAGTTTGGCTGGGTGTGAGTGAAAACATATGCCTATGGGCCTGCAACACCTGTCTGCAGTCCACCTGTTGCTGCTCAGTGAGGCTGCCTGCCAAGGCTACTCCATCAACTGAACCATCATCAGGGTTCTGGGAAAGCAGGTCTGGGAGAGGGTCACTCTCTTCCTCCTGATCCCCATCTGTGGCCATGAGGAGACTCATGTCCTCCCTGTCAACAAATGCTTTCAAACGATTTACATGGAGCACCCTGTGGGGGCTCCTAGGGGTTCCAAAGTCAACCACATAGGTGACTTCTCCCTTTTTCTCAATGATAGGGTAGGGTCCTGTAGCAGGGTTTCCGTTCTCCCACAGAACTGTGCACAGAGATCTAGAACCTGGGTGAATTAGGATGACCCAAAACTCACCTTTGTTTCAGAAATCCCCTTACCAAGCTAGCTACAGTGTCTCATCGGTAGTAATAACTTACCAATGACTTAGACAATCCAGAACATGAACTTAGAATACCTCAGGTATCGTGGAACACATGAACACTCTTTCGTTATATAATCATTCCAAACCGAAACTGGGAGGCAAAGAACACACGTGCAAGTTTGAAATGTTTATTTTTCAATGCAACATTCTCAAACGCAGTATCTTGTATAATATCAACATACATATTATAAAAATCAGAGTTAGCAGCATAGTCACTAATCCATAATAAGCAAAAGGTGATAGCATGTTATGATGCAAAAATCTATAGAATTCTGTATCACCTATATTTCGCGCACCCTAATTAGCATATTATATTATATCTAAGAAGGTCTCATCTGGGTTCTAGCAGGGCGGACCCATACCTCTAATTCTCAGTAGGAGGAGATCACATCAACAGCTACCAGCTCGCTGCATGCGAAGTCTCAAGTGTGTTGATTCATTCCCTGTAACTGTATCTTAAACCCGCGTAGAGCCCAATGTTGGCAGCAACATTATTTGTGTTATGTCTAACGTGGTGCGAGGATCAGGCCTTCAGCAACCTTGTGTTAGGTTATTCTTAGAGTGTGCAGTTCTCGGTGTACAGACAGTTGTACCAAGTGTACCAAGCATGACTGATACTAGAGCAATAACATATTATTCTCAAATAAATCACATCTTTCGTCTAGGTTGAAAGCTACAATAACAATTAGGTGTCGTGTGCAAACTCAAGCTGGAAGAAAATATTGCGTTTAAACATTTAATAAGCTCATGCTAACTTAACACAATATATAGAAACGTAGTAACCATATGACACCCCCCCAATCATCCGAGGACGGTTTAAAAAGGAGAAAAACACAAGCTAATACCACATGAAAGGTAAAACATGAAAGCAGAGTTCAATGATATTGAGCCAAGCTAAATGTATGCAAATGTATGTAAAATTTAAAAACAAAAATATGTATGAATGCCTATAGTGGCCACACAAAATATAAAAAGTCGAACTTAAGGCCCACTCCCAGTTCATAGGCCCAGAACATATGAAAATCGAATGTTCGTATTGAAAAAGGCACCATTCAGAATTACTAAAAAGTCACGTGCCATAATAATGAAAGTCTTCAAAGTCACTCATGGGTTGAATGAATATGCAAAATAGGTAGCTACAGCTTCCAACATGAAATCACTGTCATCATCCAAAAACAGTTCAGCCATCCAATTAAGCAATGGGAAAGAACATACGTGCTCCTACAATACCGATTCCTCTAGCAACATCAGAGGACAACTCAGTGGGTTCTCGAGAACACTATGTGCCAGAAAGTCATGCGCCGCTGCGAATATGTCCCACTGACCCATTAGTCCATGCATCGCTGCCACAGCCATAACCCTTTCGCCAGAACAGACCAACTCGTGAGCCACTACGGGGTTCATCAGCTGATCAAAATCGACGTCAGGAGAAGTCGGTAAACAGAGACACAAATCAATGGCCCAGTCGAAATCACAGCTCAGGCAATGAAACACGGCTGGACACATGTGAAATAGGAAAATCTGAACGATAATCCAAAAGCCGTGCTTAAAGTCGCAAGCGGCAAGGAGCCATAGTAATCAAGCATCCGGTTGCGAAACTGCATCAGTAGGGGCTGAGCGTTTCCTTGCGCAGGATGGGCATCCATGTTTTATAAAGTAAAATATCACCAGAACGCCTGCAGCCAAAGCCAGCAAAACAGGAAATCCGCCAAACAGGCTAGCGAATATAGAATGAAAGAATGCAGGGATAATACCAAATACTTTTTCAAATGTAGTCACAAGACCACTGCTAACCATTTAAAAAAATGAGCCAGGCCTGTTGTGGAGGAGGCATTGAAGATTTGATGAACCAGCTCGGAGAAATGAAACGACAAATCAGTACTTAAAAGTGCCTGCACCTCTGTGCGTGTGTTTGCTATGTGAAGGACATAAGTTTCGCGGGCAGAGCTCAGGGCCACCTGCTTTTGAGACAATAGGGCTCTTATATGGCTTAAACCATTGAACTCAGCTTTCAAGGTTGGTTTTCGTGGCCAAATTGAAACATCTGAATTCCCATGCGTGGGTGGATATAACACATTCTTGCAGCAAACCACCCTCTCTGAAACGGTTACCACATAAGCGATACCGGCCTGTAACCCACAACACAGATCGTTATTCAAAAGTAAATAACTACCGTTGGACAATAAAGTGAACGTGGGAACTATTGCAGGAACTGGTGTCCCTTTCAAAACACAGGCCAAATTAGGTTTGTCCTGATTACAAGAACCATGCAACTGGATGTGTCTGCCTATTAGTGAGCGGTCAGGCGACTGTAAACATTCTTCACCATTCAGATTCACTTCATTTCCCTCTTTTAGGCATCTGTAAGTGTATGGTAAAGACCATGTCTCATGTAAGAAAGCACTGCCTAATGGTTCATATCGCCCTATAGCCATATATTTCATACAATTTGTAAATTTATACAGAGCAAAAGGTAAGGTAATAACACCATGGATAAGCCATGTAGCAGTAGTCACCTCAGCCACAGAAAAGGGCAAGGATTCAAATTTTTCAATGTGTAACATAGAAAATGATGCATCTCTCATTGATAGCATACGCTGTTTTTCAGTCAAATTAAATGGGGCAAATAGTGATGAGACGTTCATAAAATTCCAAGGCACACGACCAGACTTCAAAGTCTGTAGTGTCCAAGCAAACTGCATCACAGAACGCAATTGATTTTGACCATGATATATCACGGACACTTCATCATGTATAATGTCAACAACAGAAGACACAATATTGTTCAACGTGTAAATTCGGGAAGAAAGCGTGTTAATACTGTTATCGACAACTGCAAGCACCTTTTCTAAATTTGCTTGATCAATAGCTCTCAGGCGTTTAGCAGCCTCAATTTGGGAAACTTTCCAAATTTCATTGTAAATCGCATACAGCCATCGTTTAGATCTACCTTTAGCTGGGCCTTTTATAAAATCATTCAAATCCACATTATCATTTAATTGAGACAGATGTAGTTTAACTGCAGCTAATGTGGAATGTTGTAACCAATTTTGACACAGCTTCCCCACAGAATAAGTTGTGACAGCATAGTCTTCTTCAAAACGGGGATCGGGTCTGACTTCTGTGAACCCTTCAGCCAAACCCAGAAAACGGCGTTGGCAAGAATCAGCACTCTTCTGCCATATCAGCCAACCCTTGGAATCCAAACTGGAAATGTTAAAGGACGAATTGTCCAAAAGAGCTTGCAAATCATGAATGAACAAATCAGTACAATTACCCCAACCTGAATATTCCTCTAAATCTGGGATGGTCGGTGTATTTAATTTTTTAGAAGTAGCCAATCCAAAGCATGTTGTTTGGAAAATGGATGAATTTAAAAACAACATGTGATTCGGGACGAGACATGCACGGTGCAAAGCCTCAGTGCCTTGTACCTGCCAATCTTTGGTACCCCAAACCGATTTAAGGTCAATTTTTCCTTTCCAAAACTCGTAGCCATCTACAGCCAACCTGTCTAGAAAGGACTTCGAATACAGCAATTTTGTATCGGTAAGTCTAACTTTGGACATGGACTTTTGTGTCATTTTGAAATAAAATGACTCGGGATTAGATTGATTAAAGTCTGTAAAATAAGTGTATTTTTTCAGAAACGTATTGGAGCTGCCACCTAATGGAGCAGGGCAATGTTCCCATTGTGTATAATTTACAGCAACCCTCCTGGAATTTGTCTTATGTAAAAAATGATTACCATAGTGTTGAAAACAAAACAAATCACCATAATTAGTAGAATCTGAATACAGATCCTCAGCATCGAAGGCAGCATAATACTTCAAATCAGAGAATAATGCTTCTACGGCCTGAATATCCCAATCATCAGAACGTATATTTTGTTTAATCACATCTCCCATGTTTACTCTAAGCACATTTGGAACATTAATCACTTCAGTGGGCCCATGTATCTGAAACCTAACCGCATCCCACACAATCCCATCAAGGACAGGCCAAGCAGTAATGTTGACTGTATTTAAGTTTCGTTTCAGTCTGTGCGCTGAATGTGAAGAGGAAAGAGGGGCCAATGTTCCATTCAAGTACCGAATTCCTGTTCTTTCTTTAACGTAGTGACCATCGATCAGGCAGAAAAAATAAAACACAAAACCAATTGACATAAAAAGGAAAAATGAAAATAGGATCAACCAAATGTATGTCCACGGGGGAATCAAAAAATGTTTTTTAAATAACTTGGCATATTTTGAAATATTTGAGGGTTTCTTTGAAAGTTCCGAAACAGAGTCAAAAGAGAATCTGGATTGGTCTGCCAACCGGGTCTGTATATCAGGCATCGATAAATCAGCAGGATAAGTGTAGTTCAGCTCATCAATGTTAGTAACAGGAATAGTATTTAATAAAGGACTGGATATGGCAGGCATCTCGAGGGACACCTCCTGTTCTGCACCAGATCTTATTGCCAGCACAGAGTGCCTCACCATGGAAGGACAGGATACAGCCGGTGTCATGCTATGAAGAATCAGCCACCCTGTGTGTCTTGACATTGTCAATAGAAATAAATCTGTTTTCTTTACGACCTGGAAGTGGAGGTAAAATGACTGTTCTTGTGCCCTTCACTCCAAGAACTCGAACCGGTGCACGATATGAGGGACCAAACTCTTTCTTGTTATCGATCTTCTCTCGAACCAGTTCTCCAACTTGGGGTAGCCAGCCAACTACCGGGATCTGCAACGCGTCATCCGATGTGGAGGGCAAATGTTCCTTTGCAAGACTGTCTCTGGTCTTTTGTAGATTCTGTAAAACATTGCAATGTTCATCTACGTCAAAGGCCGTGGCCTGGGCCTTGCTGTCTAGCCCATCGAGGTCAGGGACATACATCTTGATACCAAAGAGCATTTCGTATGGGATCCGCTCACCCAGAGACCTTCTAGGGAGATTATTAAGCGCACGCTGCACGCCTATGAGGTGGGCTAACCAGTTTCTGCCAGTGCCTATAACTCGAGCTGTCAAAGATTGCTTTAAGTCGCGGTTCATTCGTTCAACTACACTGTTACCCTCAGGTCTGTAGGGACTCGAAAACTTGACTTGGACCCCCATCGAAACTATAGCATCCTTATACGCCTTAGAGGCGAAAGCCGGACCCTGATCCGAATGGAAAGTACCACAGGCAAAAATTCCCACAAAGACACGCAAATCCTTAATGACAGTACGTGAATCAGCGCTCCGATGTGGCCATACCCACACAAAGCGTGTGCATGAATCTACTGCTACTAAGATGTACTTGTATGCAGTATCAGAAGAAAATGGACCGCAGTGATCCAAATAAACGCATCCAAGCGGTTTATTCGAGATATACAACCTTGTCTGAGGCGGACGCGCAGCAGTTGAAGGCTTAATCTGCTGGCAAATGTCACATTGAAGAACATAATCGCACGTCTGTTTGTACAGTCCCCGCCACCAGAATCTTTGTTGTAGCTGAGTTACAGTGGCTGAGACGCCCGCATGCGCAGACGCCACACCTTCATGAGCCGCTGTAATCAAAGCAGCCCTGCGATCCGAGTTGGGAACTAGACGTTCGCCAACATCAGGGATTTTCACATAAGGAACCTTATCGGGACTTAAGTGGTATGTGTACTTAGAAGGAAACCCTTCTATATTTACTTCCCTTCTCCGTTGCAGCAACTGCTGCCAAGATGTCATCATCTATTTTGCTTTTGGACCTCGTGACTGCTGCAACTAAGTATTTTGATACCGCTGACTTCGCTGCTTCATCAGCAAGCGAATTGCCAACAGCGTGGACCCCCACGCGCTGATGACCGAGAGTATGAATCACAAACACGAGTGGCAACTTCTCTTTAAGTTCCGCCACTCGGACCCAGATCATTTTATGTTTTATTGTGCTACCTTTGGAATCACGAAATTCATTCTGAATCCAAAAGAACAAGTTTTCATTGTAAGACTGGACACAGTAGTAAGAGTCACTTACGATCAAAGTCGTCACACTAGGATCAGCGTACTCCAATGCAAGCATCAGAGCACGAAGCTCTGCTAATTGTGCGGTGCAGTCCCCAAGTGTGTGCGTGTGCACGACACTGGACTTGAACTCATCGTTCACCATGGCACCGACCACAATGGCGCAAGCGGAAACGTAGGCATGTTTAGAGCCATGCGCAACCTGCGCCGAACCATCAGTGTAAATGATGCAATGGAAATCCTCCAACGGCCGCATTGCTAATGGAGCAGGATGAACAAATTCATACTGTAAATACTCCTGCGACCGTAAAGTGGCGTCAAAAATAAACGTGACATCCTGGGACGTCAAGGACGCAGCCCATTGAATCCACCGAGGGTGCAAAGCTTTGGAATTAGGTACACTGGCTTTCGTAACCGCCTCAAAGGCAGGACACGGGGTAACAACCAACATGCGTTTTCCTTGTGACAGGGCACGTTCCTTAAGAATCGCCATCTGTACAGCCGTTAAAACCTTCTCCACTGTGGAAAAACGCAATTCAGCCGAAGTGTACAAGTGTGACTTGTAAGCAATAGGTACTGTATCTCCTTCATTAAAAGTCAGGTACGTGAACCCCACCGCCCCAGGGATAATTCTTATCACCAGGTTGGTCTGGTTATCACGAGTCTGTAAGTATTCAGAAGCGAGCAAATCAGCCTGCAAAGATTGTAGAATGGCTGAATGCTCAGGCAGCCAGCATGATTTGGAAAAAGATAGTTGTATCAAAGCATACAAAGGCTTGATACGCTGGGCATATTCCGGAATGTAAGTCCTCCCGAAATTCAAAAAGCCCAGCAGAGATTGTAATTTTTTCAGTGTTGTCGGAGAACGCAACTGTGCGCATTTCTCCAGGAAGTGGGGTGCTAAACCCTTCCCTTCGTTGTTAAGCTCGTAACCTAGAAACAACACTGTGTACTCTGCAATGTGCGACTTTGCAAAGTTAAACTTGTAACCTATATCAGCAAAGTTACAAATTATGCTATTTACTCGACACAGATGCTCCCAAAGATCGTCGTCTGTGAGATAAATGTCATCCACATACGAACAAGCAACTGGGTCGAAGCCCTCCAGAAGAGAAACAATGCGGGCGGAGAATACTCCAGGACTGTTCTTGTAGCCCATTGGGAGTCGCCGAAACATTTTTTGCACACCGCCGCATGTAAAACTGGTCCATTGGGAACTTAGACCGTCTAGTCTATGGGCATAAAAACCATTGGAAATGTCAAGCGTGGTTTTGAACCGTTTACGCTCAAGACTATTCACTAACGCAGAGCCATGAGTATTCTGTACTGCGCAGTTACGGCAATGCGAGTTCAAATGCCTATAATCCAAAACCAAACGATATGAGCCGTCCGGCTTGTTCACAGTAAAAAGGGGGTTATTCATCGGTGACACACACGTTTCAATTACACCTTGATATTCCAATTGTTCAAGGATAGCCGCGACTGAAGCTTTGGCTTCACGCCGTATGGGATATTGAGGTTGAGGCTGTGGCTGAGATCGTAAAGGAATCTCGTGGCTTGGTGACAATTTATCCCAGCCACACTGATTACGGTACACAGCCGGCGCAAGCGCCAGAGCCCACTCTTCTGCAAAATGCAGCGCTTCCACCCTCGGCACAGTGTGCGCGAAACTGGGCAGGATTACCTCCTCCCCTCGCGGAGCTGCGAGAACAAAAGGTGGGGGCCAGTCAGCCTCCGAAAGCAAAATGTCATACGTAGACGAGAGATTTTCCCAAAATACCCCTTTTACAGTTCGCTGCATGTCACCTTCAATTAACAGGACAGTTTCAAAAAGACGTTCAGGGGGAGCAACATGCGTATCAGCAGTTTCAATCACAACATAAGTATCAGTCGCTGTCACCTTCAACAGTGGACGGAGGGCCTCTCTCACTATGGTAATCTCTGCTGCGCTGTCCAGCAAGGTCAGAGCCCACGTCAGATTCCGGAACCGCGTTCTCACTATCTGGGGCATAACGATGCGCTGTCAGGGCGGCGACTTTCTTCGTGGCAAACTGCGGTCTCTTGGGCGTAGAGCCTTCCTGCTGCTCTCCACTGTTTCGCGGGCAGGGCTGACCACGTCCTGGCTGGCCACCCCGGCCCCTGCAGCCCCCTCCACCACCGGTTGACGGAGCCGATGAGTCCTGAAATGAACGAGGAGAGCGTTGGTCAGATGCCTGAAACCTCTCAGGCGATTTAATCATCGCGCGGTCGCGCAAATCATAAACACGATCCGACTGCGCAGGCAACGGAGTCGCAGGAGCAGAAACCTGTGTTTGTTGTTGTTGTTGCTTACCCTGATTCTGCTTTTTAGGCCAATTTTGTTTTTTGGACTTTTGTTGACCACTAGTTTCCGATGTCTGACCCTGGGGCTGCTTCTTCTCCTTATCAGGAAAAGCTTTAACCCCCATGGCATTGCGGCCAACAGTTTTGAAGCAGCCACAATTATCCTTGCCAACCGTCGGGGTCGTTCGGCCTCGGGAACCAACGCCAATGCGTTAGCAACCTGAAAGTTCACTGCATCCCCCTTGACATTCGCAAGGATCAGATCGCAAACTACATCAAAGGAGCCACACAGGCGCATACCCAATTCAACAGCCGACTCCGGTCCGTGTTCGTCTTGAACACGTTTAAGGACCCCACCTAGATTGGTCACAGACGGGGAGCCATAGCACCTCGAATAGACCGCTGCAAAAGTCTTACCCCAGGTCTCACAGTCAACAAGTTCAGGTGCCAAATCTTTCGGCAAACTTAGTGTAAGAATCCGGTGTTTATCACCCGGACTCGTGTTGGGAAACACAGCTTCCAGATGGCCGAATTTCTCAGCAAGCCAGAACGGAAAATCATCCTTGTCCTGGGGCTTTTTACCCATCAGGGAATTTACCATGACCGGATTGATTTTCAGACCAGCATGTTCTGCACGAAGCTGTGCGCCCCTAGGGGCCGCGTCCTGAACATTACGGCTAGTGTAATGAACAAGCGCTCTAATCACTTCCACCGCGACTTCATGAAGCCGCCGCAGATCTCCCACGTTACAAGTGGCGCGTTGAGGGTGAGGAGTGAATCCAGCCAAAGCGGGCCAAGGTGTGCCCGGAATGGACAAAGGACCTAACCTCGAAGCGGATAAAGCGTGCGGTAGGGCGCCACCAAACCAAACTCCATGCTGCCAAGCATCAATAGGAACCTCCAGTGCTCTGTACGGAGCATACGCAGCCGGTACAGCTGAGGCAGTGTATGAACGGAACACTCCAGAATTAGCGTCCACTGGCGGAAATGTCACCCACGAATAAAACAGTTCGTACGGGTAAGCATGTTCCGCACTCACTACCAGAACAACAGCCAAGCCTTCCACAGGAACATCATAAGTCCGCAAATGGTCACGCACCGCAATGCGACTATGCTGCGGGATGTCCACGGCTTGTGCCATGTCAGCACAGGAATGTGAAAAAACAAAGATTACTTTGTAGCACAACTGGGTAGTAATTCAAAGAAACCCTTTACAGATAGATTCAAGCTTGAAAAAGACCTATTTCAAAAATAGGTAGGTTTTTCCGACACTGCCGTTTTCCGGAAACGGGAAATGAAGGCGTTAAGGTTTGAATGATATACTACTCGAGTGTCATGAAATAAGGCCAATCAACGTATGGGCGCCATGTAGCAGGGTTTCCGTTCTCCCACAGAACTGTGCACAGAGATCTAGAACCTGGGTGAATTAGGATGACCCAAAACTCACCTTTGTTTCAGAAATCCCCTTACCAAGCTAGCTACAGTGTCTCATCGGTAGTAATAACTTACCAATGACTTAGACAATCCAGAACATGAACTTAGAATACCTCAGGTATCGTGGAACACATGAACACTCTTTCGTTATATAATCATTCCAAACCGAAACTGGGAGGCAAAGAACACACGTGCAAGTTTGAAATGTTTATTTTTCAAAGCAACATTCTCAAACGCAGTATCTTGTATAATATCAACATACATATTATAAAAATCAGAGTTAGCAGCATAGTCACTAATCCATAATAAGCAAAAGGTGATAGCATGTTATGATGCAAAAATCTATAGAATTCTGTATCACCTATATTTCGCGCACCCTAATTAGCATATTATATTATATCTAAGAAGGTCTCATCTGGGTTCTAGCAGGGCGGACCCATACCTCTAATTCTCAGTAGGAGGAGATCACATCAACAGCTACCAGCTCTCTGCATGCGAAGCCTCAAGTGTGTTGATTCATTCCCTGTAACTGTATCTTAAACCCGCGTAGAGCCCAATGTTGGCAGCAACATTATTTGTGTTATGTCTAACGTGGTGCGAGGATCAGGCCTTCAGCAACCTTGTGTTAGGTTATTCTTAGAGTGTGCAGTTCTCGGTGTACAGACAGTTGTACCAAGTGTACCAAGCACGACTGATACTAGAGCAATAACATATTATTCTCAAATAAATCACATCTTTCGTCTAGGTTGAAAGCTACAATAACAATTAGGTGTTGTGTGCAAACTCAAGCTGGAAGAAAATATTGCGTTTAAACATTTAATAAGCTCATGCTAACTTAACACAATATATAGAAACGTAGTAACCATATGACAGTCCAGTCCATTTGCCCTGGAGTGCTGCTGGGCCCACTGGGTCCAACACCCACACCTTCTGCCCTGGCTGGTACTCAACCAGAACAGCCTTTTGGTCATGCCAAGCTTTCTGTAATTCTTGGCTGGCCTCCAGGTTTTTGGATGCTCTCTCCATGTATTCAGCCATCCTGGAGCGGAGACCAAGTACATAGTCCACAACATCTAGCTTAGGCTTTTTGAGAGGTAACTCCCATCCTTCCTTCACCAAACATAGTGGACCCCTCACAGGGTGGCCAAACAAAAGTTCAAAAGGGCTGTAGCCAACCCCCTTCTGTGGGACCTCTCTGTAAGCAAAGAGCAAGCAGGGTAAAAGGGTGTCTCATTTCCGCCTAAGCTTCTCTGGTAGTCCTTTTATCATTCCCTTTAGGGTCTTGTTGAACCTTTCAACAAGCCCATTGCACTGTGGATGATAGGGTGTGGTAAACTTGTAGTTTACTCCACACTCCTTCCACATTGCTTTTAAGTATCCAGACATAAAGTTGGTACCTCTGTCTGAAAGAACCTCCTTTGGAAAGCCCACTCTTGAGAAAACTGCAATGAGGGCTTTTGCCACCACAGGTGCTGTGGTGGTCCTCAGGGGAATTGCCTCTGGGTACCTGGTGGCATGATCCACTACCACCAGTATAAATCTGTGCCCAGATGCTGTTTGAGGATCCATGGGACCCACAATATCTAGCCAACTCTTTCAAAGGGTACCCCCACCACAGGTAGTGGTATCAGGGGGGCCTTTGTTGTGCCACCTGACTTACCACTGGCTTGGCAAGTGACACAGGAGCGACAAAACTCCTTGACATTTTCTGACATATGAGGCCAGTGAAAGTGAGGAACAAGCCTGTCCCAAGTCTTGTTCTGGCCTAGGTGTCCTGCAAGGAGAATATCATGGGCCAAGGTGAGAAGGAAACCCCTAAACTTCAAAGGTATAACCAACCTCCTGGTAGTACCAGGCTTGGGGTCTCTAGCCTCTGAGTAAAGGAGTCCATCATCCCAATAAACATTATGGGCACCTTGAGCATTCCCTGCAGCCTCAGCAGCAGCTAGCTGTCTGAGGGGTTCAATTGAAGGGAAATCTAATTGGGACTGCCCCAGGTCTGCCCTTGAGGGTCCCCCTGTCCCCAGAAACTCAACCTGATCAGGTTCAAGCTCCTCAGAGACAGTCTCCTCTTGAACTGCAGAATCAGTTTCCTGTGAAACCTGATCCTCAACCTGGGGCAAGTGGGAAGGCACAGCCTTAACCCTCTTGCTCCTTCTCTTGGGTTGTGGTTGGTCTAATGTTTCAAGATCCCTCACAGGAAGGGCCATGAGAGGCTGGGAGAGAGTCCCAGAGGATAAAGGCGGTGGTCTCACCCGGCATAAAGAGGCAACTAAACAGGGTGTATCCAGATCAGAGAGCCTGCAGTGAAGTCTGCCCAACAGGTGGATCCAAGGAAGACAGGATCTCGCACAGCTGAGGCAATCTTTTCCCTCCTAAAACAGTCTATAAATGGTAACGTTTGTCTAAGGCTATAAGAGTAAATAAATTTGCCATTCAGGTCAGAGTGAGCATTGGAACTTCAGACTGAGGTGAGCTGGGGCAGAGCAGAAAGTGTGTCTCTCTCGAAGAAGAAACCTAGGTTGGGATCCTGGCTTCCCACTTCATCAGCTTGTGTGATTCTTGGCCTATCGCGCCTCCTTCTATACAGCAACATTCGCAGCTCTTTAAAATGTAAATATTCTTATCTAGCTAATTGAAAGCTTAGAGCGCATCAAACAAAGTTGGTAGACACTACTGAGGAACGCTGCAAGCAAATGCCGACCACAACAAGCAACGTACCTTTCTTGGATTGAGTGTTTCTGGTCCCTCTGCACGGACGAGACACAGGAAGCCAGGCTGAACTGCCCGGGACTGCCTGCTTGAGGGCGGGACCACCAGCACAGACAGGAAGTGGACGGGAGCCTAGCCCGCGCTCCTGTAAAGGGAAGGGAGCTAGCCGCCTACGAATCCCGTGCAGCGCAACTACCGCGGGACAGGACGAGAGGAGTATGAGAGTCCCGGTGAGTGGGGGCGTTGGGGAACATTGACGGCTAGACTGATAGACGGAAGTCATTAGGCGCGGTCATTAGGCACGTTCGGCACGTTCACAACACCAGAGCTGCAGCGCCCAGGAGAGTCTGAACACGTGATGCGAGCCCGTCAGCTGAAGCGTGTCCTCGAGGTGAAATCGCCGAGGTTATGCACGTAACCACCCCCTCTCAGCCATTCCCAGGAAACCCACAACAATAGGTCTTTCGCTGGAGCAGCGCTATGCGCTGCTAACACCAGAGAGACCTAAAAAGCACCAATTATATTAGTTCACAACAGCTGAACGGAAGCACACAGGAGAGTGTGCACAGGGCCAGCAGAAGCGGCAGTGAGGCGGCTTTTTTTCTACATAACTTGTTGATTTTAAATAATTCCATAACATGAGAGCCCACCGTGGTTATCACAAATCACATTAGTTCACAACAGCTGAACGGAAGCGCACAGGAGAGTGTGCACAGGGCCAGCAGAGGCGGCAGTGAGGCGGCTTTTTACATAACTTGTTGATTTTAATTAATTCCATAACATGAGAGCTATCGTAGAAATGATATATTGTAAGCCGTTCTTTTAACCGTAATGGTGTCAGAGACAAGAAGAGTTATGAAGTTTGAGACGTGGTAATGCTTTGGAATTTAAAAGCAACCATAGTCCCAGTGAGGCGGCTTTTAACATACCTGTGCGACTTTTAACACCGTGGTTAAATAAAAATCACCAAGCACATTAGTTAACAACATCTGAACTGAAGCGCACAGGAGAGTCTGCACATGGCCAGCAGAAGCGCGTGCCTCTTGCCTAAAATAATTAGAGACGCGGAAGTCATTAGGCGCGATCGCAAAAACAGATCTGCAACGCCCTGGAGAGTCTGCACACGTGATGCAAGCCCGACTGCAGAAGCGCGTCCTCGAGATGAAATCGCCGAGGTGAAGCGCGTAACCACCCCCTGTGCCCCATTCCCGGCAAACCCACAACAATAGGTCTTTTGCAGGTGCAGCACTTTCGGCTGCTAACACCAGCGAGACCTAAAAAGAATCAGTAAAGGTGGTTAAGATCAAATTACTGACCCTCATGAGGAGTTTTACTGGGGTGGAGAAACGTTTGGTGGAAGTTGGTAGGGAGCTGAATAAGCTGGAAACCTCCTTATCCATAAGAGTTGCCTCTCTACAAAATTCAAACAAGGTTCAAGGCGCATTGTTAAATATCAGAAGAATGGAAGCCAGGATGGCGAGTCCTGAGAAACCTTGGAAAGAGGCATGGTAGATTAGAACTGTAGGTGTTACATATGTCGTGAATGATAAGGAGCTGAGAAAGGCCACAAAAGATATGACTGCAGTCTATCCTGCAGCCAAAGAATCCAGGGAACCTCAGCCTACGCAGCCAAGCCCTGTCCTTTGGGAAAGATACGTCACATGTCCTTCCACGGATAAGAGAAATGAGACATTGCAAACTTGCTTGACCCAGGACTGGGCAGTGAAGTGGAAAATTCAGTAGGGGCACTGATGTCATTGGCTGAAACAGCTAGAAGGTAGGGGCAATCTCTGGGAAAGGGTGTAGGTTCCCATCAGTACCACCAACGCACGCACACATGGGGTCGGATGGAACTGCTAACGGTCTGCAGTTGGGACTCTGATGCTCTCATTGCAAATCTCATGAAAAGTCTCATCAGCTGCGATGAGAAGGCCATCTGGTCCTCCAGTCACTAAATCAAAAGGTGAAACCATCAGCAAAATGCCATTGGCGGATACCAAGGCTCAATTCTGTATGTATGCCATTATTTTTATGCTGTAGTGACATCAGTTCCAGAACTCAACTGAAAATATTTGTAGCTAGAACAAATGAGGGAAGATATATTGTGCACTAGAACTCACAAGAAGACTTTCCAACCACATCTAGACATTGTGCCTTTACAAGGCACATAACCACATGAATCGCAAATACAAGTGTTATTTTGCAAACCACAGGCAGTACTTTCAGTTAATATGGATGAATAGCAATGCACAATATAATGTGAAAGCATGGGAGGAGGATATGCATAGGATCACTGACATCACCACTACTGAGGCCAAGGCTTCAGGGGCTGAGGTTGGAAGGGCTGAAGATCCAGGCAAGGGAATGCGCCATCACTACTCCAGAATCCCCACCTCCAATTGGCTAACAGTTGTCTATAATGTACAACCTGGTGTCAGGTGTCATAGGATTTTAAGCTGTGAAATAGTCCTGGCGCAGTTTGTAGAAGTGACCCAAAAACTCAGCCGTGCCACACGGAGTTTTGCAAGCAGCAGAGTGAGATACGTTGTGCTGCTCACACTAATTTGTAGCACCGGGTGTTTTTCCTGCGCTGTAAAATCAGTGTGAACAGCACCACGTGCAGCGCAAGAGGGTGCTGCTTCTTTCTGCAGCTTTCTCAAACCGAGCGGAAGGTTTCTCAATGTGAGTGGTAGCGACCAATCGCGACAGCCCGTACTGAGAAATCCTGCCGGGAGGTGGTCTGGAGAAAGATTTTAATCACTCACACTCCCGAAATTAATGTTGGTGAGCAGCAGGAGAGGAAAAACTCCACTCTACACTGCTACACAGAGTGTTGCAGAACTCTGCGCTCTACGCAATCGGAGCGGAATTTCACACCCAGGCCTCAATAATAGTAGAACCCTGAATGGGCAGGTTCATTGTAACACAAAGCCCACTCACACAGAGGCTAAAACACCTCTTGTAAAATCCTACTAAATGCCACAGTGTATAATGTGAAACAGACATGGTCAAATGTATGCAAACCAAAAATACATAATGCGCTTTGCATGAGACATACGAGAAGATGATGGGGAAATTGTGGATCGGTCATCCACTAGCCATGTACTACTGACTAAAATGCAGCGAGAAAAAAGGAAGACAACAGACCAACCCTCCATAACTGTATCAACATCTGCAGGTGTAGCGTCAGTCAGAATCAATTGCAATGCTTGCCAACAAGTATGACCACCAACAACAACTGTGGCCATCAACCACAAGGGCTACTAGTATGACAGCCACCTGCACTTTCACCACAAGCAGTGTTGGTCAAACTACTCCAATAACAATGATCATTCCAGCAAAAGCTATCAGCTCAGCCACAGTAACCTCTGTTGGCCCCCTGGACACACAATTCTCAACTGGAATGAGCGAGGTGGCTTTTCTTGAGCAATGGAAACCATTTTCTTTGAAGACTTTCCACAGCATGAGCATTGGGGGCGATTAGGCAATAACTTGGAGACAAATAAGTGTCCAGTGTCACCGCCAGACCACAGAAAGGAACTTTTCAGCAACTGAGGCTTACTTGCGATTAGGCCAACGTCAAGAATGCACATTTGGTTAAACATGAATATACTATAAGCTATTGATTATACTCAGTGGCTGCCGGCACGGCTCATGGGTGGCGGGCGTGCACTGGGGGCAAGAGGGGGAGAGTGCAGGTCACAATTTTTTAAAAAGCATGTACCTTTCTACCGGGTCCCGCGTCTCTGCTCCTGCTCTCGTCTTCCGGGAACAGGAAGCACCAGGGCTCCCACGCTCCCCCCAGCCAATCACAACACTGCAATGCAGCATTGTGATAGGTCTGAGCGCAGTGACATAGCGCTCAGCCAGGGGCTGGATGGGGGGGGGGCATGTTCTCCATGCAGGCTGTAATGCAGCCTGCATGGAGAACAGGGAAAGTGCACATGACAGTTTAGGGTGGCCAAAGAGGTCCGACCAAACAGTCAATGTGCACTTAGGAGGGTTGTGTCATTCCTCCCCTGCTCTGCAGCCCCGCGCATCACCTCACAAGAGCTGCCGCAGCAGGAGAACAAAATAAAATGATAATAACATTACGTTGTTATCATTTTTTTTTCCTTTCTTTTCCAACTTGAAGGCAGTGGGGCGAAGCTCCTCCGCCTTAGCCGCAACTGATTTCTCTTCAATTTTACAAAGTGTGGCTTCTTTACATGTATAAAGCCATACATTAACACACATATTAACATTTGATTAGTGAAGGTTATAAGGCACTACATTTTTGCTGCACCAAATGAAAACACCTTAAGTTGTGTACCTTTTTTGCTTCTCTGCATTTAAATTTTGTGAGTGGTGGTCTTTTAGGGTGATTTTCCAATATGTCATAATTCCTCACCTTAGGCAGATTCTGCTGCAAGTTATAATCATATTGTTTTCTTTTTCTACACCAAGTATATGTGAGTATGGGAATACCACAACAGGTTATGTCCGGGTGCAGTATTTCCACACCTTGTAAACTTGTAACTATAAGGATTGGATTTCTCGCTGAAAACCATGCAGTAAATTTGCTCAGAACAGCTCCCAATGAGGGCCTGCTTAACTGAAATCTGTCCATTGAATTTTCAGAGACAGGGTGCATTCTAAGGGGTGCACCTTTGCACAGAAACAGATCAAACACTGGAGTGATTCTTAGCCCTGAGTCCATTACAAAGTAAATTAGACATTCGCTTAGGCCAGCTTGAATCAGCCAGGATGGGAAGTCAAATAAAGGTCCTCAATTATGAGGATTTGGTGCGGGGCAGCGCCACAAGGAATCTCGCGGCGCTGCCCTCTATCAAGCCAAAAGGGAAAAAAATGCGCTGTATCAAAATTGTAAATTGATACTTGTATAGCGCACTACTCACCCACAAGGGTCTCAAGGCGCTTGTACGAACACCGCTGTGGAACCCATCCTGGCTTTCCCTGTGAGGTGTCCACTCCAGGGCACCCCTAAGGTGGAGGCCAGGCATCCTTAGCGTTTTGGGGGCAGTTGTGGAGATTAAGCAAGCTATTGCCCAGAGTTGCAGAGTGGGACTCCATGATTGGAATAGGCACTGAGGCGAGAATTATCAGGTCCGTGGAATTTTGAGCCCAAGACCCGCCGAGGCGGGGAATTGAACCCTGGTCCTAGGCTAGACCTCTGCATCAGGGTCTGACGCTCTAATCATTGAGCCACACTTCTCCACATTATCAACGAGATAATGGTGCATTCCTGTCATTTTCCCCTATGCCGGCGCTCAATGGGCTGCCACGCGCCAACGCAGGTACAATTGAACCATGGTGCAAGGGTGCCCACGTTGCGAGCTGATCGATTTTGTGCTAAGAGGAACAAATCCTAGGCCATTTTCTGTTCACTGGTGCGAAGTACAAAGATCAGAAGATATGCCTATGGGTAAAAGAACAAGGAAACCACAGAAAAACATACACATTAGCAGAAAGAAAGTATCATGAAACTGTAAGCAGAGGACAGAAAACAGGAAAGGCTAAGTGTGGGGGAGGCTGGGTGACAGACTTGCCAAAATTGAAGCGTTTCTAGTTGCTGCATCTAAATCCGATGCCAACACTGATGCTCAGGACCTGGAAGCAGTGTTTGTGGTGACCCCTTTCCAGCTGCCTTCTTGTATTAGGAAAACAGTTATAGTAGCCCATGAGAAAGAAAGTAAGTTATCGCCCTTGGGACTCGACCACACGCTGCGACCCCAGATAAAAATCCTCCAGTGTGGTCAAGCCTGCAGGTACTGGACGCTCCAATCTGAAATTCCCCAAAATACGCCTCCTGAGCCCTCTATCAAACCAAGGTCACGAATGACTGTCATGCCGGCGCCCATTCAGATGACATGTTCTAACTCCAGGGTCCACTGCAAGTCTACCATGCATGTTCACTCTGCCAGGCACCACTGAGAGTCTGTCCTTGAGATGCCATGCTCTCTCTCTCTCTCTCTCTAGGCTCTCACTGTGTGTCTACCATTGAGTTACTACGCTCTTTCTCTCTTGAGGGTCCCACTGTGAGTCTGACAATGAGATGCCATGCTGTTTTTTGAGTGCCCACAGTGAGTTTACTCTTGAGATACCATGCTCTCTCCCTCTCTTTCTCCCTCTCTCTCTTGCTCACTCACTCGATCCACTGTGAGTCTACCCTTGAGCTCCCTCTCCTTCTCTCAAGGGGTCCCACTGTGAGTCTGCCTTTGAGATACCATGCTTGCTCTATCTCTCTTACTCGGTCTCTCTCTCTCTCTCTCTCTCTCTCTCTCTCTCTCTCTCTCTGTCTCTCTCTCTCTCTCTGTCTCTCTCTCTCTCTGTCTCTCTCTCTCTCTTGTTCCACTGCGTGTCTACCCTTGAGCTCTCTCTCCCTCTCTCGAGGGTACCACTGTGAGTCTGCCCATGAGATGCCAGGGTCTATCTTAAGGGCCCACCAGTGTGTTCTCTCTCTCTCTGGGCCACTGTGAGTGTACCCTTCAGATCCCATGTTCTCACTCTCACTGTCTCTGAAATTCCACTGTGAGTCTACCCTTGAGCCCTCTATCTCCCAAGGGGACCACTCTCTCGTCTCGCTCTGTCTCTCTCTCTCTTTCTCTCTTGGTTCCACTGTGAGTCTACCCTTGAGCTCCCTCTCTCTCTGAAGGGGACCACTCTGAGTCTGCCTTTGAAATACCATGCTCGCTCTATCTCTCTCACTTTCTCTCTGGTTCCACTGTGTGTCTACCCTTGAGCTCACTCTCCCTCTCTCGAGGGTTCCACTGTTAGTCTACCCATGAGATGCCAGGCTTTTCCTGAGGGCCCACTGGTGAGTTTCCTCTTGAGATGCCTTGCTCTCCCTCTCTCTAGGGGCCACTGTGAGTGTACCCTTCAGATGCCATGCTCTCTCTCTCACTGTCTTTGGGGTTCCATTGTGAGTCTACACTTAAACTCTCCCTCTCTTTAGGGTACCACTGTGAGTCTACCTTTGAGATGCCATGTTTGCTGTATCTTTCTAGCTCTGTTTCTCTGTCTCTCTCTCTCTCTCTCTCTCTCTCTCATTCTCTCTCTCTCTTTCTCTCTCTCTCACTCTCTCTCTGTCTATCTGTCTCACTGGGGTTGAACTGTGAGTCTACCCTTGAGCTCTCTCTCTCTTTCTCTCTCTCTAGGGTACCACTGTGAGCCTGCCTTTGAGATACCATGCTCTCTCTCCCTCTCCCTCTCTCTCTGACTCTCTCTCTCTCTCTCACTCCGTCTCTCTCTCTCTCTCTCTGTCTCTCTCACTGACTCTCTCTCTCTCATTCTCGCACTCTCTCTCTCTCTCTCTCTCTCTCTTCTCTCTCTCTCTCTCTCTCTCTCTCTCTCTCTCATTCTCTCTCTGTCTGTCTCTCTCTCGCTCTAGGGCGCCACTGTCAGCCTACCCTTGAGATGCCATGCCCACATTTCCATCACGTCTCGCCAGATCTCCCTCCAATGCCACAGCGTTTCTTCTCCTTAATGCCAGGGCCCGGAGCTCTCGCCGCCGCTCGGCTTTACATCTGCAGTCCTGGCAGGTGCTTAGCGAACATATAAAAAAGAAGGTATTAAACATGGATTCAGATCCGAGGCATCAGGCTGAGATTAGTAATTTCAACATGGGCTATGAAAACCATCGCACCGTAGCCAGGGTCCGCACTTCACCGAGCTGCACTGGGGTGGCAGATGACAGACACGCTGTTTGTCCCAAACTCTGCCCATTAACATAACAGTGTGTGACTGCCTGAATCTTTGCAAAAAGAGATAATGCCTGCTATTGTCAATTACATTAACACTTTACGGCTTTATAGCAATTACGCTGCATTTTATGGTGTCATAACATATTCCATTTTATGGCCTTATATCTCTGTTAATACAGAGCCATCTATGCACAGAATATTAAGGAGAGGATCCTGCCACAGGCGGTAAGCAATGAGCTCTCTGCAGTGCAATTACCGGCGAGAGCTGGAGCAGAGGGAGGCTTCACCGCAGAGAGAGTTCTGCTTCACTTCATTACAACAGGCTCCTGCTCCCCCACCCGGAAGAGTCTCCCAGATCTGAGCATCAACAAGGTGAAGAACAGAACAGCAGGCCAAGGGCCACGACCTCCTCCCTGCTACCTACTATTGCTGGCCAAGTGAAACCATGTACCATCTTTTAGACAGTTAA
The DNA here is from genome assembly GCF_964263255.1 of Lissotriton vulgaris. Classification (NCBI taxonomy): domain Eukaryota; kingdom Metazoa; phylum Chordata; class Amphibia; order Caudata; family Salamandridae; genus Lissotriton; species Lissotriton vulgaris. The sequence continues at coordinate 339,248,733 of NC_141699.1, read as the reverse complement.
CCAGCACTTAAATGCACTTAGTATCAGTGGCCCCAGTTCAATAAATTTTACTATGGGAATGAAGGTGCCACTTACCTGTCACTAAAAGTGGAGTAAAAACGCACTTTAAAGCCCATTGTGGCAAGGCTGGACTGGGAACCACGATCAGGCCTGGAAAATGGTTTAATGCTAGGCCTGGGCGGTGAACTCCGCTCTGTTTGTGGAGTTTTCCACACTCCGCGGGTCCCATAGAGCTCTGAAAAACGTTTCCTTGCTTGCGCTCACCAATGTTAAGTTGGCCAGGTCGAGCGAGGAAAATCAAATGTTAGATCACCTCCCAGCGAGATTTATCCCAGGCGGGCGATCGCGGATGGTTGCGATCGCTCGCGTTGAGGAAACATCCATTTGCATTGAGGAAGATACAGCTCGAGTAGAAAATCGACTCGAGCAGCAGAAAGAAGCAGCGCACTCTTGCGCTGTCCATGCTGGAGTTCGTGCTGATTTTCCAGTCCAGAACAAACACCCGGTGCTAAAAATCTGCACGAACGGCATGACCTATCACACTTGACTGCTTTGCAGAACTCCGCACAGCACAGCTGAGTTTTTGGGGAACTCCGCCCAGGCCTATGTAATACAAGTCTAATAAGGCATAGGCTTTGAGGGTACATGTTAGCCTTGCAGAGGAGTGGGGATGTGCGGCTCCTTCCAACATTTGAAAAAATGAAGTCAAATGTAATATTTTCCCTTTTCACACTTTAGTAACACCGTGAATTTATTTAGCTGTGCCCTCATCTAAAGATCCCCTTTATTCTCCAAAACAAGATCCAAAGTCAAAGGTCACCCAACACTAGATTCCAGAGATTAAAAACTTTTTGGAAGGGGGTGGGAGATACTCTCTGTGGCATTTTTAGAGTCAACATCAAGGTTAATTTATCATTAGTGTTCTTTGGGAATGACGGTTTACTTACTTTGAATTTTCCACAGATTCACAGCGGGTTGTTGTTATACTTGATGTTACTCGCCCGGAGAGAGATATGTTTTGAAGTGGAACGATCCCCACCCTCCAAAGAGAGAAGATTGGCTTATAGCCTCATTTGCTATGGCCCGCCTAGACCAGGATGGAACTGGGAATAGCTCTATAACCATATGGCAGCCCCTAATGAGCTGGGGCCGAGACTTGAGAATAATATAATTTGTGTTGGCCTTCCTCATGGTCCTATGATTACACCAAGCCTCCATCAAACCAGGCCAGTCAGGTCGACCTAAGCAAGTGCAGTAAGTCTTAGGCCACCCAGTTGAAGAATGACAGCTTTTTAAGATCTGCAGAAGCTTATTGGTGAGATGAGGACAAAAAAGAGAACAAAAAAAACAATAGATTCCATCTTTAGCAGTTTGAGGACTGAAATAATGTGCCTTGCAACAAGCCCAAAAGCCACACTTGGTAAATCAAACAATTACGAACACACCAGCAAGGTCACAACTAACCACTTCCGAGACATTGCCTGGGCAGTACCCTAAAATATAAGGTGCATCTGGCCTTTTCTTCTACGATCAAATCCTCATTGCTCGCATTGTCGATAAAGACTTCTAGATTAAAGAGGATCAAGGTGGTGTGACAGCGCACCATGCTTCTTGTTTAACCTAACCCCAATACCATATTAGAATCTGATAGTTGCTAAGCACTGTGAAAATAAAGCAGGAGTAAAGTTTTGGCTGTGACTACGCTTGCCACCGTACACATGCTTGGGTGACACCCACTCACATGACCTCCTAGAACCTTAGTTGGGTATCCTAATTAACCAAGTTTTGCAGAATGTGGTAAGAGACAATATCCAGCGGCTGCTGTTGCATAAACTATATCTTTGGCGTAGTTCTACAAGGTTTGCTTTGCCATCCATGGGTGCCACGGATGAACTGATTTCAATGCAACAGAGATGAATGTGAAAGACAGGTTATTGTAGCCCCACCTAATACTAATCAATGTATTATTAAAACAGAGTTATTGCTTTTGAGTTACTAACAATAAAGGGGTCAGGGACACTGTAGTAACATTACCAAAACTTAAATTGTTATTCATAGTATCAAACATATGCTGTACTAAGAAGAGTGAATCATTTTAAGGAAAAAAGTATTTATTACGCCAGGAATAATCTGTTTCTCAGTACATCCAAAACAACTACACAGAATATTATAAAAACAGCAACAAAGCACAATATAAATAACAAGAATAAAATTAACTTTTCTAACATGGTTAAAATGTCATCTAAAATCTAACACCCTAACGTCTACTTCTATGTGCTACACTAAAAGAGCATGGATTGCAGTGCAACTTTCGATCTGCCACCCTTCCACTCTGAGCCCACAGAGATCAACTGCGGAGTACCCCAAGGATCATCACTCAGCCCTACACTATTCAACATCTAAATGGCCTCCCGCGCCTCCATTGTCAGACAACACAGACTCAGCATAGTATCCTCCACTGATGACACCCAGCTCATCCTCTCCCTCACCTAGGACCCCATAACCACCAGACTCAGCTTCCAGGAAGGAATGAAGGACTTTGCATCCTGAATGAGCAGCTGTTGCCTGAAGCTCAACTCAGAGAAGACAGAGGTCCTCGTCCTCCGACCCTCCCCCTCAGCATGGGAAAACATCTGGTGGCCCACTGCCCTTGCCATCCTCCCCACCACCACGGACCACACCCGGAACCTCAGCATTGTACTCGACTCCTCCCTCTCCATGACCCGAAAGATCAATCAGACCCCCCAGGATATAGCGGCATGGATTAGCAAATTTAGCGGCACAAATATGGAAATTTAGCGGCACAAATATGGAAATTTAGCGGCATTTTTGCGGCACTTTATTTTACTCATAATCATTCCTTTTTAGCCTGTAATCAATGGAAACTGTTTTAGCAGGGTATTCCACTTTGCAATAGGCATATTTAAAGGGTCTGCAGCTCTATGGAAGCACAGCTCAAGTCCTAACCTCATGGGAGGGAGCTGTATTTCTCCCTGGGATGTTCTAGTGCCCATATGTGCACCTCTGCCAGGGCACCGCTGCCTCCCGGATCCGTGAGGCAGGACACATCTTCCTCAGGCACCCTAGGGCGCAGAATCGTAGTGGCTGATCCAAATAAGTTAGACAGACTGCATAGGAAGGTCACCACCTGCTTACCTGGTTCAGTCCTCATAAGTTGACTTAAGCATGTACTTAACACCCTGGTACTATTCCTTGTGCCGCTAAACTTGCTAATCCATGCCGCAATATCCTGGGGGGGTGTGACTAGAGGAGCGAATTGAAAGATTTGTAGAAACGTGAGCTGCAAAGCAAGTTGGTTTCAGTTCCCCGTTTGAAGGTGAAGACGTAATCATTAGCTCATCAGGAGGAGTGTTGTGATGGGAGTAAAAAATTTAAGGAATTCTGCCATGCATGGGGTGTTACCCAGGAGTCAGACGTTTGCCGCAGAAAAGGGGTCCATCATATGTGAATTTGTCTTCAGCCTACCTTCTGTATTTTATCTGTTTCAGGCATGTAAGTTCAACTATAATTCTATGCAAAATGTAGAAATTGAGTATTCATAGAACGTGTTCCTATTTCAAATTAGAAATCTTCCTTGTGGGCTAAACCTACGCCTCTCAGCCTGTTAGTCACCTCAGACTTACCCTCTCACATCATTAGGCTCTTCAAAGTTTCCACAGGGTAGCTGGGGTAGTTTAGTAGTGGTCTTTTTGGACTCTGCACTTTTTCATATTTATATCTATAGCGCAAACTCAACCCGAAGGTATTGATTGGAGCTTTACCTGAGCGCCAGTTACTTTACACAAGGACATATTAATGTTTTTAGTGTTTAAGTGATTTGCCCAGAATCACAGCATGAAGAACTAACGCCGAGACTCGAACCGAGTTCTCCAGTTCCAGAGTCAGCAGTTTTCACTGTAATGCCACATCCTGTCACCTTGCCTCACTCACCACGAGCTGCGAAGTATGCAAGCAATGGTTTCCCTTGATTACAGTCACTGTACTCAAGGGTCTGCGCCTTCCCCCTTTCAGGTTTGAATATAATTGGAGTCATCTCAAAGTATTTGACGTTTATGAGTCTCCAAATAATGAAAAATAACCATGCTCGTCGTGCACTGCCAATTCCTTAAATGCGATAAATATTGTGTCGCAGATCGTTTTATTTAAACCAACCTTCAATCATATTTTGCCAGGTGTGTTTTTTGTCAGGAAGCACGTGGAATTCTATGTCCGGCAGCGCCTCATGTATTCAGTGCGACTAACAAACACACACGGTGTGAACAAGAAGTATCAGGAAGGTGGCATAAAGTAATGGCCAAAAATATAATTAAAATCCCAGAACATGCTGTTGTGCTCAGAATTGACGAACTGGAGACATTCCAATAGAAATACTACATATTTTCTAACATTGTTTAATTGCATATTTACCAAATGATTTTCAAATACTTTTTCTGGTTTTCTTGAAAATACATTAACACAAGTGTAAATTTAATAAACCCTTACAGTGTATGTGCGCATCTACCAGCTTAGGCTTTCACAGAAGTGGGCAGCTGTCTAGTTGAGCAACTTTTGATCCGCCGAGAGATGGCTGCTGCGGCTTCTTCAAGATTAAATTCAGGTAAAAAAAATCCCCAGGTGATTTCTACCGAGCCAGCTGAGTGGGTTCCTAGCTCATCGAGGAAATCGGATTCGTTTCAGAAGCTGCCAACAAAAACTGCACTAGGGCTGAGTACCAACACTGGTTACTAGCGTGTGAGGTGCAGATTAATATATTGTGGCCCAGCTCTCGGCAGTTTGTCCTTCTGAAGACAGGGACTTTTTTTATCGAGGGTGGCAACTGCATGCTTTCGAGCTCGACTGGTTTAGCAGACGCCCTGAAATAATCTGCAACCCCTGGCACTGCCCAGTGAATCCCCTTAACTGTCCCAGGGCTTGGTATACCGTCAAACTAAAACAGAAGTTTGAGCACATATCGATAGGCAACGTGCAAACCTACAGCACGCGCTGGTGTAAGTATGAACCCCTGGCCAGCGCGACGGCTGTGTTTAATTAACATTTGGCAGACGGAAATAATACAACTTTCCAACTTTTAGTTTGTTAAGTTCAGAGGTCGGCGCGAGTTCTAACAATACTCGAACCTTGTCTCCTTGTCTTAATGAAAGGAGTACAGATGCTTTTATAGAGGGCACAGAAATAATGAGCTGGAGTGCCGTGTAAAAAAACAAAAGGATTGAGTTTTCCAAATTTCGCGGGCAGTTTAGCAAAAATCGCGGACTTTTTTCAAAACTGCCGATTTCGCGATTTTTTTGCAAATCGCGATATCCTGGAGGGTCTGATCAATGCGGTTGCCTCCACCTGTTTCAACACCCTCCTCATTCTTCGCAAGACCTTCAAGTGGATCCCCCAGAGTTAAGAAGGACTGTCACCCACTTACTCATAGCCAGCAGACTGGACTACAGAAATGCCCTCCACGCCGGGATCAACATGTCTCTGCTCCGCAAACTACAGACCATACAGAACACCACAGCCAGACTCCTCCTCGGCATTTCTTGACACAAACACATCACCCAACACCTGCGAAACCTCCACTGGCTCACCGTCGAGAAAAGAGGAACCTTCAAGATATTCCCCCCGCCTACAAATGGCTCCACAATACCGGACCCCAATATCTCAATGAAAGATTTTCCTTCCATGTACCCAGGAGAAACCTCTGATCCGCAGACCTCGCCCTCACTGAAACCCTGTGCATCTGCAGAGCAAGAATGGGTGAAAGATCCTTCTCCTACACCACGGCTAAGACCTGGAACGAGCTCCCGATTGACATCAGATGCGTCCTGACTCTGCACATGTTCAGGAACAGCCTCAAGACCTGGCTCTTCAACTGACCAAAGCTCCTCGTCCCCCACCAGCGCCTTGAGACCCTCACAGG